>NW_025421987.1:137148495-137761577 GCF_011764305.1 Mustela putorius furo
TCCTGCTATTTGTTCCTTGACTGCACTGAGCATCAGTTTTCAAGTCTGTAAAATGAGAATAACACCATTAGTCAGGTATCCTGCTGTCCAGGAGGCCAGGAGCCACAACCTGCGGGGAACAGGGCTCTTGCTCCCTCTAGTGGTCAGTTTGAACTGCGATCCTGTAGGGTGAAGGAGCCCCCATGCAAAAGCTGAAGGGACAGGAAGAGGCAGTTGGAAGGCTTCTGATTTTATGTGACTAACCTGTCAGAATTTCTGTTTTGAGATTCGCAGCAACAGTGCAGGTGTTCAAGAGTGTTTGGACTGTATGTATCGGAGGCTTCACACTTGAACTCTAAGTCATCTAAATCCTCCCCGTGTCCCGGAGATGATACTGTACAGAGAAATCTTACCTAAATTTCGGACCTTGGTAATGAGGGGAGAGGACATATTTGCTTACTTTACAGGCAGGATTTTCGCCTGCCAAAAATCAGTGCATTTCAGATTAGTATTTGATATTCAGTTGATAGAAACTGTGGCATCCAGAATCCACGGGTAGTCCACTCCTCACAGTGCTAACGTCTTCTCCCCAGAAGCCACTCTTCTCCCTCAGGGGAGTGTGGAGCCATGGAGGTGGAAGCTAGGGCAGTGGGGTTTCCTGAGGACCTCCCTCAGGGGTAGGGCTTGGAGAGCCTTTCTGCCTTGGAGACCTGTTCCTCCTGAGGGGCCAGTCTTTCCCTTGCACTCTCTCAATTAAAAAGAGAGAGAGAGAGAGAGAGAGAGATCTATTTCCTTGCCTGTGCCCAAGTTAGGTGTGAGCTGTTGTGGGGTTATTCCATGTATATGAAAGAAAATAAGGGCTCATGCAGCAATCCTGATGGCAAAGAGGACATTCTATTTTTGCTTTTCTCATGGACCAATCTTAGATGTTCCTTTTTAAGCCAGGGACAAGGTAAAAAGCTTGAAGATGGTTATTTGTTCAATGTAAATGTAATCTACAGAGGATGCTGATGGGTTATTTTTGGCCACCTCTGATTTAGGGAAAGGCCAACCAGTGTGCTTGTAAATATCTAAGTCAGTCTACAAAAAATTACTGGGCCCCTACTGAAATGATAATTCCTTACACTGAATTCATCTCTTACTTAAAACTGACATGCATATTACTTCATTTGATCTTTACTGTAATCCCGGGAGGTAGGTACTTTTATTTCCAATTTGAGAAATTGGGAAACTGAGGTGAATGCCCAGATAGCAGGTGACAAAGTCAAGACTGGATGCAGGCATCACTGCCTGCTCCCAATGGCCACTTTCCCTGCATGCTAGTGCTCTGCCTCAGTGGGCTCTCAAGGGCAAACAGGGATGGGGACGACACAGCCTCTGTCCCCCAAGGAGGGGAAACAGGTGCATTGGTCAGAGCTCTCCAGAGAAATATGTATATATATGTGTATATATACATATTTATAAATATCAGAGTAATATATCAATCAATATAGCTATACAATATAGTATAAATATTAATATAAGTATATTAATATCTATTAATACTTTAATACATAGACTAATAGTAATATATAATCTATTAATACCATAGCATATATTATATATTATGTATTGTATATTATATGTAATAACAGTACATAATAGATAACATAAATTAATTATATATTATGTATAATATATAATAAACCATATATTTATATATTATATTATGTTAATTATATAGTATTAATATATTATGAAATATTATTATATAATTATTAATATATAGTAGATCTTAGATAGATTTATTTCAGGTAATTGGTTTATGCACTTGTGACGACTGGCAAACCCGAAATCCACAGGGCAGGCCATCATGTCAGAAACTTTTGAGGAGAAGTATGGGGCGCCTGGGTGGCTCAGTGGGTTAAAGCCTCTACCTTCGGCTCAGGTCATGATCTCAGGGTCCTGGGATCGAGTCCTGCAGCGGGGAGCCTGCAGCGGGGAGCCTGCAGCGGGGAGCTTGTTTCCTCCTCTCTCTCTGCCTGCCTGCTTGTGATCTCTGTCAAATAAATACATTTTTTTAAAAAATCTTAAAAAAGAAAGAAAGAAAGTTTTGAGAACTAAAGCTGCAGTCCTGAGGCAGAATTTCTTCTTTGTCAGGGAAGAGCCTCAATTTTGTTCTTAAGGCCCTCCAGCTAGATTAGGTTAGGCTCACTGAGATTATTGAAGATAATCTCCTTCACCTACAGTGTACTGATTGTAGATGTTAATCACATCTACAAAATACCTTCCCAGCAACTCCTAGATTAGTGCTGATTGAATAACTGGGGATTGGGGCACCTGGGTGGCTTGGCTGGTTAAGCATCTGCCTTTGGATTAGGTCATGATCCCCCTCTCAACAGGAAGCCTGCTTCTTTCTCTCTCTCTTTCCCTCCCCCTGCTTTCTCTCTCTCTCTCTAACAAATAAATAAAATCTTTAAAAAAAATAAATAGCTGGGGATTATCACCTAGTCAAGGTGATAAATAAAACTCAGCATCTCACAAGGAATGCTAGTTTACTGATAGGGCCATTGTGCTGCAGATGAAGACAGCTTGCCATGTGTGGGTAGAGCTACTTGGTAGTAGAGAACTTCTGCAGGTGGGTCCTGCTCAGCACTGTGGGCATTTCAAGCTGGTCAGGAGCTAGGAGAAAATATGTGCTTACGTTTGTAAACTGTTAGCCAAAAGGTAGTATATTTTTCCTCACTCGGAAGATGGCAGGAAAACTCGAAGAGCTTGGTCGTTGTAGAAGATAGGAAAATGGTTTGTCATAATGTGGCTTCTATGTGATGATTGAACACAAAATGGCACATGACCTGGGTTTGCTTCGCAGCTGCTTCCTTTCATTGACCCTGACATCTTGGCCCTTGGAGTAGTAGAATCCCAAGACCCCCACTCTGCAGGGGCATCCCCCCAACCGCCCCCCCCCCCCCACACACACACACCACAGAGTCTTCCACCCCTTTCTCAGAGACCAGCCCATGAATAGTTCTACCTCATTTCTCTCCCTCACGGTCCAGTCATCCCCGGCTCAGTGGTAAGGCTGGAGGCAAAGTCACTGGCACAAAAGGAAGAAAGGTATCCCTCTCTTGCAAAGCCTTTGAAACAGCGACAGGACCATCATCTTTGCCGAAGCTTCTGGCAAAGCCTTTAGAATTTTTTTCCTGCTGGTTGTGCCTATCTTTTTTTTTTTTTTTAAGATTTTATTTGACAGACGGAGATCACAAGTAGGCAGAGAAGCAGGCAGAGAGAGGAGGATGCAGGCTCCCTGCTGAGCAGAGAACCCGATATGGGGCTCTATCCCAGGACCCTGGGATCATGACCTGAGCTGAAGGCAGAAGCTTTAACCCACTGAGCCATCCAGGCACCCCTGTGCCTATCATTGAGACCAGGCACAGAGGTTGACTTCCTCAACTGCTGAGGGCAATGTGTGCTCTTGGAGACTCTGAAGACTGATCTTTCAGACTGTGTTTGGGGTCAAGGGGATGTTCAAATGGAGAGGAATTCATATTAGTTACATGATGGAGCCCATCATAACATTCACCACTCTGGAAGCCACTAGCTGTAAAGAGGTTTCTGAAGATGGAAGGAGAGGACTGTGGCCATACCGTGTGCCTTGTGTCTCCCCTCTTGACCCCTCCTGGCTTCCAAAGGGAAAAATGGACTCATTGGTTTGACAATAGTAGAGGGAATCTGGATAATTCCAGAAGCAGCTCTGGCTCCAGGTACACAAAAAGGAAAAGTCTCCCTGAGCTGGTTTCCTGGAAGTATGGGGGACAACTCATTGATGTTCTCTTCAGGATTCCCGCCATCTTCTAAACAAAGTGACACAGGTTCGAAGCCCTGTTAGGCTCATCTCCTGCCCTGGAGGGCAGGGAACCAAAGCTGCGTTGGGAGCAGATTCTGTCTCCCATCCATCTCCAGTTTCTGTGCTTACTCCAGCTTTTTCCTTCTTGGATGGTGGAGACTCCAGATGTCAAAGCTTGTTGTGAATAAAGCTGTAAAAGGGGGTCATGCATCCAAATTGACATGTATTTCTTCCTGGATTGAAAGTGACTATAGTCACCAGGATGGGAAAGCATCATGAAACCTTAACACCCAACTCATAAAAAAAGGGCCAGATTGGGTTTAGAGGATCGAATGTGTAAGTGGGGGTAGTTAGGTCATAGAAGCAAAAATCACCTTCCACTGACTACAAACAAGTCAGGGAAGCCGTACCTGATGTTAATGACCTTGTTTCAAACTAAAGTCACATGCAGTGTTTTCACCATATATTTTTCTTTTATTTCTTAACTCACTGCTCCAAGTTTTGCCATTAGGTAAGTATTGCTCCCAGACCCTCCCTTATCTGCTAATGGGTAATGCTTCTTTCACATGATCTCATGTTTCCACATCTCCAAGAATACAGGGGAAGGATGGGTGAGGATGAGGAACCCTGGGTTTCAGGGCTGGGAGTATGGCAGGAACAAATATAGTGGGGGAAAACCTGGCAGGCACCTACCATCCTTGGAAGATAGCCCAATTCTTCTGAGCCCAGAGCCAAGCCAATATACCTGCTGGGGGTAGGGCGGCCAGGCAGTAGGCTTTCATTGTGGGTCCCACCTCTGCCCTAAGCAGAGGTCTAAGAGCAGCCTCTGCTCCATTGTTTCCCAAAAGTAGGAATCCTTGCCCTATGGGGGAAAATGTAGCTGTCCCTTTAAAAAGAAGTTTTAGGGGCACCTGGATGGCTCAGTGGGTTAAACTTCTGCCTTCAGCTTGGTCAGTGATCTTGGAGGCCCTGGGATCAACCACCCCCCATTTAACCCCAGGATCAAGCCCTGTGTTGGGCTCTCTGCTCAGCAGGGAGCCTGCTCCCCCGTCCCCTGCCTGCTTGTGACCGCTGTCAAATAAATAAATAAAATCTTTAAAAAAATAAAAATAAAAATAAATTTTACCTTAGTCATCTACAATTGCACAAAGAAAATGAGCCTCAAGCTTAGAGCAAGGGGCAGCGAAGTATTAAACAACCACCAGACAGATTTGTATATGTATTTCTTAATGTTTGTGCTTTGCTTGATCCCTTCTGGGGACAAAAAAAAAACCGCTTTCTTGCCTGTTCCTTGTGCTTCAATAGCATGGGAACAAAGTCTTAAAAAACAGCATCTTACTTCCTAAATTATCCCTGACCTAGATTTCCCTGATGGAGACTGGATACAGGAAAGTAGAGAAGCCTGTCACCGTGAGAAGTTTGCGCTTTCTTCTGCAGATAATCAGGGACATTGAAGGTGTGTCCCTGCGTTTTTCAACAGGTTTGTCAGGATTCCAGCAGCGATACTTTTCCACAGCTTCGCCAGACAGGAGTAATGGGAAGCTGGGAGACCATAAATGTTAATCCCAGAGCCTTGATGAGAGATTAAACCATAATCTTAAACATCTAGACCAATGTGGTCTAATAGATACATAGTGAGCCACGTGTAATTTTTAATAATCCAGGAGCCATATTGAAGATGAAGGAAAAAGGGGTGCCTGGATGGCTAAGTTGGTTAAGTTTCTGATTTCAGCTCAGGTCATGATCTCTGGGTCTCGGGATCCAGTCCTACCACTGGCTCTCTGCTCACAGGGAATTGATTCTCCCTCTCACTCTCCCTCAGTTCTCTCTCTTTCTCAAATAAATAAAATCTTAAAAAAAATAGTTCAAATTAATTTTAATAATATATTTCACCCAAAATATCTAAAACATTTCAACATGTTATAACAATTATTAATAAGTTATTTTACTAGATTGCTGTAAGTCTTAGAAATGCGGTGTATGGGGGTGCCTGGGTGGCTCAGTTGGGTAAGCCTGGGATTTTCAATGTCCACTGAGGTCATAATCTCCTGTGGTGAGATAGAGCCCCGAACACCCGCTGAAGATTCCCTCTCCCCCTCTTCCTCTGCACCACTGCTATCACTCCTCCCCGCATTTGTACATGCTCTCTCTCAAAAAAAAAAAAAAGAGAGAGAGAGAGAGAAGGAACAGAAAAGAAATGCGGTGTATGGATAACTTTTTTTTCTTTTAAATTTTTATTTATTTATTTGACAGAGAGAAATCACAAGTAGATGGAGAGGCAGGCAGAGAGAGAGGGAAGCTGGCTCCCTGCTGAGCAGAGAGCCCGGTGCGGGACTTGATCCCAGGACCCTGAGATCATGACCTGAGCTGAAGGCAGCGGCTTAACCCACTGAGCCACCCAGGCGCCCCAGTGTATGGATAACTTAAGAGCACATGCCAATTCCTTCACTAAATTTTAAGCGCTCAAAGGGAAATGTGGGTCTGTTAATAAAGTTGTTGAACAGAAAAATATTCCATACTGCTTCCATTTTTCATACAAATTAACTAAAATTAAATACAATTTAAATTTCTGGACGTCAGGCATATGAGCCACATTTGAAGTTCAAGAGGCAAGGATGGCTACCGGCTACGTACCCCCGCAGAGCACGTCTAGATCGCAGACACACCTTGCACTAGACCTTGCAGCCTGAGGCAGGCCTCCAAGCTCCAGGAGCGGGGCAACAGCGGGCCCTGCAATTCTGGACGTGTTCACCAGGTGGCACTAAAGAGAACACCCTCACCAGCTCGCGAGGAGCGCCCAACCCCGGAAGCGAAATCCCAAGGTTGCGCGCGTTTCCTCCGGCTTTCTCCACCTCCGGATACACCCTACACGATCTGGGGTCCAAAAGCGTGCAGTCAGGCAGGATGGGCGGGAGAGCAGACGGGTGGGGTGTGCAGGGCGAGTGAAGAGCGGTGAGCAGGTCCCGGTGGGCCACGCGGAGCCACGCAGGGGCGGTGCGCGCGCAGACTCGGCGTCCGACCGCGCGGACTGCAGAGCCCCCGCCTGCGAGCGCGTCGCCGGGCCACTGCTGCCGCGTCGCCTTCTCCCGCGAGATCGCCAGCGCTGGGCCCGAGCTCCCACTAACGTACCCAGAGCCCGGCCTCCTCTCCAATGTTTCAGAAGTCACGGCCGGCGCTGCTGCAGTCTCAGGATGTTGGAGACAAGGTGGAGACGCTTATGGTAAACTGCGGGGAAGGGACACAGGGGTTCCGAAACCGCCGGGTCGTGGAGGGAAATTCGGGAGGTAGCCGAGGCTCGGCGGCTCTCTGGGAGCCTTTTCCGCTCCCTGGGTGTGCGCCGAACAGGTTGGGGACGTGGCGGGAGAGGGATGGATTGGTCAAGGGGATTGAAAAGAGAAGGGCAAGGGAGGAGAGGAGTTGCAGCCCCCTTGGACAGACAGGCGACGGTCTGTCTGCTGCATTGGCGTCCGGGTAGGGTGGCGGAATTGCCCGGACCTTGGGAGTGTCGGGGAGTGTGCCGGTGCGACCACCAGCCGCGTGCGAGCGCCTCCGGACGTTGCTTTAAGTTGGATGCCTAGAGCGACAGAGGTGGAAGGACGCTCGGGCAGGTATCTGGACCACCGCAAGGCCCGGTAGTAGCCCCAGACCGGAGAAGAGGTGGGTGCCCGAGAGAGGTGAGTCAGGACCGCACTGGGCCCCCGGGGCGGGGAGAGAGGACTGCTTCTAGGTCTCCACCTTCTAGCCCGCGAGGAATGGGGGGAGGGGTAGTAGGGCCCGAGGCCACGCCCCTGAGTCCGGATTGGCTGCCCCGGTCGTGCCGCCGGGTCTCCATTGGTGGAGGCGGAGGCGGGTCCCGGAGGGCGGTCTGGCTGAGCTGCTGCCTGCGGGTGGAGGCCGCAAACGCAAGACGTAGATCCCCGAGCACTGCCTGGCGCCGCGGCTCACCTTCTCTCCGAGGTCCCCTCCGCCAGCATGGGCAGCGGCTCTACTTTCCATCTTTGAAAGCGTACTTACCTATTTCTCTTTCTGGGTCCTCCAGCTCTGGCCTGGAGACTTGATTGGATTTTGTTTTCTCAAGGAAATTAAGAATTGCTTATGGAGGGGCCCCTGGGTGGCTCAGTTGTTAAGCGTCTGCCTTCGGCTCAGGTCATGATCCCAGCGTCCTGGGATCCAGGCCTGCATCGGGGGCTCTGCTCAGAGGGAAGGAAGCCTGCTCCTCCTGCTACCGATCCCCCTGCTTATGTTCCCTCTTGCTGTGTCTCTTAAACAAATCTTAAAAAAAAAAAAAAAGAAAATTGCTTGTGGAAATTGCTAACTTATTTCAGTACTATTTACTGCCTTTGTATACTGTGTATTATTCGGTTGTTTTTGCCCTCTTCCCTCAAAACAAATTGTTACTCCTCTAACTTCGGGCTATTTAGAAAAAAATCAAACATGCCTACAAAGGATGTTCCATGTGACAACATCTTAAAACTTCAAAATGAAAAGTGTAAATTCTGTTGTTTTTTTTTTTAACGATATTACCTGTTGTGTGTCGGGTTTTCTTTTCTTTTTTCTTTCTTTCTTTATTTTTTAAGTAGTAGAGGTTAGTTTGTCCAGCTGGTATATATTTAGCATCTACTCTGGGCTCATCGACCAAGAAAATTACAAAATTACAAAAGTTACAGGCTCTAGGCATTTATTCAACAAATATTTATTAAACTAATAATATGTCCAAGCATTGCACTGTGAAAATAAGACATAAAATAGTTCCTGCAGTGATTAAGTGTGAATGTGTTGGAGCATGTGTTTGAAGGACCACGGCCTTAAAACGAATCCCTGGAATATCTGTGAGAGTGTTGGGGTAGCAGCACAAGAGGACTGCATAGAAGCTGTAACTATAGGTCATGCCCACAACCTTACCAGAGCAGGAGCAAAGGGCTGAAGGGAGCCAGGGGAGATTACCCTGTTGTAAGTCTGGCCAATAGCCTCAAACCCTGGGACGCAGGACACAATTTTTAAGAGTGCGGTGAGATCTTGAGGTGGTGTACATAGATGCCTTACCCGGTGCTGTTCCGGGATTAGTAGGGTCGAGGCTGGAGGCTGCCAAGGAGGCTACTGGAACAGATGGGTGTGGGCCGACTCTGGAAACACTTAAGGGTCATTGGTACGACTGGGTCATGAAGCAGTAGGTACAGTGAGGAGTTTTACGTGTCTCCCAAACTTGCTACTGGAATATCTTGTTGATTGGGGTAGCAGCAGGAGTGTGAATTATTGACTGGGTTTCCATTTTGGAGTGTGAGTGGGAGCTTTCTGGGGCCCTCTCAGGGAAGGGGGTGCTGGGCTGAACTGGCTGTGGGTGTGGTGCAGTGTGGGTGAGGTGGCCCTGAGGAGCTGTGGTTGGGGGAGATAAGAAGAAAAACATCTGAGGCTAAGAGAAAAGAGCAGACTCAAAAGGAGCCCAAAACCAAGAGGTGGCCAGCTGTTTGAAATGCACTGGACCAGCCAAGTAAGAGAAGGCCTAGGGCAGGAAAGGACTCCTGGGATGGGCAGGTCCTTGGTGAGCAGAACTGGCAGCTTTAGCTGGATGGCAAGTGGTGGGGGCTGAGGGGGTGACTAGCCCAGAGGGAGTGGAGGTGATGTGGCTTCAGACTGGAAAGACAGGGGTTTTGAAGCTTGCTCCCAGAAGATGCCAGTGGAAGGATGAGACCAAGAAGCACAGACTCCAGGAGTATGGCTTAGCATATCCCCACTCTCCCAACCCCTCTGGGGGACTGGGAATGGCATGCTGACAGACTGGCAAGGTAGATACATTTTGCTCGGTTGTATGTGTTGTGTTATCACTTTTGTCACCCCTAGGTACTTTATAAGCCATTTGAACAGAGTTAGGACCTCCAGTTTTTATTACGTGAATTTTTTTAGTCTTTCTTTTTTTTTTTTTTTTTTTTAAAGATTTTATTTATTTATTTGACAGAGAGAGATCAGAAGTAGGCAGAGAGGCAGGCAGAGAGAGAGGAGGAAGCAGGCTCCCTGCTGGGCAGAGAGCCCGATGTGGGACTCGATCCCAGGACCCTGAGATCATGACCTGAGCCGAAGGCAGAGGCTTTAACCCACTGAGCCACCCAGGCGCCCTTTTTTAGTCTTTCAAGTGGTTGCAGTTCTAATTTGAAACTTGCTCATTTGGTAGAAATGTGGAGTGATCTCTCTTTCCTGTGAAACAAAAAAACCCACAAGTTACAAACATTTAGCTCTGGGTTGGTGGCTGTATGGGTATAACTGGCAACTTCATTTTCAGTGTCTTAGGACAACAGTTGTCCGTGCATTCAAGAATAATAGTGCTAGTGCCATTTAATGAGGAGAGAAGATCTTTTTGGATGGCGTTTGCCAAGTCTCTTGTTTGGAGAAGAGTGCTTTCATTTCCTGGTTGGATTTTTAAATGTGGCTTTTCACAACCATTCATGATCGAGTGTTTCTGAGGCTAGGTGAGGCCTCTAGCCTAGTGGGTTCAAGGAGGTACATTTAGGCTTTGCCCTTCTGGGTGGTGCCGCTAGATTAGCCAGGGTTTCCTTTCTGTCAGGCGACTGTCCTGGTTTAAGGGAGAGCCAGCAGACCCAGGGGGAAGGGGTGGCTGCTGATCTACCCACATCTGCAGTCTGCTTAGGTCCTAGTGAGACGTGTGGGTGGAAGAGAAAGGGAAAGCTTTTAAATTAAGGAAGTTCATATGTTTCACAGGAAGTGGTCCATGTTTTACATTGAAACTGAGCTTATGGTTTCGCTTCCTATATCTACCTCCTGTAAATATCTACAGGTCCTATAACCAAGAGAGATTGACAGCCAACAGTTCACACACTAGGTTCAGTTGATTTTGCTTCTGTGAAGATAAGAGATGGCCAAAAACTTTTACCCTCAGGACAGAGAGGGAGGTGTGGTTGGTGGCCTAATTCACAGGTAGAGGGAGGTGGATTGCTCATTCTTAATACTGAGGCCAGAGAGATCCCCTCTATCTGGGTATTATGTTCTCCATGGCATTCCAGCGCTGTTAATTCCCAGGTTCACTTTAACCTTCTCTGAAGTGGGAAGATAATACAGGGCACCAGCAGGTGGTTTTCTAAGCCACCCACATAACGGAAAGAAATGGTCCCAGTGTGGAGAAAGCTGAGAAAACTTGGCAGCTGCAAAGTTGCTGACTCAGTGTTCTCTTGCCCTGAAGTTACATCCGGTGATCAAGGCTTTCCTGTGTGGCTCCATCAGTGGGACCTGCTCCACCCTCCTTTTCCAACCCCTGGATCTCCTCAAAACGCGCCTGCAGACTCTCCAGCCCTCAGACCATGGGTAAGGCCTGCTGCGTGCCCCCCTCACCATTTCTCTGAGGAATGGTTCCAACAACTCCTCTCAGACACAGGAACATCTCAACTGTTAAGTCAACTGCCATTGTGTTGGATACTTCAGGAGAAACATGGGCCATACCCAGCTTTGATTTGACATTTCCTGTTAATGAAATGGAATCCTTCCCTGGGGGCACCATGCTGGGATCTGGGATGCCTTGGTGACATTTGCATTTTATTGTGCTGGCCTGTAATGTTGTAACTGTGCTGTCTGGTACGACTAGTGTGGGTGGTTTTCTGGAAATAATGTATGCATCAAGTGTCTCTTCTGTGCCTGACATTGGGCTCAGCACCATGGGAAGTATACCAAATGCGTGTAACATGGGAGGTCATCCCATTGCTCACGGTGTGAATCAACAGATAAACACGTATGTGCTGAATCACGAACATATGGGAACTCAGAGTTATTCCAAGATGTGTTGTAGAGATTCTTGAGTGCTCTTAGGGAAGAAGTCATACCAACAAATCTTTGGATGGGAAGTTCTTTTATGAGGATGAGGTCTAAGTGATGTTTTTTTTCTTCCTTGCCTTCATTTTGTCTGCCTTTAGATCTGGTCGTATTGGGATGCTGGCTCTGCTCTTGAAGGTGGTTCGCACGGAGAGTATTCTGGGCCTTTGGAAAGGGATGTCCCCTGTAAGCTGCCTTCTGGGTCTTCTCTTGCACCCTCTGCTGTCATAGCTATCTCTTTGTCAGGCACCTTCCGTATCCCCTCTTGGAAGAATAGGTCAGTGCCAGAAGCAGTGGGAGGACTTGTGTGGTCTTCTCCCTATCACATGATGCCACTCACTCCTATGAGAGGGCTCAGGGAAATATCTTTATGCCCTAGATACAGCTTGTTGGAGCAGTAGCAGGTCTAGAGTAGATGCAGTGAGTGCCCTCAGCTGCCAGCATACCCTTGTCCTTGCCCTTCGGTACAAGCAGGCCACACCTGCGTTTCTTTACCTGCAGGTAAATTTGCTGGGAGTGCCAGGGCACAAATGCCCACCCCAGCCCAGTGGAAGATGATGTTTAAAAACCTCACTCACCCTCCTCAACTGGAGGGTGAACTCTGAGGTGCCTACATCAATTCCCAGAGCTCCCCCCAAAGAGATTACCTTTACCAGGGCAGTAATGCATCAGGCGGCCTGCCCTTCATTGGCTGCCTTCTCTCCTCACTTCCCCATTCTCTTGTTGCTGTTCCCTGCATACCTTCAATCAACTACTTGCATGCAAATCTCTGTCTTTTGGGAAAACCCAGCTAAAACAGTATCTCACAGTGTCCATCTGGGCTTGCTTTCCTCCCTCTGCCCTGTTGCACAGTCCATTGTGAGGTGTGTCCCTGGCATTGGCATCTATTTTGGCACTCTCTACTCCTTGAAGCAGTACTTCCTGCGAGGCCATCCCCCCACGGCCCTGGAGTCGGTCATCCTGGGAGTGGGCTCTCGCTCGGTTGCAGGACTCTGCATGTCACCCATCACTGTGGTAAAGACACGTTACGAGGTGAGTCCGACTGCTTTCAGCCTTCGGGGTGGATAAACAGAGGCATTGGGCTTTCGTCAATTGGTCACCTATGTCAGCTCCAAACTTGGAATCTAAAATCGAGGCCGCTGTGGTCAGAGAATAAAAGCCACGTGGGACCAAGGCCTGTGGTGCCTGGCATTGTCACATACCCCGAAGTCAGGTGGGTTCGTTGCTCAAACCCAGGGCTTCTGCGCTAGCCACTGGTACTGTGCTTCCTTGCAGAGCGGGAAGTATGGCTATGAGAGCATCTATGCAGCCCTGAGGAGCATCTATCGCACTGAGGGGCACCGGGGACTCTTCAGTGGCTTGACGGCAACACTCCTTCGTGACGCACCCTTTTCTGGAATCTACCTGATGTTCTACAACCAGACCAAAAACATCATGACCCATGGTATGGACAAAGGAAGGTGTGGTGGGGGAGGGGAGAGATATCTCCGAGACCTCTTATTCTTGCAGCTTTCTCTGCGATAGATACTGTTTATTGTTCTTAGCAGAGTTTTAGGAACGGAGCTATTTCTGCCTCACGTCAAGCATGGGGCCAGGTGCTAGGACCCAGTGGTGGTCATGGAAGACTTGGCCCCTTGCCCATTTGAATTTATGGTCTATTATGGCAGAGTACTGGTAGTACTGTCATTGTTGAGTGGGTTTGGGAGGGAATAAAGCATGTTTTACAGGAATCCTGCAGTGATACCTGGCAGATTTGCCTGATCTTTAGATTGCTGGGCCCTGCATGAGGGCCTCCTACATCAGGAACTTTGGGGTAAGACCTGGGAGTCTATATTTCTCAAGAAGCACGTGATCTGATTCTTATCAGAAAAGTTTGGTGAGGTTATTGGGGTTAGCGCTTCCCCTTGTCGTGTTCCCAGGTAAAGTGGTTTTGAGCCCTCTGTTCGGGTAGAGAGCAAGGTGCCCGACCTCAGGCATTCCAGCAGACCCACGCTGCTAGAAAGCTCTCGTTGGTCACAATGGGCACACTCTGTATGCTGTGAGCATCCACCCAAGCACGGCCAGGTTCTGATAGAAGCACGTCCTGTGGAATGAACCTGCATTCCATACGGTGTCTCCAGAGAACTTGAGCAAGGAAATGCAACCCAGGTCGTGTAAAGTGGGAAAATCTGCATGCCGCCATCATGACAATGGTAATCAGTGGAGTTGGAGGGCTTTAGGAGTTTGCTTCTCTGTCGCTCTCGGCCCGCAAGAACGACTTGGAGACTCACCTAGCGGCGAACCTTCTTCTTTAATCGCTTTTTTCTTCTCCCTTTTACCCTCGGCGCATGCGTTTTTATACAGGCAGTGTTAACCAATCAAAATGCAGTGCTCATGCACCTCCCGCGAGAGTGGACCTAAATGAACAGCCAATCATATTCAGTCCCTTACAGCTCTTAGAGTAGGCCTCCTGTACTGGCTCCCGACACTTCTCTCCTGTAGGCACCAGGAGGCCTGACACTGCAGGTCACAGCCTTATGTGGCTCAGTTTAGGGCAGTAAGGGAGCTTGGTGTACATTTTTTACTTCTCTTTATGTATAATTGTTTTTTGCAATCCATTTATGATTGCAAAGGTTGAGATTAAGCAAAAGTAAAGATTAAGTTGCAGGAGTGATGCCCCTTTGCCCTTAAATACCTCCATGTGTGTTTCCTAAGAACAAAGATATTCTCATATAACCTGTCTCTTTTATCTCTCGGACAAGATGGCGTCTCCACTGAAAACTTATTTTTTTGTAATTTGGAAGCATCTGTGGGCACTGGAGGGGGTGGGGGGTGGTGGTGGAGATACTTTGAATCTGCATAAATCTCCATAAAACATTCTGTTCCTTTCACCCCAATGTTTGAGCCTCAGTCTGTGATTCTTGCCCAAATCAATTATGATGGCGATGGTTGTAAAAAAAAGGCAAATTTGAATTCCATGACTGCCATCTACATTTAGTTATACCTTTAAATGTTTACTTCTTAACCCCATTTTGAATCTAGACCCTTCTGAGTTTGAGAAAGAATTCGAGGGCAACTTGGTATTGATATTTATGTGAGAGTCATTTGTAACTGAATGTTGCTTTTGTCATGTTTCAGACCAGTTGGATGGAGTCCTTATTCCTGCTGTAAACTTCAGCTGTGGGATCTTTGCTGGCATTCTGGCCTCCCTGGTGACTCAGCCTGCAGATGTTATCAAAACCCACATGCAGCTCTCTCCAGTGAAATTTCGGTGGATTGGCCAGGCGGTGACACTCATTTTTAAAGTAAGGCTACAGAGTAAATGTTGCTTCTTAACTGTGGTTAAGACTTGCTCTCTCTCTCTCTTTAGAATGGAAGCTGGTGTCCTTTACATATCAGCTGGAGTGCTTTAAAAAGTCCCCACCCCCAGGTCACAACCTGGGCTGCTTCAATCTGAATCTCTGGAGGTGGTGAAGCCCAGTAGCTAAGTTCCCCAGCGATTCTGGAGTGTTGCAAAGGTTGAGAATCACTGCTAAAAACCTAGGTTGGCTGTGGGTTGGGTTTTTTTTTTTTTGTTTTGGTAGGGCGGTTGGTGGTGGGTGGGGAAACTGACTACCTTAGGAGGACCTGTGATAATAGTTAAAGTTGACAGACTGCTGGACTCCACCCCTGCCCACCAGGTCAGGGAATCTGGGAGGGCCTCATCCCCTGATGATCAAGGAGCTAGGAGGGAACTCAAGTCAGAAAAAGATGACAGGGACACCTGGGTGGCTCAGTCGTTGGGCGTCTGCCTTGAGTTCAGGTTATGATTCCAGGGTCCTGGGATCGAGCCCTGCATAGGGCTCCTTGCTCAGCGGGAAGCCTGCTTCTCCCTCTTCCATTCCCCCTGTTTGTGTTCCCTCTCTCACTGTGTCTCTCTCTGTCAAATAAATAAATATAATCTTAAAAAAAAAAAAAAGAAAGAAAGAAATGACAAATACATCATTTGGTCTCTAGAAATTTGCTCTAACACAAATGGACAAAAGGTATTGTTGAAGATAAAAAGTACAGTAGACATAAGGTACACTTACTGAAGCACCATTTAAAAGCCACAGAGTTGGTCCTTTGGGAGCATGTACGGTTATCACACACCAGATATTCTTGTTCAAGCTAAGTTTTTATATTTTTCTATACGTCTCGGTTTTTCTGTGTAGCAGAGGAAACGATGCAAGCATAGGCATCCTGTATCTGTCTCGCCCTAGATGTAGACAAATATTTGTGAATCAGATCATATTCCTCACCCTGCTTGGGTTGCCTACTCTCTTATTCTCTATACCTAAAAGCCTAAACTTTGAGAATAATATTCTTCAGTATGTATGAAATGGCAAGAATGATAATGATAGGAATGAATCGGTCCAGATTATGAGAAGGAGGTGTTTCGTCTTTAATGCTTATGTAAGAATGTCAAGAGCATACAGTGGGTTATGCAGAAATGCTCCCTCCAGACAGACAAATTGCCAAAAAGACATGTTTTCCTCCAGCCTGAAGCCAGGCCCCCAGGGCTTGGCATGCAGACCATGGCCTGGATCTCGCTTGCTAGTTGGGGCTTGGTGTGTATGGGAGCTGCATAAGCTATCCAGCTGTATACAGCTGCCCTGTAGAAAGATTTGAAGCTGAGAAATAAATTCTCCTACATAAAGCAAGCCTAAAAAGAGAAAGTTTAGCAAAAAATTATGCAAAAAATATTTATTTTTTTTTAGTTCATCATCTCCTTGGATCCATTATTCATAGTTTTGGCATTATCAATGAAAATCCTAAAACTGAGGCTCACCAATGGGGTAACAGAGACCCTCAGTCTCACACTAGGTGTGTTCCTCATGTTGCTACTCTGCTTCCGGAATGCTGACGTTCGTTTTCCTCATAGGATTATGGGCTCCGTGGCTTCTTCCAAGGCGGCATCCCGAGGGCCCTCCGCAGAGCTCTGATGGCAGCGATGGCGTGGACCGTGTATGAGGAGATGATGGCCAAGATGGGCCTGAAGTCCTGACTGAGAGGGATTGGGTAAAGACGGGCTATGTTGCGCTCCCTGGCTCTTTCCGGGGGCTGCTTCGCCTCACTGTCCTGGAGTAAGATGAAGTCTAATCTGGAAAGCCAGGCAGATGTGTCCCCTTCTGTTACCCAGTTTCAGTAGAAAATAGGTGGGCCTGACTCAAGCCTTCAGAATATCCCAGAAGAGGAGTTACGGATGCCTACAGCACACTGGGGAGTTCAGAGAAGGGCTTGCCCCTCCTGCCAGGTTACTCGAAAAGGCCTTTCTGGAAAGAGCTCTGTCAGGTGGTTCTGCTTCAGCCACCCAACCTACACCAGGCTGCCTGTTTGCATCTGTTCTTGGGCAAGGCATCGCACGGCCAGAGGAGCTGTGGCTGTGAAGAGCTCCAGCAGGGGGGAAGCCGGGTCTGTGGAGAGAGGGGTTCTTGTCATCAGGCTTTTGTCTGTGTCTGGAATGCTGGTGGGATGAGGAAGAAAAGATGTCATTACTTAATTGGTCACTAATCACCTCAGAGGCTCTGAAGAAGTGGGGAGAGTGGCTTCTTAGCCTGAAGTGTCCAAATAACAAATTTTGGTCTTGGCCTCTGCACTGTTTCAGTTCTAAATTGTTCTGGCATTTTTCTGCAGCTAACATTCGCATAAATAAAGTGAAGCACTTTATCATTGGAAACTGTTTGGAAAACCCAAATAGTGTCCTTCCTGTGTTCTAAAATAACCCAGTTGTCTAAGGTGGCTGGCTCTTGACCCATATAAGTCCTAAACTCTAAACATTTATTTTATTTTGTTATGTATTTATTTATTTTTTTAAAAGATTTTATTTATTTCTTTGACAGGCAGAGACACAGCGAGAGAGAGAGCACAAGCAGGGGGAGTGGGAGAGGGAGAAGCAGGCTTCCTGCTGAGCAGGGAGCCTGATGTGAGGCTCATCCCAGGACCTTGGGATCGTGACCTGAGCTGAAGGCAAACGCTTAATGACTGAGCCACCCAGGCGCCCCTAAACATTTTTTCAGGCAGCTTTATTTCACACATTGTACAATTCACTCATTTCAAATAAGCCATTCAATGATTTTTAGTAACTTACTGGGTGAGGCAACCATCACTATGAGCCAGTTTTAGGGCATATTAATCCCCCAAGAAGATCTCAGATTTACAATTAATCCTCATTCTGAGTCCCAACTCTCGGCGACCATCAATCTGCTTTCTGTCTATAATCTGCCTTTACTGTACACTTCATGTAGTCATACCATTTGTAGCCTCTTGTATCTGGCTTCTTTCACTTAGCATAATGTTTCTGAGGTTTCTCCACATGGCATGTTCAACACCAATTTTTTTTTGTTTGTTTATGGTCAAATAATACTGTGTGCCCATACGAGATTTTATTTATCCATTTGTCAGTTGATGATTATTTGAATGGTGTCCACTCGGGGGCTTTTATGAATAATGCCACTTTGAATGTTCATGTGCTGGTATTTGTGTGGACCTGTGTTTTCATTTCTCTTGCGTAAATAGATGCCCAGGAGTGGAACTACCAGATCACGTGGTAACTGTCAAACCATTTGAGAAACGACCAGACTCCGTACCATTCTACGTTCCCACACCCACAGTGCAGAAGGGTTCAGGTTTCACCACATCTTCCTCAACACTTGTTATTGTTTTGTTTATTATACCCACACTCGGGGGTTCCCAGGTGTTTCTGTCAACTTTCAAACTTAGAAAAGAGCCATTACATTATCCAAACAGCAGGAAGGGGAATTTTGGTCTCCAGGTTAAGAATATGGGCTGTGATCTAGGTGGTTCTAGATGGAAAGTCTGGTTCTCTACTTATTTAGACATAGTTGCAATTGTTCCTGGAAAGTGGGCATACTAATGGTGAGGGTAAAAGGAGCAGATGTTTCTGGCACCCTGGCTTAGTTTCCAAGGGCTGCCACAACAAATTCCCACGAATTGGGTAGCTTCTAGCAGAAATGTATTCTCTGTTCTGGAGCCTAGGAGTCTGAAATCAAAGTGTTAGCAGGGACTTATGCTCTCTGAAGGCTTTAGGGGACGATAGCTCTGGTCTCCCCAGGATTCTGGTGGTTGCTGGCAATTCTTGGCACTCATCATTCCAACCTGGCTCTGTCTCCACAAAGCCACCTGTGTGTCCGTCTCTGTGTCCAAATTTCAAGGACATCAGTAATTGGATTACAGCCCACCCTCCTCTAGAATGTCTTCAACCTGATTACATCTACAAAGACCCTATTTCCAAATAAGGTCACATTCTTAGGCACTAAAGTTGGGGGGTTAGGACTTCCAGTATACTCTTTGGGAGCACACACACTAAGTTTAGTTGTAAGCTTAAGTTTACACTTTAGGGTTTAGGTTAAAGTGTCCTATTCAAAATAAAGCAGTATAGGAGAGGACAGATAGGATCCTAAGCACAGAATCCCCCTGGGCCTTGATGATCTGTGCCAAGGAAAGTAGGAGATCAGGTAAAACTGGAAATGTGTGCTGGGACAGGAATGGAAGGAAGGCCAGTCACCATGGATGTAGTAGCTGGGTCCTTGGCAGGTTGGGGCAGAGAGGAGACCCAGAGGTATAGAATTCACTCCAGTTTGCTCACCTTATACTTGACTGGTGAATTTCAGTCACAAGGGTCACCTATTATGTTCATTACGATGTGGTTTTAGAATACAGGTAGGGTCCTGAGCTGATGACCAAGAAAGAATTCTTGAGATGTCTTTGGAGCAAAATGGGGTTATTAAAGCACAGGGACAGGACCTATGGGCAGAAAGAGCTGCTACCCTGGGATATAAGGGGTGGTAGATTATATACTATGGAGTTGGGGAGGTAAGGAAAAGGGAGGTCTCAAAAGGATTTTCATATATTAAAGTAGACTCAACAGCATACCAGAGGCCTTGCCATTGTCAAGGTTGTTTTTCCTTCTAAACTGGCATTAACACAGATAGTTGGGAGCTCTCTAGAGGAACGTTACACTTTTCCTATTTGAAATACCTGTCAATGGGCTGCAGGTTATAAGGACATTTATTTATTTATTATTATTTTTATTATTTATTATTATTATTTATTTTTATTATTATTTATTTAATTTTATTATTTAATATTTATTATTAATTTATTATTAAATCAATAATATTAATTTAATAATAATTTCCTTCTGGAAGATAGGTTATTGATAGAAATGCTAAGACATTTGTAAACTGAGGAAGACTCATGTCTTGCAGGGTATGAGCTAACTATTTGTTTTTCTTTACTCAGCTTTAGGGTAGCCAGGAGTGCCTGAGAAATGTCACGTAAATCCCATCTGGGGGAGAGGGAAGTTGTGGGGTGTCAGCTTCTGCTGCTTCCTCAGCTTGCCTTCTCTTCCCTCATCAATTAGAATGTTCTTTTGGGGCAAAAAAAAAAAAAAAAGATTTGGAGAAGCAGTCTCATTTCCTCCTACATGTGGGGTAAAACTGGAATTTGCCCTTTTTAACCCTGATTCCAAAGGCCAGTGGCCCTGGATATCTCCATATCCCAGGCCCCAAGAATTTGTTTTTCTTTTTCTGTAGTCTGTCACTGTTTGAGAGTTTCAGCTGGCTGGAAACAGTGCCCAGTGCCTTTTAAAAACTGATTTGTTCTTGGCTGCCTCAGACTTAAGGCAAATTATTTAGAGCAGAGCTTTGTGGAAGGAAACGCTCATCTGGCCACTACAGATAAGGCTGGTAAGGCATGGGCCAGAAAAGGACAGAAGCAAAGCTTTCAAGCTCTTGTTACATTCAGTTTCCAGAAATATATTACAAAATATTTCAGTCACAAAGAGTAGAGCAAATGGTACCTTGTCCCTTTATTCCCATCACCGAGAGGATTATCAGGATCTTGCTCCCCTTTGTCTTCCTACTCTCCCCTTTACAAAGTCTTTAAAAAAGCAGATTCCGGGGTGCCTGGGTGGCTCAGTGGGTTAAAGCCTCTGCCTTTGGCTCAGGTCATGATCCCAGGGTCCTGGGATCAAGCCCTGAATCAGACTCTCTGCTCAGCAGGGAGCCTGCTTCCTCCTCTCTCTGCCTACTTCTGATCTCTCTCTGTGTCAAATAAATAAATAAAATCTTTAAAAAAAAAAAAAAGCCTCAGCCTTCAGCTCAGCTTATGATCTCAGGGCTCTGGGATCAAGCCCTGCATCTGGCTTCTGCTGAGCAGGGAGCCTGCTTTTCTCTCTCTCTGCCTGCCTCTCTGCCTACTTGTGATCTCTGTCAAATAAATAAATAAAATCGTAAAAAAAAAAAAAAAAAAAAAAAAGGCAGATTCCAGACACAGACATCATACCATTTCACCCTTCCATAGTTCATCTCTAAAACATAACGAACATTTTTCTTATGTAACTACATTATTATGCCACCTGGAAAAAGTTAACAAATCTGTTGCATATCATCCAATACTCAGCCCATATTGGATTTTTTTAGGGGAGCCTGGCTGGCTCCATCTGTGGAGCAAACCTGCTAAATCTTAGGGTTGTGAGTTGGAGCCCCACATTCAGTGTAGATGAAGGGGATACAAAGGCAGAAGGAACTGTAGATAAGATTAAGTGTCCTTGGGGCACCTGGGTGGCTCAATGGGTTAAGCCTCAGCCAAACTCAGATCATGATCCCAAAGTCCTGGGATCAAGCCCGGAACAGGGCTCTCTGCTCAGCAGGGAACCTGCTTCCCCACCCCTCACTGTCTATATGTGATCTCTGTAAAATAAATAAATAAAATTTTTTTAAAAAGTGTCCTTATAAGCTGCAGCCCATTGACAGATACTTGAGACTGGCAGAGTATAAAGTTCCTCCAGGAAGCTCCCACCTCTTCATGTCAATGCCTTGCTAGATGAAAAGCAACCTTAGTTTGACAATAGCAAGGTCTCAGGCTTCCAGTGATTCTTCTTTAGCATATGAAAATCCTTTTGGAACTCCCCGGAGCTCAATCTCCCCCAGCCTCAAAGTACGTCATCAATTGCTGTTTACAATCCTGGGGCAGCAGCAGCCCTAGTACTTTATGTACTTTCTGCCCTTGAGTCCATCCTCATGCTTTAATAAAATCACCTTTTTTTTGGGGCGCCTGGGTGGCTCAGTGGGTTAGGCCGCTGCCTTCGGCTCAGGTCATGATCTCAGGGTCCTGGGATCGAGTCCCGCATTGGGCTCTCTGCTCAGCAGGGAGCCTGCTTCCTCCTCTCTCTCTCTCTGCCTCTCTGCCTACTTGTGATCTCTCTCTGTCAAATAAATAAATAAAATCTTAAAAAAAAAATAAATAAAATCACCTTTTTGCATCAAAGACGTCTCAAGAATTCTTTCCTGGCCCTTGACTCTGGACCTCACCAGTATTCCAAAACTACATTATAGAGATTATTTAAAAATAAAATCTTACAGGTGGCTCACTTGCTTAAGCCTCTGACCCTTGGTTTGGGCTCAGGTCATGACCTCAGGGCTGTGGGATGAAAACGCCACGGGCTCCTGCGCAGCCGGGAGTCTGTTTGAAGAGTCCTGCCCCTCCCCCAACCTGGGTGGGCAGACTCACTCTCATATATTTTTTAAAAAAATTAAATCTTGAAAAGAAAGGAAAACTTTTTTTTTTTTTTAAACAGTTGGTGAACTGGAATTAGGATGCAGACAAGGTCCTGAGATTCCTTCACCAGATCTCCCACAGGGTTAAGTAATTTTGAGTTCTTGAGGGCCTTATCAAATCAGAGAACCTAATGGCAGTGACAGCAGTGGGCAGTTGCCAAGCCGAGATTTGCTCCCCAAAGCAGTGTCCCTTCCATGCCCCCCAGGCTGAGCACTGTGCATTTCCAACTACTTGTTACCTTCAAATTCTCAAGTCTCAATTTTTCCACCACTCCCATCTCCAAAATAAGCTGGCTGAATGCAGTAGTCTCTAGGTGTTATTTTAGCGTCCAAGGTCTTCCCAGTGGTTCTTCCAAGTAGGAGCCAGTGGATTAGATAGCTGATAAACACTCTGGATCTAAGATCAGTGGTTCTCAAAGGAGGCTGCACATTGGAATCAACTGAAGAGCTTTAAAAGCTGCTAATGTCTGGGTCTGCCACCCGGAAATTCGAATGTAATCAGGCTGGGTTGCGGCCTGGGCACGAGTAGTTTTTTAAAAGTCACCCAGGTGACCCTGACGCGCAGCCATGGAAGAGAGCCACCGAGGAGCCCACCTGACTTCCTAAACCAGCTCCAAGGGTTAACCCGGAGCCGGCGGGGCGGGGGCGGGGCCTCGAGAGCTGGGCGGGGCGGGAGAGGAAACCCCGCGGGAGAGTCCCGGTCACCGCGGCCAGCGCGCTTGGCTGTTGCAGAAGCGGGCGGAAACGCCTCCGTTTTACAAAACAAAGCGGAGAAGCGGGAGGCGTGCGCGGTCTGCGGGGCGCTGACCTCGGCGGTGGGTCCCTCCGGTCCGGGCGTTTCGGCACCTTTGGGTGGTGATGGAGAGAGGCCTGGAGAGCTGCGGGCGCTCGGAGTCCAACGGCCTCCGGGCGCCTCCGATCACCGCGGCCGTGGACCTGCAGAGCCGCGTGCAGGAGACCCTGGACCTGCTGTCCCCGCAGGAGCTGAGCTACTTCCGCATCTTCCTCAAGTCTGTGGATGAGGAGCCGCGCGTGACCCCCTTGCGGCTGGAGCTGGCGGGCAACAGCAAGGAAAGGCTGGCGGGTCTCCTGGTGCAGCACTACTGCGAGCCCGCCTCCGCGTCGCGCGTCCTCGTCAAGGTGCTGCAGCAGCTCCGCCGCGCCGACTTGCTCCGCCGCTGGCAGGGCGCCGGGGACGCCGACGACCGGGGTGAGCTGGGGGCGGCCAGGTACCCGGGCTGCGGGCGGGGCCTGGTGAGCCGGGGGTACTGGGGATGGGGGGCCCGGCCCGCGTAAGCGCGGGGTTTGGCCCGGCTGCCCCCGGGGTTCCGGGCTTGGCTCGGGAACGGGACGCCCGGTTTGACTAGGGTGGAGAGCGAAGAGCCGGCGGGCGCCCTGGGACCCGGTGACGCGCGGCGGGAAGTGGGAGCTGGGGGGCGGGGGGGCGAGGGGGCAAGCAGCCCCGAGAGTCGCGGTTCCCGAGCGCGGAATGCGAATGACCCATCGAAGAGCAGCCATCAGGGTCTACCAGCACATTTTGGGGTGGGCTCAGAGATCAGATCGACTCAGCAGGCCTGAGATGCTTTGTTAACATGTACCTTCAAGAGATGATGATGTGGGAGGTTTCCAAATGATGTAGCGAGCAGCGCGGTATTGGAATTCCCGCTGTAGCATCTCCAGGGCATGAGTGGGGCGAAGGGCTCCTGTTCTTGCGCACCATGGGACTATTTGCCATTAATCCCAGGAAGATGTGGCTTATGGTCAAGAAATGCAGTATCTAACAGGTTAAGGGAGGGGGTTTCTCCCTCCAGATTTAATAAACATATGCACACTTAAGTGCGTGTGAGACAGAGAAAGCAGCACTTACATGGGAGCCATCGATGTAGACACTAAAATACACCGTGGGTGACTGCCATTAGCGTGCTTACGATCTGACTGAGCTTTGAGGTGTGTTACCGTTGCTGGTGGTGTTTATATTTGTAATGAGCGGATCACAACGGTGACGGCTCACCGAACACCCGCCGTGGCAAGTGGGCAGCCTGCCCGCCCGGAGGAGGCTTGGCTCTCCCTGCTTTTCGTCACCTGTACCAGCCCCATCACTCGAGCACTTCAGGTGTTCTCAGTTCTTTAGGCTTTGAGTCTCTCTTACTATTGGCAAAGTGGGTTGTTTTTTTTTCCAGAATCATCCAGACTACGCAAGATTATGGCTGTGCACTGTTGGATGCACCCAATAAATATTTGAATTAAATGCTAAGAGATTATGTTAAATTTAAAAAAAACAACAACTAGTTCCCTTTATTACGTCTTGCTCTCCTCTTCAGGAAGTACAAGTGCAGTAATGTCAAGCAATTACACCTTGTCCTTTTTATTGATTGCCTGTCTTTCTGCCCTTGCACCTAACTGGGTCTAAGGGAGGTCTTTTTTAGGTTTCTAGCCTTGTATGAGTTTGAAAGTTTCATAATCCAAGGAACCTGTTCTAAAGTGAGGTTGAAGCCTGCTGGACCTGAAAGCCTAAGAGACAACAGAATTCCCTGGGAAGAGCTTCCTGTAAACAGGAATGACAGTGGATTGATTGAAAAGGGGGAAAAAAAAATGTGGAAAAAATAATGCAGTCATGCCCTTTTTCTGTTTTATTCTCTTTCCATGAAAATTCATTCAGAGATTCCAAGAAAGATTCCAAAGAGAAGCTATGATTGTGTGGATGGCGAACTGGTAAATATTTTTGCTCTTTCTCCAGCACTACACACTGGTTTGGAATGAGGGTACTTAGCCATTTTAGCTGACATTGGAATATTTTTTATGCTGCTCTTGTTGGTTAAATGAAATTATCTGTATGGTTGTCTCAGGTGGTCAGATCTCAGTGCTTTCTGTTATGATTGTGAAAGATAAACATGAGCCATTTAAAACCATCTGCCTTCATTAGCCAAACAAGGTATACACTGCTGTTATTTCTGTTTTATAAATCAGGATAAATGAGGCACTGGGGGTTCGAGGATAACAGGCTGTGTGGCCTTGGATGGATGGCTATTTAAATTGCTGATTGTAGGGTTTGTTTGCTTATTTTAAGTTTTATGATGTAAATTTTCAGCAAATACTAAAATAGAATAGAAAGACAAATCTCTCAAACTCCAGCCCGATATACTAATGACCTTGCTTCAACAAATTAGTAACTTAGAGCCAATCTTGTTTTGCCTGGTTCCTGGCCCCATTATTTTAAAGCAAATCCAAATAACCTATCACATTCATCTACAGATACCTTAGTATGAACCTCTAAATCTTTAGTATGAGAAAGAGGTTGGTTCAAAACAACCGCAGTACCGTTATTCTACCTAAAAACAACTTCCTTAGTGTGTGCAAAGATGCAGTTGGAATTCAGATTTCATGGATTGGGTCCTGTCTTTTGCAGGTGTTTTTTGTTGTTGTTTTGTTTTGTTTTTTAATTTTTATTTATTTTAAAAATTTCTTTCCATTGTTCCAGAATTCAGATGTGTTGTTTGAATCAGGATGTGGACTCATACAAAGTCAACACAATTATTATAGCCTATTGCTTTGGTGTCTTAAGGCTCTTAGCTTAGGATACTTCTCCTCTTAGCTTAGGATACTTTTCTTATTGTTTACTTATTGAAGAAAGCAGGTTGTCTGTAGAATGTCTCCTATTCTAGATTTGGATGACTACAGCCCTGTGTGGTCATTTACTCTACTCCTCTGTCTGCTATGTTTCCTTAAAGGGATAGTGATAACTATACATAGGCATTTAAAATTGAGATTGGCCTATTAGTCCTAGTGCAGGGAAGATATTTGAAAAAAGGATAAGTCTAGTCACGCCTCCCCGCACCCTCCTTCCATGACTAATAAGAGACAGTCCCTGTTGCAGCTCTGATCTGAACTGGGAAACCTCACCATTGATCCTAAAAGAAATTCATTATTTCATATCGTGATGTGTTTGGATTTCTGAGTTTCATTTGATTTAAATGTTTTTGGCTTTCTTGGAAAATAGGACTGTTATGACTTGAGAGGCAAGCGGAAGGCTTTCGTCATGTGCGTGGAGAAGAACAGACCTGGGGCTCACCGGGACATCTGTCTAATGGAGGAGTGGCTTGGCCAGTGCCGGTTTGAGCACACACAGTGCATCGATCCTAATAAAATGGTAAAATTAAAAACAAAAATGAAAAAATGTAACTTATAATTTTCCTTTATTTTATTTTATTTTTTAAAATTGGGTTTTGGAGGGGCACCTGGGTGGCTTAGTCAGTTAAGCATCTCACTCTTGGTTTCCACTCAGGGTCCTACGTCTGACTCCATGCTCGGTGGGGGAGTCTGCTTTAGGATTTCTCTCCCTTCTCACTGCCCCTCCCTCTGCTCATGTTCTGTCTCTCTCAAATAAATAAATAAATCTAAAAAAAAATAAAAATACTGGGTTTTAACTCCTGGCAAGAACCAGGGCTTGCTGAGCACAATCCCATGAATGTCTTCATAAACTTCCTGATGCTTTTGTAATCTTAAGTGTGTGATACCCTGTCTCCACTTCCAGTCAAGCAGGGACCTCTTGGGCTCCAGTCTTGGCTAGGGCTACGCAGTTGAAGAGGGAAGGGGACCCAAGAAGGCATTCTTTTTTTTTTTTAATTTTTTTATTTTTTATAAACATATATTTTTATCCCCAGGGGTACAGGTCTGTGCTAAGAAGGCATTCTAAGCAAGATGGGCAAGGAGGCCCAAGGACAGGGCGTGAGTCTGGAGTAGGCAATTTCCAGAGCCTTTGGGAGCAGGAAAGACCTAGAAATCCCTTTGAGAAGTCACCAGGAGGCTGGTTTCTTGCATTCTAGCAGTGTGGGTCCTTGCAGGATTCACGTGGAACCTGGAAGAGGTGTAGAGAGGGAGTTGATAATCCTGGGAGGAATTGCATTGTGACCTAACTAGATGATACTGAAAAAATAATGTGGAAGAGCCGTGGTGGGAACTTTTGAACCCTAGCTCAGTCTTGACCTAGACCTAGCCTTTTTTAGGGGTAGTAACATAGGAAAGCCCTTCCTAGATCCCAGGAGTCTCTGCTAATGAATGTCAAGGAACAGCGCAGCAGGGGCTTCGGATTCCACGTAGATTGCCTGAGCGGGAATCCTGTCTCTTCCTAGTTCTCTTAAATCTGGTTCTCATGGGGCGGGCCTGATTTTTCCCCCTTATTTGGCCATGTGTAAAGACATTTCTGGTTGTCTCACCTGGAGGGTACTGCTGGCCTCTAGTGGGGGAAGAGCCCCCTCAGCAAAGAATTTTCTGGCTCCAGAAGTCCATAATGCCGTAGTTTTCAGGAGCCCTGCCAGAAATTGACTACTTTTCTCTCCCGGAATCGGGGTTGATGAGAGTGACTTGTCTTGGAGGGCTATGGTGATAATGAATGAGCTGTGTCAAAATGCGCAGAAGAGCAACTGCCCAGTAAGCTTTGATTTTATCATAGTTTCAGAGGTAAAAATAGACTCTTTCACTTTCCCCAAGGATTGTACCAGAATCTCTTACATATTGCATGGTTTTGAATCAGATGACAGATACTGCCAATGTTCCTTTCGTTTATTCTCTTAGGGGGCTCCAGTGGCTGCTTTTCCTGCATCCTGGCAACGTTTAGTTTATTTGTAAATATTAGCAGTTTTACTGGCAAAGTATTTCATTGTTCTTAGTTTCATTTTCCAGATTATTAATTTGGTTAGACATCTTTTGGCCCTTATTTTCCTTCTATAAATGGTTCTGTTTCCTTTGCCCTTTTTCCTACTGGGTCATCTTTTTCCTGCTTTTAGAGTTATTTTTCTGGACTTTATTCATTTACAAAATGTAGTACAAATATTTTTCTCTTGTCTCTGTTACTTGTCTTTGGATTTTTGTTGTTGTCTTAAGTTGTATAGAAGTCTTTTTAAATTTTTTTGTGAGTAAACATGTCAATCTTTCTTGGCGGCTTTTTGGTTTTGGTGTCTTGATCAAATCCCATGCCTTCCCAACTTAAAAAATGTTTAAATTATTTTTATGTACTATTTGTATAATTTAAGGTTTCCTTTCTAAGTCTCTGGAATTTTATTTTTTTGCTAACTGCGTGGTAAGAGGCTTTGCCATATGTCCAGATGGATAGTCAGCTGTCTCAGCATCTACTGAATGATGTGTCCTTCCCCCACATATTTGAAACTCCACCTTTATTGTGAAATAAAGTCCTGTATACAATTTGATTGGTTTCTAGAATCTAAAATATTCCATTCATATATTTGTTTATACTTCTGCCATTAAATCACAGTTTCACTCACTGTGATTTTTTTCTTTTTTTTTTTTTTAAGACATTTTGATGTCTGATATGACCTAGACCTCCTTTTTTATCCCCCTCCTTTTTGACTTCTGAATATTCTTGACACTTCCTGAACATCATCTGTTCTCTGTGAGCTTGAGAATAATCTGGTTAAATTCCCCTGAAATCCTTTGGGAGTTTGATTGCCATGACATGGAATAGAGATTCATTTGGAGAGAATTGGCAAATTAATAGTATTAACAGAAGCATGGGCTTGTCATGGTGTATGTTGCCTCTTCCCTAAAGCTTTCCTTTTCTTCATTTAGGTAATGTGTGTTTCTTAGGCTTATTCCTAGGTATTGTCCTTGTTTGGGTGTGACCACGAACGGGACCCCCTTTTCGTTATGTGGTTTAAGTGATTGTTGCCAGGGCATCTGGGTACCTCAGTTAAGTGTCTGCCTTCAGCTCAGGTCATGATCTCAGGGTCCTGGGATCAAGTCCCACATGCGGCTCCCTGCTCACCGAGCAGTCTGCTTCTTCCTCTGCCCCTCCCCCTGCTCATGCTTGGTCTCTGTAGTCTCTCTCTCAAATAAATAAGATCTTTAAAAAACATTAAAAAATTAATCGTTGTTGCCAGGTAACTGGTCGGGGGAAGCGTTAGATCTTTATGAGTTAATCTTGTGTCTGGTCAGATGTCTGGTCGCTAGTTCCAGTATTGGTTGATTATTTTATATTTCTAGATAGTCAGATAGTCATGGTATTTGTAAGTAATGAATTTTAGCTCTTTATTTCCCATATTTAGACTTCGTTTTAAATATTCTTGATGTAAATTCAATTTAATTAACATACAGTGTATCACTAGTTTCAGAGGTAGAGGTCAGTGATTCATCAGTTGCACGTAACACCCAGTGCTCATTACATCCAGTGCCCTCCTTAATGCCCATCACCCAGCTACCTCATCCCTCCACCAACCTCCCTCCAGCAACCCCCAGTTTATTTCCTATGATTAAGAGTCTTTTTTGGTTTGCCGCCCTCTGTTTTTATCTCATTTTTCCTTCCCTTCCCCTATTTTCATCTGTTTCATTTGTTAAATTCCACTTCTGAGTGAAATCATGTGATACTTCTTTTTCTGACTGACTTATTTAGTGTATAATACTCTAGTTCCATCTATGTCCTCGCAAATGGCAAGATTTCATTCTTTTTGATGGCTAAGTAATACTCCATCACACACATATATCACATCATCTTTATCCTTTCATCTGTTGATGGCCATCGGGCTCTTTCCATAGTTTGGCCATTGTGGACATTGCTGCTATAAACATTGGAGCGTATGTGCCCCTTTGGATCACTGAGTTTGTATCCTTTGGATAAATATGTAGTAGTGCAATTGCTGGGTCATAAAGTAGTTCTATTTTTAACTTTTAGAGGACCCTCCACACTGTTCTCCAGAGTGGCTGCCCAGTTTGCATTCCCACCAACAGTGTAAGAGGGTTCCCTTTTCTCTGTATCCTCACCAACATCTTTTGTTTCCTGAATGGTTAATTTTAGCCATTCTGACAAGTGTGAGATGGACTTCATTTAACTTTTACTCACTTTATTGAAGCGAGGAGCTGGGATCTTGGCTATGAGGGGCATGGGAGCAGTGGTAGCAGTCATTCCTGCCTTGCTTCTCTCTCTGGGGGGCTTGGTTCTGATGAAGTCTCCCCATAAGTTCTGGCAGGTGTATATTATTGGTAGACACTTCCATTCCCTTCCATTTCTAGCTTTTTGAGGGCATTAGTTTTAGAGAATAACAACTTTTATATGTTAAAACAAGCTAATGATATAAAATCTACATACACTAGCCTGTTGGAGAGCTGTCATTTTGTTGTATTTTGTGGTAGAGAATTGGAAATGCCCCAATTCTGTCAAAAAAGAACCAGCGGCACAAGAAGAAATCAACTGAAAGGGAAACAAGTTAAGGAAGTGGTGTTTATCTCATACTAATCCTGTTTCAGTTGTGATTTCTTTTCATATTTGCTATGTCTTCAGATTGCCTAGGAAAGGGGCTGTCTCTGGCATTTCTGGTTTTTCTTACCTCTAGTTCTTTTGAATATGTTAACCTATTTTACAGGAGTTAATTGAGAAAATAAGATCATTTCGTGATGGACTCAATGAAAGTAAAGATGATGTTGGCTGTTGCCTTGTTACCCTTATGTCCCACGGAGAGAAAGGCTTTATTAAAATGGAAGATGGTGAAAAAGTCAGCCTAGAGGACATTTTTGAAATGTTTAATAATAAAAATTGTCCAGCACTACAGGAGAAGCCAAAGATCTTTATCATCCAGGCCTGCAGAGGAGGTAAGTGAAGACTTCTTTGTGACAGTCATGTTTCTAAGAAATTCTCATCCGGATGATTACGAAAAGAAAAAGAAGTTCAAAATATTTGTTTTTGTTTTTAAAGATTTTATTTATTTATTTGATAGAGAGAGACACAGTGAGAGAGGGAACTCAAGCAGAGGAAGTGGGAGAGGGAGAAGCAGGCTTTCCATGAAGCAGGGAGCCCAATGCGGGGCTCGATTCCAAGACCCTGTGATCATGACCTGAGCTGAAGGCAGACGCTTAATGACCGAGCCACCCAGGCGCCCCTATTTGTTTCTTTAAAATCAGAGGCCCCTCAGCTGATGTGACTTTAGTCGTGTAGTGTAGTAGGGCCTTTCGGCTGGGAGGAAGGGATAGAAGGGGAGCTTGGGCTGAGGAAGGGTTTAAGTCCCTCACATCATTAGTGGGGGCAGGGGACCTCATGTCAGAGAGAGATGTGTGCAGTTTCCAAGGGCCATCCCACCATCCATGGGTTGCCAGGTGGCCTGTGGGGCTGACATCCAATCTCTGTAGCTTCTGTGGATATTTCTGTCTCTTGTGGAGATACAAGCTCATTGGGACTTGGAGTGAGGGCTCCTGGTATCTGTGGTGTATTACTGTAGTTTGTCCTTTTGTTCTTCAACAAACAGAGAAAAGAGACAGCGGTGTCGAGACAGACGATGAACCCATGGAGTCTGATGACGTAGCTGAGAAGAGGAGGCTGCCCACCTTCAGTGATTATTTCATCATCTATCCCACCCAGGCAGGTGAGACATGAGGGTAGATGACAGTGACACGCACTTTTCTTTCAGAAAGTCTGGGTCATGCATATCTTTTTTTTTTAATTTATAAATTATCAGTGCTTTACAAATTGACATGTATAAGGAGAATTCTTCACGTACCCATCTCTCTTTACACATGTTCTCACTTTTCAGAGATGACAGGTTGACATCTTACTGTCCATTTCTTCTGGGAAGGTATGACCCTCTGAGCAAAGGATCACATGGTAAATAAGATCATTGGCTTTCCTGTGAAAAAGGTCTTGGCCCCAAAGCTAGTTCTGCCATTTGCTATGTTGGAGAACTTCAGTATTTTTTTATCTCTAGATATATCAGTTTCTTCATGTAAAGTGGGAATGATGGAATTTACTTATGTCATTGAGATGTTATGGAAATTGAGTTATATAGCCGCAGACATGCTTATCATAATAACTAGCATAATAAATCCAAAAAAGGAAATTAGCTACTGTTATTACTAATACATTATGCTAATAATATTATAATCATCATTACTTCATTACTAATACTATTATTATTAATAATAAGGTAAGGTTCAAAAGAATCTTGTGTGTGAAGAGCCATCCCTTCACTTGGTGCACTTGGAGGAGAGTTAGAATTAAGAGGTCAAGGACATTTCTTTCGCTGGCCTTTATTTTTTTTTTTTTAAGTCATCTCTACACCCAACATGGGGCTTGAACTCACAACCTGGAGATCAGGTGTCACATACTCTACCAACTAAGCCAGCCAGATGACCCCCTTTAAATGTTTTTTTTTTTTTTTAAAGATTTTATTTATTTATTTGACAGGCAGAGATCACAAGTAGGCAGAGAGGCAGGCAGAGAGAAAGAGGAAAAAGCAGGCTCCCCGTGGAGCAGAGAGCCCGATGTGGGGATCGATCCCAGGACCCTGGGATCATGACTTGAGCCGAAGGCAGAGGCTTTAACCCACTGAGCCACCCAGGAGCCCCCTTTAAATGTTTTTATCTTAACTTCTTTCAAGAGGATTAAGGCAATTTATAAAAATGTATATGGAGTGGGACGCCTGGGTGGCTCAGTGGATTAAGCCACTGCCTTAGGCTCAGGTTATGATCCCAGGGTCCTGGGATTGAGTCCCGCATCGGGCTCTCTGCTCAGTGGCGAGCCTGCTTCCCCTTCTCTCTTTGCCTGACTCTCTGCCTACTTGTGATCTCTCTCTCTCTCTCAAATAAAATAAATAAAATCTTTAAAAAAAAAAATGTATATGGAGGGTGCCTGAGTGGCTCAGTTGTTAGGCAGCTGCCTTCAGCTCAGGTCACGATCCCAGGGTCTCGGGATCAAGCCCCACTCCGGCTCCCTGCTCAGCGGGAAGCCTGCTTCTCCCTCTCCCCCTCTTGTGTTCCCTCTCTCTCTGTTTCTCTGTCTCTCAAATAAATAAATATCTTTTTTAAAAAATGCATATGGACTTCAAGATAAATTGTAGTGAAGAAATGTAAACAAAGCAACATAGGAGTACAACTTAAAATGAAACATACTTAGTGGTAAGATGTGAAAAACAGCCCCATTAAAGTGAGATGTAAGATTTCACTCCTTGGTTATTTACCCGAGAGAGATGAAAGCACGTTGCCTCCCAGAGACTGGCACACAGATGTCTATAGCAGCCTTATTTGAAGTCATCAAAGACTAGAAACAGCCCAGATGACCATCGAACATATTGTGGTATGCCATACATGTACTAAAAGAAATGAGCTGCTGATGCCAACCAACCACAGAATTTATATGGAGCAGTTAAAGGCCAAGGTGAGGAACTTCATGTTCCAGTTTTATTGAATGTGTGCATTTTATGACTGTGTGCTGGGCTCTGTGTGTTTAAGGACTAGAGACACAGTATTGAATAGAAGAACTAAATACCTCCCCCTCCTCAGAACTTATGTGCTAGTTGGAGACAGACAATAAACATCGAGAAACTACATATTGTGCTACTTTATGATCCCATTTGTATAAAGTTCAAAAACAGTCGAAACTGACCTGTGGTGTCAGAGGTCAGGATAGTGCTTGCCCTCCCGCGTGCCGTGTTTGTGGTGCTCAGGACCAGAGGGAGCAAGAAGGAGACTCCTGGAGTTCTGGCCCCATCTTGTTTCTTTTTTTTTTTTTAAATATTTTATTTATTTATTTGACACAGAGAGAGAGAGAGATCACAAGTAGGCAGAGCAGCAGGCAGAGAGAGAGGGGGAAGCAGGCTCCCTGCGGAGCAGAGAGCCCGATGTGGGACTCGATCCCAGGACCCTGAGACCATGACCTGAGCTGAAGGCAGCGGCTTAACCCACTGAGCCACCCAGGTGCCCCCCATCTTGTTTCTTGATGAGGGCACCAGTTATAGGGAGTGTTCATTTTATGGAAATGTATTGAGCTGTTTTATATCCCTAAATATAAAACTTTTCAGTTTTCTGTGCGATGGTTACTTTTCAGTGGAATGTTTACTAGAAATAAAGTATGTTGCGTGACTATTGCTATGGAGAAAAATAATGCAGGGGCAAGGGATATAGGGACTGTCCCAGGGCAGGAGTGGAGATTGCAGTTTTTTTGTTTTTGTTTTTTAAAGATCTTATTTATTTATTTGACAGATCACAAGTAGGCAGAGAATGAGGGGGAAGCAGTCTCCCTGCTGAGCAGAAAGTCTGATGCGGGGCTTGATCCCAGGACCCTCGGATCATGACCTGAGCTGAAGGCAAAGGCTTAACCCACTGAGCCACCCAGGCTCCCTAGAGATTGCAGTTTTAAAACAGATGTATATCTGGGAAGCTGATCGTTGTGTAGACACTTGGGGGACACGAGCAAGAGTGAGCTCTGCAGATGTTTGAGAGGTTTTGTGTTGTAAGCTATGAATACTTCATCATACAGCAGTATCAAAAACTCTGTGTATAGACAGAGAGACCACTGGGATAGAAGAGAACCTAGAGGCAGAACCAGATATGCAGGGAAAGTAGGTGACAAAAAAGCCATTGCTGATCCGGGTGGAATGGGCTGTTTGGTAAATAATGCCGGGAGAACTGGCTTCTCCGTGGGAGAAAAATAAAAATTTATTTTCACATTTCTTGGCCCAGGATTCATTACATCTTTAATCATGTGAAATGTCCAGTCAATCGATAGTAATGCCCCTTTTATCTCTGGTATTTGTGGCTTTCTTCTTTTACTCTTTATCAGTCTTGCCAGTGGTGTCTTCAGTTAAGAACCTGTCTTTACTTTTATTAATCCCCTCTCATATCTGTTTTTGGTTTCGTTAATTTTGACTCTCGTTCCCATTGGTCTTCTTTTTGGGGGTGTTTATGCTACTCTTCTTTCCCCAGCTGTTTCAGCTTAGCTCATTGTTTTTGATCTTTTAAAAAAATAGAAGCATTTTTAGAGCTCTTATTCCTTCTGAGCACTGCTTTCACTCTGTCCTTCGCATTTTAACATGGAACATTTTTATCCTTCAGTTCTAAGAGTTCTTAGGTTTCCATTGTTCTTGTATGTGTTAGAACTATGTCTCTAAATTTCTGTGTTGGGATTTTAAAATTTGTCCTTTTGTTATTGACATCTGGTTCATTTGTGCGAGGAACTGAGAAAGAATATAGACTTCGATACTGATTTTTTTTTTAAAGATTTTATTTATTTGAGAGAGAGAGAGCATGAGCAGGAGGCAGAGGGAGAACCAGACTTCCTGCTGAGCAGGGAGCCGAATGTGGACTTGATCCCAGGACCCTAGGATCATGACCTTAGCCGAAGGCAGACGCCCAGCCAACCGAGCCACCCAGGTGCCCCTACAATACGGATTTAAAATCTGTTGAGACTTGGGTTATGCCTTGGTCTTTAGTAAACTTTTTTTTTCCCTTAATTTTGAAGATTTAGTTATTTTTTAGGGAGAGAAAGTGAGAGTGTGTGTGCCTGGTTGGGGGCGGTGTGGGCAGAGGGAGAGAATTTTCAGACAGATTCCATGCTGAGCAGGGAGCTCAACGCAGGGCTCATCTCACAGACACTGAGATAAACCAAGAGTCGGACACTTAACTGACTGAGCCACCCAGGCACCCCTCTGGTAAACTTTTTTGATGGCATCTGGTATCTCCTAGATACTCTGTGTGTGCTTAATGAAGAATAAATGTTCTGCACTTGTTGAATGCAGGGCTCTAAATATTTCTATCAGTTAAGCATAATTGTGTTCAGTTGTTTTGTGTCTCCACTAAATTTGTCTCTTTGACCTGCCAGTATCAGAGATAAGCGTGTCCATACGTTATATTACTGATAGGCCTGTTTCTTCTGTAGTCCCAGTGGTTTTGCTTTATTTTGACACAACTTGAGTAGAGCCATACGATTTTAGAATTGTGGTGAAATATATAGAAGAAATAAGACAAAATGCTTTAAGCACTCTTTAGTGAATCTACTGTCCCAAGTAGTGCTTTTTTGTTTTTAAGATTTTATTTATTTATTTGACAGAAAGAAATCATAAGTACGCAGAGAGGCAGGCAGAGAGAGAGGGGGAAGCAGGCTCCCCACTAAGCAGAGAGCCCGATGCGGGGCTCGATCCCAGGACCCTGGGATCTGACCTGAGCGGAGAGCAGAAGGTTTAACCCACTGAGCCACCCAGGTGCCCCTAAGTAGTGCCTTTCTTGTGATATTGGCCTGGTGTACTGTTCAAACTGTTTTCTATTAACCTTTTTGCGCCTTTATGTTTTAAGTGGGTCTCTTTTAGATAGGATATAGCTGTTTTTTTTTTTTTAAGATTTTATTTATTTATTTGACAGAGAGAGATCACAAGTAGGCAGAGAGGCAGGCAGAGAGAGAGGAGGAAGCAGGCTCCCCACTGAGCAGAGACCCCCCCCCCCCCATGGATGCGGGGCTTGATCCCAAAACCCCTGGGACCATGACCTCAGCTGAAGGCAGAGGCTTAACCCACTGAGCCACTCAGGCACCCCTGTTTTTTTTAAATTTAGTATGGTAAATTTTAAATGGTAAATTTTACTGGTAAATTAGGGCAATTTGTCTTTGTTACGACTTGATGTATTTGCCCTTTTGCAATTTTGTTTTGTGCTATTTATTTTTCTTTTGCTTTATTTCCTTCCTTTATGGCCCTTGTGTTTGCTTGATTTTTTTTTTTAATTTATTTTCTATTTTTTTTTTAAAGATTTTATTTATTTATTTGACAGAGAGAAATCACAAGCAGGCAGAGAGGCAGGCAGAGAGAGAGAGAGGAGGAAGCAGGCTCCCCGCAGAGCAGAGAGCCCGATGTGGGACTCGATCCCAGGACCCTGAGATCATGACCTGAGCCGAAGGCAGCGGCTTAACCCACTGAGCCACCCAGGCGCCCCTGTTTGCTTGATTTTTAGTTTAGTATGTTAGTCTAACATTTTTGTCCCCCCTACTGATCTGGAGGGTAGACATCCCATAATTCTTTTTCTCATGGTTCCTTCTGAAATTTTATACCTATGCAGTAGCCTAAAGTTAATTTTAAAAAAGCTTATTTTTACTCCCTGATGATTCAAGTAACCTTGAAATACTAATTCCGATTACCTTCTTCCACTCCACTCATTCCCATTACCTTTTCCCCCACCTAAGTCCTTGGGTTGCTTCTGTTGATTGTCCCTCATGGTGGCTTGTTTGTGTGTTTGAAGTCTTAGTTCATTTGTTGACTCTTCGTCTGTGGGACTCCTGAGAGCACGAATAGGAAATACTTTTCTTTAGGGAGGATTTTTATTCATGTGGACCACTGCAACTCTCTTTGGGATCACAGGCGAATGCAGGAATCTCTGGCTGAACTCCAGCATCTCCCGGGCACACCTTTAAGGCTTTCGTGCCCTCGCTAGAGGTGGTCCTAGTCCCTTGGACAGGGTGCAACTCTGCGTTTCATGTTTACTTTCTGCTTCGAGCTCAGGTTTCAGTTTCCTTGTTTGGAAGAATAGGAGCCTTGGAGATTTCCATGAATTCCCATCAGCCCAGGATAGCATTAAATGTTTTATTTTAATCAAGTTTTACATCTGGAGGAGCAAAGTGGAAAATTTGGAATATGTGTTAAAATCTTTCAGGGTTATCCACTTTTATTTCATCAGACAACACATAAATGGCCTGGCAGTATACGAGTATACTCGTATATATACCCCGAGTATACGTGGGGATTGGAGCAACAGGTACTTCCGTACACCACTGATGAGAGCAGATTAATCCTACCTGTTTGGAGAGCAATGTATGCTTCCTAGTAAAGTTAAAGACATGTTCATCCCATGACCCGACAGTTTCACATCTGCATATATACCTTAATGCTGTGGTCCCCAAACTGGGGGGCCACAGTGAAGTCACACAGCTGTACTTAATTCTGGGAGTCAATAGCTGAAGGTTGTTTATGATTTCTACAATTAGATTATGCTGCATTCTTTAAGTGATACCCTATCTTGGGGGTACTAGGCTTTGGAGGGTTGCTGAGATTTAAAAGCAAGTACTTAGGTATTCTAGGTTGAAAAGCCATGCAGAGTCCAACAAGTGCATACATCACATTAGTAAGTAATTATGGTTCTTTAAGAATGAAATAAAAATATTACTTGTCTTTCAATTTGTGTGAGTTCTTTCACCCTGAGTGGCCAGTAAGTTATTTAGATAATAATACTGAGCTTAGACCTAACTGCTTGCATAAATGGAACTCTGAGATACATCTTTTGGTTTAGGAGCAATGCAAAAAAAGTTCCTAAGACACTAAGGGCACCATGAACTGAGAAAGTTTGGGAACCTCTGCATGGGGGAATCTTCTGCACATGTATATACATGAGATGAGATGACCAACTGCCCCAATTTGTCCAGAGATGGAGGGGTTTCTTGGATACTGGACCCAGTGTTAAAACTGTAAAGTGGATGAATGAGGGTGCATTAAGCACTCGAATCTGGGCACTTCTTTGAAATTGTTTATAGGAGGGAGAGTGAAGTGGCTGGAAAGCTAAAAACCACTAAAAGTGGTTTTTATTCATACTGTAGAAAGTACTGTACCCCAGTTGAAAAGAATCACAGTGGAGAAGTTTTAAATGGAACAATGAATAAAGATAAGCCAGCTATAACAATACAGATTGTATTCCTTTAACATAAAGATTTGAAAACACAGTAATACAATCTGTTATGACTGAACATATAGTGGTAAAAGTATAAAAATATGGCACAAAGAACAGCCAACATCTTTGTAACAGGGACTGCTTCTGGTAGAGTACAGAAGGTAGCGAAGTGGGACAGAAGGTAATTGGGGAGAAATTTCAAAGGAAGATTCAGCTGTATTTCACCAGAAGAGAAGAGCTGGAACAGATAAAGCAAAATGTTTTCTGTTTGTTAAATCTGGGTGGTGGATGCATAGGCCTTCGGTGCACTATTCTGTGTTCTTATTTGTTATTTTTGAAGAGATGGGGGCTAAAGAAAGAAATTGGAAACTGTAGATACAGCAACTCTGATGCTATAAAGGGAGTTGAGAAATAGACAATCTGGATGGTGATGAGGGAGCAAAGTTTTTGTTGTAAAGATGGGCGGTACTGGTGCACAGCTGCTGAATGAATGATCCAGTAGAGAGGGGACTTTTTTTTAAAGATTTTATTTATTTATTTGAGAGAGAGAAATAGAACACAAGTGGGGTTGGAGAGGGAGAAGCAGGCTCCCCTCTGAGCAGGGAGCCCAATGTGAGACCCGATCCCAGGACTCCAGGGTCATGACTTGAGCCCAAGGCAGATGCTTAACTGACTAAGCCACCCAGGCATCCCGAGGAGGGAGATTTTTAGGAGAGACTGCAGGAGCCGCAGCTGATAGAGCCGAAATTTTGAACTTAGGCATCATACATCTACAGGGGTTAAGTTAGGCTGATTTTTCAAATGGAAGAAAGAAGTTGCCCTTTTCCTCTGTGGGGAGTACTTCAGGAAGAGCAGATGTGAGGAGGAGGGGAAATCCAGAATTTGGAATGGTAATTAGCTGTCCCAGCAGACAGGCAAAGAAGGCAGTTGATTGTTTAAATCTGGAATCAAGTGAGTGAGCTGCATTGGAGAGAGAAGTGTGGGAGTCATCAGCTTGTAATGTTATTTAAAGCCATAGTCCTGGATGGGGTCATGGGTTTTGCACCAACATTTATAGAATGTCAGGATGGAGAAGAGTCAGCTATGGAGACTAAGGAGCACCCACTGACATGGGAGAAAACCAGGTGGGTGTGGTGTGCTGGAATCCTGTTGCAGGAAGTGTTTTAAGAAGAAGAGAGTAACAAATCAGGCCCTGCTGACAGGTCAAAAAAGGAGGTGGACACAGAATTCATTGGGCATTTTGACAAGAATAACTTGGGGTGTGGACAAAATTGTGGACCCAAAAGAGCAGAACTACAACTACATCGGATAAAAAGGATCAAACCCCAGAAATCAAGCCTTGAGTAAAAAAAGTCACAGTAGACTTGGCTTTGTGTTGCTTTTATTTTTTTTTTTTTAAAGTTCAAGGGAAAACACAATGTGGTGTTCAAAATAGTATGTAAAAGTATGTATGTATATGATAAAACTGACAGCGGTGTCTGTGTGGGAGGAGCACACAGGTGGGTGCGAATCTTCCTAATATGTGAGTCAGTGAGCAAAAGACCCAATACAACATTGAGTTTGGGCTATTAAGTGATAATTCCTAGGGAACCATTAACCTGGAGAAGATGCTCGATTTATAAGAAGAAAGCAAACAATATTGAAGTACCTCTTTTTATCAGATTGGCAGAGATCAGAAAGTTTGAATGTATGCCATTGTTGAAGAGGTAAAGAATATACTTATTAATTCCTGGCAGGACTGTAAATTGATAGCATTTCTTTGGAGGACCACTTGGCATTGTCTAGCAAATAATGCAAATATAAATGCCAATATAATTATCTTCCAATTATTTAGTACATGTGTGAGTGACATGTGTGCAACGATATGCAGTGACATTGTTTATAATAGAACAACCTAAACATCTATCTATAGGGGACTAGTTAAATAAATTATGACAAATCATAGAGTAAATACTATTTAATCAAAGGAAGAAGCTCTTTATTGATGATGAGCAATCTCCGAGATGAACTGGCAAAAACAACAAAAATCAGGTTCTAGAACAGCATGTATAATATGCTGCTGAGATCAGGAGGAGGATGAGTGTACCCTCAAATATGTATGAGCTTCTTTGTACATGGTGTATATCTGGAAGGATACACAAGAAATGGATATATTGGTTTTCTTGGGCATGGGATGAGGAGAGAGAGAGGGACTTCTGCTGGATTCCTTTTGTAATTTAAATTTGAAACCATTTGTATTTGAGTCTTTTTTGTTTTTACTTTAATTTTTTTAAAATTTAAATTTTTAATTTTAAAGATTTTATTCATTTGTGACAGAAATAGAGAAGGAGAGAGAGCATGAGCAGAGGGAGAGGGAGAGGGTAAAGCAGAGTCCCTGCTGAGCAGGGAGCCCAGTGCAGGGCTAGAACCTGATGTGCGGTTCGATCCCGGGACCCTGAGATCATGACCTGAGCCAAAGTCAGACGCTTAAACATCTGAGCTACCCAGGCACCCCTTTTTCTTTGTTTTTAGTTTCCCTGTCTAAGTGAAATTATATGGCAATCTTTCTCTGTCTAGCTTATTTTACTTGGCATAATATTCTCTAGTCCATTCATGTTGTCACAGGTGGCAAGATTTCATTCTTTTTTTATAAATGGGTAATATTCTACTGTGTGTGCACATGAAAGATAAATATGTAAAGATACATATATGTGTGTGTATACATATGTATATCTATATACATACACGGTCTGTCGATGGGTGAATTGTGAGTCATTTGGATGTATTGTCCATTCAACAAATGGATTTAATCACCTCTTGGCCTTTTGGCTAAGATCATGTGGAAAAAAATAGATTTAAAACATTTTCGAGTTATTTTCTTTTATAATTGGAAGATTTCAGTAAAATTCAGGTTTCTGTCATCTTAGCTTACCAGAAACATTTATACCAGCTACCTGACCCCAGGGAGTCCTAGAGCTTGTCTCTCCTGCTTTGTGACAGAAGCATGTCATCTGTGGGAGAGAAACTGCAACAAGATTTCACCTGTTTATTGGCTATTTGTAGTTAGTCATGTGGTTGCCACTCATGTTCTATGGCCAGAGTTCTCTAAACAACTTTATTTTTTTAAAGATTTTATTGACTTGAGAGAGGGAGAGAGATCGTGAGCGGGGGTGGGATGGGGGTGGATTGGTAGGGGGAGAAGCAGACTCAGGACCCTGGGATCACGACCTGAGCCAAAGAAGATGCTTAACTGACTGAGCCACCCAGGAGCCCCTCTAAACAACTTCATAATGCACATATCAAGAATCCTGGTCCTAATGATATTTTATTTGACCTTGTTTCGTAAATCTGTGGACATTTCCTAGCTTTCGACCAGAGTCTAAAGTTCTCCAATATCACTCATTAGACTCATTTTTTTGTGGCTGAGAATCTGTCCTGAGGCCTGACCTCATGGCCATGGACTTACGATCACTGATTATTTTCAAAGCAATGAGAAATTTATAATCTATCATTTGATAAGAGACTTGGCAGCTACTCTGATTGTTGTTTTCCTGACTTGCTCCTGATTCTTCAAAGGGGTTGAGACTGTGTTGGGTCAGAGGTTTTCAAATGTTATTTGCCATAACCCACAGGAAGAAATAGCTGTGGTGTTTCACCCAATCTAATGCCTTGATTGTTAAGACATATCATTATTTTGTATCCTTAAGAAACTACCAATTAATCTATGCCACAGAGGAGATTATACAGCACATCCAGATTTCAGATTGGTGGGAAAAAAAACTTTGGTTTTAGAATTGATAAAACACATAATTCATTGTAGTCTACTACATATTTTATATAGAAGTACAAATATACATGTAACACTAGTTTTGTAAGTCATAGCTGCCCTTACTACATTTGAACTACTTTAATATTTTTTATCATACTCCATTTTATCCCATTATTTTTTTTAAAAGGCAGTTTCAATCTGCTAAATTGATTTCTTGACTGATTATTGAGCGACAGTGTGCAGCTTAAAGCTCACTGGACAGGATGGATTGTCAAGCTTTGTGATGAGGTGTTTCTGACTCAGATTTACTCTCAGAGGAACAATACTGAAATTCCTGTATAGTTCCCACGCTGAACAGATACATTCTGTGGACTTGTTTACAACGTCATGGAGGTGTAATTGAAGTATGAGCCGTATATACCCCACGTGTACCATTCGAACACATGGGAATATACATTCATGACACCATCACCATGATCAAGATCAGCAAAGACCTCTGTCACCCGCAAGTTTCCTCATGTTGAAATCTATCCCTGCCTCTGTCCCCATCCTTGGGTCACCACAGTTGTACTTCCTGTTACCACAGGTTAGATTACATCTTCTGGAATTTTATATAAGTAGAATTAGATATAGTTTTTTTTTTTTAAGATTTTATTTATTTATTTGACAGAGATTACAAGTAGGCAGAGAGGCAGGCAGAGAGAGAGGAGGAAGCAGGCTCCCTGCTGAGCAGAGAGGCTGATGTGGGGCTTGATCCCAGGATCCTGGGATCATGACCTGAGCCGAAGGCAGAGGCTTTAACCCACTGAGCCACCCAGGCGCCCTGTGAATTATATATAGTTATCTGTGTTTCCTGACTGCCTGTCTTCTTCCACTCAACCTAATGGTTTTGTGATTCATCCTTGTTGCTTTATCTATCAGTTCATTTCCTTTTATTTCTGACCAGTATTCAGCTGTGTGAATATAACACAATGTGTTCAGCCATTCACTGGGTGAACATTTGAGTTGTTTCTAGTTTTTGGTTATTAAAAGTAAAGGTGCTGTGAACACATGTATGGAAGTCTTTGGGCATGTGATTTCTGTTTTTCTTGGGTACATACCAAAAAGTGAAATGGTTGGTTCATACTGTAGGTCTATGTTGAGGTTTTTTGTTTTTTTGTTTTTTTGTTTCTTCAAGATTTTATTTATTTATTTGTCAGGTAGAGAGAGAGAGAGAGAGAGAGAACACAAGCAGAGGGAGAAGCAGGCTCCCCACTGGTCAGGGAGCCAGATACAGGACTTGATCTTAGGACCCTGGGATCATGACCTTAGCTGAATGCAGATGCTTAACTGACTGAGCCACCCAGGTGCCCTGTGTTTGACTTTCAAAGAAACTGCCAAATTGAAGATGGTTTTTCAGAGTGGTTGCATCATTTACATTCCCGCCAGCAGTGTCAGAGAGTTCCAGTTGCTCCACATCCTCGTGTAATCAGTTGTCTTGAGCTGTTTTAAAAATTTCAGACAATCTGATGGGTGTGGAGTAGTATCGCCTTGGGGGTTTAATTTGCATTTCTTGGAGGACTGCCGATTATCTTTTCCTGTACATATTGGCCATTCATTTATCTTCTGTTGCTGAATGTCTGCTCATATCTTTTGCCCAATTATTTATTGGGTTGTCGGTTTTCTTGTTATTTTGTAAGAATTATGTATGTATTCTGGATACCAGTCCTTTGATATGTATGTACTACAGATATTTTTTCCCAGTCCGTGGCTGGCTTTTCATTTCCTTAATAACATCTTTCAAAAAACAAAAGTTTTGCGGTGTCTGGGGCGCTCAGATGGCTAAGCAACTACCCTTGGCTCAGGTCATGATCCCAGGATCCTGGGATTGAGTCCTGCATCACGCTCCTAGCTGAGCGGGGAGTCTGCTTCTCGCTCTCCTTCTCCCCATGCTTGGGCGCTCTCTCTCTCTCTCTCTCTCAAATGAATAAATAAAATTCGTTTTATTTATTTTTTATTTGTTTTTTAAAAACAAAAAACAGGGCGCCTGGGTGGCTCAGTGGGTTAAGCCGCTGCCTTCGGCTCAGGTCATGATCTCAGGGTCCTGGGATTGAGTCCCGCATCGGGCTCTCTGCTCAGCGGGGAGCCTGCTTCCCTCTCTCTCTCTCCCTGCCTGCCTCTCTACTTGTGATCTCTCTCTGTCAAATAAATAAATAAAATCTTTAAAAAAACAAAAACAAAAAACAAAACTTTTTAATTCTGACAACATTCAATTAATCAGTTTTTTCTTGTTCTAGTTCATGCTTTTTGTGTTTTAAGAAACCTTTGCCTGTGTTGCAGTTGCAGAGATGTCCCCATGTTTTCTTCTGTTCCAACCTAGATTTATTAATTAGAGGGTAAAATTTGGGATTCCCATCAAATTTCCACACTAAACTGACATGTTTCATGTTTTTTAATCTAACTAATAATAAAAAAAATTTCACTAAACTTTTGAGGACCCCAAAATGAATTCTATATGGGTGTGTTTTAGGGATATTCAGCTTAAAATCCTAAAGCAAAAGTCAGACATTAGAAAAAAAAAAATAGAGAAGAGAAAATGAAGTAAATATGGCAAAATGGTGATAACTGTTGAGTGTAGGGGATGATTATATGGGGAATTTGTTAAACTTTGCTTTCTTCCTTTGTGTATATTTGAAAAGCTTTATTTTAAAAATTCATATAAAAGAATTGCTCTCTTGAAGGTTTATGCACTCCTGGTCACAGGAGTCCCCTGGGAGGCTCAGGTGTTTCCCCTTTTCATGTCTGTGCTTCTGTATTCTCAGTTCAGAGCCATTTTCCAGGTTTAAACGCGGGTGAAAGACAAAGTTTGGTGCAAAGAGAGGAGGAAAATGGATGAAACATCTTGTGTTTGCTTTGTAGATCATGTTGCTTTACGGCACCCTCGCACTGGGTCCGTGATGATTGAAGCGATGTCTGCAGTCTTTAAACAGTATGGAAATAAGTGGCACATCGCTGACTTCTTCACCAAAGTAAGTAAATTCCAAGGGAGCACGTGCTCTGTTTGTCCTAATGGTAATGGCACTTGTTGAGAGCGTTTTCAGGAGAAGGTTGACTTTAGCCATGAAGACTTAAGAGATACTGAAAAGTTGCTTGGAAATGATGGGCTGATCATGAGTTTTGATGATGGCAGCATTCAGAAAAGTTGGCTGAGTCAACTGCTGAGGGAAATGGGTATTGACACTTTCTGTTCTTTGGCAATACGCGTACATCGGGTCTGAGGTGAGCTTTCAAGTTCCTGCCTGCTCTGTAGTCACCCTTGCAGTCAGCTTTGGCCTGACTCCACTCCCCTCGAAGGGGGAATCTTAGGACTTCTTCAAAGACCGATTCTAGCTCACATTTGTCTCCCCAGTTTATAGCCCATAGTACACATTTGTTGAATGAATGCCTGTGTGCCCAATAATGGTAGATTTATACACAAACCATAGTTTGGAGAATGGCCCAATTATTGTTGTTTATCATATCAGGATTAATGGGCAATTTTCTTCTCAATCAGAGAGTTTTACACCCAAAGAAAGCTAATTAGAAAAGACTGTAGATGACTACAGTAACGTGGGGTACCTGGGTGTCTCAGTTGGTTAAGCGTCTGCCTGTAGCTCAGGTCATGATCCTGGAGCCTCCGGATCAAGTTCCACATTGGGCTCCCTGGTCAGTGGGGACCCTGCTTCTCCCTCTGACCCTCTTCCCTTCTCACGCTCTCTCTGTCACTCTCTCTCTCTCAAATAAATAAAATATTTTTTAAAAAGAGAGTATAGTAACAAAGATGCTATTAACATCTATTATCTATTGCATGGCTCACTCCGGATCAGTTACTGTTCTCTGTGCTACACAGATACTAATCCCGTTTAAGCCTTCCAACACCCCTCAGGCAGTGTGGGATTTGTATCCACTGTGACAGATGGGGCCTGGTCAGTGGTCGAGCTGGCACTGCAGCCTGGGCAGGGTGCTTCTAGAGTTCATGCTCTAATCACAATTATGTATTAACTACTCTACTCCCCTCCAAGGTATGGTCACTATTTTTATTTCTTTAAAGTCAAAAGATTTATTGCTAATACTTTACCTATGATGCTTAATAGCTTTTAAAACTCCTTTTCGCCTCATTTGAGGTAAGACCTTGGGGGGAAACGTTATAGGGAGGGACCACAACAATTCTGACACTCATTTCACCTGTATTCCCAAATATCTTATATTGCTTAGTTTCTCTAAGGATACAGTTTCTTTTCTTTCTTTCTTTCTTTTTTTTTTTTTTTAAAGAATATAGTTTCCTGTCAGCTTCTCAGGAATATGTTATAATAAAGACAGATTTAACCAACTATAAATAGAAATTCATTTTAGCTAAAGCTAACTGAAAAATTGTGCTGACCAGTGTTCTTCAAGCCTTTACTGAACACCGTTTATTTTTATTTATTTTTAAAGATTTATTTATTTTTAAAGATTTTATTTATTCATTCGACAGAGAGATCACAAGTAGGCGGAGAGGGAGGCAGAGAGAGAGGAGGAAGCAGGCTCCCTGCTGTGCAGAGAGCCTGATGCAGGGCTCGATCCCAGGACCCTGAGATCATGACCTGAGCCGAAGGCAGAGGTCACTGAACCACCCAGGCACCCCAAGATTGATTTATTTATTTGCGAGAGAGAGAGTTCATGGGAGGGGCAGAGGAAGAGGAGACAGAGAATCCTCCAGCAGACTCCTTACAGAGGTGCGGCTCGATTCCCAGGACCCCAAGATCATGACCTGAGCTGAAACCAGCAGTTGGCCGCTTAACCAATTGAACCACCCACATGCCACCCTTCATTTTTAAAGCACTTGCTGAGTGGACAGTAGCAAGAAAAAAAAAATCCAGAAATGAGTGTGGTGTGGCCTTTGTATTAAAGGCACATGCAGCCTCGTTAGGTAGCAGATGATAAATGTACTTACAACGAACCCTGAGATTGTAGAGCTGTGGGATGCTTTGGACATAGCATAATCCAACCCTTTCATTTTACCACGTGTTCCCAAGGCTCAGAAAGGATTCATATCTTGCCTGCCATTATTCCAGGGCAAGTCGAGACCAAACCCTGCTCTGTGGACCTAAGTCTACTGGTTTTCTCATCTAGAGTGCTGCATTCCAAGCGCTTGGTGGGACATGCTCTTTCTAGTGCCATTTGCATCGCTTTCTGGAATGCATAGCATTCGGCCGTTTCTTTCTGTAGTGTTCACTAACAGCCTTTTGCTCAGTGCTTTAATCTCTCAGGTGACAGTTTGTGCTTTAATCTTTCAGGTGAATAATAGAGTGGTACACACTGAATTTCATCTACATGAGGAACCAATTAAAGTATCACTCGTCATGGAATCAACTTTAACTAGATTTGTGTACTTCTGATATCCGGAAGATGAAAAACTAAGGACTGCTTTGTAACGGACTTTGTGAAGAGCTGAGAGCATTTGTAGCATTGTACTAATAGTTATCGTTTTGCATTATCACTGTCACCGGTTGTATTTCTCCAATTCGTCTTGCATATATACGGTATTTTTCTAAGATTGAACCATGCTTATTTGACACTTAGAAATAATTCGATTTCTTTTAAAAGATGCCTGTTTTTTGAAAATGTTTTTTCTGAACTATTATCAAACCTCAGGAGTCCAGCTACATTGTGGATCATTTTATCATGTGCTTCCCTTACTGGTTACACCCCATCCTCCCCCACTTGGTGCTGGTGTTTGTCCTCATTTTCTTGTCTGTCTTCAAGAACTGGCTCGATATAGTCTTGACCTGTGTTTCTTCTGATTTCCTCCGTATTATTGTAGCCAGACTCGTCTCTTTTTGACTCCATAAGCCATTCTCTAATCTTACCTGGATGTTCTCATTTGCCCTCTGTGCCCTTGATGCCTCATATTTCTCCCTTTCCTCCACTCCCCAGCTTCCTCCCTGCTATGCAGTACCTTTGAACTACCATTTTTCCCTGCCTGGAACGCTCTGTTCTACCCCAGTCCATTTGGTCCTTCAGAGTTTGGCTCAAGCATATTTTGCACAGGGAAGCTTTTTGCAATGCCTCATGCTAGGTCAGCCTTTTCTGTGTGCTCTCGGACACCTTGCTTTTCTTCTGCAGCACTTAGCACCAACTGTACTTAAATGCTATGTAGTAGCCATTAAAGCTCTCTCCAGTTCAGTCATAAGCTGCAAGAGGCAGAGGCCAGGTGTCTCATTCATTCCTGTGGCCCAGCTTCTGTCCATACCTTAAGATACGCAGAAGCACTGTGATGAATGTTTACAGAATGACTGGTCTCTGTCTTTCAATTATTTTGTCCATTCCTCAGACCTCACCTCATTACCTGTGTACATCTAGCCACCTTCTAGTCATCCCCACCTGCTTGGATGTCCTGTGGCCACTTTAACTGAACAAGTTGGAAGTCAGCCTTACATTTCCCTTAAATCTCTTCATAAAACCCATCTCATTGTTAATAATTGACTCCCCACTGCCTGCAGAATATACTCAAATTCCCCTAGGAGAATATCCCAAGTCCTTCTCTGTCAGGCCTTAACCTATACTATTTGTACACTGCCTGGGTCTTGACCACACCAGGTGATTTGCTCTCCCTTCAATAATCCCCTCACAGAATCAGACTTGTGGATTACTCAATGTTAAATGAATGCTCTTGGCTATGTTATCATAATTCGTTCTCTCCTTTCCTACTGAAATGCCCTTTGTTCTCATTCTGTGCTTACCATGCATTCCTTAAGATGCAAATTGGGTCCCATCCCATTAGAAGGAAAACCTGCATGTAGACCAGTGATTTGAGAGTAATGAACTCTGGACTGAGTTTAAGTTCTCAGTGTAATTGTGTTCTAACTTCTGGTGTAACTTTGGACTATATTAAACCCGTTTCCACATCACAACAGGAGATCTGGCTTGGCTGAGAACTCATTCCACTGGACTTCAGTGAACTTTGGCTTCTTAATAAACTGTTCGTGAGTATCCTGCAGGTGTGGCTATTCCTGAAACTAGAGGTTCTTACTGGCAATTGCATAAGACTCTGGTGCCTGATTGAGGATACAGGTGTTTGGTGAAAATGCTCTGAAGATTGAGGGTCACAATGAGTGAAGCAACCCAGATCTCCAGGCCTGTCTCCATTTCAGGGACAATTGTGTCCTTTTCAGTTAATGTGATTTCTGAAGTATATATGTGTATGAGTGATTTTTTTAAACTTTTGAGTTTTGATATTTGATATGTAACTTTGCTTTTTTATAGAGCATTAAACTGTCACCTTGGTTCATAAAATATCTGGTGAGCCTTCTCTGTTCACTTGCATGCTGTGTGATCCTAGTATTCCTGGCAAAGGGGCTCATTCCTGGGGGACAGCAGTAGCATAGGGGCTTATTTCTGGGGGACAGCAGCAGCTGAAATAGGCAATAGCTCTTATTTCCTGAGAGAGGTTAAGTGACTTCAGAGCACACCGTGTGGCAAAGCTGAGATTCTATTACATGAACAACTGCAAGACAAAAAGTGCCAAGTGAGAGGGGGAAGTTGCAAGACAGAATCCTTTTGGTAGACAGAAAGAACCTACCATTTTACTAAGGGAATGAGAGCTTTGGGACAAAGGAGGGAATGGTTATTTTGGAACATTGTTCGGGCTACTGCAGGTAAGCTTCCTGGAGAGGACTGTAGCACAGCTGGGTACCAGACCTACAAATGAAGGAGGAAGTCCACCTAGAGAAGGAGGTGTGAAGGTGTCCAAGGTGAACTTGAAGCTTAGGCCCATATTCTCTTAGTTGTAAATCAGAACAAGAGTTCCCCTAGCCATTCAATGTCTTGTGAAGTGTAGCTCCAAAAGACTACAGTCCTTAGTGTAGTTTTATATTTGGAAAAAAAACTTAAGCCAAATTTTTATCTTACTCTTTTTTATTTTAAAAATTATATATTTATCTACTTGCCAGAGAGAGGGAGAGAGAGTGCACAAGCAGGGGGAGCAGCAGGCAGAAGGAGAAGCAGTCTCCCTGCTGAGCATGGAGCCTGATGCGGGACTCAATCCCAGGATCCTGAGATCATGACCTGAGCTGAAGGCAGATGCTTAACCAACTGAACCATCCAAGCATCCCTCTTTTTATTTTTATCCCTTTTATTATTTTTTAAAGATTATTTATTTTAGAGAGTGTGCAAGCAGGGGGGAGGGGCAGAGGAACCCTCAAGCAGGACTGTACACTGAGCTTGGAGCCTGATGTGGGGCTCAATCCCATGAGAGACTCATCACAAGTTGAAATCAAGAGTTGGAAGCTCAAGGAACTGAGCCACCCAGACACCCCAAGTTTTCCTTAAATATGAACCCCAGAAATCAGAAGTGTGCAAAAGATAGGCTCTGAGATTTATTAAAAATGGGCATGAATAGGCAGGCATGCCTGAGTGGCTCACTCAGTTAAACGACTGACTTGGTTTTTGGCTCAGGTCATGATCTCAGGGTCATGATACAGAGCCCCTTGTTGGGTTCTGTGCTCAATTCAGAATCTACTTGGGACACTCTCTTCCTCTGCTCCTCCCTGCTGCTCTCTCAAACAAATAAATAAAATCTTTTAAAAAAATGGGCATGAATAAAAAATGTTGCAAAAACTTGCGCAGAGGACTGGGAGGCTGCAAGAATACTAGATATTCTTTGCAAGTGCTACTTGGGGCAAGGGCTCCTCACTGTGGTTTACTGCCAACAGTCAGTCATTTATCATTGGACCTTTGTCAACTCATTTCCTTGCCAAGGATTTTCATCAGAGGAGTTCTCAAGAGCAAAGTTATTGGGGTGCCTTGGTAGCCCAGTTGGTTGAGCCTCTGCCTCTGGCTCAAGTCAGGATCCCAGGGTCCTGGGGATAGAGCCCACCTGCTCTCTGCTCAGTGGGGAGCCTGCTGCTTCTCCCTCTGCCTGCTGCTCCCCCTGCTTGTGTTCTGTCAAATAAATAAAATCTTAAAAAAAAAAAAAAAGAGCAAAGTTAATTTGTGACAAATATATTATTTTGAGAAACACCTAAACATAATTAGAGTACAATGTCCTCCTTGTAACAAAGGAAGTAGTCTTGGGACTGGAGGATGCACATGGGAGGGAGCTGCTAAGGTGGCTTGGGAGACAGAAGGCCCTGCAGAAAAGTCATGCAGGGACAGAAAACTGCCCCTAAAAGCCACCCATTCTGTTTTCATATAGCTATTTTTTTTTTAATTTAAGATTTTACTTATTTATTAGAGAGAGAGAGCATGAGGTGGGGGAGGATCAGAAGGAGGAGACCCCCTGCTGAGCAGGAAGGCAATGTGAGATCATCCCAGGACTCCAGGATTAAGACCTGAGCTGAATGCAGTCACTTAACCAATTTAGCCACCGAGGCACCCTACCTCCTTCCCTCTATATCAGCTTTTTAAACTGTGATAGGGTTTTCTGTTTAAAACAACCCGTGTTCTTCAGAAAATTTCAAAAATATAGAAAATCAAAAATAGGAGGAAAAATTCAAAAATGAGAGGAGGAAAAAACTCACCCAGTTTCTCTACTTGTATATTAACCGTTCTCACCCTGGCTGCACATTAAAATTATCTAGGAGCTACTTTTAAGAATCAGATTTTTTAAGTCCTGGAAATGTAACCTACAACGTGGCAACTATAGTTAATACTGTATTAAATATTTGACAGTAGCTAAGAGGGTAAAAGTGCTCATAAGAAAAACAAACATTATACCTGGATGGTGACAGATGTTAACTACGGATATTGTGGTGATCATTTCACAATATATACAGGCTATGTAGTACAACTGAAATGTTTTATCTCAATTATACCTCAATTTTAAAAATCGGATTTTAAAAATTGAGCCTTAGTATATGTTTAAAAGCTCTCCAAATGATTCTCCAGTGCAGCCAAGGTTGAAAACTACTATATAATTTAGTATCTTATGTATTTTTTAAATCATATTTTAACGTATAGGACTTCGATTATTATTATTTCTTTTTTCAGGAAGAGAGAGACCCCTTCCCTGGGGAGCAGTGGAGAGAGGGGAGAGAATCTTTTTTTTTTTTTTAATTTTTTATTTATTTATTTAAGATTTTATTTATTTATCAGAGGGGGGGGGAGAGAGTGAGCACAGGCAGACAGAATGGCAGACAGAGGCAGAGGGAGAGGGAGAAGCAGGCTCCCTGCCGAGCAAGGAGCCCAATGTGGGACTCGATCCCAGGACGCTGGGATCATGACCTGAGCGGAAGGCAGCTGCTTAACCAACTGAGCCACCCAGACGTCCCATAGGGGAGAGAATCTTAAGCAAGCTCCATGCCCTAAGCGGGGCTCTCAGGACTATGAGCTCATAACCAGAGCCAACATCAGCTTAATGGACTTAACCCCTCCTTTTCTTTTTAATTGAAGTACAGTTGAACGGGCTTCAATTTTTTTTTTTTTTTTAAATAATCTCCCTCATCCTGCAATTCTTGTTTGTACGTGGCGTATTTGAATATTCCTCAGTGGCTGCATAGTACTATATGAACAGAATATACTTTTAATAACCTATATTCCTGGTCTTAAAAAAAAAAACAAAAAAACAAAAAGTCTTAACCATTTGTACAGTCTTTTCCTTTTAATTTTTTCAGGAAAATTCCCGAAAAGTCAACTTTTAAAAAACTGAATTACGTTCTGCCAAATTGTTCTCCAAAGAATGAAAATAATTTTTCCAGCTTCTGTTGATCGAATACTTGCGCACGTTGTGTCCAACAGCTTCTCACGGGCGCAAACTGTAGCTTCGGACAGGAACCCTCTTCACGTTGCGCGAAAATTCAAACCGTCATCGCCAGCAGGCCTCAGGCGCGCGTTCCTGACGAAGTACTGCAGGGACGGCCGCACAGCGCGGAACGTCTTCGCGGCGCCGGAAAGCACTGCCGTCGCAAACGGTCCCTCTGGGCTAGAGCTCCAGTCCGCCCTTCCGCTGGGCTTTTTTTGTTGTCATTGGCTGGTGGCGGAGTATATAATGGCGTCATTTCCGCTCGCCTGTCTTTTCCGCGCTACCCGGGGAAGGGTCCATACGGCGTTGTTTCGCGTGAGTTCCCGGTGGGGTTCTCCAGCGTCCCCAAGTCACCAGAACAGTTTCCTGCTTGAGTGAGGGGGTGTGAGGACGGGGACAGAAGCCAGCAGGCAGAGCGGGTCTGTCTCCTGCCGGCGCGTTCTACCTCCCTCCGGCAGCCCGCACGTGGCCGGCCCGGGCCCGCGAATTCCCACAATTCCCTGGGAGCTCGTGGAGGTCGTGCTGGAGCCGGGGCGCTGGGCGAGGGTGCGCACGGGCCTGCGGGCTGGGTGGCGGGGGTGCAGAAAGCCGTGCCAACGCACCGTGCTGCCATCGCTTCGGACCGCGGCACTCGGCCGTGACCTCAGGCCCCGGCACACATTTACAGCAGCAGTTTGGGCTGGTAGTTCACCGTGTGTTAAGATTCTTGGCAGGGTTTTGCAGAAAGTTAGTTGTAACCCCAGAGGGAAATAATTCTGAAGCGTCCACCTGCAGTCTGCTTGAAAATAAACTTGTCTGCCTCTGTGCTGCCTTTGCTTATCCATAACCTTTATTCCGGGTTACTCTGGAGTGTTAAGTGGCAATTCACCATTTTCGTCTTAATTATCTGGGTGTTTTTCCCATCTCCACATTCATTAAGATGTGCTGTTGCTTAATAATGTGTGGTCTATGTCTGGTGTATTGTGTCTCATCCCAGTAGACTGTAAACTGAAAGGTGTGGTCCTTGGGTTGCATTTAGCTGTGAAGCTGTATGGCTCTGCAGTAGTTACAGTGCACCTGATCCCTTACCCACTTAAATCACTGGAATGCAAAGGACTGGATTGTTAACTTGTTTTTTAGGTTCCCATCGTAACTTAAAGGGAAACTTACACAATGTCCGGAGCCCTTGATGTCCTGCAAATGAAGGAGGAGGATGTCCTCAAATTCCTTGCAGCGGGAACCCATTTAGGTGGCACCAACCTTGACTTCCAGATGGAACAGTACATCTACAAAAGGAAAAGTGATGGTCAGTCCTTGCTTTGATTTGGGGGGAGGGGCATTCCAGCTAAGTAATCAATGAAATCAGATCACTATTTTGGAATTAAGCTTTAAAATTAAGTAAAAGTGGGGTGCCTGGCTGGCACGGTAGAGATGTTACTCGATGTCTTTTGAGTTTGACTCCATGTTGGACATAAGAGATAACTTGAAAGAAATTAAAAAATTAAAAACAGTGTTCTGGTGGTTTTGGGAAGAAAAGCTTTCTGGACTGCAGGGTAAGAGTATGTCTACTGATAGGTTAGGGGACTTGGGTTGCTCTATGTAAGAGCTACGAGATACAAAGATGAGGAAGCTCATTAGCTTTATAGTGCCTTGTATTTCACAGGTACTGACACAGTTTTGTTTGAGTTTTGACAGTAAAGTAGAGCAAGAGATGGGAAGGAGCAATTAGGCTTGGAAGGTACTAGAAAAAGAAAAGGTAGGTTGTGATGCCTTTATAAGGCATCTTGGGCAAGGGAATGCTTCAGCTCAGAGGCCACTGAAGGACATAAGCTTGGGAGTGGCATGTTGTAAAGCAGTTTTGGCTTAATTTGGCTTGGAGACAGGTTGTAAGGAAAGTGGCTAGAGACTAGAAAGTGGGTGAGAACTTGAAGGAGGAATCCATATGCGGACCTGAGGGGGGCTTAACGCAGGAAGAGAAAATGATGTCCTTTGTTTGCTGAGTCAAGGCTGCACACTATTAAAGCTCAAGGTTGAGGCCAGCCGTGGCCCATGAACTTCTGAGTGTCGGAAGTGTGCTATAAAAACTGCAGGATTTTCGCTAACACCAGTAGAGCTTGCCTCTATGACTGGAGTTTGATAGTACTCTCTGCTACACTGAATTTTTTTAGAAGAAAATAAATCGCAAATTAGGTCGGGTGTTAAAAAACTTTTCTGCTGTCATGTAGGTATCTACATCATAAATCTGAAGAGGACCTGGGAGAAGCTTCTGCTGGCAGCTCGTGCCATTGTTGCCATTGAAAACCCAGCTGATGTTAGTGTCATATCGTCCAGGAATACGGGCCAGGTTTGTAAGCAGTATACTTGGTTTTTATTATAAAAAATAAGCTTACAGATACTATGGGATGCAGGGGAAAGTAGAGGAAAATAGAAAATAGTCTAATTTAACCACTTATACAAATCTTGGATTGCCAGTATTTGAGGTTTTCAGGATTCATAATACTTGGCATCTGGTGGTTTGTTGAGCTTCAGTTTTGTTCTTGAAAACTGGTTTTCTAGTAGGATACTAGTCCTCCAAGACTCATCAGGTCTCTAAGATTAAGAATCTTTGCCAGCACTAAGTAACTTTTTAAATGCCAGTGGGACAAAACTTGTATTTTGCCCCCATTTCTGTTTTGGCAATTGTTTTTCTGTTGAAGAAACTAATGAATGTCCCGAAAATTGATTTACAGTTGACCCTTGAAAAACACCGTGAATCAGGGGCACCGACCTCATGCATGACCAAAAATCTGTTTAACTTGACTCCTCAGAAACTTTCCTGATAGCCTACTCTTCACCTTCAGAAGCCTCACCCATAAGAAAGATAAGCAGTTGATTAGTTTATTTTGTATATGTAGTATATACTATGTTTTTAGGGAAAAAAAATACAAGCTAGAAAGGAAAATACTACGCAGTACTGTAAAGGGGAAAAAAGTCAACATGTAGGTGGACGTGCCTGGTTTAAACTGGTGTTCAAGAGTCCACTAGATTAAGAACTCTAGCAAGGGTATCAGCCCATTTCTAATTTGAAAAAGATGCTTGACTTAGATTTTGACAGGTGTGTAAATTGTGTAGGAGATGGGTTCTTTTGTACTTAGTTGATGGTAGAACTGGTTTCCGTGAATTTAGGGTGTGTTTTGCAGTGGAGGGGGCTATTCCCCAGAGGCTGACTTGTGACAGGATTTAAAGTTTGGTGCGTGGTGGTAAACAGTTTTTAATTCTACTATAGAATGAACTTGGTGACACCTCTCCTGGCTTCTTCCCTCAGCAAAAATTTACTGAGCATCTATATTGGTCCAGGCGGTGTTGCTAGGGGTTTGGGATATAGCAGGAAGATAGCAAGTCTGCAGGGTTGCAGGAAGTATGTTTTGTTTTGTTTTGTTTTAATTATAATGTATTATTAGTCCCAGGGAGGAAATAACGTTTTCATGGAGGTAAAAAGTAAGGGAAGAGAAACAAAGTGGGTATATTCTTGCTTTGTGTAGGGTAGCTTTGATGAAATTGGACCAGATTACGGAAGTGCTTATTGATGTCAGACACAGTTTTGTTGTCTGTATTGATGAATTTCATTTTCATGACCGTGTTGGAAGTACGAGCATAACCTGCCCAAGTCACTCACAAGAGTGGCTTTCTTGGTTCTTGAAACCAGGTGGTGAGGTCATGGAGCATGCAGATGTGAGGAAGCCAGGGAGCCACAGGTACCCTCAGGGATTGAGAGTGGGGAGTGCATTCCAGGCAGAGAGCTTGGGTGTGGGGTATGCTTAGCATTTCTGGGCCCTAGTTCTGTAACTAGGTCTCAGGTAGCACAGAGCACACAGAATTGCTGGGTGTGTGAAGTGCTTTGGTGTTTTCATTGTTGAGGAGGGAAGATAGGAGGGGCTCCTTCAGGTGCTTACAGACCTGGGTGTCTGCTTGGGGACACTTGGGGGGGTTCTGTGATGCCATCTCTGGAGCACTGCTAACTCTCGATGTTAACTTTTTAAGCGAGCTGTGCTGAAATTTGCTGCTGCAACTGGAGCCACTCCCATTGCTGGCCGCTTCACTCCTGGAACATTCACTAACCAGATCCAGGCAGCCTTCCGAGAGCCAAGACTTCTGGTGGTTACTGATCCCAGGGCTGACCACCAGCCTCTTACAGAGGCATCTTATGTTAACCTGCCTACCATTGCTCTGTGTAACACAGACTCTCCTCTGCGCTATGTGGACATTGCCATCCCTTGCAACAACAAGGTAACAGTGTTAGGACGTACACTAGAGCCTCAAGAGTGAATACTCTTGAAACAGTTGGGCATTCTTCTGCACATTGTTAGAGCTTGGAGTTGAGGCTGCTGGCTGGCCGATGAACTCACAAGTGTAGGTAGTGTGCTACACGAGGGGCAAGTCTTTTCGCTAACACCACAAGGGTCTCTGGCCCAATGAGTGGAGTTTGATAGTAATTCTTGCTACAAGTATAATTCAGGTGTGTCAGCTTTAAGAAGAAATCATTTTTTAAACGGTCTGTGTTTTCTTCTGCTTTTCTCCGTATTTCTTAACTGTTTCGGCTTCTCACATTACTGGACCTTTTCAATTTTCAGAGCAACTTGGTGAATCCTGCTATAAGGTCCTAAAAAAGGTGGGTTGCATACAGCTCAAATTGGTCCAGTTTACTAGTCTCAAAAAAGTCTTGATTCCACATAAGAATCATCCAAAGAGATGTAGTGTAAAACATGTCTATTTTGTTGGTACCAAAGGTCTGGATGATGGAACACAGTGGGAGGTGCATGCTGTTGGGGATGACCCAAGTGTCATTTCTTAACCTGGTGCTCTTGCAGGGAGCTCACTCGGTGGGTCTGATGTGGTGGATGCTGGCCAGGGAAGTTCTGCGCATGCGTGGCACCATTTCTCGTGAACACCCGTGGGAGGTCATGCCTGATCTCTACTTCTACAGGGATCCTGAAGAGGTAAGCTTCCTCCACAAAGGCATGTGGTTACATAAGCAAATCAGACATCTTGGTCTGTTTCTTTGACATAAAATTGTTTCTATAAACATTTTCCTCCCTTTAACCAGATTGAAAAGGAAGAGCAGGCTGCTGCTGAAAAGGCTGTGACCAAGGAAGAATTCCAGGGTGAATGGACGGCTCCAGCTCCTGAGTTCACGGCTACTCAGCCTGAAGTTGCAGACTGGTCTGAAGGCGTGCAGGTGCCCTCTGTGCCTATTCAGCAGTTCCCTACTGGTATGTGTTGTGATCCGTGGTTTGCATTTTTGGTATTCTTAATCTAACTTTTGAAGGATCTCCACAGCTGTGTATTTGCATTGAAAGATTCTAATCCCAGTGCACTGTAGCTGCACTAATACCGGGTGGTTTTGAAGTGGTCTTGCCTTGGGTGTTTGTCCCTTGAAATGTGTATTTGGTAGAAATCAAGGCCCAGTGTTGGTGGGAGTGGGGCTGATTATGTTTTCTTGGTTTCCTTAACAGAAGACTGGAGCGCCCAGCCGGCCACTGAAGACTGGTCTGCAGCTCCCACTGCTCAGGCCACTGAATGGGTAGGAACAACCACTGAGTGGTCTTAAGCTGCTCTTCCACAAAGGCAAACAAAATGGAAATAAGGTTGACGGAAAATAAACAGTTTGTAAAAGTCGTGTCCGTTTCTGTTTATTTCGCATTCCAGATCAAGAAATGCCTGGGATTACTTCATACTTCAGGTCTTGACTTCTGTTTTACTTCTAAAGCCCACTTTAGATAAAAGATAGTGCTTCTTACTTGAGAGTTCTTCCTTTTTGCAAAAGGAATAGCTGTTCTGAAAATAGAGTTAGGCGTGCCTGGGTGGCTCAGTCTGTTGAGCATCCCATGATTTCAGCTGAGGTCATAATCTCAGAGGTTGTGGCATAGAGCCCCATGGGCGTGGAATCTGGTTAAGATTGTCTCCCCACCACCCCATTGGTGTGTACTCTCTAAAAAAAAATAGATTTAAATGTAAATGGATGGTAACCCTGGGAATATTTTTTCAGGATGGGACCTGAAGCTTTTTTTTATTTTTTTTATTTTTTTTTTTTTGCCATCTGTCCTCTAAAATTCTGGAGAACCAGAGTTTGAGTAAATTGCTTTTCAGTGACCTCTGGTATTACATTTAAAATACTTGGGAGTACTCTCCTGCACTGATTTCACAATAACATTTGACCCATTAAAAATTATAGAGAAATAGGGTGGACCCAGATTTTGAGGAAGAATGAGTTAAATTGATTTACTCCCCTTTTGGAAGACCTATAAAAATGTATGACCTGCTCCTAGGCCTCTTGACAGTAGTGCAGGGGCAGTGAAGGGACTTGATGACTCAAGCATCATCAGCTTTGTGGGGATTCTGCACTGGCTGTGTGTAGAGCAAGTTTGGATGCCTCTACCATAAACCTGCAAAGCTCCAACGTGCTTTAGACCTTGAATCCACAGCACTTTTAGTGTTGCAAATGGTCAGTAATACCAGTTAACTCCTGGAATCAGGATGGCTAGAGGGAGGGACAGGGCAGAAGGAGGAGCAGGAAGAAAATTGGGAGTGGAGGAGATGTGTAGATTGGACTAACAGCCTATTAGTATGTTTTGGGTGGAGGGGGCCAGTTCAGGGAACAAGGAACAGGAAAAGGCATTTCCTGCCAACTTAATCTATATTCTGGAGAATAATGCTGGCATTAAAATCTGACTCCCGTCTGGCAACTGCTGGCCCAACCTCCATCCCTGCTCCCAAGCTGTGTGTATTAATGGCCAGAACCTCCAACCTAGAGCCCTTGTGTTAACTTTTTCCCCTTGCTTGGGCATTTGTCTCCTCTCATTCCTGTAGTATGTTCCACAAACAGGCTTTTCCCCCCTAGAATCTTTTTAATTCCTAAACCTAAGTTTAGAGGTATGGGACTACAAGCTGGCTTCTCCTGGCATAGTTCATTTATGCCCAGCATGATGCAGCCAAGAGATCCAAGTGGAATTTCTTACAGATCTCACGTGCTGCTTCTTGATGGTGCAAGTTAGCTGCAAGAGAAAGGGAGCTGGGGATAACAGTAGAAAAGACTTCCAAACAACTCAGTCCCATATTAGTAGTAATCACAGGAGTGGAAGAAGGCCATACATTAATCATCCTTGTAGATAAACAAGGAATAGGAGTTATACATTGATTATAAGTCTTACAGATAAGCAGGGTATATCTGGTCTAGTAGTATAATATTTATAGTTGAGCAAGCATTCAAAGGGATCATCTAATTAGTCACAGATGGTCCCTGGATTAGGGGAGAAAACAAAAAAGAAACAGGCATTGTGTTGTCCATCCCCACCCCCTTAGTGGGCTCGGCGTTCCCCGCAGCTCGGCTTCAAGGTGCCCAACAGTCCTGTTGCCAGTACCTGTTTTTCTTAAGGGTATATCTAAACGTGCTTGATGGCTAGCACAATTTCTTGTATGTTATATTTTAAGTAATACACTGTTCTAAGGGTGGTAGTTATACTTACCACCTGGACTTAGCTTGCCCTCATACCCTCTTCTTGCCTCCAGGAGAATTAGTTGTGTTCCTTCTGTCAATAGCTGCTGAGATTGCTCCAACCCAGGACCACAAGGTGGTTCAAACCTAAGTCACTCCCCCTCCAGGACAACATAGCTGCCCCATGGCTGCAGAGCCAGGACCTTTATTTTATTTTATTTTAAAGATTTTATTTATTTGACACAGAGAAAGAGAGATCACAAGTAGGCAGAGAGGAGGGAGCAGGCTCCCCGCTGAGTAGAGAGCCTGATGAGGGACTTGATCCCAGGACCCTGAGATCATGACCTGGGCCAAAGGCAGAGGCTCAACCCACTGAGCCACCCAGGTGCCCCAAGCCAATACCTTTAAAGCCAGCATGAACTGGAAGGGGCATTTTAAATAAATCCAAACTGACTTTGTGGCTCAGTGGTGCCTACCAGATGGTTAGTCCCTAAGCCCTGCTGAAGCTAAGTGACAAATTAATGCCCCCCTCCAGGTGTTCACCCTGAAATGTGCTGCTGGCAGCTTTCCCCCACTGGCAGCCCTGAGTCTTCCTGGGGACTGCTGGGCGAGGAGGACCTTCCCACCCTCCCTCCCCTGCCCTGCATTTTTTTTTTTTTTAAAGATTTTATTTATTTATTTGACAGAAATCACAAGTAGACGGAGAGGCAGGCAGAGAGAGAGAGAGAAGGAAGCAGGCTCCCCGCTGAGCAGAGAGCCCAATTCGGGACTCGATCCCAGGACCCTGAGATCATGACCTGAGCCGAAGGCAGCGGCTTAACCCACTGAGCCACCCAGGCGCCCCTGCCCTGCATTTTATTTGACCAAATGGGCTGCCTCCTCTTTTTCCCTCAGCACCTCTCCATCGCTATTCACACTAGCACAGTGTTTCAGGACGTAGTAACACACTCAGTTCTTTTGTCCCACCTGACCTTGGAAACTTTGTGAACAATACATGGCTTATGTTTTTTTTTCTCTCTATTGTGGAAACAATACTTCCCATAAGAAGAAACCTCCAGCGTAAGATTTTTTTGTTCTTACCACAGCTTCCAGCTCTTGATGGACTTTTTGGGGTTTGTCTTCTAAACTTAGAGAAACTGAATTCCACCCAGAAGTTTGGTAGAGTTCCCCCTTTTCTCCCTCTACTTTCTTAATTACCTTGGGAGTTTCTCCTTCCATAGAAAACGTTTCTTACTACATCCCAGTGCAAAAGCAAATCAGCATCCCTACTGAATTCAGCCTAACACAGACCTTGACACTTCACAGATTGTAGGGGGTGAGTACTCTGAATGAACAGAGAAACTGATTAAGAATAAATCTTAGACGTGTCTGGGTGGCTTGGTTAAGCATCCAACTTTTGACCTTGGCTCAGGTCATGATCTCAGGATCCTGAGATCAAGCCCTGCCTTGGGCTACATGCTGGGAATGGGGCCTGCTTGGGACTCTCTCTCCTCCCTCTGCCTTTCTACCCACTTGCATGCTTTCTCTCTCTCTTTTCCCTCCTTCTCTCTCTGATAAAATCTTTAAAAATATTTTAAGAAGTCTTAGAGATTTACAGAGTGTTTAAGAAAGAGCTGGGAGGGTTGAATTCCATGTGACAAGCCTCAGGCTCCCCCCAAGGCTTGAGGTGCCCACTCTTGCATGTTATTTGGCAGCACAGAGCTCAAGGCCACTTCATCATCACCTGCCCTCAACCTTCCCTAGGGTATTACCGTCTGCTCCCCTAGGTCAAAGCAGCAGTCTTACATGGTGTTTCAGGGACATGCTGCACTCCCCAAGGCTGGCTTGGGTTGAGGTCTTCTGGTGAAGGGGTGGGTGAGACTGGGTCTGGTCTGGGCCACCACCCACAGGTCACAGGTGACCTGTGAAAGGACTCTGGCTGTTGCATTACCCTCGACATCATGTGCTATGAGTGAGGCAGATTGCAGAGCTGGCTTTGGAATCAGCTATGCCTGAGATAATGAAAGAAAGCCCCGCCTAGCTCCTTCCTCATGTGTGGCCCTGAGCAATAGATGTCTCCCAGTGGCCCAAGTGGCCCCAGCATGGGGATAATCATGGGGTTGTGATTCAGAGATTGTTGCCACAGCAATTAGCCTGGATCCTGGCATGTAGCAAACACTCATACTGTGTATCATATGGTCTTTTGTTCATGCATAATTTAAAAAGAATTTTTATTTTTTAAAAATATTTATTTATTTGACAGAGAGAGAGAGATCACATGTAGGCAGAGAGACAGGCAGGGCGGGGGTGGGGGAGCAGGCAGGGCTCAATCCCAGGACCCTGAGACCATGACCTGAGCCAAAGGCAGAGGCTTAACCCACTGAGCTATCAAGGTGCCCCTAAAAAGAATTTTTAATTGTAAAATGCATCATGCATGCAGATGACCACAAAAGATATATTTGTATATTCTAGAAAAATAAGAATCAAATGAAAGCCTCTGTACTCATTGCATGGGTTTTGAAATAGAAAGGTGGTAGGACCTGAGGAGGTTACCATGTGAGCCTCCTGTTACTTGCTTGCCCCCTGAAGTCACAGACCTCCTCTAGCATAATCCCTTGGTTGACTTGATTGTTTTACCTAAGTGTGCCCTTTTAATTAAGAATTGTCCAGTTTCAGGGTGCCTGGGTGGCTCAGTCATTAAGGGCTGCCTTTGGCTCAGGTCCTGATCTCAGGGTCCTGCGATTGAGCCCCACGTCAGGCTTCTTGCTCAGTGGGAAGCCTGCTTCTCCCTCTCCTACTCCCCCTGCTTGTGTTCCCTCTCTCTCTATCTCTCTTTCTGTGTCAAATAAATAATAAAATTAAAAAAAAATTGTCCAGTTTCCCTGTTTTTGAGTTTCCTATAAATGGAATCATAGCATATTTTCATGTGTTGTTTGCTTCTTTTTAATTTTAATTTTAATTTTGAGGGAGGCAGAGGGAGAGAGAGAATCTTAAGCAGGTTCCATACTCACTGTGGAGCCTGACTCGGGGCATGATCTCACAACCCTGAAATCATGACCTGAGCCAAAATCAAGAGTCCAATGCTTAACTGACTGAGCCACCCAGGTGCCCCTTGTGTGATTTACTTCTTGCCTTCAGTGTTATTTTTCTGCTTTTCATCCTATTGCCATGTTCCTACGGAATCATCAATGACATCAATATCCTGCAATGGCCATTTGGGTTGTTTCCATGTTCTGACCATTATCAACAGAACTACTTTGAGCATGCTTGATAGTCTTGGTGCACCAAAATTTCCCCACTGTGGCCTTCAACTCTAACTGCACCAGATAATGCCAGACGGTTTCACAATAGTATACAAAGTCCTATGAAAATGCAACCACAACCCTCAGTATCTTGTTATGAAAACACCCCCCTTTCATCACTGCTCAGAACTGTTGCCTCTCAAAGTCCAGAGACCATCCATGCAAGGTCTGATCCTGGTCTCTCTATTCTACCCCTGCCTTAGGCCTCAGTCCCTGGGGCAAGGCCACACTGTTCTTCATCTTTACTAGAATTTTATAATCTAGCATGGCAATAGGTATGGCAATCTTCCTTCCTTCCTCTTCTCTTCAAGAGAGTCCTGGCTATTACTGATAATTTTGTATTGTTATGCACATTTTAAAAATTAATTAGTACAATTCCACTATAAATCCAGCTGGGATTGTATTGATTCTATACTTTAGAGCAGTATTGACTGACACTGAGTTTTTCAATGTACGAACAACCTACATATCTTGCCAGGTTTTCATTTTATGTCCTTCCCTCAATAAAATTTCATAATTTTTCCCAAAGAGGTTTTGTACATCTTTTGGTAAATTTATTGCTAGACACTCAAGATATTTTAAAGCCACTATTAGGAATCCTGTTGTAGCAGCTTAATCCATATTCTAAATAATGTAAATATCCAATGGTAAATGTCACTGTTGCCATGGGGTTTCTGACTGCCTGAGCAATCCAGACCCTTTGTGCATGGCAAGAATGATGTTACTAAATTCCATCTGTGAAAAACCTGTTCCAAGCCTACATGCCACACATTGTACTTATTCAGTAGACCAGAACCTGTCATATTTCAGGTGCTAAGTGCAACAGGCTTCACTTAGGAATAACCCGAGAATTATCCAATTTTATCTCTGCAAAGAATCTCAAGTGAAATAAGTATTCAACATTCAACAAATATTTATTGAGGACATACTCTAGGCCAAACGTTATTCTAAGCACTGGGAAAAGAGTAGTGAATGAAAACAAAGCTTCTGATCTTGTGACCTATATTTTGGGAAGGCAAGTACTTGGTTAACAAGTAAACCATTTTCTATGGGAACAGAAGTGAGGATGATGGGAACATGGAGAAGATATGTCTAAAACAAGTGTCATAGGCATTAACTATAAAAAGAAGCCAATGGAAAGAATCATTGGGGAGAATCAAAAGAGAGTAAAGAAATCCCTCTGCAAGGAGGAATCTCAGCCCAGTCTCACCAAGTGGAGATGAGAGAGGTCTATCCTTGGGGAGCTGGGGGCCTTTACCATAGGCCCTAGAGTCTTTTGGAGTCCATACTGTGTGAAAGCTGTAGATCTCCACTGTCTGCCCCACAGAAAAGTCACCTACATTTTTTTTCCTTCCCTTTTCCTTTAGATATTTCTGGAAATGAGTTGGGGACCAGGAAAAAGTCTCTAACTGCATAGACATCTACCCCAGTTCTGCTCCCTGATATACCCTCACTGAAAGGCAATGTCCCAAGGCGCACTCTCCCCTCTCTGTGGGTGGTTGGCTCAGTTCACCCTGGTACAAAAATCACCCCATATTGCCAGAAGTGTCCACCATGTCCCCACCAAAAGGCCCTCCACTACCTCCTTGGCCACTGACCTCTGCATTTCCTTCTATTCAGTACCCAATCCCAAACTACAGGTGTCTTCCATTTATGATTTGCAAGAGAAAGTTACAGTGTTAAGCATGAGAAAGTAGTCCTCCAGACTACCATGGCCATCCATGCATAGGACTCTGCTCAGGGCCTCAGAGGCTTTCTTTTTTTCTTTCTTATTCTAAAGATTTTATTTATTTATTTGACGGAGAGAGAGAGAGCACAAGTAGGTAGAGAGCCAGGCAGAGAGAGGGGCAAAGCAGGCTCCCTGCTGAACAGAGATCCCTATGCGGGGCTCGATACCAGGACTCTGCGATCATAACCTGAGCTGAAGGCAGAGGTTTAACCCACTGAGTCACCCAGGTGCCCCAGGGCCTCAGAGGCTTTCAAACCTGAAGGAGATAATAGGCTGTTTTGACATTTGTTTCAAAATCCCTTATAGAGGATTATTATTTTTTGTATTAGTGTATATCATTTCATATAGATATAATTCTGTTAAGTAAATTGGTTTTTCAAAACAAAGTCTATTAATACTATATTTGCAATTTAGAAATGAAGAAGTACGATCATCACAATTTAAAATACAATGGACAGGTTTATCAATAAGACCTCTGTTTATCAATAAGAACTCTGTTGGAGAGAAGTTTGGTGAACTAGAAAAACATAAAAAATTTACAAGGAAAACAGGGACAGAAGGACAAAAAATCAGAGAAGTTAAGATACATAGAAGTTACAGTGAGAAAGTCACACATCTAGTTGGAAATTGCAGCAGGAGAATGAGAACAGTCAGTGTCAAAGAGAAAAGGCTAAGAACTTCCTGAAACTCTCATGAATCCACAAATTCAGGAATCCCACTATGTACCAAGTAGGATTAATTATTTTTTAAAAATTTTCTATCTATCTATCTGTCTATCATCTATCAATTTATTTATTTATTTAACAGAAAGAGAGAAAGAGAGAGAGCAAGCACAAGCATGGGGAATGGGAGAGGGAGAAGCAGGCTTCCTACTGAGAAGGGAGCCTGATGAGGGGCTTGATCCAGGACGCCGAGCTCATGACCTGAGCTGAAGGCAGATGCTTAGCTGACTGAGCCACCCAGGTACCCCAAGTAGGATCAATTTTATTTTATTTTTAATTTAATTTAATTAAAATTTTTAAAAAGATTTTATTTATTTGTTTGACAGGCAGAGAGAGAGGAGGAAGCAAGCTCCATGCTGAGCAGAGAGCTCCATGTGGGGCTCGATCCCAGGACCCTGGAAACATGACCTGAGCCAAAGGCAGAGGCTTTAACACACTGAGCCACCCAGGCATCCTAAGTGGGATCAATTTTTAAAAACCCATCTTTTATGTTGTAAGGAATCATGGAAACACCAAAAAGAAAGTGTTCCTGAAAGCAGCCAAGGAGGAAAAGAGCACCTGAGTATTCCCCATCAAGAGTGACCAAAGATAGTCAAATGAGAAAAATGGTCAGCCCAGCTCTCTTATCCAAGAACTAGGACAAAATAAATACTTTTCCAGAAAACAAAAAGAAAGTTAATAAGGGGGAAAGTAGTGATGCTGATGGAAGCTGTGACCAAGTGCTAGTGATCCGCCCATGTCCATCCTCCCTTCTTCCATAGTAATAGCTCCTCTGACTTTTGTAGCTGGGCATAGGCTGAGAAGCTGCTACCTCAAATTACATGGTGGTAGAAAGTTTGATCAGGTTTTGAGACCTACATTGCTCTGGATGGTAGACTACAATTTGATGAAATCTGTAGCATTAGGGAAATGGTAGGAAAGATTCAGAATGATGGCTTATATTGACCATTTTTTGACTGCTTTGAGCAAATTCATGAGAGAGACAAGAACTCCAGCTAAATCTGGCCAGCCAATAAAGCAGCAATGGAAAGATCCAGAGTTTTGCTAATAGAGGCACATTCTATATCTGGTATCCATATACTCAGCCAAATATTTCTGTACAACCAAGTCAAACAGTTATGAGCTATGCAGCAGAAGAGGCAAACTTTGAAGGGGAAAATATTCTTTTTTTTTTTTAAGATTAAAAGAAAAATGCATTTGGGAGAGATAACAGAGACAGAGACAGCGCACAAGCAAGGGGAGAGGCAGAGGGAAAGGGAGAAACAGATTCCTCGCTGAGCAGAGAGCTAGACATGGGGCTCCACTGGAGGACCTGGAAATCATAACCTGAGGGAGCCAAAGGCAGGTGCTTACCCATCTGAGCCACCCAGGCGCCCCATAGGAAAACATTCTTAACTCCTTGGAAAGGGGGCCTGCAGGAAGGTGAGATTAAGGTAGGATTAAGGAGTTGTTTTCCATTACAAAGCTACCATAAATGAGAAAAAAATCTGGCAAAACCAGATTATGGCTAACAGGACTTTGGAACAAGAACTCCCCTACTGACTGGTGGGAGTATACATTGGTACAGTTTGGTATTATTTAGTAACATAAGCATCTATAATATCCCTCTTAGGGATATACGCCAAAGAAACGCGTATATTCACAGCTTCCATCAGCATCACTACTTTCCCCCTTATTTGCACTAGGATATGTGGACAAGAATGTTAATCAACAACCCCGGAAACAGTCAATGGTCCACCTACAGCACAGCTGATCACCTGTCATATATTTACATCACGGAGTGCCAGGCAACAATGAAAATGAACAAAGCACAGCTACACATAATGACATGCATCAACTCTGCAAATGTAACTTTGGGCAAAAAGTGGTAACAGAAATTATTCTTTTTTATTTATTTTATCTTTTTAAAAGATTTTATTTATTTATTTGACAGAAAAAGACACAGCCAGAGAGAGAGAGCAGAAGCAGGGTGGGTGGGAGAGGGAGAAGCAGACTTCCCACTGAGCAGGGAGCCCAATGCAGGGTCCTGGGTCCTGGGTCCCAGGAGTCCATAATAGAAATTATTCTTCAGGGGCGCCTGGGTGGCTCAGTGGGTTGAGCCGCTGCCTTCGGCTCGGGTCATGATCTCAGGGTCCTGGGATCGAGTCCCGCATCAGGCTCTCTGCTCAGCAGGGAGCCTGCTTCCCTCTCTTTAAAAAAAAAAGAAAGAAATTATTCTTCATATGTGAATTCATTTGTAAGAAGCTCAAATACAGACAAATGGAAATAATACTCTGTAGAGATATATTGCTTGGTGGCATACACTAGAGATTTCAATAAAGCATCCAATTTATGGCGTAAAAACCAAAAATAGAAAAGGAAAGGGGGGGTCTGGTTGAGAGTTGGTTGAGAGTCCTACTTGGTTTTGGCTCAGGTCATGATCTCAGGTGGAGGGATTGAGCCAAGCATCGGGCTCAACGCTCAGTGGGACTCAACTTCGAATGGTCTCTCCTCCCTCCCCCAACCCTCAAATAAATAAATAAATAAAATCTTTAAAGAAAGAGAAAAAGAAAAAAAAATCAATAAAATATATACAAAGAGCAGAGGGGGGGCATGTTGAGGATAAAGTGTTTCAATGTCTGTTAACGAGGGAGGTTAAGTATCAACTTTAGAATATAAGAATGTTGTGCTCCCTTCAACAGCACATATACTAAAATTAGAACATAAGAGTATTTCTGGTCAGGCAAGCTCATTATATAATATGACCTTGCCACTGCCTCATGGGTGGAATCTTTGTCCTTCTCTTCATGTGAATGAGACTTTGGGATTCCCCCAACCCAGGAACAGTGGGAATGACAGTGTGTGATTTCCAAGGATAGAGTAAAAATGCCACTGTCTTTTGTCTGGATCTCTTGGGGTATTTGTTCTGGGAACTCCACTATCACACAGTGAAGAAGCCCAAGAAACTGAGGAGAAGCCCACTGGAGAAGAAGCAATGCCCCTTGCTCCCAGACTCTAGAACAGCCGAACTGCCAACAGACAGCCAGCATTTACTTCCCAGCCATGGGAGTGATGCATACTGAAAGTGGATTGTCCAGTCTTGGTTTGAGCCATCTCTGTGGATGCCATGTGGAGCAGATGAAAGTCATTCCTGCCCAGCTCTGTAAAAACTATCTGTGAGCAAAGAAATGATTGTTGTTTCAAGCGGCTTCACTTCAGGAAAGTTTGCTATTCAACAACAGGCAGCTGATGCGATGGAAAGATTCTAAAAGCATTTCACTACAGAAAGAAGACATGGATGCCCACTGTCACCAGTCCTTTGTATAATAGCAATGACCTCAGGCAATGCAATGGAGTGGACAAGAGTAACTACTTACAGACACAATAATAGCCAATTGATTTTCCCTATAGAATTTACAATAAGCATTTCTCCATTTGTACCTATGGTATATTTAGCTATATAATGTAAACTGTTAAATGACAATCAAATAGTTTATATTTTATTTTCTTATTTTTAATATTTTACAAAATTTCTACTTTATCAACATCGTTGTCATGAACATCCTTGTGGTTAGCTGGATCAAATGACAGGGACATTTTAAGGATTTAAGATAAAATAATTACATTTTCTTAAATTGCATTTTTAGTAGCATCAAAAGAGAATGCAGAGTTCAATTTATCATCACCCACAGTAATTACTGATCTTTGTTAATCTGATTAATGAAAAATCTTGGTAACGTTTCTTTGCATTTCAACTAGGTAAAGAGCAGTTGCTGACCTGCTTTGGTTTGAATATTGAAGAAAAGGCTGCAAGGTTTGCCGTGCTGAAAGCATTCTTCACGCACCGGGAAATGGGTCTAGGCGGCGTAAGGCAATAATCTATGCATAAGATAATCAAATAAAAAAGCCACTGCCTGCCACGTTTGCTGCAAAAATAGAGAGAAAAACAATGTAAACTTTTATGCCTTACAATTTTGTTATTCAACAATATTTGCTGGAAACCATGTACTCTTCATTGAGCTATGAACATGGGCTCTGACAAAGAACCAAAAACATTTCCTACTCTCCAGGAATTTACCCTGTAACGTGGAAAGAAGACAAATAAAAATACATTTATTATGTGAGGGTGCCAAAAAACAGATATTTATACCACTTTTTTTTTCCTGGAAAATAGTAGGTTTATGAATTAAAGATACAGTACTTGGGAAAAAAAACTTCTATTTTATATTTCGAAGAATTTATATCTTTCGCCTTACCTATGCCTATAGCAGAGATTACCATCTAAATTAAAATGGGGAAATAGAGGAATGCATGGTTTTCATTCATCGAAATCCACGAAGGGAATCAGAGCACCTAAAAGATCATGGTCATTTGTTCTGTTAATCACAGGAGGGCAGCAGCACTCTGCTAAGAAATGCTTCCTGGCTAATACTTTTCCAAACCCAGGCGAAGATCTGAGCCTTTTCCACCATCTGAGCACTGGTGCTCAGGACCCAGTGCTTAAAACGTGGCTTTTCTTCTATCAGTAGGGTTTTCAGCCTCAAAAGGGTTCTGCCAGGAGACGGCTCGAAGGTCCCCATTTGTGACAGATTCACAAGGAATTGCTTTGTACCCCCAGCATCTTGCCAGTAATGGGCAGTGCCATTACTACACTGTATTGCAGCAGGGGCTCAGTATTGCAAAGGACTTCCTCCAACTCAGATGGGCACTCATGATGAGAAGGCACCAGGGAAAATGGGCGTTTTTCCCATGGGGGTTTCCTGAGGCTGGTGGGGGATGTATTGTTATCACCAGCGCAGTTCCAATTGTCTGAGTAGCCCAGAATGATTCTACTCTCAGTTAGTGTGAACAAGCTACTTGTTGCTTTTTCTTGTCTTCTCTCTTAGATGATTTCATTTTATTCGAACCTTTTAGAACACAAGCTATACCTTACTTATCATAGCACAGACCCCAAACACCTGCTACTGTAGAAAATGCCATCTACCATTGGTCAGGAAACCAGAACCTTAAATTCAAGACTGAAAAAATTGGGGGCACCTGGGTGGCTGGCTCAGTGGGTTAAGCCTCTGCCTTCAGCTCAGATCACGATCTCATGGTGCTGGGATCCAGCCCCACATCTGGCTCTCTATTCAGTGGGGGGAGCCTACTTCACCCCTCTCTCTCTGCCTGCCTCTCTGCCTACTTGTGATCTCTGTCAAGTAAATAAATACAATCTTAAAAAAAAAGACTGAAAAAATTCAGCAAGTAAAGAATATCTGATTTAATTTGGTACAAAGAACCTGGTGCATATTGTACACATCCCAGATTGAAGTCTGCTTTTGTGAAACAACTAGATAAATCTAGTTGCCTTCTAAAGAACCCCCTTGGGCAGAAGCTTGGCCACCACACTTGGGAGGTCACAGCTTATTACCAGTCTGGAACTCCTCTTGGGCGCTCCTCCTCCCCAAGTCCTTAGCCCAAGGGACTTTGAAATATTTCCCAAGTTGGGAAATCCTTAGGAGAGTGAATCAAATTTCTGATACAGACTGAAAGAAGTTTGGAATCAGTGAATAAAAAGGCAATCAAACTGCATATTACCCCTTGGGATGGAAAATGGAAATTGACTCAATAGGAATGAGCAGGTTCTATGACTTCTAAGCTGGCACCAAAAGTTATTCCCAGTGATGGGTCCTAAACATGTTTTGAACACCTATAAGGTGTTCTTTCCTGTGCAAGTCCAGTCTCTAGGCTAAGGGTCAGTCATGAAACTTCACTCATATTTCTTAGAACTTTGCTAACAGATCAGACTCTCTCTTGTATTGGCCAAGCAACTCTTGTCAGACAATCTCCCATGAATAAACATTAAAAACTCAGGAGGAAATATAAAAAACTGTTGCTGGAAGATATAACAAAATAAAATAAAACAAAACAAAACAAAGCAAAACCCAGAAGAAAGTAGGCTATGGAAGAGAGTTGACCCCTATAAGAATAAGATCACCATATGAGTTTCCCACTTTTTGTAGCCGTTATCTTTTGTCAACCTCAGTCTACCGGGAGTGGGACAGCTAAAGCTGGAATAGAGAGGCCAGGAGCCTTCTAGTATGTATAATCAGAAGCAGTTTGAGGCAATTTAGTTAAAATCATCTGTAAACCGCCCCCCCTGGGAACTTATTGGCTATCATCTCACACAAAGAAAGAAATGCATTTCCTATCTACATTCTCACACATGCAAGAATGGAATGTGTACCTGAGATTGTTCAAGGACAAAGATATCTTTATGAAAGGACCAGCTTACATAGAGCTACAGCATGTGGCAGGCATACAATGAATGTTTCCTTCCTTTATCCTCTTCTTTCTCAAAAATGACCTATACAGGGGCGCCTGGGTGGCTCAGTGGGTTAAGCCTTTGCCTTCATCTCGGGTCATCATCCCAGGGTCCTGGGATCAAGGCCCGCACGGGCTCTCTGCTCAGCAGGGAGCCTGCTTCCTCCTCTCTCTCTGCCTGCCTCTCTGCCTACTTGTGACCTCTGTCTGTCAAATAAATAAATAAAATCTTTTAAAAAATGACCTTTACATGGCAGAAGTCCATTCTGATCAGCAAATACAACATTCTTCTTCAAGGAAGAAAAGTTTCTGTGAATGAAAAGGCTTGCTACTATACGTATTGTACCTGATGCTATCGTTTTTATTACCGTATGTTTCAGTTCTCAGTGAATTACAGACTTTCACTGCACATGGCCCTAAACAAGGAAATTGCATACAACATCACTACTGTACATTGTCAGATTCTCCTGCCTGCCTGGAATTGAAAAAGGAGAGAGAGATTGAGAGAGAGATTTCTAACTCAGAACAGGAAAGATGACCTTACCTCGGGGAGAGATGGGGAGACTTCCTCCACCGTGTCACTAGGAAGGTCCTCAATGGACCCTCCAGAGGATCCAGAGAACACAAAAGAACTGTCTGAACATTGCTTGTCTTGCTCAGGAATTATTCAGGGGGCATTGCTTGATGTGAACACAAAGCAACAGTGGTGGATGTGATTGGTAAACAATAAGGACTGAGCTGCTGCTGGGCCCACCACTTGGGGGATGAAAGAAGGGAAATCAGAGGAGCAGGAAAGAAGTGAGTGGGAAACAGAGCCTTTGAGTTTTTAGTTAAGTTTAGATTTAGTCAGTGCGAAATACTCCACGTGAAGAAGCGCAAACACAAACTGCATGCCTTGTTTCCATGACAGGGTCCCGTGACACATCGTACCCAGTGTAAATTTCCACTTCGCCACATAATACAGGTCTATTTCAGCTTCCTTGTGTACACATACAGAGCTTCTCTATTCATCATCTAACCTATTGGATTTTCCCTTGTTTTATTAGGATGTTATATACATAACATTTATGCATCTAATCATCAGTAAACATATACTTGGGTTTTTCTTTTATAAGATTTTATTTATTTATTTGACAGACAGAGATCACAAGTAGGCAGAGAGGCAGGAAGAGAGAGAGGAAGCAGGCTCCCTGCTGAGCAGAGAGCCCGATGCAGGGCTCCATCCCAGGACCCTGGGATCATGAAGGCAGAGGCTTAACCCACTGAGCCACCCAGGCGCCCCTATACTCAGGGGTTTTAATTTCATTCAGAAGTCCTTGCATCCATTACTATGATTCACAAACAAAACTCTCAACAGTTCAAAAATACCTCGATACCCATGAAGAAATGACTCCATTGTCTCCCCTGCCTTTAGCCCTTCTTATCTCTCCTTTCTTTCTCTGGGAATTTGCCTGCACTATATAAGCTGTGTCAGAGGAAACATACCATGTTTGTCTTTCTCTGCCTGCAGATTCCAATTGTGACTCATGCTGCTATGAACATAGCTGTAAAGATTTTGTATGTTGTCATATAGGAGATCCTTGACATTATGTATTTTCAAAACTCATGGACTATCAAAGCACAAAGAATTAGTTGTAGTGCAATTTGTGCACTTTGAATAAATAAAAATATCTGGTTGCATTCATTGTAAGAAATGTACCACACTCATGTAAGAAGTTATTCCTAGGGGAAACTGGAGGGGTAGCTTATGGAAACTTACTATACTATCTGTTCAACCTTTATGTTCATCTAAACAGATCCTGAATACTGTCTGTTAAGTTTGAAAAGTTTGGAAACAGTGAGTCAGGGAGAGATCTGTATCTTGCCATAATCCAACATCAGATAAGTTCTATGAATTAGCTAGAGATGTTGTTTCCTATTAGATTGAACCCAATTTTGAGTTAGAAATGTATCTTGACACTTATACTACCACCAGTTGACTTACTAAATTTAAATTTGTACACATGAAATAACAGAAGAAAAGTGCTCTTGCATTTTTCATAAGCATATGGTACTTAATGAAAGAGAGGGCTCTGGATCAATTTAATGAGGAAATTTCCATGTAACCTTCCTCTGGGCCATCAATAGGTGGTACCTTATTGTGGGGGCAGAAGCAGCCTTCACTGATCTGCCTTTTGGGGACAGAAGATGATGTTCCTGACCTGGCTGACATGTTTCCTTCTGTGATTTCCAAGCAAAATCCTGGAAAATGGTTAACAGAAGAGAGAACTATTGGCAACAGGCAGAGGATCATAAACAATTTGGTTATAATTTATGCATGGTTCAGTCCTCTGACCCCTTCTTCCTCGGCTGCCCAGCAGAGACTCCTGGATCAAAGTTGGACTTAGAAAGGTGCTACACTGTGTGTGCACTTAAAAACCCCCAACAGTGGGGCGCCTGGGTGGCTCAGTGGGTTAAAGCCTCTGCCTTCGGCTCAGGTCATGATCCCAGGGTCCTGGGATTGAGCCCCACATCAGACTCCCTGCTCTGCAGAGAGCCTGCTTCCTCCTTTCTCTCTCTGCCTGCCTCTCTGCTTATTTGTGATCTCTCTCTGTCAAATAAATAAATTAAAAAAAAAAACCCCAACAGACATGTTCTAAGGGCAAATTTATTTCTTTAGCTGAGACACTAGAGAAACATCACATAGCACAGTGAGCATATGTGATTCCTTAGGTTTATATCCCACTTCAGAGGACCATGTCCCCCAGAGATTGCAGGAACACCTCTGTACCTCAGGAGGGGACCTTGTTTCCTCCAGTCCCTTGAATTTAGTTTGATATCTTTCTTTTTAAAATTTTTTTTATTTTAAAGATTTTATTTATTTATTTGACAGAGAGAGAGAGAGAGATCACAAGTAGGCAGAGAAGCAGGCAGAGGGAGAGGGGGAAGTAGGCTCCTGATGAGCAGAGAGCCTGATGCTGGGCTCGATCCCAGGACCCTGAGATCATGACCTGAGCTGAAGGCAGAGGCTTAACCCACTGAGCCACCCAGGCACCCTGAGCTGGATATCTTTCAAACCATTCTGAACACACACAATTTCAACCCGAGATGTAAGAAGACTTATATGGATCTCAACAAGCGGAAAAATGATTACTTTTTGCAAGGTAGGAGATGCAGAACCTTGAGTCTTTGAGGGAAATATCAGAAATATCCAAAGATAAGCTGGGGGTGGAGGGAGCTTACATATGCTGGCTGCCAGAAAGTCATATTACACCAGAGTAAAAAAAATAATTGGGCTCCTTGGAAATCTGCTCTACATTGAAAGGCACCCCCTTCTGAAAAGGGCACAGAGAGCAGATAGGACAGAATTCTAGGTGGATCATTGTGGTATCAGAAATCCAGAAGACTCAGAAAGAACAGGGGAGTCTGAACCAATAAAGTGTCCAAGCAGTGGAATGAGAAGACTGGTTAGGGTCAGCGAACCCAGAGGAGATTTTCTGCTCTAGTCACCACAATCTGTGAGCCAAGGTGGTAGGGAGATTGCCCTCTGCCTGACTACTCTGAAAAGAACTAGAAGGTTCTTTTTGCAGTTTGGCAATTGTGGCCATCGCTGCTATGAACACTGGGGTACATATGGCCTTTCTTTTTACTACATCTGTATCTTTAGGGCAAATATTCAGTAGTGCAATTGCAGGATCATAAGGTAGCTCTATTTTTAATTTCTTAAGGAATCTCCACACTGTTTTCCAAAGTGCCTGCACCAACTTGCATTCCCACAACAGTGTAAGAGGGTTCCCCTTTCTCCACATCTTCTCCAACACTTGTTGTTTACTGTCTTGTTAATTTTGGCCATTCTAACTGGTGTAAGGTGGTATCTCAAAGTGTTATTTTATTATTATTTTAAATATATTTTTTAACATCTTTACTTTATTTTATTTTTTTTTCAGTGTTCCAATATTGTTTATGCACCACACCCAGTGCTCCATGCAATACATTCCCTCCCTAATACCAACCACCAGGTTCACCCAACCACTCATGCCCCTCCCCTCCAAAACCCTCAGTTTGTTTCTCAGAGTTCATAGTTTGTCATGGTTGTCTCCCTCTCCAATTTCCCCCAATTCACTTTTCCTTTACTTCTCCTAATGTCCTCCATGTTATTCCTTATGCTTCACAGGTAAGCGAAACCATAATAATTGACTTTCTCTGCTTGACTTATTTCACTCAGCATAATCTCTCCCAGTCCCATCCACGTTTGATACAGAAGTTGGGTATTCATCCTTTCTGATGTCTGTGTAATATTTTGAATCTCCCTGATGGCTAATGATGAGCCAACATGCTCTTTAACAGATGTATGGATAAGGGAGGTATGGTCCATATATACGATGGAATATTATGCCTCCATCAGAAAAGATGAATACCCAACTTTTCTATCGATCTTATTAATTCTTTCAAAGAAGCAGCTTCTAGTTGGGTGTTCTACTGTATATCTGGTTTCTAATTCTTTGATCTCTGCTCTAGTCTAGTTAATCCCGTTCTCCTGCATGGGTTAGGCTTAATTTGTTGTTGATTCTCCAGTTCTTTAAGGTGTGAAGTTTGTGTATTCAGGATTTTTCATTTTTTTTGAGTGAGGCTTGGATGCCTATGTATTTTCCCTTTAGGATTGCCTTTGCCATATCCCATAGGTTTTGGACCAATACATCTCTGTTCTCATTGATTTCCATGAATTGATTAAGTTCTACTTTGATTTCTTGGTTGACCCAAACATTCCTGAGCAGGATGGTCTTTAGCTTCCAAGTGTATGAATTTCTTCCAAACTTTTTTTTGTGATTGAGTTCCAATTTCAAAGCACTGTGGTCCAAGAATATGCAAGAAATAATTTCAGTCTTTTGATATCAGTTGAGACTTGATTTGTGACTCAGTATGTGGTCTATTCTAGAGAAAGTTCCATGTGCCCTCAAAGAGAATGAGTATTCTGGTGTTTTAGGGTGGAATGTTCTGTATATAGGTATGAGGTCTATCTGGTCCAATGTGTCCTTGAAAGCTATTGTTTCTTTGTTGTTTTCTGCTTAGATGATCTATCTGTTGCTGAGAGTGGTGTGTAGGATCCCCTACAATTAACGCATTCTTTTTTTTTTTTTTTAAAGATTTTATTTATTTGACAGAGCGAGAAAGATCACAAGTAGGCAGAGAGGCAGGCAGAGAGAGAGAAGGAAACAGGCTCCCTGCTGGGCAGAGAGCCCGATGCAGGGCTCAATCCCAGGACCCTGAGATCATGACCTGATCTGAAGGCAGAGGCTTTAACCCACTGAGCCACCCAGGTGCCCCCAATTAACGCATTCTTATCAGTATGTCTCTTTATTTTGCTTAACAGTTGGCTTATGCAGTTGGCTGCTCTCATGTTGGGGGAATCAGTATTTACAATTGTTAGGTTTTCTTGTTGGATAGACCCTTTCAGAATGATGTATTGTCCTTCTGTATCTGTGTCTCTCACTTAAAATCTAATTTGTTTGTTATGAGAATCGTTACCCCAGCTTTCTTATGAAGAAACTTGGCATGAAATATGGTCCTCCATCCCTTCCCTTTCAGGCTGGATGTATCTTTAGGTTCAAAATAAATCTCTTGTAGACAGCATATGAATGAATCCTGTCTTTTTATCCAATCTGCAACTCTGTGCCACTATATGGGATCATTTGGGTTGTTCATGTTGAGAGTGATTATTGAAAGATATTGAAAGTTTTTATTGTCATAATGTTTCCTGTGAGGTCCTTGCTTCTGTAGAGTTGTAGCTGTGAGTTTCTGTTCTATATCACTCTTGGGGTCTTTCTTCTTCTATAGACTTCCCCTTAATATTTCTTGCAGGTGGTCACATATTCTTTGAGTCTTTGCCAGCCTTGGAAGCTCTTTATCTCTCCATCCTTTCTAAATGACAGCCTTACTGGATAAAGCATTTTTAGCTTCATGTCCTTCTCATTTAGTTCTTCTCTTCCCTGAATATGTCTTGCCAGACCTTTCTGGCTTGCCAGGTTTCTGTGGACAGATCTGTCAGAATTCTGATGTTCCTCCCTCTGTACCTAAGGAATATCTTTCCCCTAGATGCCCTTAAGAGATACTTCTCTGGTTTTAAGATTCACAAGTTTCACTGTCACATGCCAGAGGGTCATACTTCTCTCATTGACCTTGGGGTGTCCTCTCTGCTGCCAGGACATGGACTCATGTTTCCTTCCCCAGGTTAGGGAAATTCTCAGCTAGGATTTCCTCAACTATATCTTCTATTATTCTCTGTCTCTCTCCACCTCCTCAGGGATCCCAATAATTCTGACATTGGCACATTTCTTGGTGTCAGTTATTTCTCTAAATCTGTTTTCATGGATTCTAAGCTCTTGGTTCCAGGCCTCCTCCTGATCCTTCCTTTCTATCAGTTTGTCTTTTAGATCACTAATTCAATCTTCTGTCTCATTTACTCTAGTTGTTAAACTATTTAGATTAGATTGAATCTCATTGATAGTATTTTTAAGTTCTTCCAAATCAGCTCTCATTTCTGCTCTTAGAGAATCTATGTTGCCACGAATGTTTTTCTCCAACCTAGCTATTGTCTGCATAATTGTTACCTTGAGTTCTATTTCTGACAACTTGCTTATGTCCATATCCATTAGTTCTGTGGTGGAGGTCACAGTCTCTGAATTTTTCCTCTGTTGGGGATTCCTCCTTCTAGTCACTCTGGTGAGAGTTGATTGAGGGAATGTACAGAGTCCAAACTATTGATTGACCACAACCCAAGCAGGATACACCTGTTTTATAGGGACCTAAGGGTTTTTGGCCTCTTGTTCTTTCAGCCTATCTTCTGGGGAGAGGGGCCAGACATGCTATTACTCAGGCAACCCTGTTTAGGCAGATTTGCCTTGCCCACTGAGGTGGGGGGTGGGTTAGGTGAAAAAGGGTATTGTGGGGCTTTTGTTCTCTGGTGACTTTCCCTGGCAGGTTTCTATGTCCCCTCCAAGAGTCAGAGCAGAAGTAACTGTGTCCAAACTTCTGTCTCAGAACAGAGAGATCACAGACTTTTCTCCAGAAAGCCCTCGAGGTCACAATGGCGCTGCTAAAAACCTCAGTGACCTGAGTTGTGTGCCCCATAGGAGCCCTCCCAGCCCTTGTTTCCAGGTGCAGGCACATATCTGCTCTTTGTGCTTCTAAAACCAGCAGCTTCCCCCAGTTCACACGCTTGCTCCTCCAGCTTTAGGTGTTGTTGAACCTGGACTGGATCCTGGCGGAAGAACCAAGCGGCACTCAGAGACTTTGGGGGATCAGAGGTTTATTTAACATCAGTGGGCTCAGAGCAGGTTGTTCTCGAAGGTCTGAGCCTTGAGCACAAGCAGGGAGTGGGATTTATACCCTTCTACTTCCATACACTTGGTACTTTTGGTGTGCAAGGGAAACGATATAGGAAAGAAGAACCCAGAAGGGCTTTGAGACAGGGACTGGAATTCCGTTGCTGGTTTGGTCAGCCATCTTAGAGTATAGTTTTTCCTTATCATAGGTTTAATCTAGAGAGCTGCCCTAAACTACTTTCCCCACAGCTACAGGTCTGCGAGACTGTGCCAGTGCTCCAGTACTGGGCACTTTTGCACTCCTGCATTACTACACCTTCCCAGCACCAGTGCATATGGTGGCTCCCTCCCCCTGCCATTTATCTTCTAGTATCTGCCCACATAATCATGGCTCCCACTTCATATCTCAAAACCAGCCGCTGGAGATATTCTGTTGGTATAGATCCTGATGTAACTTCTTACATCTCACACTGATTTCATGTGTGTTCAGAGTGGTCTGACTGATATCCAGCTCAATTCAGGGGACCAGTTGAAATAGGGTCCTCTGCCATCTTGCCAGACCTCCACTCTATTCAATTTTATTTTGATATATATATGTTCTGATTTCTTGCAATTTGGGGATATAGTGTCTTCTAACACACAAACCAAAAATCAGTCAGAAGAAGCCAGATCACTGCTTTTTCCCCACTGAGAGAATATATTCTGACTCCCCTTTCTCCCTTTTTTTTCCTTTGCATTTTTTTTTTTTTTTTTTTTTTTTGTGTCATTTTTAAAGAAGATTTTATTTATTTATTTGACAGACAGAGATCACAAGTAAGCAGAGGCAGACAGAGAGAGAAGAGGAAGTAGGTTCCCTGCTAAGCAGAGATCCCAATGCGGGGCTCAATCCCAGGACCCTGGGATCATGACTTGAGTCGAAGGCAGAGGATTTAACCCACTGAGCCACCTAGGCGCCCCTCTTTTTTGTCATTTTTCTATCATCCTGGCTTTAGTGACTTATCTGTGGTAGCTTCTGATCACTTCAGAATTTTTAAAAATTAATTTTCTTTTTATAGTGTTCCAAGATTCATTGTTTATGCAACACACCGAGATCCATACAATACATGGCCTCCTAAATACCACCTAACAGGCTCATCTAACCCCCAATCCTCCTCCCCTCCAAAACCCTCAGTGTGTTTCTCAAAGTCCACAGTCTCTCATGGCTCATTTACTCCTCCAATTTCCCCCAATTCACTTTTCTATTCCTTCTCCTAATGTCCACTGTGTTATTCCTTATGCTGCATGAAAAAGTGAAACCATATGATCATTGACTCTCTCTGCTTGACTTATTTCACTCAGCATAATCACCTGCAGTCCTGTCCATGTTGATACAAAAGTTGAGTATTCATCCTTTCTGATGGAGGCATAATACTCCATTGTATATATGGACCATATCTTCTTTATCTATTTGTCTGTTGAAGGGCATCTTAGCTCTTTCCAGAGTTTGGCCACTGTGGCCACTGCTGCTATGAATAGTGGGTACAAATGGCCCTTATTTTCACTACATCTGTATCTTTGAGGTAAATAGGCAGTACTGCAATTGCAGAGTCATTGGGTAGCTCTATTTGTCATTTCTTAAGGAATCTCCACACTGTTTTCCAAAGTGGCTGCACCAACGTGCATTGCAAACAACAGTGTAAGAGTATTCCCCTTTCTCCACATCCTTTCCAATACATGTTGTTTCCTGTCTCATTAATTTTGACCATTCTAACTGGTATAAAGTGGTATTGCAATGTAGTTTTGATTTGAATCTCTCTGATGGCTAATGATTATGAACATTTTTTCATGTGTCTGTTAGACATTTGTAGGTCTTCTTTGGAGAAGTGTCTGTTCATGTCTTCTGCCCATTTTTTGACATGATTATCTGTTTTTTGGGGGTGAGTTTGAGGAGTTCTTTATAGATCTTGGATAATCAGCCCTTTGTCTGTAGTGTCATTTGAGAATATCTTCTCCCATTCTGTGGGTTGCCTCTTTGTTTTGTAGAGTGTTTCCTTTGTTGTGCAGAAGCTTCTGATCTTGATAAAGTACCAAAAGTTCATTTTCACTTTTGTTTCCTTTTCCTTTGGAGACATATCTCGAAAGAAGTTGCTGTGGCTGATATCGAAGAGGTTACTGCTTATGTTCTCTTCTAGGATTTTGATAGATCCCTGCCTCATGTTGATGTCTTTTATCCATTTAGAGGTTATGTTTGTGTATGGTGTAAGAGAATGGTTGAGTTTCATTCTTCTCTACATAGCTGCCAAATTTTCCCAGCAGAATTTATTAAAGATACTCTATTTTTTCCACTGGATATCTTCACCTGATTTGTTGAAGATTAGTTGACCATTGAGTTGCAGGTCCATATCTTGGCTCTCTACTCTGTTCCACTGGTCTATGTGTCTGTTTTTGTGCTGTATTATGCTGTCTTGGTGATCACAGCTTTGTAATAAAGCTTCAAGTCAGGCAACGTGATGTCCCAGTTTTGTGTTTCTTTTTTTAACTTTTCCTTAGCAATTCAGGGTCTCTTCTGATTCCATACAAATTTATTTTTTTTATTTTTTGTTCCAGCACTTTGAAAAGTTCCAATGGAATTTTGAGCAGGATGGCATTGAAACTATAGATTGCTCTAGGTAGTATAGAGATTTTAACAATGTTTATTCTTTGGATCCATAAGCATGGAATGCTTTTCCATATTTTTGTGTCTTTTTCAATTTCTTTCATGAATGTTCTTAGCTCCTCAAGTACAGAATCTTCACCTCTTTGGTTAAGTTTATTCCCAGGTATCTTATGGTTCTTGGTGCTATGGTAAATGGAATTGATTCTCTAATTTCACTTTCTAAAGTTACATTGTTAGTGTATAAGAAACAACTGATTTTTGTGCATTGATTTATCTAGCTACATTACTGAATTGCTGTATGAGTTCTAATAATCTGGTGGTCCAGTTTTTGGTTTTTCCACATAAAGTATTATGTCTTCTGCAAAAAGGGAGACTTTGACTTCTTCTTTGCCAATTGAATACCTTTTATTTCTTTTTGTTTTCTGGTTGCTGTTGCTAGGACTTCTAGTACTAAGTTGAACAACCGTGGCAAGAGTGGGCATCTTTGTAGTGTTCCTCATCTCAAAGTGAAGACTGTCAACTTTTCCACATTGAGAATGATATTCACTGTGATTTTTTCATAGATAGATTATATGAAGTTGAGGAATGTTCCCTCCATCCCTACACTTTGAAGAATTCTAATCAGGAACGGATGCTGTATTTTGTCAAACACTTTTCCTGCATTAATTGAGAGGACCATGTGGTTCTTCTCTCTTCTCTTATTGATTTGTTCTATCACATTGATTGTTTGATTGATTGTCAATTTCTTCCTGTTTTCACTACATCTGTATCTTTGAAGGCAAATATCCAATAGTGCAGTAGATACAGCAGAACACATCAACAAACCTAGAATCTGGTTCTTTGAAAGAATTAATAAGATTGATAAACCACTGGCCAAAATAATCCAGAAGAAAAGAGAGAGGACTCATATTTATAAAATTATGAATGAAAGGATAGAGATCACCACTAATGCCAAGGAAATAGAAGCAATTGTCAGAAATTATTATCAATAGTTATATGCCAATAAGTTAAGCAACCTAACAGAAATGGATGCATTCCTGGAAACCTATAATCTTCTAAGCCTGAAACAGGAATAAATTGACAACCTGAATAGAGAAATATCTAGAAACAAGATTGAAGCAATGATCAAAAACTTCCCAAGAAACAAGAGCCCAGGACCTGACGGACTCCCTGGAAAATTCTACCAAATATTCAAAGAGGAAATAGTACCTATTCTCCTGAAGGTGTTTCAAGAAATAGAAACAGAAGGAAAACTTTCAGACACTTTCTATTAAGCCAACATTACCCTGATCCCCAAACCAGGCAAAGACCCCATCAAAAAGGAGATTTCCAGACCAATATCCCTGATGAATATGGATGCCAAGATCCTCTACAAGATCCTAGCTAATAGGATCCAACAGCACATTAAAAAGATTATCCACTGTGACCAGGTGGGATTTATCCCTGGGATGCAAGGGCGGTCCAACATTCACAAATCAGTCAATGTGATAGAACAAATCAATAAGAGAAGAGAGAAAAACCACAAGGTCCTCTCAGTTGATTCAGAAAAAGCATTTGACAAAATACAGCATCTGTTCCTGATTAGAACTCTTCAAAGTATAGGGATGGAAGGAACATTCCTCAACTTCATAAAATCTATCTATAAAAAATCCACAATAAATATTATTCTCAATGGGGAAAAGCTGACAGCTTTCCCTTTGAGATCAGGAACATGGCAAGGACTCCCACTCTCGCCACTGTTGTTCAACATAGTACTAGACGTCCTAGGAAGAGCAACCAGTCAACAAAACTAGATAGAAGTTATTCAAATTGGCAAAGAAGAATTCAAACTGTCTTTGAGATGACATGATACTTTATATGGAAAACTCAAAAGACTCCAGCCCCAAGCTACTAGAAGTTATACAGTATTCACTAATGTAGCAGGATACAAAAATCAATTCAGAGAAGTCAGTTGTTTCTTATACACTAACAAGAAAATATAGAAGGGGAAATGAGAGAATTGATTCCATTTACTATAGGACCAAGAACCATAAGATACCTGGGAACAAACCTAACCAAAGGGGAAAAGGATCTGTACTTGAGAAACTACAGAACACTCATGAAAGAAATTGAAGAAGACATAAAAAGATGGAAAAACATTCCATCCACACTCATGGATCAGAAGAATAAACATTGTGAAAACGTCTATACTGCCCAGAGCAATCTATACTTTCAATCTCATCCTGATCAAAACTCCATCTGCATTTTTCAACGTTCTGGAATAAACAATCCTAAAATTTGTATGGAACCTGAAAAAGGCCCCAAATTGCTAAGGAAATGTTGAAAAAGAAAAGCAAAACTGGGGGCATCACATTACCTGATTTCAAGCTTTACTACAAAGCTGTGATCCCCAAGAAAGCCTGGTACTGGCACAAAAACAGACACATAGATCAGTGGAACAGAGTCGAGAGCTCAGATATAGACCCACAACTCTATGGTCAAATAATTATCAACAATGCAGGAAAAAATATCCAGTGGAAAAAAGACAGTCTCTTCAATAAATGGCGCTTTGAATATTGGACATCTATGTATAGGAGAATGAAACTCGACCATTCTCTTATACCATACCCAAAGATAAACTCGAAATGGATAAAAGACCTCAACACGAGGCAGGAATCTAACAAAATCCTATAGGAGAACATAGGCAGTAACCTCTTCGACATTGGCCACAGCAATTTATTTCAAGACATGTCTCTGAGGGCAAAGGAAATAAAACAAAAATGAACATTTTGGGACTTCATTAAGATCAAAAGCTTCTGCACAGCAAAGGAAACGGTCTATAAAACAAAGAGGCAACCCCCAGAATGGGAGAAGATATTTGCAAATGGCACTCCAGAGAAAGGGCTGATGTCCAAGATCTATAGAGAACTCTTCAAACTCAACCCCCGCCAAAAGACAAAATTACTTCCAAAAATGGACAAAAGACATGAACAAAAGAAGACATGTCTTTCTCCAAAGAAGACATATGAGTGGCTAACAGACACATGCAAAAATGTTCATCGTCATTAGCCATCAGGGAGATTCAAATCAAAATCACATTCACATACCAACTTACATCAGTTAGAATGGCCAATATTAATGAGACAAGAAACAACAAGTGTTGGAGAGGATGTGGAGAAAGGGGGATACTCTTCCACTGTTGGTGGAATGCAAGTTGGTGCAGCCGCTTTGGAAAACAGTGTGGAGATTCCTCAAAAAAATTAAAAACAGAGCTACCTTATGACCCTGCAATTGCACTACTGGGCATTTTCCCCAAAGATACAGATGTCGTGAAAAGAAGGGCCATCTGTACCCCAGGGTTCAAGACAGCAATGACCAGAATCGCTAAACTGTGGAAAGCACCAAGATGTCCTTCAATGGATGAATATATAAAGAAGACATGGTCTATATATACAATGGACTATTATGACTCCATCAGAAAGCATTAATACTCAACATTTGTATCAATGTGGACTGGACTGGAGGCAACTATGCTGAGTGATATAGGTCAAGCAGAGAGAGTTAATGATCACATGGTTTCACTTGTTTGTGGAACATAAAGAATAACACAGAGGACATTGGGTGAATCAGTGGAAAAGTGAGTTGGGGGAAATTGGAGGGAGAGAGGAACCATGAGAGACTGTGGACCCTGAGAAACAAACTGAATGTTTGGAGAGGAGGGAGATGTGGGGTTGGGTGAGCCTGGTGGCAGGTATTAAGGAGGGCACGTATTGCATGGAGCACTGGGTGTGGTGCATAAACAGTGAATCTTTGGACATTGAAAAAATAAAATAAAATTATAAATAAATAAATAAATAAATAAATAAATAAAACATAGGATGTCAGGAGTGCTAGAGATATGTCACATTCTAGAAGGAAATTCTGTCTTGTTTTTCCTGGCTCAGATGCTGTAAAGCCAGGCCCATGTTCATTAATAAGATACTTGTGTACATGATTAGCTTGGGATGATAAAGCAAAAAGTTAAACAGAAATGACTATGTTAGACAAGATGAATGTGTAGACTGCATTAGGGAGGCCCAGTCTGCTCCAGTCAGAGAGGTGTTTGAGCAGCAACTGTTCCAATAGGCAGGGATGTATCTCCCTGTGTACACCTCCCCTAGAACCCGTGTTATCCTGGGTTGTATCCTTAAACCCCAATCACACTGTCATGTGTAGTTGTCAGTCCTTCTAGCCATCAAGGTGTGCTACTCTTTCTACCCCATTAGCTGGTCTATAGGAAATTTGAAACAGGTCCAACCTCCATGTCACCCCTTACCCAAATCAATGCGTTTCCACACTTGGTCTACAGAGCATAGGCACATGAGAATTATGTAGAGGAACAGGTACAAGTTTTTATGATAAGTTCTGGAAAAGACACATGGATTCTGGGTAGAAAACTGGGAGAGGGGAGGGGACAAACTTAGGCAGGAGTCCTGCCACATCCAAATCTGGAGGAAAATGGGACATGAGCCCTTCCATCAACTGCCCTTTGAGGACTGTGACCACAGGGATTGAACCACAACTTTAAACCACCGACCTTTGAGGAAAAGTGCAGGGCAGGAAATGGGGAGGGGATGCTGTATCTGTGATCACCCAGTTAGCTCCAGGATTGCAAAGGTCAGGGCTAGATCTTCATTTCCCATCTAAACAAGGCCCATGCATGGTCCAGCCTGAGAGGAAGATGGGCATTGGTGAATTTCGAGAGAGCTATTCTCTGTGGCCAGGCATTTGCCTCTTAGGTCCCAAGGAATCTGATACAACCATGAAGGAAGATATGGTCAATGGCCCAGAGGGTTTTGGTCTAACCAACCCAGGATGGAGATGAGGGGTCCTACTTGTGAGGCTGTTTCTCGTTAAGGTGTACCTCTGGTGGAGGTGTACCGCTACCACAGTGGTAGGACTGCTAGGAGTAGAGACCCATGAAAACACTCCCTTAAAGGTAGCCTGGCAGGCCATGGTCCTGGGCCCTCAGCTCTAAGTTGGTGGGCTTTGACATGGCCAGCCCCTGGGCATGTGACTTGAGAAGCAGTAGTGTCTCCAAGCCCAGTGATATTTATGGGGTTGACCTCAGTGTCAGAGCCTGGCTGGGGAGCCATTATACATGTAACACACAAAGTATGAATTGACAATGTTATCCATAAAGTTTCTGGTCAACAGACTTAACAATATTTAAGTTTCGAGGGAGTTAAAATGTGGATGCGTGTATTTTCTTTTTACTGTCAGGGTCACTGTCCCTAACCCCGGCATTATTCAAGGATCAAATGTATATGCAGAACTGTTTCTCATCATGTCCATCATTTCTAAGCTATCCAAGCCACCATCATTTCTCATCTGGAATACTGCAGTGGCCTCTTAATCTCCCTGCTTCTACTCTCACCCACCTTCAGACTGTTCTCAACAGAGCAGCCAGAGCAAATTTTTAAAATGTTATGCCATCGATGGAAACTTCCATGTGTGGTTTTTTCCAGAATGACCAGGGATTATGAGCAAGAAATCCACAGAATTTGTAGAACAAGTTTCTTGGCTACTTTTGTGTCTAATAGCTAATAAACTTTAGATATGTGGCAAGAAAAGAAAAAGGTAACATCATGTCACTCCTCGGTTCCATAACACTCCAATGCTTTTCCTGACACATCCAAAGCCCTTATGGTCTATAAAATCTGAAATGTGCCCTCCATCTCCCTCCTGATTCAAGGACTGTGCTCCTGATGTTCCCTCTGTTAGGAAAACTCTTTCCCCAGATGTATTTATTTATCATTGCATCCCCTGACCTGAAAGTATGCCTTACGAGGCAGCGAGTTCATTTTCTTCGATACCTCATCAGCAGTGTCTAAAACAGTGACGTACCAGGCACCCCATAGTGCCGTCTTTATATGCTACCGGTAAATAGGAACTGATTCTGGCTTTGCGGCTGAAAGGCGCGTTATATATGGAAGGAAAGAAGACTTTCCTGGAGCAAGGAATGTGACTTCAGGAAGCCTCTCTAATGGAGAGAGGGAGTTGGCCGCCGAGCTGATGGCTTCTTCTCACCGGCCTAACCGGGTCTCCTCCCCAGGCTCCACCCCTAGAGCCCTCTAGAGTCAATTGGCTGAACTCTCTGACCCTTTCATCCTCGCAGCCAACGACAGGGCAGAAACTATGCGGGAGGCGGGGCCAGGGATCCCGCGAAGCTGGCCGACTCCTGAGGGGTGGGATGCTTCAACCTCCAGGGCACAGAGATTCCGAAACCTCCAGAGGCCTAGAAGGGCCCGAGGGTAAAGTTGAGAGTGGGGAGTCAGTGACACAGTTCCGTCTCCGCTGTGTTCCGAGGAGTGAGTCAGGACCTTTGGATGAAGGGTATGGGGCAGCCTGGCGTTGGGGTTCGGTCTGTGTTTTGGGAGAGGGTTGGTGACACTTGCCGGGACAGAAGCCTTCTTCTGCGCAGCCGCCACGGCGACGGGTGGGGGGAGGTCTCTCTAGGGGTAGTCGGGGGCCCTCGTTGGGCGCTGTCTCTAGTCTGGGGTCGTAGCAGCTCGCTCTGATAGGGCTGACAGTGGTTATAGAATTTTGCCGTCCCCGCCCCTAGCCAGCAGGCCGCCCTGGTAATAGCGGTCTAGCGCCCAGCCAGGCTCCAAGGACTCAACCCCAGCTTGAATCGGATCACCAGTCCAGTCCCCGTTGTGTTCCCAGTGAGCAACCGAGTTTTGCAGGAGATTACTCTTTCATTCATTCAGTACTTACTGAGCACCTACCACTGACTGCAGCGGTCCTGGGGGTGACAGTATGTACAAAGCAAACGTGTCTTCTGTAGCGAAGAAATGGAACAAGCTTGAAGGGCTAGAAGCCGAGTCTGAAAATCTGGAGAGGGTGAAAACACAAAACAGATTTTGAGGGCTAGTAATCCTAAGAAACAGGTAATCATTAAAAATAAGCAAAGAAACAAGAAAACATTCACCTTTTTAAAACCCTCCCTTTAAAGACTTAGTTTTTCCTCTCTAAAGACACTTGACTCAACAAAGTTTCCTTCTCATCTCCTTGTTGCAAACTTTGGCTGGAAAGCAGGATTGCAGTTGGAATGCATTTTGCAGTTAGAGAAGGATATGGAGAATTTGATATCAAACAACAGGTGAAAAGGAGCAGCTGTCCTTGGATGGAATGAAGGTTACTTTCAGACACAAGATTTGTCTCTTACCAGCCATTCGAACTTTGGCATGTCATTCAGTCTCTGGGAGCTGCATTTCCTCATCTTCAGAATGGGAATGATCATCCTTGCTTTTCATAGTTCTATAGGAAAGGAAGTTACCCAGGGAAGGGACACCACCCTGAGTGTCTGCTTGGAGTTGAGCTCTCAGAGAACGCAATCTTCTCTCTTCTGTTTACAGTGATAGCACACTCCCTTAGGAACATCCTCATCAAAACCAAGGAAGAGATCAGGCAAGATTTGTGTTGGGCAGATTCTTTGGAGTGAGGCTGTACTGGCCAGGTGAGACCTATACTGTGAAATTAGTTATCAGGGGACAGGAATCCTGCTGACTAGAGGAAGGACCATGGGAGCATTTCTGAATGGCTTTTTATTGAGGATGAGAGAACCTGAGAAGTGGGAGTGAGCCCTCTGGACCTTGAGGAGTACAGTTTGGGGGTGGGAAGAAAGGTGATATAGTTGAACTCAAATTTGGGTGACAGGAGACTTGAATTTGAGTTGCCTCTTTCTTCTAAGGTTGTTTCCCCATCACTACATTTTGATAGAAGACACTGGGACATCTGGGTGATTCCTTCCAACCCTGACATTCTGAGAATCTCTGAGTTAGATTAAGTCAATCTAGAATTGACTGGAATATCTAGAATAGCCCCTGGGTAGCGCTATTGAGACAACATTGTCAAGATTGTATATATACTGTCATGGTCTTCAGATAATATGCAGGACAAAAGGATGAACAAGTGGAGAAGGGATGGTGGTGGTCATGTGTGAAGGGTGCAGTTCTTATCATCTGTACACCCAAATAGAATTAGAATCTTGAACTTGTTTAATGTTTCAAATCATACAACATTTACTGAACCCTCTTTGTGCTAGGTACTTTGTGGAATTCCACCCATGAATACCATGGCCCTCACATGTACTTGTGAGGAGGAATGACACAGACATATACCCCGTTCTAGTAGAAGGCAACCCTAGTTTATAGTACAGATTTGTTACGGTGTGTATGTGTGTGTGTTTTCTTTTTTTTTTAAGTACAGAAATTTCTGTGTGGTCAAGTCTATCTGCTTTTGTTATGATGTCAGACTTTGCTTTATGCTTAAGGCATAGGCTTTTTGCTTCCTGAAATCAAGTAGTCCCCAGATATTTTCCTCCAGTTCTTTTTATTTTTTTCTTTCAATTTTTGTATTTCATTCATCTCTCTTTCTGGAATTTTTCAGGTATTCCCTCTTACTCGTCACTCTGTTGCACCTTATCAGTAACCAAGGACCGTGTGACTACTGCTATCAGAAACTGGAATAGGTAGGGGTGCCTGGGTGGCTCAGTGGGTTAAAGCCTCTGCCTTCGGCTCAGGTCATGATCTCAGGGTCCTGGGATCCGGCCCTTGAAAAAAAAATCTTAAAAAAAAAAAAAAAAAAAAGAAACCAGAATAGGTGATGCTGGTGAGTTAAAGGAATACAACCTCCAAGGTAAAACCTCTTTCTCTCTCTTTCTGGGAATAGGACTGTGCCCTTTGGGAGTTTCTCACACCTGAAGGGAATGGTGGTCCTAAGATCAGAACACTCACCCATCAGTCTCAGCGATTTGTAGGTCAGAGATCTGTTGGGTCTCATTTGTTCTCTTCCATTTGCCAGTTGTCTCTGAGATTATGCCTGTATTCACAGTTGCTTGGATATCCCTAGTGTCCTGCTGGCCTTGTGATCTCATACCTCCTTTTACTTCTCCAGCCAAGAGTTCTCCTTCTTTCCTAGTGCCTGGGAATTCTTCCAGGCTTTCTGAGGGAATTTCCCATTCAATCAGGCAGAGGACAAATCATTAGGTTTCCTTTTGACCAACGACTCCTCAGACTGGCCCTCCCTGATCTTCTGGTAAGTCTTGCTTCCCTCTCACTTTCCCCAGAATCACCTTAAGGGCTTCCTCATGGCATATCCTTGTGCATTTCTCTTTTTCCCTTCCTGCTCTTCTAACCAAAGCCTCTACCTCAGTGAGTTAATATATTTGCACAACTCCCTTTGTCCCTTGTCTTATTCTCAGATTTGCTTTCCTGACATATTTTTCCTCTTCTCACCTAAAGTGTTTTCCTACATCTTCATCTTTCTTAGTGACATTACAATTGTTGATATTCAGACCTGGATCCGATAACCTTGAATTCTTTCTTTCAATCATCCTCTGTATCCAGTCTAATACAAGTTTATGCTTTCCTGGAAATTGCTGGATTTCATAATTTTCTTCCCTATCATTTGTTTTTTCATTTCTCATTCATTTGTTCATTCATTCAGCAAACACTTTTCAGACACCTAGAGAGTGGCAGACCACTTAAAGGTCACCCATCCTGCATTCCTAAAGTTGTCTCCCAACTCACTTCCCTTCCTCCATTCTTTTTTTTTTTTTGTTTTTTTAAATCACTCTAATCCATCTGGGCTAATCTTCCTAAATAATTTAAAAAAATGTTTAATTGAAGTATAGTTGATATACAGTATTATCCCCTAAAGAGTTCTTTTCCTAATTCCACTTTTAGGTAGTATGGTATGAAATATATGTCCAGACTGGACTATTTTCATGAGTTAAGGGGACCACAATTAATAATGATGCTGGAATGATGCTGGAAACTGTATTCTTGACAAATGAGAGTGAGAGAGGAGAACAGCAAGGTAGAAAAAAGAATATGGGGGGGGGAAGAAGATGAAGATGGTTAATACTTGTTACCCATTGACCATCAAATTATACCATATGTGCCCTATAATTTCAGTGTTCTGGCTTATATAGCTTCATGCAACTTAATTCTTTCATCTGTTCACTAAGAAAAAATTTTTTAGTGCCTACTGTGTGCTTGGAACTGTGCTAGATGCTGGGAATACAAAGGTAAACAAAATGGACAAAATCCCCACCATCATGAAGCTACGTGGTAGTAGTAATTTCCCACTTATTTCTGAGTACCCTGCCTTCCCCTCCCCAGCAAGCTTCTTTTTGAGAAAACCGTGTTCTTGACAAGTGAGAAATTCTTTTTAGTGTCTCTTGTATGGCAAGTCTACTAGAAACTAACTCCCTCAGCTTTTGTGTATCTGAAACGTCTTAATTTCTCTTTCATTCTTGAGAGAGAGTATTGACAGATATAGAATTCATAGTTAACATTTTTTTCTTTCAAGACTTTAAATATGCCATGTCACTGCTTTCTGGCCTTCATGGCTTTTGAACGTAAATCAACTTTTAATTTTATGGAGGATTTTTTGTATGGAAGGGTTAGTTCTCTTTTATTGCTTTCCAGTTTCCTTCTTTGTCTTTGGGTTTCAACGAGTTGACTATAATGTGTCTTGGTGTAAATCTTTTTGAGTTTATCCTCGTTGGAATTTATTGATCTTCTTGGATGTGCTTATTCCTGTGTTCCCTCAGATTTGAGAACTCTGGGACATTACTTCTTTAAATATTTTTTCTGCCCCTTTCTATCTCTCTTCCTCTTTAGAACTTCTAAGATGAGAATGATGGTAAGTTTGATGATGTCCCTCAGACGCTGTTCCTTTTTTATTCATTCTTTTCCCCCCTCTTCTTCATACTGGATAATTTCAAGTTCACTAATCCTTTCTTCTGTGTTCTCAAATCTGATGTTGAACCTCCTTAGTAATTTTTTTATTGTAGTTATTGTACTTGTCAGCTTGAGAATTTCTTTGGTTAATTTTTAAAATTTTATGTCTTTATTGATCTTCTCATTTTTTTCATACATTGTGTTCTTGATTTCCTTTAGTTCTTTGTCCAAGGTTTCCTTTAAATCATTGTATGTATTTAAGAGAGTTGACTTAACATCTTTGATGAATAATTCTAATATCTGGTCTTCCTTCCTGGTCTTTCTTCCAAATTCTTTTACTTTTCCTGTAAATCAGCTATATATGCCTGTTTCTTTGTATGTTTTACATTTTTTAAAAAAAGATTTTATTTATTTATTTATTTGACAGATCAGAAGTAGACAGAGAGGCAGGCAGAGAGAGAGAGTGGGGGAAGCAGGCTCCCTGCTGAGCAGAGAGCCTGATGTGGGGCTTGATCCCAGGACCCTGGGATCATGACCTGAGCCGAAGGCAGAGGCTTTAACCCACTGAGCCACCCAGGCGCCCCTGTTTTACACTTTTTTATTCAAAATTGGACATTTTGAGTGTTATGGTAATTCTGAAAATGTAATTGTCTCACTCCTCAGTTGTTGCTAAGTCTTGTTTGTGGAGGGTTGGAGCCATCCATCTGTGGCTTTTCCAAACTCTCCTTTCTCTCTCACTCTCTCTCTCTCTTTTTTTTTTTTTTTTTTTTGCAAAGTGTGTATTCTTTGTTGTATGTAGACATTAAAAATTTCTGTTCTGTTATCTCTGTGGTCAGCCAATGGCCAAAGATTTTCTTAGATGTCTGAGTCCCAAAAGAGGGGAAAGAGTAATGTCTCTTTCAATTCCCTGAAGCTGCCTCAGCCAGTGGGGGTTAAAAACTGTGGCTGCCAGCATATTTGCTGGCCCCTCAGTGATCAAAATGAGCATCAGCACTCAGACCACACAATACACATATACAGAAGGCAAGACCTTATTGCCTGTCCTGGCTCAGAAAGCTGCACCAGGAACAAGGCCAGCATTCCCCATTGCCTCCTACCACTAATACGTCATGAAAGGATGAAATTATTGATGTTTACAGCCTCTTCATCACGTTCTTTCCTGGATGTTGCAAATGTTTGACTGGACTCCAGAATTCCAGAACATTTGATTTGGGTGATTCTGCCAGTTCAATAGTTGTTTAGGTGGATGGGTGGATCTTTGGAGCTTTAGCTCTACCATCTTCTGTCTATATGTAGGTTTTTATTTATCTTGAGTAAATACCTAAGAGCGAGATGGGAAGTATATGTTTAATTTTTAAGAAACTGCCAACTGGGGACACCTGGGTGGCTCAGTTGGTTAAGCTGCTGCCTTAGGCTCATGTCCTGATCCCAGGGTCCTGGGATTGAGATCTGCATCGGGCTTCTTGCTCAGAGAGGAGACTGCTTCTCTCTCTGCCTCTGCCTGACACTCTGCCTGCTTGTGCTCTCTCTCTCTCTGTCTCTCTGACAAATAAATAAATAAATAAAATCTTTAACAACAACAAAAAAGAAACTACCAACTGCTGTCCAAAATGGTTTCCAAAGTACTGTTTTAAACAACCCCACCAGCAGTATATGAGTTCAGTTGCTCTACATATTTACTAATAATTGGTATGGTCAGACTTTTGTTTAATTTTAGTTTTGGGTTTTTTTTTTTTTTTACATTTTGTTTTTAAATTCAGTTTAGTTAGCATATACTGACTGTATTATTAGTTTCAGGGGTAGACTTTAGTGATTCATCAGTTGCATATAACACCCAGGGCTCATTCCATCAAGGGCCCTCCTTAATATCCATCACCCAGTGACCCCATCCCCCACCCGCTTCCCTCCAGCAACCCTCAGTTTGTTTCCTAGAGTTAAGAGTCTTATGGTTTGCCTATCTCTTTGTTTTTATCTTATTTTATTTTTTTCTGTCCTTTCCATATGTTCTTCTATTTTGTTTCTTAAATTCCGTATATGACTTAAGAAACAAAGCAGAGGTTTGTAAGGGAAGGAAGGGGCAGTGTTGGGGGATGGGGAAGTGGGTGATGGACATTAAGGAGGACATGTGATGTAATGAGCACTGGGTATTATATAAGATTGATGAATCACTAAACTCTACACATGAAACTAATACTACACTATATGTTAATTAATTGATTTTAAATAAAAAGTCCACATATGAGTGAAATCATATATTTGTCTTTTTCTGACTGCCTTACTACATTTAGCCTAATACTCTAGTTCAATCCACATTATTGCAGATGGCAAGATTTCATTCTTTTGGATGGTTGAATAATATTATTGTGTGTTTGTGTGTACACATATGTATCCTATATCTTCATTACCCAATCATCTATCGATGGACATTTGTACTCTTTCCATATTTTAGCAACTGTGGCATTTCCAGGCATTCCCGGCTGTCTGGCTTCTGTGAAGGGTTGGCGTTCCACCCTCAGCGAGCCAGGCATCCCCAGCTGCCCAGCTTCATGGTAGTATATCGTCCTTCTCCCCAAAGACCTGTTGCCAGCGTATGGTTTTCTTAAGGCTATATCTAAATGTGCTTGGCAACTAGTAAAATACTCCAGGGGCTATAGTTTAAGTAACAAATTGTTCCGAGGGGCAGTAGCGTTTTCCATTTCTTCTTGTTTCAGTTTTGTAGTTTATATGTTTCTTGGAATTTATCTGTTTTTTCCAGGTTACCTAATTTGTTGGCATATAATTGTTCATAGTATTTTATTGTTATTATATTTCTTTGCTGTTGGTTGTGATCTCTCCTCTTTCATTCATGATTTTATTTATTTGGGTCCTTCCTCTTTTCTTTTTGATAAGTCTGGCTACAGGTTTATCAATCTTATTAATTCTTTCAAAGAACCCACTTCCTAGTTTCACTGATCTGTTCTACTGTTCTTTTGATTTCTATGTTCTTGATTTCTGCTCTAGTCCTCATTACTTCTCTTCTTCTGCTGTATTTAGGCTTTATTTGCTGTTCTTTCTCCAGCTCCTTTAGGTTTAAGGTTAGATTGTGTATTTGAGACCTTTCCTTCTTCTTGAGGAATGACTGGATTAGTATAGACTTTCCTTTCAGGACCAATTTTGCTGCATTTCAAGTGTTCTTTGTTTTCATTTTCATTTGTTTCCATGAATTTAAAAAAAAATCTTCTTTAATGTCCTGGTCAACCCATTCATTTTTCAGTAGGATGTTCTTTAACATCCATGTATTTGCAGTCCTTCCAAAGTTTTTCTTGTGGTTGACTTCACATTATAGCATTGTGATTTGAAAATATGCCTGGTATGCTCTCAATATTTTTTATCAGTTGAGGCCTGATTTGTGACCCAGTATGTGATCCCTTCTGGAGAACATTCAATATGCATTTGAGAAGAATGTATATTCTTCTGCTTTAGAATGAAATACTCTGAATATATATGTTAAGCCCATCTGGTACATTGCATCACTCAAAGCCCTTGTTTCCTTGCTGTAATTCTGCTTAGGTGATCGGTCCATTGCTGTGAGTGGTGTGTTAAAGTTCCCTACTATTAGTGTATTATTATCACTCAGTTTCTTTAGTTTTGTTATTTTTTTTAAGCAATGATTTTGTAATTTTATTAGCTTTTAAAAAATTTTTTATTTTATTTTTTCGGTGTTCCAAGATTCATTGTTTTTGCACCACACCCAGTGCTCCATGCAATACGTGCCCTCCTTAATACCCACCACCAGGCTCACCCACCCTTCTCCCCTCCAAAACCCTCAGTTTGTTTCTCAGAGTCCACAGTCTCTCATGATTTGTCTCCCCCTCCGATTTCCCGCAACTCACTTCTCCTTTCCTTCTCTCAGTGTCCTCCGTGTTATTCCTTATACTCCACAAGCAGTGAAACTGTATGATCATTGACTCTCTCTGCTTAACTTATTTCACTTAGCATAATCTCCTCCAGTCTTGTCCATGTTGATACAAAAGTTGGGTATTCATCCTTTCTGATGGAGGCACAATACTGCATTGTATATATGGACCATATCTTCTTTATCCATTTGTCTGTGGAAGGGCATCTTGGCTCTTTCCATAGTTTGGCGATTGTGGCCATTGTTGCTATGAACACTGGGGTACGGGTTGCCCTTCTTTCCACGACATCTGTATCTTTGGGGTTAATACCCAGTAGTGCAATTTCAGGGTCATTAGGGTAACTCTATTTTTCATTTATTTTTTTTTTTAAAGATTTTATTTATTTATTTGACAGAGATCACAAGTAGGCAGAAAGGCAGGCAGAGAGAGAGGAGGAAGCAGGCTCCCTGCTGAGCAGAGATCCCGATGTGGGGCTCGATCCCAGGACCCTGGGATCATGACCTGAGCCGAAGGCAGAGGCTTAACCCACCGAGCCATCCAGGCTCCCCTATTTTTCATTTCTTAAGGAATCCCCACACTGTTCTCCAAAGTGGCTGCACCAACTTGCATTCCACCAACAGTGTTAGAGGGTTCCCCTTCCTCCACATCTTCTTCAACACTTGTTGTTTACTGTCTTGTTGATTTTGGCCATTCTAACTGCTGTAAGCTGCTTTCTCAATGTGATTTTGATTTGAATCTCCATGGTGGCTAATGATGATGAACATTTTTTTCATGTGTTTGTTAGCCATTTGTACTTCTTATTCTTCTTCTTTTTAAGATTTTGTTTATTTACCTGACAGACAGAAATCACAGGTAGGCGGAGAGGCAGGCAGAGAGAGAGAGAGGAGGAAGCAGGCTCCTTGCTGAGCAGAGAGCCCGATGCAGGGCTTGATCCCAGGACCCTGGGATCATGACCTGAGTGGAAGGCAGAGGCTTTAATACACCGAGCCACCCAGGCACCTCTGTATTTCTTCTTTGGAGAAGTATCTGTTCATGTCTTCTGCCCATTTTTGGATGCGATTATCTGTTTTTTGGGGGGTTGAGTTTGAGGAGTTCTTTATAGATCTTGGATATCAGCCCTTTGTCTGTAGTGTCATTTGAGAATATCTTCTCCCATTCCTTGGGTTGCCTCTTTGTATTGTTGACTGTTCCCTTTGCTGTGCAGAAGCTTTTGATCTTGATGAAGTCCCACAAGTTCACTTTTGCATTTATTTCCTTTGCCTTTAGAGACATGTCTTGAAAGAAGTTGCTGTGGCCATGTTGAAGACTGAACCCAAGTTCTAAACTAACACTCATACTTGGGTGTTGAGATGAGTTCTGGGAAATTGTGTTTGGCCCCTTGACCTCTGCCGCTACAGTGATGCTATTCTGCCAGGTCTCTTCCCATTCTCTCACAGTGATGCTATTCTGCCAAGTCTCTTCCCATTCTCCCACTTTTCTATCTTCTTTTCTTCAGACTGATTGAGGAATTGAAGGAGCTGTATAATGGACTGGAATTAGAAAATGAAGATATTTACATGGCAACCACCTTTGGGGACTTCATCCAACTATTAGTGAGAAAGCTATGAGGGGGTGATGAAGACAACAAGTGCATCATTGACTGTGTGAGTCTTCCTCCACATGGGCTTGGCATTACAGACCCCTCAGACACTCACATCTGTGGATCCACAGTGGCACATGGGGGGGGGGGACCTGGACATCAGGAAGCCAGGGTACCTAAGAGCCTACCTTCAGTGTCCCAGGCTCTCCCTGAGGATGAGCCTGAGGATGCCAGTATAGTTAGGCAAATACAACAGAGGAGACAAAGGTGTCCTCGGTGGAGGGGACAGTGAGATAGAAGATGAGAGGGTATAAAAGTGAAGGTGCTGATCAGATCGGAACAGCAAACTGGCAAAGCTAATAGATGGTCCTGGGCAGGCTCTGTACGGCATTTACCTGGAGTGGCCTGGACGAGAGGTGGGATAGGGCTACTTGATGCAGGAGCCAGCAAAGGAAGGATGGGGCCTGTTCTGTCTGCTGGCACTTGCCCAGCTTTACACTGACTGCTGGAATCTCACACTTTCCTGTCTTTTTTTTTTTTTTTTTTTTTCCTTAAAGCAGGGCAGAAGGGATTCTTTCCCCTTAGTTCCATCAAAAATCATAGGGAAGGACTTCGGGTTGCTCCAGCTTTAGAGAATGGGGTGGGAGTGAGGCCTGGAGAAGAGAGAGCTCCCCTAGACTCAAGTGGTCCCAAGGGGGGAGGAGCAGCCACCCCCAAGGAAGTGCAGTAATGTTTCCAGAAGGGGCTGCTGGGCAGATGAGCTAAGCAATGTTGAAAAGATTGGTGAACAGGCTGGTTTTAGGAACCTGGCTTTTCTGCTCTGGGTCCTGGGGAAGTTGTCAGGCATACAGCCTGGTCATGATGTGGTCCAAATGTGCTTGTCATCTGGTTGGGAGAGAGACCCTGTCTTGGCTTTTCAGTGAGAATGCCGTGTTTGTTTGTTTGTTTGTTTGTTTTTTGTTTTGTTTTGTTTTGTTTCTATTCCAGAGTCCAGACCCACCAGGACAGCCCCCAGCACAGGGGACTAGAGAGGGGGGGCCTATATGGTTTTGAAATAGAACAGAGATGCTGGGGTTTAGGGAGGGGCACCCAGCCTGCCATGACTCAAGTTAGTTTCAAGATCCCTTGAAGAGTCCATCAATTATAGGAAGCCATTGGCTTCCAAGAGCCTCCAGGTTAGGCAGAAGCAAAATGTGCAAGCCCAGGCTTATGGTGCTGAACCTTCTGGTCCTGAAGCAGGGACTCCCACCGCAGAATGTGCTGGCCCAGAGTTTTTTCCTTGAGGTTCTCTGCTGCCATCTAGTGGCATGTGCCACAATAGCACCGCTAGCCGCACCACAGTGAGGGATTGATTGTTGGTCCCTGCACAGCTGTGAAGAGAGTCCTGTACTGCTGGGACACGCATCTTGAGGCCAGGCCTGAGAGCTCCTAACAACCCGGTCCCTGCCTCATGTAGTCTCCCAGTCCCCATGGTGGAGGGGTGCTCATTGCTGGCCCAGGAGGGGGCAGTCCCTCGTTCAATGAGGAAAAAAGGACCCGGGTAGATATTATGGAGTACAGAATGCATTTTAGGGGTAAGTTGGGAGGAAAGAACCAGAAAGGAGTGCTAGAGAAAGTCCCCAGACAGTCCCCAAGAACCACTGAGGGACAAAAGCGAGACTCTCAGGAGCCTGGAGAGCCAGTGTCCCAGCTGCCAGAGTGGGACCACCAAGAGCTGGTGGGAGAGTCTGTGGGAAGTTGTCATCTTGTGTTCAGACACTTCCTTAAGTCCACAGCCGGGAATGTGGTGGTGGCCCACGCTGCTGTTAGGGATCCAGGGGTGCCAGGCTGAGCCTGCCTGGCATCGCATCCTTGCCCTTCCTCACGTCCATCCTGCAGACCTGTGGGGTGGTGGAGATTGCTTTCCCTGCTTTCTCCACTGGCACGTTCTGGGGACAGGACTCTGGGAGGTAGAGCTGCAGCTTAACAAAGTGGACAATAGACAGTCCCACTCTGCTCTCCTTGAAGAGCCTCCCAAAAGGGAGTCACGCTAGGGACTTGTGACTTATGACATGACCACATCACATGTGTGTGACGTTGTCTGGCAGAGTTGGAGTGATTTGGGGCTGTTCAAGGGAAAAGATGATTATGAGAAGTAGTAATATACAACAGACTTCATGGGATGGTGCCCCCATAGTGGGAGGCCCTCCAGAGATTGTAGTGGGGGCGCCTACTCAGAATGGAAAGGGTGCAAGGGAATTCTTGGGGGTCAGGAGATCCTGGAGGGGGCTCTCATGTCCTGGCAATGTTTTCTCAGTAGCAGAACAGGAGTCTCTGGGTCAGAAGCCTGGGAGGGGCAGCAGTTACAACTGTGTGGTCCATCTCACCAATGATAACATCTGTCAAGTGAGGTTCCTGGAGGATGCGAAGCAACAAGGCCCTAAGTGGCTCAAAGTCTGCTTGTTTAGACTATTTTTAAAATAGCTGGATACATAAACGTATATCCAGCAAGCGTCTGAGCTGACAGGTCTCACCCTGTGAATAAGATGTGAACAACCTAGGGGCCAATACACAGAGTCTATCTTTGGCTTATGTGTAATATAGATTTATACCTTAGACACATGTTTTTCTAGTTGATGAAACCCTAGTCCTTGAAATGCCATAACATGGTGTTTTCCTTATCTGGTCTAGAATAGTTCTCAAAGAGTGATTTACACCTTTGTTATTCTTACCTAGAGAATTACCTGGTATATACTGTCTCTGAGGTAACAGTGTGGCTATGCCACTAGATTGCTTGTGTCTGTTTGGTCCAGTTTCTCTCAGCAGCCTTGTGCCACATGCTGACTGTGTGGCTGGTGGGTGCAGGAGGTCCTGGACGGAGCAGGAGACCAAACACTGTCCCAGCCCTCAGGAGAGGCAAACAGTACTGGAGTACTTGTCTAAGTGGGTATCTGTGATAGTCAGGCGAGGTTTGAAGAAAGACGGAGGGTGCTAGGAGGACACTGCAGGGAGATATGATTGATGTGGGGTGAAGGTTGGCTTCCCGGAGAGTGTGAGTGTGTAGTTAGGGTTGAGGATGTGCCACAGCTATGTGCAGAGAGGAGCAGCTCATCAGGCTTTGGTCCCAGACTTTGGGCCAGAGCTCCCCCATGTACAAGATGAGAGCTGCTCTAGATCTGTGGTCTCCACCTTCCCCTGTTTACCCTGCCCCTTGGGCACGCTGCTCCCTGAGCTCCCTTACATCAGGGAAGGGGGCAGAGTCCTAATCCCCAGGCTGCCCTAGCAGCATACCCACCAGAAACATGGGAGGGCAGCTGGCTGTCGGAGTGCTCCCATTTAAGAAGGGCTGTGTAGATGACCTTCCCTTGAATCTCTCCAGTCATCCCCCTGCCCCACCCTTCCCACAGATGCCATCCTTGGGGACATACTCTACCAGACCGGCTGGTGCTTGAAGCCAGACATACTTTCTCCTGGTCAAGGCTGTCTAGAGACAGAGAGGGTGGCCTTTGGAATGGTGACCTCCTTATTAGAGAGGCAGAGGGACTATTTTGCAGGATCATTTGTAAGCATCATTATGAAGTAGTAAATCCATCAATATTTTAGGAAGGAAGAAAGGAAAAGAGAGGGGAGAGGGCCAGAAGGGCACCATTCTTACACTCAGCTGGCCAAGGAGACCTTACTGTTCCATCTCACGGATGGGGAAACTGAGGTCAGCACATCAGAATGTGGCAGAGCTGGGAGAGCAGGGCAGAGTCCCTGACTCACTGAAGAAGGGCCTTAAAAGAACAGGCCAGGTTGCTCCAGGCCTGAGCCTATCTCCCTCCTCTCTGCACCCCACCCCGCCTTGGCCAGGTTGGCGGACCTCATGGAACAGCATCAGGAGGAGCTGGCCATCATTGAGGCTCTGGATGCAGGTGCTGTCTGCACATTGGCCATGAAGAACCATGTGGGCATGTCCGTCCAGACCTTCTGCTACTTTGCTGGCTGGTGCGACAAGATTCAGGTGAGGCTGAGGTTCCTGCCCACCAAGTGAGTTCACACAGGCAGGCTGGGCCCAGCAGGAAACTCCGAGGGCAGTGCATTGGCCTGCTTGCAGTATAACAAATGACCACAGCTGACTGGCTTAAAAGAACCCTGTTGATCAGCTCCCACTTCTGCAGATGGACTTCAGGCTGGGTTCCATGCCGGGGTTTCCCAAGGACAGCGTCAAGGTGTGTCCAGGCTGGGCTTTGGCTGGAGGCTCTGGGGAGCCCCTGCCTGTGGCCCATTCAGGCGTTGGCGGAGTTCAGCTCCTGCTGATGCAGGACTGAGGCCCAGGTCCTTGCTGACTGCCAGTGGGGCGCCGTCAGCCACTGCAGGCCTTGCTCTGGCCCTTGCCCCAGTCCTCCATCCCCTTGCTGTTTTCAGGCTTGGCATCCGTTTGCCATGAACTGGAGAAAACTTTGCCTTTATGGGGGCTCCTGAGGTGGTGCTCGGGACACCTGCATCATCTCTTCCTAAGGTCAACTGCCATTCTGCATCTTTGCAAAGGAGTAGCTCACCATCTCCCAGATCCCAGGGATCAGAGTGGGACCATGGGACCCATTTTCAGAGATTTGCCCACTACAGGCAGTGATGGGACCCCCACCACCGAGGCATTCATGGGTCTGTGCCATATTTGGGGCTCATGCCTTGCGTCCTCTCCATGGGGTGGAGGGGTGCAGGTGTGATGGAAGGCCCACCTTCTGCTCCTCCTGCTGCTGCATCACTGCTGGCAGGAGCTGCCCCACCCCGGGCCCTCCTGGGCTAGCGCACCCTCCAGAAGCAACTTGGCCTCTCACTCCCCTTTTCTCTGCCCCAATGTCCAAGCCAGAGATCTTAGCTATACCAGGACCAGCTTCCCACCTGAGGACTTTGCCAGGCTCTGTGCAGCAGGCACCTTGTGCCTGTTGGCTGCTCACTCCACCTGTGTCTAGAGTCTCAGATGCCCCTGTCATACATAATCTGGAAAGTTTGGGTCTCTACCTGTCTGGTTCATGGGGGCTTCAGGACACAGACAAAACTCTTGATTTCTGAACTCCAGACACAGTCTGGCTGCCCACTGAGGAAACAGTGGAGCTCCCTCCCAGTGACCACCCCCTCCCCCGCCGCCCACTCCGTGCTTCTTCCAGGGCTCTACCATCCCTATCAACCATGCCAGACCAAATTGCAACCTGACCTTGAGCAGAAAGGAGCCTATTGGGTGAGTCATAGCAGAGGGTGAATTTCTCCACACACTGGGTGCTTTTCATAGGGAATGTTGTGTGGCCACTCATCCCGTTTCTGCATATCTATCCTACGTCTGTTTATTCGACAGTCACTACATACTGGGCAGTTCAGGTGCTGGAGATACAGTGATGACCAGAGCCGATGAGAATGCCTATCCTCAGGGGACTTACATTCTAGCAAATGAAACAGCTTTCATTCCCAAAGTACCTGCTCTGTGCCAGGCACTGTTGTAATGACTTTGTAAGTGTAATTTTACTTAATCCCATCAATAACCCTCCAACAGTCAGGCTTGTAGAGGGTGCACCTGAAAAATTTTATCTGGAAAGATTATAATGATGACTGTGCATCAAAACAAAGAACCAAGGAACAGGAACAACATAATAGAGAAATAGGCAAAGGATAGGAACTGGCACTCCAAGGGAGAAAGTCAAGTGTCCACTGCACACAGAACAGGCTAGGGATGGGGGAATGATTTACACCCAGCAGTGAGGCCCAATAGCCTAGGGAGAGAGAAGTCCCCTCACACTGCTTGGGGACGGTGGAGGGGCTCTACCCTATGAAAGGCAGCTTGCCATTGACTCTTCAGTCCCTAGATGCACCCCCGCCACACGGCATGGCTGTGAGGCTCACTGACAGGTGCACTGGGAGACCAGCCAGAGAGCTCTCCCAGCAGTTCTGCTGGGGCCGCTACAGCAGAACCCGACACAGCCCCCACTGAGCTCTGCTGCGTCCTTACCGGGCATGGTGTGCCGCTCTGCGAAGGTGTGGGGCAGAGCTAGGGGGACCCCAAGGAGCAAGCCTGAGAGAAACTTGTGTGAGGAAAGCACACCGAGGAATGTCCTCTAAAATCATCTAAGATGGGTGAGAGCCCCAGTGTGGTCAGCACCTAGCCAGCCTTCCCACATGCTCTGTGCCACCAACAGTGTGGGGAAACCATGACCCACCAGCAGGGACCTCACATCCCCATGGATGGTGGTCAGAGCCACTTGGCTTCCTGGGGTATTTCAGAAGGAGAAGGGTTTCAAATGTCTCTTGGATCAACAGAAATGAGCACAGATGGACATACCAGGTCCTGAAGGACAAGCCTGCTGGTGAGGGAGGCTCCTGTCAGGAGAGTGGGCTGTGGACACAGTAAACCCCCTCCTGTAGCCCACAGAGAGGGGCAAGGCTGGGGGGAGACGGCACAGACTCCAGGGCAGGGGGCCCACCTGGCCTTTCCCCCAGAGGACACAAGACGGAGGGAGTACTCCAGGACAGCCCCCCACAACAAAGAACTCCCCAGCCAAGATGTCAGAGTGTGGAGCGAGAGTCCTGCAGAGCCGGAGTGCTTGGAGCCCCTTCCTCTGGCGCAGGCTATGGCAGGGGCCCAGGGCCCGGGTGAACACTGGCGCCAGGCACATGAGTCTGTGAGGTCACTGATCTTCCAGGTGCCTCTCAGGCTGTCCGTCCTGTCAGACTGAGGAAGACGCTGATGGTGAGCCTCCCAGAGAGATGGGGGAGCAGGAGGTTTTCCCTATATCGGCAGGTGTATGAGTCTGCTAGGGCCATCGTAACAAAGTACCCAAACCAGGAGGCTCAAAGAGCAAGCATTTACTGTCTCGGCGTTCTGGGGCTGGAAGCTCTAGATACAGGTGTCAGAAGGTTGGTTTCTTCTGAGGGTGTGAGGATCTGCTCCAGCCCTCTCCCCTAGCTTCTGGGCTTTATCAGCAATCTTAGGTGTCTCTCTATCTTTGCCCTCATGCTCACATAGTGTTCTCCTGCAAGTCTCTCTTTACATGACCTTGTTTTTATAAAGGCATCAGTCATTTTGGGTTAGGCACCCCCCCATTTGAGTAAGACCTCATCTTAACTAATTATATCTGGAACAACCCTAATTCCTGGAGTTAGGATTTCAACACGTAAATTTTGGGGAGTACCGATCAGCCACGACAGTGGGACTTCCCTCGTGTCTTTTTTTCTTCGGAGCCTTCACAACCCTGATGACCTCACCCCCTTCCCTGGGAACACTCACTGTGCTTCCTCCACTGTCTCATGCTGCTGGGTGTACTGGGGGTGGGAGTGATTCTCCCAAACCCTCAGTGCACCCATTGCTCCCAAGAAAAGTGCTGTCGGTCCTGCCCTTAGCATTCGTCCACACTCTTCCCCTCGCCTGGGCTTAGCTAAGATGTCATCTTTTTGGGAAACGTTCTGATGGTGATGATGATCATGAATATGATGACGAAGAAAACAAGTCATGTAGCCTGTGCGGAGCTCTTGTGTGGACGGGCTCAGTAATTGTCTGACACTGATGAAGATAGAGCTCCGCATCTTACAGGAGTTAGGGGAAGGCAGGGCCACATGCTTGCTAGGACCACACGTGTCATCATTACGCCCCCCAGGACTGTGGGGCCTCCCCTTGGTGGAGACACTGCTTGTACTGATGGCACCATCTCTTAATGCACAGCAGGCAAGTCTTATCAGGACTCCCAGGCTGACTGCTTCCGTCTCTCCAGGGGACTCACCCTGGCTTCAAGCCTAGGAAGACCCTCACCCGCTTCCTCCTGGCCCACCATGTGATCCGACCCCTCTCCCATACCCTCTCAGACTGCCTGTGTGATCCTTCGCCTTCTCCCAGGCCCTGCTTGCCATCCCCTTCCCCATTGCCTGGTGTCACACCCTACTCAGCTGTTCCCTAGGCAGGTCTCACAGCTCCCATCAGAAACTTCCCTGCCATCATGCCCTGCTGGGAAGAGGGGCTACTGCCAGATTGAACATACTGCCCCATCAGGGACTGGAAAGCCAGGCACGAGCTATCTCTCAGGGGACCTTTCGCTCCATATCAGGAAGCCTGGAGTGGAGTGGAGTGTTGTGGAGTGGAGTGAGCAGGGCAGAGCTGAGTGGGTGTCGGCTTGAGAGAGAGGACACCACTGGCAGGTGCACTCTGGCCCCCTGGCTGTGTGGAGAGACAGAGTCCCTCTTCTTTTGTATGGCAGGGTCTGTGGCATCATCATCCCCTGGAACTACCCCTGATGCTGCTCTCCTGGAAGACGGCTGCCTGCCTGGCCCCGGAAACACAGTGGTGATTGAGCCTGGTCAGGTGGGTGTGGGCATGTTCTGGGCAGGGCCTGTGGGCCGTAGAGGGTATTGGTAAGCACCCTATAAAGGAGACAAGTGCCCACCAGGGACTGGTTTCTCCTCAAGGAAGGAGGGGTACTGCTGATGAGGGCTGGCCTTCTGTGGGCCCCATTCACAGTCAGAGGCAGCAGGGACCAGTGGGGCTGTAGGCAGGGTCTGTTCTTTCAATGGTAGGATGACCGAGTCAGGTTAGCCAACCCTGAACCTATAGCTGCTTGGTGAGCAGTCAGGGATTTCTCCACAGGTGCCAGCACTCTGGGTTTGGGGCAGCAGAAACCGTGTTTGGAAACCCTTGTCCAGGCCTCATGCTCTGAGACTGGAGCCCAGCCCCTCATAGAGAAGCTATAGAGGTAGGACCTTGGGGTCATTCAGACAGTCTGGAAGGGCCTGAGCAGGGTCCTCCTGGGAGGAGGACACCCCCTGAATGAGCCTCAGCTGCACTGGCAGCCCCTCCCCTGCCTGCCCCCAGTGGTGTTAGGAACTGAAGGCGAGATGCTCCATCACAGGGCACTGGACAGTGTGCCCCGGAGGTCTCTTGCTCCCCTGGCTGCTTTGGAGCAATTTGGTTCCCAAAGTCTTATAATTTAAAAACCAACAATAACAACAGTTGAGATTTACAGTATTCACACTGAGTCAGGAACTCCTGAAGCTAAAAATGTGCATGTGTTTGCCTACTGAGCATCACAGCAACCCTCTGAGTTCACCCAGGAAACCACCTGACACTTGACCCGGATTTTACCCCACTGCCTAGCATAGCCCCAGAATCTAGATCAAGCTCTTTGAGATTTTCTATTGTGCTACGCAACTATTTTTAAAAGTGCAGTCTTGATTTTCTGGATTGTGACCTAATAAACCATGCTGACAGATTTTGTTCTCAAATAGCACAGGAAAGTAATTTTTTTCATATAATGACATCTTTTATTTATTTTTGGTGACATTTTATGTTTTGATGGTTATGAAAGCAAGTAATCACAATAGAATATACAGAAAATTATACAATAAAGGTCACTTTTAAAAAATGTTTTATTTATTTACTTGACAGGGACACAGTAAGAGAGGGAACACAAGCAGGGGAAGTGGGAGAGGGAGAAGCAGGCTCCCCACTGTCCGTTTTAATGCTTCCATTCAGAAGCAGCCCCGATTAGCATCTTGATGTATATCCTTAAACTTTCACTGCTTGTGTTCACTCCTTTGGGCATTTATGTTAATTTCTCATTTGCTTCTTTAAACAGAAATGAGAAACATTTTCATAATGATTAAGAATTGCTTAATTGGGAATCTCTTTCTCTGTGAAATTATGTAAAGGATTGTCTATTTCCATATCTTCTGTACTGGGAGAATGGTTCAAGGGCCCACTGTGTATAATATCCAAATACCATTGTATTAGGATGTTTGATCAAATTCAAAACTATAAAGAAATAATAATAAAGTGACGACTTGTCTGGGGTCCCTCCAGCTCCAGGCCACGGGAGCAGTGACCAGAGGCACCAGGCGAGCTCCGAGCTGTTCTGTTGTAAACCAGTTAACTTCTGCAACTCCTTTCCCCAAAACATGCCATTTCTCTCTGCCTTCTGCTGGTTCAGACTCTTGTCTGAATACAGGGATCCAAACCACAGATGGCAGGCAGCAGCAAGTGGGAGACTCTCGGGCAAGGAGTGGACCACAGGGAGGGGGGTGGAGACAGTCTGCACTGGGAGTCAGGGCCTTAGTCCTGCCTCTGGTACTGACATGTGTGATGATCGTGGGCAAATCCTCTAGGGCCGTCAATTTCTTTCTTTCTTTCTTTCTTTTTTGATTTAAAGTCAATTAGACAACATATTTTTAGTTTTTGATGTAGTGTTCAGTGATTCATTTCTCGCATATAAAACCCAATATTCATCACGATACATGCCCTCCTTAATGCTCATCACCCAGTTATCCCATCTTCCCACCCCCTCCCTTCCAGCAGCCCTCAGTTTGTTTCCAGAGTCAAGAGTTCTCATGGTTTGTCTCCCTCTGATTTCTTCCCATTCAGCTTTCCATCCTTTCTCCTATGATCCTCTGTGCTATTTCTTATGTTCTGCATATGAGTGAAAGCATGTGATAATTGTCTTTCTCTGCTTGACTTACTTCACTTGGCGTTACACCCTCCTGTTCCATCCCTGTTGATGTAAATGGTAGGTATTCCTCCTTTCTGATGGCCGTGCCATATCCCATAGTAGATATGAACAAGATTTTCTCTATCCATTCATCTGTAGGAGGGCATCTCAGCTCTTTCCAGTTTGGCTTTTGTGGACATATGGCCCTTCTTTTCACTACATCTGTATCTTTGGTGTAGATACCCAGTAGTGCAATTCCTGGGTCATAGGCTAGCTCTATTTTTAACTTCTTGAGGAACATCCATACTGTTTTCCAGAGTGGTTGCACCAGCTTGCATTCCCACCAACAGTGTAACAGGGTTCCCCTTTCTCTGCATCCTCGCCAACACCTGTCCTTTCCTGGCTTGCTCATTTTAGCCATTCTGACTGGTGTGAGGTGGTATTTCACTGTGGTTTTGTTTTGTATTTCCCTGATGGTGAGTGATGTGGAGCATTTTGTCATGTGTCTTTTGGGCCTTTGATTTCTCATCTGCAAAAACAGAAGGTTGTACTTCCTGGTGAACATCCTAGAGATGCTTTGTGAGTCTGGTGTTGGACTGAACGTGAAATGATTCAGCACGAAAGGGCATTGAGAAGCACAGACGGCTCCGCAAGGGAGTGAAGCTCTTTCAGTCGTTTGTTTATTCATTCATTTACTCTTGGTGCTGTGTGTGGTTGGTTGGCCCCCATCTCTGCTCCTGTTCCTTGGGTTTCTTTCAGAGCACTTGTCATAGGTCATAATTACATTTTCATTTTTAGGATTTGCTGCCATAGTAGAAGACTCTAAGTGTGTCTCTTTCAGCTAACAGATGCACCATGACACTTAGACCGTGAGTCTGGCAAATATTAGCCACTCAGTACTAATTTGAGGAGTAAAAGAAGAAGTGCTTTCCCCTCCTCTGAAGATTGCAGCAGTGAGTCAGCCAGCCTCCATCTCGAGGCAGTGCACTCCAGGATGGGAGAGTCGATGTGTGTGCATTTCATGTTGCCACCCGGCAAGTGTGGGCTTGCCTTCAGGGGGGTTCAGAAAAAGAGCTTGGGAATCCTGGGCAAGAAGATATCAGGCTCTGTCCAGGAAACTGGGACGGCCTCAAAGACGAGGAGGCACTTCAGCTGGCCCCGAGGTTTGGCAGGAGTTCAGTCTGAGCAGTGTGGAACCTCAGAAAGAGTAGTGTGAACATAGGCACGGCCCACGTGAGGGTCCACGGGAAGTTCCTTCTAGGCCATGCGATGTATGACTATGTTCTAGAAAGAGACAGGCTTCAAATGGATGCTCCCCACCCCAGATTGCGAAGGACCTTAAATGTGTGGCCGCAAAATCTCAACTTTCTCAGGTAATGAGCTGACAGCTCTTGAGGATATTTGGGCAAGCGGGTGACTTGGAGATGTGATGTCAAATGTGAATGTGAAGAACATGTATTACTTCTGGTGGACAGATGGGTGAGGGGCTAGTAAGGGCCCTGCTGAAGGTGGTATCCATGAGCTGGAGAGGAGGGGACAGGCATGGCAGAAACATGGGGATGAGCAGGTTGGGTGTGGTGTTGAGGTGGGTGGGGGATGGGTGATAGGAAAGGGTTTTGGTTTTCTGGCAGAACCATTCACTGAGGCAGGAGGCTTGGGAGAGGGGTTGGAAGGAATGATCATGGAGGACTAACTGAGTTACATGGGAGTTACACGGAACCTGAGAACTCAGGGGAAGCTTGGTAATTATTAGTTTATCTGAGATGGGGAAAATAAAGAGTGGGGACACGGCTCCCTAGATGTCCCTGTTACCTACTACCATGCCGCACACCACACCCAAATTTAGTGGCTTGTTTCAAGCCAGTCATTCAGTTAGATCATCAATCTGCAGTTTGGGTAGGGCTTTGTGAGAATGGATGTCTGCTCTGTTGCTGTGTCTGCTGTGGTGGCTTGCTAACCACAGGCTAGCTCACTACATGACTTGACAGTTGCTGCTGGCTGTCCCTGGAATTGCAGCAGGGACACCCTTAGGGGGCCTCTCCATGTGACCACTTGGGCTCCTCACAGTGTGGTGTATGGGTTTCAAGCATGAGCATTTTGGGAAATGGGAAGCAGAGACTCAGTCTCTCATGAACCAGACTGGCTTGGTGTCTCTTCACAAATCAAAGGGAGGAATGCCCAAGATGGTTAGAGCTCATTATCACTGGCTCCAAGGAAAGGCTTAAAAATACCCGTTGAATGAATGAGTAAATGAATTGTGTGAGGACAGATGCAGAGAGAGGAATATCTGAGGCTCGAGGGAAACAGTTGTTGGAGGATGTTAGCTGGAGTTGGTGACGAGGTGGATGGGCTTGAGGAAGTCATTAGGATCTAGATTAGTGAGGAGCATGAACTGCAGGCTACTGGGATGGGATCTGAGTGTGGGATAGACTCTCCAACACAGGGGAAACAGCTACCTTGCCCAAGAGGAACAGGAGCAGAAGTTGAGGCCCAGATCAAGGGCCTGGTCCAGGTGAAATCCTCTTGTGTCAGTAGGTGAGTGTGCTTCTGACCTTGGGCTTCTTTTGACTGTGGCCATGGCCTTTGTTCCAGCCAACCCTCAGGCCTGCCATTCCGTCCCTGGCATGTGGGGAGTACACAGGGCACCCCCAACAATAGGATCATTGGCAGTCTGAGTTGATGTTCCAGCCAATTCTCTGGGTTGGGGCAGTTAGCAGGCAGGGTTGGTCTAACCTTTGTAGTGGATGACAGTCCCTTTGGAAGCCTGTTTATCAGCCTGCTGGGCCCTTAAGAGAGAACAGGACTGTGTTTTCTCTGTGAACACAGCTTCTTCATAAGCCCATGAGCCTTTGGACTCCGAAGTGAAGGTGATCATAAGACATGGCTTCTTTCTTGGGTACCTGCAGCCCTCTTGACCTTGAGGAATGAACTCCTCAGGGACCTGTGGGGCCTGTTATACTGAGATTTCTCCAGGCCCTTCTCTGCCAAGAGTAGAAGCAGCCTGGAGAGTCGAGGCAGCCTGGGGTGCCTGTGCAGAGGTTGGCATTTGCGGGAGGCCCTCGGGGGAGCACACACTCTAGCACTCGCTTCTCCTGGTCTGTTTATGCCCTGGGATTGGCTCAGGTAATGCTGTATGAATTGCTGAGGCTTTGCTTTGTCTGCCTAAACATTTTTATAGAGTTAGTCTGTGATTTTAGACAATATACGTAAGTGAAGAAGAGAGAGTGCCCATAATCTCTGTCAACATTTTGGTGTGTATCTGTCTAGCACGTATGGAATCATACTATATGATGTAATTTTTAGTGTGTGAAATTAAGTTTACATTTAGTTTGGCAGCCTGTGGGGACATCCCAGCTAGTGTGGGTCTTTCTCAGTTCGACCCAGCATCTCCTTCCTGACGGCTGTCTCCCAGTCTCAGGATGAGGCTCGTGATGCCTCCTAGCTGGCCTCCACGTGCATGGCTCAGCAGACGGCACACTCAACCCTTATGGATCCGGGACAGGCCATTGTGTACTGGCCAGTACCATTAGAAAGCATTCACTTGGGGGGCTTGCAACGTGTATACCCATCTCTCCCACCTCAGAGCTTCAGCTGCTGCAGTAGTGTCTCATGCCTTCCCTAAGACCCTTCTGGGGTTACTGCGGAGAAAGACTCTGCCCTGGGTCTCTCCTTTTTGACCTTCCATGACTTCTCACAGAGCATGGGTTTCAGCCCTCCACCACATGGCATGTCCCTTAGTGCCGCAGGCTGGGAGAATATCCATCAATGGGTTGGGGGGTATCTTGGAAGAGTCCAGAAGATTCAGTGGCATGTGGGGGGAAGACAGGCTTGGGATTGTGCCTGACCATCAGTAGTGGTGGTGCAGAAGGGCAGTCCAGGAGGAGGTCTGGCCAGAGGGCAGAACATCTTTCTGGACCTCTGTGCTGAGATAACATCTGTAAGGCTAGCAGGAAGAAAAAGGGGTGTCTTGGGAAGCAGGCCCAGAGCATACAGGGGGAAGGCTGTCTGCAAATCCAGGCCTTGAGCCATCCAGCTTTAGAAGACCCAGCAGCTGGGAAAACAGGAAAGATCCCCAGAAGACACACCTCAGTCCTTCTCCCCACTTTGCAAACATGCAGTGCCTCCCGTGTAGAGTGAAGTTCAAGGGCACTCAGGTTTGTGTGGGTCCTGTGTGTGCACCAGCACCTCCCTGCTCATGGCCACTCAGTGGTTCAGGAGACAGCTTTGCCAGCACTGTTTCACAGGGTAGTCCTGCAACACAGGAGAGTGACCTGGCTCCAGCTGTTCCCAGGCTGCTGCATGTTAGGGCCTCAGGGCTTATGAGCCTGCAGCAAGGATGACCACCTGCAGGTATGCCTTGCCGATGTCCCTGGCACAGTGGGCTGGCCCCAGGGGCACTGGCCAGGTGCTGGCTTTGTCTCATCTAGATTTGGGGCCAGGGGTCTGTGTTCTCTGTTTATGGGGTCTGGGTTTAGTCTGTCATTGGGTCCAGGGTTTGGCGCCCAGTAAGTGGCCAGAGTATCAGTTCTTTCTTTTTTCTTTTTTTGAAGAATTATCTTTTGTTACACAAGAAAGGAAAATATAAATTTTTCTCTTTTTTACAAAATAAATATCGCAGTTGAGGTAAGCCTTCAATCTCAGCTTATTTGTGGAGGAAGCCTCTATTATCAGGTCATGTGTGTCCTTCAGAGTTTTGGGGGTGTACCCAGGGGCATTGGCAGTGTTTTTTTTTTTTAATTTTTAAATTTTTAAATAAACATATAATGTATTATTAGCCCCAGGGGTACAGGTCCGTGAATCGCCAGGTTTACACACTTCACAGCACTCACCATAGCACATACCTTCCCCAATGTCCATAATCCCACCACCCTCTCCCGACCTTCCTCCCCCCAGCCCCCTGCAGTTGGTTTTGTGAGATTAAGAGTCTCTTATGGTTTGTCTCCCTCCCGATCCCATCTTGTTTCATTTATTCTTTTCCTATCCCTCAACCCTCCATGTTGCATCTCCACTTCCTCATGTCAGGGAGATCATATGATAGTTGTCTTTCGCAGATGGACTTATTTTGCTAAGCATGATACCCTCTAGTTCCATCCACGTCATCGCGAATGGCAAGATTTCATTTCTTTTGATGGCTGCAATATATATATATATATATATATATATATATATATATCTCACATCTTCTTTATCCATTCATCTGTTGATGGACATCTAGATTCTTTCCATAATTTGGCTATTGTGAATATTGCTGCTATAAATATTTAGGTGCATGTGCCCCTTCAGATCATTACGTTTGTATCTTTAGGGTAAATACCCAGCAGTGCAATTGCTGGGTCATAGGGTAGCTCTATTTTCAACTTTTTGAGGAACCTCCATGCTGTTTTCCAGAGTGGTTGCATCAGCTTGGATTCCCACCAGCAGTGTAGGAGGGTTCCCCTTTCTCTGCATCCTCGCCAGCATTTGTTGTTTCCTGACTTGTTAATTTTAGCCATTCTGACTGGTTTGAGGTGGTATCTCATTGTGGTTTTGATTTGTATTTCCCTGATGCTGAGTGATGTGGAGCATTTTTTCATGTGTCTGTTGGCCATCTGGATGTCTTCTTTGCAGAAATGTCTGGTCATGTCCTCTGCCCATTTCTTGATTGGATTATTTGTTCTTTGAGTGTTGAGTTTGCTAAGTTCTTTATAGATTTTGGACACTAGTCCTTTATCTGATATGTCGTTTGCAAATATCTTCTCCCATTCTGTCAGTTGTCTTTTGGTTTTGTTAACTGTTTCCTTTGCTGTGCAAAAGCTTTTGATCTTGATGAAATCCCAATAGTTCTTTTTTGCCTTTGCTTCCCTTGCCTTTGGCGATGTTCCTAGGAAGATGTTGCTGTGGCTGAGGTTGAAGAGGTTGCTGCCTGTGTTCTCCTCAAGGATTTTTTGGATTCCTTTCTCATATTGAGGTCCTTCATTCATTTTGAGTCTATTTTCATGTGTGGTATAAGGAAATGGCCCAATTTCATTTTTCTGCATGTGGCTGTCCAATTTTCCCAACACCATTTGTTGAAGAAGCTGTCTTATTTCCTTTGGACATTCTTTCCTGCTTTGAATGACAGCGGTTTTAATTGTTAGAGTGTATTTGGTCTTTCTGCACTGAATCGTACATAAATCAGACAGGAAGTAGCCATACACAGAGTAGGTTAGATGAATTCATTCATTCATCTGGTTCCTCATTTATTCACTCCACATATTTTATTGAATTCTTTTAAAAAATATTTTATTTTTTCAGTGCTCCAAGATTCATTGTTTATGCACCACACCCAGTGCTCCATGCAATACGTGCCCCCCATAATACCAACCACCAGGCTCACCTATCCCCACACTCCTCCTCTCTGAAAGCCTCAGTTTGTTTCTGAGAGTCTGGTTTACCCTAATTCACTTTTCCTTTCTTTCTCCTAATGTCCTTCATGTTGTTCCTTATGCTCCACAAGTAAGTGAAACCATATGATAACCGACTTTCCCTGCTTGAGTTATTTCATTTAGCATAATCCCCTCCAGTCCCATTCATGTTGATGCAAAGTTGGATATTCATCCTTTCTGATGGAGGCATAGTATTCCATTTTGTATATGGACCATATCTTCTTTATCCATTTGTCTGTTGAAGGGCAACTTGGCTCTTTCCACGGTGTGGCAATTGTGGCCTATCCTGCTATGAACACTGGGGTACAGATGGCCCTTCTTTTCACTACATCTATATCTTTGGGGTGAACACTCAGTAGTGTAATTACAAAACAGAGATCAATGAGTTAGAAACTAGAGATACAATAGAACACATTAACGAAACCAGAAGCTGGGACTTTGAAAGAATTAATAATGATAAGCCATTGGCCAAACTAATCCAAAAGAAAAGAGAGAGGACCCAAATTAATAAAATTATGAATGAAAGAGGAGATATCATGACTAACACCAAGGAAATAGAAAAGATCACCAGAAATCATTATCAACAGTTACATGCCAATAAGTTAAGCAACTTGGCAGAAATGGATACATTCCTGGAAACCTATAAACTTGCAAGACTGAAACAGAGAAATTGACAGCCTGCGTGGACCAATATCTAGTAACGAGATTGAAGCAGTGATCAAAAGCCTCCCAAAAAACGAGAGCCCAGGACCCAACGTATTCCCAGGGGAATTCTACCAAACATTCTAAGAAGAAATAATACCTATTTTCCTGAAGCTGTTTCAAAAAAATAGAAACAAAAGGAAAACTTCCAGACACTTTCTAGTAAGCCAGCATTACCCTGATGCCTAAACCAGACAAAGACCCCATCAAAAAGGAGATTTTCAGACCAATATCCCTGATGAGTATGGATGCCAAGATCCTCAACAAGATCTTAGCTAATAGGATCCAACAGTTCATTAAGAAGATTATCCACCATGACCAGGTGGGGTTTATTTTGTTGAATTCTGTACCAGCTACTCTTGGGCCCTGGAGGTGCAGTGGTGAGCAGAAACAGGCCTATCCTTGCCTTCCTGGTGTCTGTAGCCTAGCAGATGAGGCAGGCACTCGTCCTATCCTCCCACAAACAAGTGTCCAGGAGCGGAGGCAGTGAACAGACATTTGCCTATGAAGAAAGAGGGAACAACTCATTCTTCCTATAGGGATCATAGAATCTGTAGTTATCAGGACAGCTGGAGTTGGACCTTAAAGGATACTCTAACAGCTTCTAGGATGACGTGAGAGACAGCAGTCATTCCAAGCAAAGGGATAAATGTGTGCAGAGATACAGTTGAGTGGGCATTTGCAAGGAGTGAGGAGTGGCACACGGCCATGGTCAGGGTGCTGGAGAGACAGTGAGGGGACTGGTTTGCTCTGCTCAAGTTGTATGCTGAGTACAGAGGAGTTGTCTGGGTGTTGGTGAGCCTTCTGTGGCAGGATATGCTGAGAGAAGGGGTTTATTTTTATGCTTGAGTCGGCAGATACTCGGATATGAGTCGAAAAGAAAGTGCTTGGGAATGGGCAAGCCTGCTGGGAGGTGGGAGGAGACTTGGGGTAGAGGATGCCAGCCTCAGGGGAGACCAGAGCCCAGGGAGGAGGGCCTTGCCAGGAACTGGATGGCAGACTGACCTCTCTGGATGGGATGTTGTGCACTGAAAGGACAGTTGCACAGGGGACTGGGGCTGGATGCTTCCAGAAGTCCGAGAGCTGCAGGAGGCTGCCGACAGACTATGGGAGCACCTCCTTGCCTGGGGACACAGTCTTCTTCTGAACTTTCAGGGGAGGGTGGACACCTCACTCCGTCAGAGCTGGGAATGGATTCTGAATGCCCCAGCTTTGCAGGAGAAAGAGAGCCATCAGCCATGGGTGCTCTTTGTCCATCTGAGCACCTGAAGAAGGCCTGACCCCTTTCACTTCAGGTCCTATAAGATGGTCTGTTGGGCTGCTTTGGATGACTCTTCTGGGCCCCTAGTAAGTGGATTCATACATCTTCAGTCTTAGGGAACAGGAACCAGACCCCTGGCCTCCTGTCTCCTAGCTGAATTCTAAAACTAAGAGGAGCCTTTAATGTGGGGATCACAGATATCTCTAGGGGCCAGAGAATTAAATTATGTCAGTGGTACCAGTGAGGTATTGAAAATTGGTGGAGGGGGCACAGGCAATCTAACTGTGAATGAATAGATAGGAATCATTTTGACTTCACAAATAAGATTTTTCCCTTCCAGTTTTTTTTAAAGGTATGTGCCCCTTTCATTCTTTTTAAATTTTATCTTATTTTTGAAGATTTTATTTATTTATTCAAGGTAGAGCGAGAGCGAGTGAGAAAGAAGAGGGAGAGGGTTAGCACAGGTGGGGAGGGACAAAGGGAGAAGCAGGCTCCCTGCTTCTTGATGTGGCACTTGATCCCAGGACCCCAGAATCATGACGTGAGCCAAAGGCAGATGCTTAACCAACCAACGACCCAGGGATTCTTTTTTTTTTTTTTTTAATTTTTTTATACTTGATAGGACCTGGATAGAGACATATTCTGTCTGTTTTGACAAATCCAGAGCCCATATGTGATGCTCTGGGGCCTTGGTGTCTCAGGGTCACCTGAGAATCACTGTCCCCAATAGAGCAAGGCCACTTCTCGGTCCCAGCTGGTCTCGCCAGCTCTCCCATTCATGAGAAATCTCCTAGCTCTGAAATTGGTGACTTGTTCCCTTTGCTAGAAACACATGGGCCACACTAAACACAGTGTGTTTGCAGGCTGGACCCAGCCAGTCAGCCTTGGACCTCAGCTTGGTCCCCAGTTTTCCCAGCTGCTGAAGGCCAGAGAAAGAAGGGTACTATCCTGAGGCCACAAGTGCTGTTCACTGAATAGTACTGAGAAATTTTCATGGCTTCCTTATTCTGCATTTAATTTAAAGCCATGTAAGAAACTACTTAGTCTTATTCATGAAAAATAACTTGCCACAACTTTGTTGGAGAAAATTTGAAGATGTGCCAATATGTGTACTTGGATTGATCTCCACTCTTTCCCCACCAGCACTGGCTCATGTTTATGGAGGTTAAAGATCTATTGACGTTGGTGCTACCCCTGGTGGGCCTGAAGGGGAACCTGGGAATGGCGCTGGCATCACGACTCTCCACAGCTATAAGTCAATAACTGAGCGTCTGGGCCACCTGCCTCGGCAGGGATGGATCCATGGGCACCTCCCAGGCTCCCCTCATAGCTTGTTAGCCGGTGGGTTGGTCTCTGGAGAAATGAGTGTCGTGAGGTTCTGTTCCATCACGATGCTCCACCTGGTCACTCCTCCCAGTCTGCCAAACTCTTTTTCCACGGTGCAGCTGGACTGCTGGCAAGGGCCAGGTCCAACCCCATGTACCCTTGGTTTCTGCTCTAGCCCTGGTGTCAGGTGCTGCTCTGGGTCCCCAAGCCAAGCTCCACACATTCACGTTGAAGCTGTAATGAGCAGTACAGGCTGGCTGGAGGGTTTGGGAGAGGAGAGAGAGGGTTTCAATAGACACGACACCCACCTCTGTTGGAGGGTTTTGTTCTCTAGAATGTCTCCTTGAATGTTCTATCAGCAGAGGGCTCTACTCAGGGCTCTGTGGCTCACACGGTCCTCACCTTGTTGCTTGTCCCAGCCCTCCTGGCTATCCTGGGAACTGACATTCTCCTTCTGTTACGCAGACTGGTCTCTCCCCTCCTGTGACCAGCATGTGAACCCGGCCTGTGGCAAGAGGAGGTGTGGTATGGCCAAGAGACTGAAAGAGGAGCAGTGTAGCTGGAGTAGGGCAGGCGAGGGGAGGGGGTGCCGGGAGAGAGGGTGAAGGGCGGTCAGCCCGACAGTGACCCCTCAAGAGCCACAACCTAATCAGTTGGGCCTGTGCATGGTTCCTTATGTGGACAGGGTCTTTGCAGGTGTGATTCTGTGAGGGACCTGGGAGATGATCCTGGATTATCTGGGTGGGTCTCAGTGTCAGCACGAGGGACAGGGAAGTTTCAGAAGAAAAGGCCAGGTGAGAGAAGCCAAGGCAGAGAAGATGCTCTGCTATGGGATTGGAAGATGGAGGAAGAGCCAGGAAATGTGGCTCCACCTGCTGGAGAAGGTGAAGGAACACATTCTTCCCTAGAGCTTCCAGAGGCACTCTGAGTTTTGCCCCAGAAGACTCATTTCAGACTCAGCCTCCAGAACAGTAGGAGAATGTATTTCTGTTGTTTTAAGCCAGAAAATTTGTGATACTTTGTTACTGCAGTCATAGGGAATCAACAGGTAAGGCTGGATCACTTACAGACCCATAAGGACATTAAAATGTTTTAAGCAGCAGATAACATGATACAGACATGCACACGTATGATGTCATTGGTCAGTGGTCCTTGCAAGGTGGTTCTTGCCGCCTCTGCTGTGGTGGCATTTCACGTGTTAGCATTTTTATTTCATAGTGTTTAACTACATATTAAACATTCTCTGCAACGATAAAATCTTCATTCTAATTTGTTTAAAATACATAAAACATGAAGGGAAAACACAACTAGTGGTAGAATTCATCTGTCCAAGGAGAAGGTAGAAGGTAGAAGCCATCTGTCCAAGGAGAATACGATCATCATCATCACAGTAGAACTTTTGAAGGCACTTAACACCCCAATTTTTTGTTTAAATCACTGTATTAAGGTATAAATTAGTAAGGGGCACCTGGGTGGCTCTGTGGGTTAAAGCCTCTGCCTTCAGCTCATGTCATGATCCCAGGGTCCTGAGATCAAGTCCCGCATTGGGCTCTCTGCTCAGCAGGGAGCCTGCTACCTCCTCTCTCTGCCTGCTTCTCTGCCTACTTGTGATCTCTGTCTGTCAAATAAATAAATAAAATCTTAAAAAAAAGATATAAATTAATAAAATAAAAACTCACAAATTTTAAACATGCAGGTCAGTGACTTTTGACAGATCTGTGTCCCTGTGTAAGTACCATCCCAATTGAGATCTGAAACATTTCCATCTCCTCAGGAGATGTCTCCTCATGCACTGAGCCCAGCCTCTCAGCAACTCCTTCCTAGCAACCCTGATCCAGCTCTAGTCTCTATAGATAAGTTTTGTTTTCAACACAGATTCATGATTTTTTAAAAAAGATTTAATTTATTTATTTGACAGAGAGAGAGAGTGATCACAAGTAGGCAGAGAGGCAGGCAGAGAGAGACAGGAGGAAGCAGGCTTCCCGCTGAGCAGAGAGCCCAACGCAGGGCTCGATTCCAGGACCTGGAGATCATGACCTGAGCCAAAGGCAGAGGCTTAACCCACTGAGCCATCCAGGCACCCGACGCACATTCATGATTTTTAAAAATACTCTCAGTGCGACTTGAAATAGAACAATTTTTCTACATTTTGTATTTATTTTGTTTTATTTACATTATTTTATTTTAGCTATATTGTTCTGGATGTTTTAGATATTGTAATAAGCCAAGAAAAGGAAATAAGAGACTAGCATATTGGGAAGGAGAAAAACTCATTGTTTGCTATCAATATATATGCCGTCTTGGAAAGATCTAAGCAAAGCAACTAGAAAACTATGAAACTAAATAAGCTTAATAAAGTGACCTGGTTTCAAAATATCTAGATGAAATTTAAAAAATATATATGTGTATTCACATACATAAATATGTATCTGTATACTCCTGTACACACTAACAATCATCCTTTGTGAAATACAATCAGAAAAGAGATATCTTTTAAAACATTAACTACTTTAAAACCTCTTCAGACTGAAGCCTCAAATGTTCAGGATCTATAGAAATAAAACAGTAACACTTTACAAAGGGAAATATAAATTTGGAGAGAGATACGAAGTTCCTGAATGGGGCAAGCCAAGTTGTAAAGTTATCAATGTTCCTTGTTTTCGTTTGTAAAGTTAATGAAGTTACTCTCAGTGTGCCAAAGGGAGTTACAGGAACAGCTGACAATATTACTTTAAAGTTGATCTGGACAAATAAACGAGTGAGAATAGCCAAGGAAATCTTGATAGGAAAAAGAGTAAAGCACACTAATAGTAATAATAATGGTGAAATTTTATTTCCAAGTATTAAAATGTAGTATAACACTATAGTAATTAAATTGCTTTGCAACCAGTATTAGTTTATTACACAGGAGCAGACCACCTAGAGGACTGCAGCAGCTAAGTCAGGTCCCAATGTTTAACATTTGGAAAGATTTCCTTGGATGTCACCAACTCAGATGCCTCTGGGGCTATGAAAGCAGTTTGAATGAGTCGAGCAGGTGTGACAGTAACTGGGCAGTAAGGAGTGGCACGGAATGTCATGCTACAGAGCATGCTCCTGGTGTGGAGTAAGTGGGGTCTGCTCATCTCCGGCCAGTTGCTGCCTGGCAATATTGGAGGTCTGGACTTACCTCAATGGACTTGTTAGGAGAAGCTGGCAATTAATTCAAGTTACTTTTTAAAGAGTATTTTCCTTTTTTAAAAATCATGTGCATAACACCCAGTGCTACACAGCTATTGAATCATTGAGCACTACATCAAAAACTAGTGATGTACTACTATAGGGTGGCTAATTGAACGTAATAAAATCAGTCAGTCAGTCAATTGTGTGGGTGTAGCAAAATAGATCTGCAGCTGTCCTCTGCCCACAGACCATTCTTTGTATCGAGAGTAGTTGGTTTCTCCCTCTGGAGATCACTGGGCACATCTTCCCGGTGAGGGGTTAATCTCCAGGGGACTGAGGAAATAGAATGGGGGCAGCCCACCCAGACTCTAAAGGAGATGGCCTTGGGTAGGCCCCATCCTCTGTCAGCCCCAGATCCTTGCCCTGCAGAGGTTGCTCAGCATGGCTTTTGTCGCTTGGGCCCTGTGGTCCTGGCAGGCTGGGCACAGTCCACTTCCTGTGGAAGCTGGGACCTCATCAACAAGCCCCAGGCCTGTTGCTCCTCTTTCCTCGCTGCTGTCCCTCATTTCTCTTCTATCTCCTTCCTTAGGGGATCCTTTCATTTTCTTGGATGTTCCAGTCTGTAATCTGATTCCTGTCACTTCCTAGGACCTTGAATGGCTTATCAGGATACCCCTCCCACAGACCTTTCTGTCACTCCCCTCCCTCCCTCCCTCCTCCCCACCCCCTCCCACTGCCCAACAAATATATATTAAAATCCTACTTTGCCAGTCACACTTCCTTCCTTCACCATAAGAGATAGCTGTCAAGGTGATACCTCATTCCTAGTGTCTAGTTTACCTGTTCTTTACTTGTTCTCAAACAAGTTCTGTGGTAAAGTGGAAGGGAAGAAAGATAGATCCAGTGCTGAATCAGTCAAGGAAGGGTGCCTAGAGAACATAGACTTAAAAGAAGAGACAGAACTTAGAGACTGGCATTCTTTTGCTCCTCCCAGCTGTTGGTGGCAATCTGGTGGCCATTCAGACCAGCCGGATCTCCACCAACCTGCACATGTGGCACACTCTTGGTGTCCTCCCCCTCTGGATGAAACAATTCTGGCCTAACCCATGCTCCACTTTATGCATCTCAGGTGGATATGGTGTCTTCCAGAGGCCATGTGGCCATTTACTTTATTTTATTTTACTTCAATTTATTTTATTATTTTTAAAAGATTTTATTTATGTATTTGACAGAGAGAAACACAGTGAGAGAAGGAACACAGGCAGGGAGAGTGGGAGAGGATGAGGCAGGCTTCCTGCCAAGCAGGTGCTTCATGTGGGGCTTAATCCCAGGAAGTTGGGATCAGGACTTGAGCTGAAGGCAGATGATTAACGACTGAGCCACCCAGGCACCCCTATTTTAATTTTTTTAAAACAAAAAACAAGTAAGGTATTCTTCAAGGATCAATTTATCCTCTATCTCCTTGATAAACTCTTCCCTTCTATCTTGCCCACCCAGCCCTCTCTTCTTTCTCTAAACTGTAATTTTTTTTTTTTAAGATTTTATTTATTTATTTTACAGAGAGAAATCACAAGCAGATGGAGAGGCAGGCAGAGAGAGAGAGAGAGAGGGAAGCAGGCTCCCTGCTGAGCAGAGAGCCCGACGCGGGGCTCGATCCCAGGACCCTGAGATCATGACCTGAGCCGAAGGCAGCGGCTTAACCCACTGAGCCACCCAGGCGCCCCGCTAAACTGTAATTTTAAAAAAATTTTTATTTTTTTCAGTGTTCCAAGATTCATTCTTTTTGCAGCACACCGGGTGCTCCATGCAATATGTGCCTTTCTTAATACCCACCATGAGGCTCTCCCAACCCCTCAGCCCCTTCCTCCGCAAAAGGCTCAGTTTGTTTCTCAGAGTCCACAGTCTCTCATGGTTCGTCTCCCCCTCCGATTTCCTCCAGCTCACTTCTCTCCTTCACCCAATGTCCTCCATGTTATTCCTTCTGCTTCACAAGTAAGTGAAACCGTATAAGCATTGACTCCCTCTCCTTGACTTATTTCACTCAGTATAATCTCCTCCAGTCCTATTCATGTTGATACAAAAATTGGGTATTCATCCTTTCTGATGGAGGCATAATACTCCGTTGTATATATGGACCATATCTTCTTTATCCATTCATCTGATGAAAGTCATCTTGGCTCTTTCCAGATGTTTGTGACTGTGGCCATCGTTGCTATAAACATTGGGATACAGATGGACCTTTTCACTACATCAGTATCCATGGGGAAAATACCCAGTAGTGCAATTGCAGGGTCATAGGGTAGCTCTATTTTTCATTTCTTAGGGAATCTCCACACTGTTTTCCAAAGTGGCTGCACAAACTTGCATTCCCAACAGTGTTAGAGGGTTCCCCTTTCTCCACATCCTCTCCAATACTTGTTGTTTCCTGTCTTGTTAATTTTGGCAATTCTAACTTGTGTAAGGTTGATACCGCAATGTATTTGAATCTTCCTGGTGGTTAATGATGAATGAACATTTTTTCATGTGTCTGTTAGCCAACTGTATGTCTTCTTTGGTGAAGTGTCTGTTCTTGTCTTCTGCCCATTTTTTTTTTTTTTTAATCTGATTATGTGTTTTTTTGGGGGTTGAGTTTGTGGAGTTCTTTATAGATCTTGGATATCAACCCTTTGTCTGTAGTGTCATTTGTGAATATCTTCTCCCATTCCATGGGTTGCCTCTTTGTTTTGTAGACTGTTTTCTTTGCTGTGCAGAAGATTTTGATCTTGATGAAGTCCCAAAGTGTTCATTTCTGCTTCTGTTTCCTTTGCCTTTGGAGACATATCTTGAAAAACGTTGCTGTGGCCAGTGTCAAAGACGTTACTGCCTGTGTTCTCCCCTAGGATTCTGACAGATTTCTGCCTCATGTTGAGGTCTTTTTATCCATTTTGGGTTTATCTTTGTGATTCATGTAAGAGAATGGCTAAGTTTCATTCTTCTATATTCAGTTTTCCAATTTTCCCGGCACTATTTATTGAAAAGACTGTCTTTTTTCCACTGGATATTTTTTCCTGCTTCATCAAAGCTTAGTTGACCATAGAGTTGTGGGTCCATATCTGGGCTCTCTACTCTGATCCATTGGACTTTGTGTCTGTTTTTGCAGGCTGTCTTGGTGATCACAGCTTTGTAGTAAAGCTTGGATCAGGCAATGTGATGCCCCAGTTTTGTTTTTCTATTTCAACATTTCCTTAGCAATTCGGGGTCTCTTCTATTTCCATACAAATTTTAGGATTGTTAGTTCCAGCACTTTGAAAAATGTCAGTGGAATTTTATTTGGGTTGGCATTGAAAGTATAGATTGCTTCAGCCAGTATACACATTTTTACAATATTTCTTCTTCAGATCCTTGAGCATGGAATTCTCTTCCACCTTTTTGTGCCTTCTTCAATTTCTTTCATGAGTGTTCTGTAGTTCCTCGAGTACAGTCCCTTTACCTCTTTGGTTAGGTTTATTCCCAGGTATCTTATGGTTCTTGGTGCTATCGTAAATGGAATCGATTCTCTCATTTCTGTTTCTATATTTTCATTGTTAGCATATAAGATAGCAACTGATTTCTGTGCATTGATTTTGTATCCTGCTACATACTGAATAACTGTATGAGTTCTAGTAGTTTGGGGCTGGAGGCTTTTGGGTTTTCCATATAAAGTATCATGTCACGTGTGAAGAGATAGAGTTTGACTTCTTCTTTGTCAATATCAATACATTTATTTCTTTTTGTTGTATAATTGATGTTGGTAGGACTTCAAATACTATCTTCAACAAGAGTGGTGAGAGTGGGCATCCTTGTCATGTTCCCAATCAAAGTGGGAAGGCTGTCAGCTTTTTCCCATTGAGAATGATACTCGTTTTGGGTTTTTCATAGACAGATTTTATGAGTTTGAGGAATATTCTATCTCTATACTTTGAAGAGTTTTAATCAGGTATGGATGCTGTATCTTGTCAAATGCTTTTTCTACATCAATCAGAGAAGACAATATGGTTCTTCTCTCTTCTCATTGATTTGTTCTATCACATTGATTGATTTGTGAATGTTGAACCATCCTTGCATCCCAGGGATAAATTCCACCTGGTCAGGGTGGATAATCTTTTTAATGTACTGTTGGATCCTATTAGCTAGGATCTTGTTGAGAATCTTGGCATCCGTATTAATCAGGGATATTGGTCTGAAATTCTCCTTTTTAGTGGGGTCTTTGCTTGGTTTGAGGATCAGGGGAATGGTGGCTTTATAGAAAGAATGTGGTAATTTCCATTCTGTCTCTATTTTTTGAAACAGCTTCAGAACAATAGGTATTATTTCTTCTTTGAATGTTTGATAAAATTCCCAGGGAAACCATCAGGTCCTGGGCTCTTATTTTTTGGGAAGTTTTTGATCACTGCTTCAATCTTGTTACTAGATATTGATCTATTCAGGTTGTCAATTTTTTCCTGAATCAGTCTTGAAAGTTTATAGGTTTCCAGGAATGCATCGATTTCTGCTAGGTTGCTTAACTTATTGGCATACAACTGTTGATAATAATAAAGGCTATGATTCTTTCTATTTCCTTGGTGTTAGTCATGATCTCCCCCTTTCATTCATAATTTTATTAATTTGGGACCTCTGTCTTTTATTTTGGATTAGTTTCACCAGTCGTTTATCGATCTTACTTATTCATTCAAAGGATCAGCTTCTCATTTTGTTCATGTGTCTACTATATCACTAGTTTTTATCTCATTGAACTCTGCTCTAGTCTTGATTCTTTCCCTAGTTATGTGTGGGGTTGGCTTAACTTGTTGATTTTCCAGTTCTTTAAAGTGTAAAGAGAGCTGGTATATTTGAGATTTTTCTTTTTTCTTTTCTTTCTTTCTTTTTTTTTTTTGACTGAGGTTTGGATGGCTATGTATTTCCCCTCTAGGACCACCTTTGCCATATCTTATAGGCTTTGGACTGATGTGTCTTCATTCTCATTGTTTCCATGAATTGTTTAAGTTCTTTTTTTGATTTCCTTGTTGATCCAAACATTCTTGAGTAGGATGGTCTGTAGCTTCCAAGTGTTTGAATTGGTTCCCAACTTTTTCTTGTGGTTGAGTTCCAGTTTCAAACATGGTGGTCTGAGAATAATTGCAGAGAATAATCTCAATCTTTTGGTATCACTTGAGCCCTGATTTGTGGCATGGTATATGGTCTATTCTGGAGAAAGCTCCATGTGCACTGGAGAAGAATGAGTATTCTGTAGTTCTAGGGAGGAATGTTCTGTATATATGTATGATGTCCATCTTGTCCAATGTGTAATTAAATGCTCTTGTTTCTTTATTGATTTTCTGTTTGAATAATCTATTAATGAGAGTGGCATATTACAATCCCCTACTATTATCATATTCATATCAATATGACTTGATTTTGATGAACAGTTGGCTCATGTGGTTAGCTGCTCCCATATAGGAGGCATAAATACTTACAATTGTTAGATCTTCTTGGTGGATAAACCCTTTAAGAATGATGTAGTGTTATGCTGGGTAAAATAAGTCAAGCAGAGGGAGTCAATTATCATAGAGTCTCACTTACGTGTGGAGCATAAGGAATAACACAGAGGACATTCAAAGAAGGAGAGGAGAAGGGAATTGGTGGAATTTGGAGGGAGAGATGAACCATGAGAGACTGTGGACTCTGAGAAACAAACTGAAGGATATGGAGGGGAGGGTGGTGGGGCATGGGTGAACCTGGTGGTGGTTATTAAGGAGGACATGTATTGCATGGAGCACTAGGTGTGATGCATAAACAATGAATCTTGGAACACTGAAAAAATAAAATAAAGTATAAATAAAAATAAGAATGATGTATTGTCCTTCTTTATCTCTGACTACAGCCTTTAGTTTAAAATCCAATATATCTGATATGTGAATTGCTATCCCAGCTTTCTTTTGAGGCCCGTTGGCATGAAAGATATTCCTCCATTCCTTCATGTTCAATCTGGATGTATCTTTATGTTCCAAATATGTCTCTTGTAGACAGCATATGGATGGTCCTCTCATTTTATCTAATCTGCAACCCTGTAGCATTTTATGGGAGCATTTAGGCTCTTCACATTGAGAATGATTATGAAAGATACGTTTTTATTGACATCATGCAGCCTGTGAAGTCCTTGTTTGTATAGATTGTCTCTATACATTTCTGTTTTTTGTCACTCTTGGGTTCTTTCTTCTTTTTTATTTTTTATTTATTTATTTTTTAAAAAAGATTTCATGGAAATGAAAAGGCTAAACCAATCTCTGGTCAGGCAGGGTTCTCTCAGAACCCAGGGTTCTGTCAGAGATCACAAGTAGACAGAGAGGCAGGCAGTGAGAGGAAGGGAAACAGACTCCCCACTGAGCAGAGAGCCTGATGCGGGGCTTGATCCCAAGACCCTGGGATCATGACCTGAGCCAAAGGCAGAGGCTTTAACCCACTGAGCCACCCAGGTGCCCCAATCTTTCTTCTTTTTTAGAACCTTCCTTAATGTTTCTTGTAGTGGGGGCTTGGTGGTCACATACTCTTTTAAATCTTGCAGGTCTTGGATGCTCTTTATCTCTCCATCCATTTTGAATGTCAGTCTTGCTGGATAAAGTCTTCCTGGCTGCATGTTCTTCTGATTTAGTACCCTGAATATGTCTTTCCAGCCCTCTCTGACTTGCCAGGTTTCTGGGGACAGGTCTGACATTATTCTGATGGACCATCCTCTGTACATAAGGAATCTCTTTCAAGTAGCTTCCCTCAGAACCTCTTGTCTAAAATTATGATTTATGAGTTTCACAATTAAGTGCCTTGAGGTTGTTCTAGATTCGTTGAACTTGTTGGGTGTTCCCTCTGCCTCTAGGACCCAAACGCTTGTTCTGTTCCCCAGACTGGGAAAATTTTCCTGCAGAATTCATTCAATTATATCTTCTAGTCTTTCTTTTTCCATTCCCTCAGAGATCCCAATAATTCTGACTTTGGAACATTTCATAGCATCATTTATTTCCCTAATTTTGTTTTTATGGCTTTTAAGCTGTTTCTTCCATGCCTCCTCCTGATCCTTTTCCTCTCTCATTTTGTCGTCTAGATCACTAATTCTATCTTCTGCCTTGGTTACCCTAGTTGTTAGACTGTTTAGATTAGACTGTATCTCATTGATAGCATTTTTAACATCTGCCTGGGAGGCTCTCAATTCTGCCCTTAGAGATTTTATGTTGTCACTAATTGTTTTCTCCAACCTAGTCATTGCCTGGATAATTGTAACTCTGAACTCCATTTCTGACCTTGTGTTTATGTTCATATCCAATAGTTCTGATGGAGAGGACACGGTCTCTGAATTTTTCCTCTGTTGGGTGTTCCTCCCCCAAGTCATTTTGCTGAGAAGTGGTTGGGGGGATGTATAGCTGAATATATCAACCATGATCCAGGCAAGGTGCACCCTGGAACGTTTTGGAGCAATTGGAAGTCACCACAAAAAAGAAAGAGAAAAGAAAAATAGAAAGAGACAAAAGAGAGAACCCAGACAGAATGAGCCCCCAAAGTAAGATTTATAAGGTATATTAACAAAAACGGCAAACAGAAAGGCTGACAAAAGTGAATGACAAGAAAAAAAAAAAAGAACCTAGCCAAAATGAACCTCAAAGATAAGATTTATATAATACCAGAACAAAAACAAATGCACAGAAATACTAACAGAAGAAGAAATTGGGAGGATGGTTATAAATCCTCGATGTGGGCGAGAAAGTTTATTTTGTTCTTCCTGAGTATATCTTGGTATCTTTGTTAAGGGACTCAAATTTCCAGAGATAAAGGGAGATTAAAATTGGTTTATATATAGGGGTAGTATTGATTAGGGAAAGAGAGATATCTTGAAGCTTATATCTGTATGTATATTTTTAAAAAAGGAAAAAGAAAAACAGAAGTATATGTGTGAATAAAGTTCCAGTTAAAATGTTATTATGGAATATGTTGCATTAAACCTCTAGTTGTAGTGATAAGATGTAAAAATTTAAAAATTAAAAAAAACAAGAATCATGAGTATGAATTTAAATAAATAGTTGTATCTAGGGGCGCCTGGGTGGCTCAGTGGGTTAAGCCGCTGCCTTCGGCTCGGGTCATGATCTCCAGGTCCTGGGATCGAGTCCCACATCGGGCTCTCTGCTCAGCAGGGGGCCTGCTTCCCTTCCTCTCTCTCTCTGTGATCTCTTCCCTTCCTCTCTCCTACTGTGATCTCTCTCTGTCAAATAAATAAATAAAATCTTTAAAAAAAAAAAGAATAGTTGTATCTATAAAATATACAGGTTTTTAGGTCAATACCTGTGAGCTTAATATGTTGTTTTCCCTGATGTTGGGGTTTTACAGTTTTATGGGGACCTGTCATGGTTGTCCTCTTGTTCTTTTGACTTGCCATCTGGGGGAGGGGCCTGCCACGTTGTTCTTCAGTCAGTCTTGCTTGGGTTGAATCATCCTGCTCCTTATCTAGGGGCTGGGCTCTGTGGAAACCGTTTTTTCAGGCTTTTGTTCTCTGGGGGTTTTTGTTCTTTGAAGACTTTTTGTGGCTTTTTGCTTTTCTCAGGCTTAGGGGAAAGCAAACTGTACCCAGACCTCCCCCTCAGAGAGAGAAGCCTCAGTCTGCTCGCCTTTGGGTGGTCCAGAACACACAGACTCCCCTCTGTAAACTCCACTGAACAGGGCAATCTCCCACAGATGGTGTGCACCCCCAGCCATTGTCTCAGTGGTTGCCCAAGGCACCTGCTTTTTTGTGCACCCCCCGTGCCACTAAAACTGGTAGTGGTCAAGGGAGCCTGCTTCCAGTTGCTGCCTTTGCTGATCTGCTGTTTGGGGTCCAGGCCCATGCAGGGTGTACAGGTCATGGAAGGCTAAACCAATCTCTGGTCAGGCAGGAACCCTTTCTCTCAGAACCCAGGGTTCTGTCCAGATCCTCAGCCGGTCTCCTCCAGCTAGTACACACACCAAGCTCTTTCAGGTGGGGGCAGGGAGTGCACTTGGATCCTGGCTGCTCAGTGTGCACAAAGTGCAAAAGACTGTGGTTCAAGAGAGCTCCAGCTGGTACAAATACCAGACTTTCTCACACATGGGCGGGAGTGTGCCCAGCCAAGCAGTGCTGCAAGCAGCAGAAAGCTTCGGGCTTAGGGATCAAGAACTAGAGGCTCCATGCCCTCTCTCTGGTATAGGAGGTCATTGGCAGTGGCACCGCCATCCTGGGTTGTGGGTTTAGGCCCGTGCCTGTGACCACCCGTTTCCACCAGTTGCCCCTTAAGCTCTTTTGCTCTTTTTGAGTGCTTTTAACCAGGCTCCAAGTTCATGCTGCTCCCCAACCTCAGGACACTTTTCGTATTTGGGTAATATTTCCCAATGGGTCACTTCTGGTGACTCCCTCCCCCTTCTGTTTGTCCTCCGATATCAGTCTGAGCATTCCCACTCGGCTTTACATCTCCACTGATGTCTTCTGCCCCCACAGAGATCCAGAAGTGTATAATCTTACATCTCAGGCTGATTTCACGGGCGTTCAGAGTGTTCTGGTAGATATTTAGCTCACTTTAGAGGACTGGTTGAAGCAGGGTCTCCTACTTCTCTGCCATCTCACCCCTCCTCCTCTCTGCTCCCCCCCCCCCCCAGGAATCTTTACATACTGTGTCCAATTTTTCATCATGAATAGCAGATTTTGGAGCTCTTGAGTTTTCTCATCCTCTTTCTACCTATTATTTTATGGTAGTATTTTTAGCTTCTAAGCTGTATGATTGTTCCTCCTCTTTCTTGTAAGTTTGATGAACTATATTAACTCAGAGGCGAATGGAGACTTTTTATTGAATCTGTTTCTGTTTGAGAAGTCAGTTGCATTCACACTTACAGTTTCTAAAAGTGTGTGTGGTTGGGGCAGGGAAGTCACACTTTTTGCAGAGTTTCAAATTCTTAGAGTACTGAAGCAAAAAGAGAATGTGCTGAATGTGTCTCAGAGGCTTAGCGTGAGGAAGGGGCTGCCTGAGGCCCCCATGAGTGTGCCACCCTTCCCTGGATTACTAATTCCACATGCTGAGCCTCCCTTCATGCACATTCCAGAGCTCTCTTCGACCTTCAGCCCCTTGCATGTTCTCGTTCCTCTGCCATCTCCCCAGAGTCCTCTTCGAATTCATATCTCAGCCAAGATGTCATCTTCTTTCGAGGGCTTCTAATTCCCCAGTATTCATCCTACTAATATACACTTTGTTCTCTACCACATTATCCTGGTTCATTTTTATCCTAGCACTGGACTTTTCTTGTTTATTTGTTTTTGCTCCTCGATTCTGGTTTTATTTTTTTCTCTTCCTTAAAATGTCAGATCCATGAGGGAAGGGACAGGAGTATATCCCCATATCCCTGTATACAAGAACATGCCTGCCACATAGTAGGTGCTTAGCAAACACTCATGTAATAGATAAATAATGTGGAAGCCTCACTGGAGACTGTCACATGCCAAGGTGGCCTCTGTTGCCCAGCAGGTCACACAATCTCCTTGGTTTTATTTTTTTCCAGAAATTAATTCCTTATCAGTTTGAGTCCTACTCTTTCTGGTGGTCCTGGGCCATCTTATTTTCTTCTACATCATCTGCTTGGTGGAAAGCCATTTGGTCCCAAACAATAAGATCTTTGTGGTGTTCTATCTGCTAGCAAGTCTGACCCAGGTAAGGATGGTTATAGCAGTACCAAAACAGCACTCAGTGGTTAGCCAGCAAGATTTGTCTCCCTGTCTGGGAAAGATGCTGCAGAGATAAGGTCGGGGTTTCCTGGACATGGCAGGGTACAGCCCCCATCTTCCAAGAGTCAACTTGTTCAAGCACAAAGGCATGATCCAGACAGAGAGGCCACTCCACACTCTACTACACACTTCCCCCTGCACATTCCACACAGCACATGCTACCCTGCACACTTCATAGGGTACACCGCCCACAGGGCACTATCCATTCCACGTATAGAACACTGCACATTCCTCAGCAGAGGATCAGAGGATGGTCCTGAAGTGGCGGCAAGTTTCCAAGAAGCAGGTTGATGAGTGGGTCCAGCTGGGGAACTGGGCCATACACACCATCCATCACGGAAAGGGTGGGCAGAGACCAGCCCCTTGCTGGAGTGCATGGACTTCAGTCAGGACTGGATGATGATAGGGACATGTGGGCCCAGGTTGTTGGCAGAGAGAACTGTGGGCACTGATGGACAATTCTAGGATGGGAGTGCTACAATGAGGAACTCACATGTTCGAATCTCCCTGAGTTAGGGCATTTGCAATTGCATGTCCCTGACCCTGAAGACTGAGCTGGGACACTCTGAGGCAGTGTTTTGAGCAGGAGCAAGGAAGGGGCTGGAGTCTGCCTGGGACAGGGGACTGAGGAGCCCTGAAATGAGGCCAGGACTGTGCTCACTACCCTGTGGCACTTTCAGGAAAGGCTTACTCTCCAAAGCTGCCCATACAAGGACCTCCAGCAAATCCAAACTAAAGTCCCAATAAGACCTATGTCTTGAGTTTCCAAAGACCGTGCAAGGAGCTGCTGTAGCTGAGATGGTCTGTCTGGCACCTCAGTTTGCCAGGAGCAGGCCTGACCACAGAGAAGGAGGCTAGGCAAGTATGGGTAAGTGTGGACTTCCTGCCTCGGCATGAGCTCAGAGCTGGGCATTGACCCCAAGAAAAGCTGGAGGAAGGAGACTCCTAGGAGTGGACATGTCCACCTTGGTATCTGCCTTTGAAATTTGCTAGTGTTTCTTGGTGACACTTGGCTTTCTGACTTGGTTGTAATATTTTGTGTCTGCTTGCCCTTATGCCAGGTGACAATTCTACTGTACCTGGCAGAAGTAGTGGTTCAGCTGACATGGCACCAGACCCTGGATCCAGACAACCACTGCATCCCCTATCTCACAGAGTTGGGGGACCTCCTAGGGACTGGCCTTCTGAATTTCTGCTTTCTTATCAGCTGGTTAGTGAGCAGTGAAGCAAGGCTGGATGCTTCTCAGAACCAGCATCTGGGCCTCCCTCATGAGTCCAGGCAGCCTCAGTTGCTCAGTGGAGTTTTCCTTCATACCAGCAGGGTACAGAATGCAGTGTCTTCCTGCCTGGGTCCTCTGGAAGGATGGTTGACACCTGCCTCTGCAGTGGCCCTTTGTCAGTCTGCTAAGGACATTAACACACTTGACTCTGGAGGTGAGGGAAGACTGAAATCAGAAACATTGTTTGTGCATTAATGTGACTGCACATTCCTCCACATACAACCGTGAGCTTGATGAGTGCAAATGAGTATGGAGGTGTGTGTAGAGAACAGGGGACTCTGGCCTGAAGATGCTGAAGGAACAGGGGACATGGGAGATATGCTGGCATTCTTCTGTGCCCATGCAGCCTGGACTGGGGAGAAGCAGGAATGAGATGCCTTCTATGCCCAAGCCCCAGGACTAAGCTGTGGCTTAAGCACAGTCTTCACCAGGTCCAAGCCATTCTGCTGGTTTGCCTGCAAATGCACAGCCCTCCCCAAGACAGCCCCTTCTTGCATACCCTTCATCTGCTCCCAGTATTTAATTTTGTTGATTTTGTTCTCCTTTTCTTCTTTTTACATTTATGTGAAACTTCTGTTTAGAGTTTAATGGTCAGAGAAGTATAAAATAAAATATACATTATATTATACTTGGCCTTTGTGTCCTTAAAGATATTTTATGCCACCATGAGACTTGGGGTCTATAAGTAACAAAATCTCTGGTGTTTCTCTAGTGTCTGTTTCTCAAACTGTGCTCTCCAGCATAGAAGCATTAACATTACAGCAAAGTTTGTTAGAAATGCAAGTTGTTAACCTGCCCTCCCTTAGGCCTGCAAGATCAGGCTGTCTTGGGGTAGAGCTTGGTTGTGTAGGATTAATAAGCTCTCCATGTTGATCTGATACATTCTCCTGTTTGAGAACCACTGCTCCAGAATGCCCTCATTTTTTTTTTAAGATTTTACTTGTTTATTTGACAGACAGAGACATAGCGAGAGAGGGAACACAAGTGGGGTGAGTGGGAGAGGGAGAAGCAGACTTCCTGCTGAGCAGGGAGCCTGGTGTGGAGCTCTTCCCACCCTGGGATCATGACCTGAGCTGAAGGCAGACCATTAATGACTGAGTCACTCAGGCGCCCCATGCCCTCACTTTTTAAAATAAGTATTTACTTCCTGTTTCTTTTTTTCTTTTAAAAATTTACTGTATTTATTTATTTAGCGCACAAGTTGGGGGAGTGGCAGAAGGAGAGAAAGAATCTCAAGCAGACAGTATGCTGAGTACAGAGCTCAATCACATGATCCCAAGACTATGACTGGAGTCAAAATCAAGAGTCAGATGCTCAACTGACTGAACTGCCCAGTCTCCCCTATGTCTTGTTTCTTACTAACTCATCATAATAACTTTATTTTTTAATGTATTTTTTATTACGTTATGTTAGTGACCATAGAGTACATTAGTTTTTGATGTAGTGTTCCATGATTCATTGCTTGCATATAACACCCTGTGCTCCATGCAATATGTGCCCTCCTTAATACCCATCACTGGCCTCACACATCCCCCTACCCTCTTCCTTTCTAAAACCCTCAGTTTGATTCCCATAATTTATAGTCTCTCATGGTTCATCTCCCCCTCTGATTTCCCCCCACCCTCATTTTTCCCTTCTTTCTCCTAATGTCCTCCATGCTATTCTTTACATTCCATTTCTCTGTTTGACTTTTTTCACTTAGCATAATCTCCTCCAGGTCCATCCATGTTGTTGCTAATGTTGGGTATTCATCCCTGCAGATGGCTGAGTAATAGTCCATTGTATGTATTAACAATATCTTCTTTATCCATTTGTCTGTTGCAGGACATCTTGGGCTTCTTCCACAGTTTGGCTATTATGGGCATTGCTGCTATGAACATTGGGGGCATATGGTCCTTCTTTTCACTACATCTATATCTTTTCACTACATCTGTATCTTTGGGGTCCAGTAGTGCCATTGCTGGGACATAGAGTAGCTAGTAGCTCTATTTTTAAATTTATGAGGAAACTCCACACTGTTTTCCAAAGTCACTGTACAAGCTTGCAACCCCACCAACAGTGCAAGACAGTTCCCCTTTCTCCACATCCTCTCCAACATTTGTTGATTCTTGTCAATTTTTTCTGTTCTAACTGGTGTAAGGTGGTATCCCAATGTGGTTTTGATTGAATTTCCCTGATGCCAATGATGATGAATACTTTTTCAGATGTCTCTTTGCCATTCATATGTCTTTGGAGAAATGTCTGTTCATGTCCTCTGCTCATTTTTTGACTTGATTAGTTTTTTGGGTTTTGGGTTTGAGAAGTTCTTTGTAGATATTAGATACCAGCCCTTTATCTGTAGTATTATTTGCAAATATCTTCTTTTATTCTGTGGGTTGCCTTTTGCATTGTTGACTGTTTTGTTTGCTGTGCAGAAGCTTTTGATCTTGATGAAGTCCCAAAGGTTCATTTTTGCTTTTGTTTCCCTTGCCTTTGGAGATGTGTCTTGAAAGAATTTGCCATGGCTGATGTTGAAGAGGTTACTGCCTATGTTCTCCTCTAGGATTTGGGTGGATTGCTGTCTCTTATTGAGGTCTTTCATCCATTTTGAGTTTATCTTTGTGTATGATGTAAGAGAATGGTCGAGTTACATTCTTCTGTACATAGCTGTCTAATTTTCCCAGCACCATTTGTTGAAGAGACTGCCTTTTACCCATTGCATAGTGAGTCCTCCCTTAGTCAGTTTGTAGAGAGGTCAGGCCATCTCTGTCAACTGCGGTATCCACAGCCTACAGTAGCCCACCATCCCAAGAAACTCCCTCGTGGAGATCAAAGCCTAAATAAGTGGTGTGCTCTGAGAAAGCTGTGCTTTCTTTGCTGACACCTGATGCCCTTTATCCTGCAGAGTTTGTAAGAGAGCTCTCAGCCCCTGCAATCATGACTCATAGTCCTCAGCGGCTATTTCCACTAACTCAGTCAGATCCTTCCCTTCAAATCCTTCAATTGTCTGAACTTTCCTCCTCCAAGAGACTGACTGACTGGCAAAAGCAAGATCATCTAAACGAGCTATTGTGCAACTTCTCTGAAGTTTACCTCAAGTTGTCTAGCTTAGGTAAACAAACATTTAAAGACAACCAAATCTAGAATTTAGCATCCATAAAGGTGTGTTATTAAAACACAATTTTTCTCTCTAAAATAACCCTCATTTCCAGAGGTCGCCAAATCTGGACTAATTTATTTGAAAAACAAATCCAGTTTTAACAAACTTGGCCTCCTTATTTACATAAGCTCAGCAAGAACATTGAGTGATCATATAGATCTTTTAGAATCTGCTTTTCTGGAACTTCTTATAAGGAATCTCTAGGTTGAACTTTTAGTAGCCTCTCCGGGCCAGAAGCCACATACTTGCCATCAGACATGCCTGTAATACCTGTTGATTTGGGCGAATTCCTCTTCCTGAGGTTCCTACACCTGCCAGGAAGTGACATTCTTTACTCACCTAGTGAGGCTCTTGGAAATTCTGTAAGCAAGGTATCAGGCCAACAGTTCCAAAGGGCTTTACGGCTCCAGGTTTTATAAAGTCAACCTTAGTTCTTTTAAGCTGTCTGATCATATCTGAGTTCTTTTCAAATATGACATTCCAGTCAAAGCCTTGGTGAAATAACCAGTGTTTCCAATGGTGTCCTGTTACAAGGAGAACAGATTCTTATTGAACTTATGCAAATGACTGATTGCCATGGAAGAAAGAATACTTGCTCTGAGACATTTTGGTTTCAGAGGGTTCAGATAGAGAGAAAAGTTGAATGCCTTGATTTGTTTACAAATGAATACTTTTACATCTCTGTAAGTTACAGATAACTTGAGAAAAAGTTTCTCTACTCTGGAAGAGCAAACATTACAGAACCAGTAATGCTTAAAATAAGACAAAACATCAAGAGACAAAACATTATAATCTTTCAGTTCATCTAATCCCATGTTGCTAATTCTGGTTTAGTCTGAATGCAGCTTTTACTTCTGGACATTCTTACCCATTTCAGTTTCAGGATTTCAACATATCAAAGACCTGTATTTGTCCTGAAAGTCTCCCATATGAATTTCCTTTAAGGCGGAAGTCATTTTACAAGAGAATTAAAATAATTACAAGTGACAAGAACTCAGAATAGATATGGTTAAATATCAAGTGATGACACTATCAAAACATTAAAACTTTAGGAAATGTATAGAACCTCTAGAGCAGTTACAGCATTTACCCAAATGTAACCCAAGATTTATCATTGGTTTAGAAGTACTTCCTGAGTAACTTAGCATATCAAGGAAAAGCCTTAGTCAAAGGCTATGAGTCAATGAGTCAAAGAGATCTCATTTACAATTCTGGGCAGGCAAAGAGAAAGCCATTTACATTTTCTTAGAAACATCTCAATCTCTAGTGAAGACTAAGTATTAACCAATTGTGAACTGTTACAACAGAATTCTTAGAAGGCAAATTTATGAATCAGTTAAGCACAAAACATGTTTACCAACAGATTTTAAAAGTGTAAACCCAGTTTCAGCAACCAGCACTCTAGTATTTTATCCCATTTGGTTCAAAGTTTCAAGTTACCAAAGACGTTGAAAGCTTCTTTAACAATTACCCATTAAAGCCCTGAGACAGACAATTAACTATCAGTTTAGTCATCTCTTTGCTAACAGATTTCATGTTCCACCTGGGCCCACTCCACTTCAGATGCCATGCTTTCCCTGCCAGCAAGGGGGGAGGGGCTAGGCAGTCCACATTGGGCCAGAGAAGACAGGAACTTCCCTGAAACAAAGGGAGTTTCGGCAGCTGCTTGGGAATATTTCTTTTCTTTTTTAAATTTATTTTTTATTTATTTTCAGCATAACAGTATTCATTATCTTTGTGCCACACCCAGTGCTCCATGCAATCCGTGCCCTCTATAACACCGACCACCTGGTACCCCGACCTCCCACCCCCCCGCCCCTTCAAAACCCTCAGATTGTTTTTCAGAGTCCATAGTCTCTCATGGTTCACCTCCCCTTCCAATTTCCCCCAATTCCCTTCTCCTCTCTATCTCCCCATGTCCTCCATGATATTTGTTATGCTCTACAAATAAGTGAAACCATATGATAATTGACTCTCTCTGTTTGACTTATTTCACTCAGCATAATCTCTTCCAGTCCCGTCCATGTTGCTACAAAAGTTGGGTATTCATCCTTTCTGATGGAGGCATGATGAGGGAGCAGGAGGCTGGCTGAGGACAAAGCAAGAGCTGGCGCCTTGCAACCCCCCCCCCCTTCATCCGCTCCCCTCCATAGGTGTAGCATTGCTCAGGCACCCCTGACTGCCATAAAATGATAAATAGTTAACTTGCTGAGATCACAATCCTGCACGATAGGAGTCTCCCTTGGTTTGCAAATGTCCTTGAGATTACAACAAAGAAGTTACCTTATCAATAGCCCAATTTCCAAAGACACAGAACTCAGTTCCTCAAGCCCTAATGTCACCCTCCCCTCCATGAAAAACCGAAGGAGGTGGAGGTAGAAGGAAAAGTAAATAAAGTTAAATTTCATCTAAACCTAAATCTCATTAACAAGGATGCTTGATAGCAGGAATGTAACATTCCACCAGACTTCCAATTGTCTTTACTTGATAGAAACTAAGCCTTCAATATCCTGATAGTATTCTTTGCCCCAATAGCACTTCTGAACACCCCTTTGTCCTCACTTACCCAACTCCTGTGTATATAACCAACCACTCGTAATAACCCGGGGCGGCCGCATCTCTGCCTGCCCACGGGCCCTGTCCCCGTGATGAAGTTCTAGAACCTAGGTGAGGTTTGGTGGGCTGAGGTCCGGAGCCGATGACCAAGAAAGAATTCTTGAGACATCTTTGGTGCAAAATGGTGGTTTATTAAAGCACGGGGAAAGGGCCCGTGGGCAGGCAGAGATGCGGCCGCCCCGGGTTGTGAGGGGTGGTTGGTTATATACGCAGGAGTTGGGTAGGTGAGGACAAAGGGGTATTCAGAAGGGTTATTGGGGCAAAGAATACTATCAGGATATTGAAGGCTTAGTTACTATTAAGTAAAGACAATTGAGAGTCTCCTGGTGGAATGTTACATTCCTGCCATCAAACATCCTTGTTAATGAGATTTAGGTTTAGAAGAAATTTAACTTTATTTGCTTTTCCTTCTACCTCCGCCTCCTTCGGTTTTTATGGAGGGGAGGGTGACATTAGGCTTGAGAAACTGAGTTCTGTGTCTTTGGAATTTGGGCTATTGATAAGGTAACTTCTTTGTTTGTAAATCTCAAGGACATTTGCAAACCAAGGGAGACTCCTGTCTTGTAGAATTGTGATCTTAGCAAGTTAACTATTTATCATTTTATGGCAGTCAGGGGTGCCTGAGGAATGCTACACCTAGGGAGGGGAGCGGATGAAATGGGGGGGGGTGCAAGGCGCCAGCTTTTGCTTTGTCCTCAGCCAGCCTCCTGCTCCCTCATCATTCCCCCCTGAACAATTTTGACCCTTAAATCTTTAAGGTGGTTGAAGGTGGAAGGTCTCATCTTCTGTAACTTCTTCGTGCTGAATAGGGGCGTAGAGCTGTCCCTACCTGCTCGGGTCAATATTTGTCAGGGTAGGAACGTATAAGAGAGTTATGAAAGGTGGAGGCAGCTGAATCCAGCGCTGACAGTGAGGAGGCGTCCTCGCGCGCGACAAGGATCGTCTGCCGTGGTGTAGTCATTGTAGCAATGGAGTCTCGGCACCAAGTAGAGAAACATGGAACAAAGCAACATATTAAGGTTAATAAGGCGATAAGAATAAGAAGCCCGAAAAGGAGATTCGGCCATAGCCCTCCTTCAAACCAGGAACTTAACCATTCGCTGAGAGAGAGAGGAGGATCTTGTAGGGCCTTAATCTGGGTATTCATATCTTTTATTAGTCCTGTGACATTTTTGTGATAGTCTGGGATGTACACACAACATTCTGTCTTGATAATTGCACATGTGCCACCCTGTGCTGCTGTCAGGACATCTAAGGCCATCCTATTCTGTAGGACTGCCTGGCGTATTTGTGACACTTCAGTATTAAGTAGGGAGATGCTGTTCAGTGAGTCATTGAGTGCCTTTGTAGTATATTTATTAAGGGCTTCTACATGCCACATGACATCTTCTAGTCCCGCAGATGGAACAAAGATGGATGCTAAGTGATCATACCATTTAAAAACAGATCGTGTCCACCTTTGTTTCAAGTTGGGGAGATTAGCTGGAGTTGTAATGTTTTTAGTAATGCGCCCATGGATCCAGGCAAATCCTAAAGTACAGCGACCTATTCACCCTGGAGGAAGCCAGGGCCACAGGTTGGTTCCACATATCCAGTGGGTTCCGTTTGGAGCTGGCCATCTAATGCCAGGTCACCTTACCCAATCAGTAGCAAAACATTCAGTAGCCTGGAGTACTATTATTTGGGAACACATTTCTAATGATAGCCATCCTCGATACTGTGTGTTATTTGTCCAAGTATCCTACGTATGATTCTTTTGTTCCCAGCATAAAACTGCCTTTTAACTGAGCTGTCCAATCGTGGGTGTGAACCACAAATATGTATCCCGGATCTGATATATGCCATCTTCAGTATAGCGATAAGGAGGGTTTTGGAACTTAGGCCCATATTTGATTGGGGAGTTATGGCTTGATAGCAATCCCCTTTCCTTCCAAATAGCTCCATGGGCATGTAGTACCAGGAAAGCATATTTGGTCAGTATAAATGTTAATTCTTAGACTTTGGCAATTGCAAAGTGCTAGTAAGCACTATGGCACACCTAGCTTTTCTTATTTTTTTCTATGAAAACTACTGTCATCAGAAAACCAACTGTCATTCATATTTTTAACAGGGGCATCTTAAATCTGGCCAGATAGAGTAAGCAAGATCAATAACCTTTTTGCTCTATAGAGAAAGAAGTACAGTAGTCAGGTTCAGGCATACAGGTAACTAGGTTTAAAGTTTGACAAGTTTTGGTGGCGCCTGGGTGGCTCAGTGGGTTAAGCCGCTGCCTTCGGCTCAGGTCATGATCTCAGGGTCCTGAGATCGAGCCCCGCATCGGGCTCTCTGCTCAGCAGGGAGCCTGCTTCCTCCTCTCTCTCTGCCTGCCTCTCTGCCTGCTTGTGATCTCTCTCTGTCAAATAAATAAATAAAATCTTTAAAAAAAAAAAAAAAAAAAGTTTGACAAGTTTTAAGTATTATTTCTGGCATATCTGTAAGTATGGCCCAATATTTAATTAGTTGGCCTCCATCACACACTGGTGGCCTTTGATTTCTAAGACAAATCTGGACCTGATGTGAAGTCATTACAGTCAGGGACTGTCCCATAGTGAGCTTTGAGGCTCTTTTTATAGGAGGGCTGTTCTAGGTTTCGCTAAAGCATCTATTTGCAATTGCACCTCAACAGAGGTGGCCTCTAGGATAAATATAACTAAGGGATGAAACCAATAAGAAGACCTTTGAGTGGTCCAGCCTTAACAATATCCTGATTACAGAGGATCATTGTCAAGTGGGAGAAAACTTGTCAAGAGATAAGGGGAGCCCCCCATGAATCATCCAATCCACTCATAAAGAAAGTGGGGTCATCCATTATCTCCACAAGTCCATAGGTAATCCTATGGAGTCGATAGGTTGGCTTTTAGGCAATTTCATTATCCCAGCCACACATAAGGTGTTAGTTAAGTTATACAATTGTAGGGGAATCAATCCCATTTTCCAGTTGTTTAATCATGTGCTGTGGGGTCTGCTAATATCCCCACAAAATAATAAGATTGACTAAAGAAGCTATTGTGCAACTTCTCTGAAGTTTACCTCAAATTGTTTAGCTTAGGTAAACAAACATTTAAAGACAATCAAATCTAGAATTCAACATCCATAAAGGTGTGTTATTAAAACATAATTTTTCTCTCTAAAATAACCCTCATTTACAGAGATAGCCAAATCAGGACTAATTCACTTGTGAAACAAGTCCAGTTTTAACAAACTTGGCCCATTATTTACATAAGCTCAGCAAGAACAGTGAGTGTGATCAATAGATCTTTTAGAATCTGCTTTGCTGGAACTTTGTATAAGGAATCTCTAGGTTGAACTTTTAGTAGCCTCTCTGGGCCAGAAGCCAAGCCCTGTACTTGCCATGAGGCATGCCTGCAATACCTTTGGGCGAATTCCTCTTCCCGAGACTGCACCTACCAAGGAGTGACATTCTTTACTCACCTGGTGAGGCTGCTGGGAACTCTGTAAGCAAGGTATCAGGCCAACAGTCCCAAGGGGCTTTATGGCTCCAGGTTTCATAAAGTCAACCTTAGTTCCTTTAAAGCTGTCTGGTCATATCTGAGTCTATGCATGTCTTTCTCAAATATGATATTCCAGCCAAAGCCTTGGTAAAATAACCCATGTTTCCAATGGTGTCCTGTTAAAGGAGAACAGATTCTTATTGAACTTATGCAAATGACTGATTGCCATGGAAGAAAGAATACTTAACTGAGACCTTTTGGTTTCAGAGGGTTCAGATAAAGAGAAAAGGTGAATGCTTTGAGCACTTTTACAAATGAGCACTTTTACATCTCTATAAGTTACAGATAACTAGGAGGGAGTATCCCTAGTCTGTAAGAGCAAACAGTAGAGAGAACCAGCAATGTTTAAAGTAAGACAAAACATTAACAGACACAACACTACAATCTTTTAGTTAATTTAGTCCCATGCTACTAATTCTGGTGAATGCGGCTTTAGTCAGTTTTGGAAATTCTTACCCATTTCAGTTTTAGGATTTTCAAGCATATCAAATATCTATATTTGTCCTGAAAGTCCTTTATAGGAATCTCCTTGAAGATAATTTTACAAGAGAATTAAAACAATTATAAATGACAAAAATTCAGAGTGGGTATGGTTAGAGCTAAAGAGACACGGGAGTTTACAATTTAGCTGCAAGGAAATCAGGTTATTTCTGTGATACATAACATTTCCATAATTACAGTATCAAGCGGTGATCTCTCAAAACATTAAAACTTTAAGAAGTGCATAGAATCTCTAGAATAGTTATAGTATTTTCCCAAATGTAATCCAAGGTTTATCATTGGTTCAGTAGTACTTCATGAGCAACTTCACATACCAAGGAAAAGCCTGAGTTAAAGAGATTTACAATTTAAATCTTGTCACATTTGCTAAAATCTTAGAAAGTTTTAAAGCACATGCCTAAATATAATTAGGGATGTTAAACACCTGATAAAACATAGAAACTGGTTTTTCTGGGCAGGCAAAGAGAAAACCATTTACATTTTCTTAACAGCAGATCAATTGATCTAAGAAAACATTGTCCTTTTGAACAGAGAATTTCAGTCTTGTACCAATGTACCTTTAAAACCCATTCATTTCAATCTTAATCCATTCTTGACCATAGCTAAAATTCCTTTTCTGAAGATTTCCCTTCACAAACCTTCTACAACTTTCCTTTGCATTCAGGTTTTGTCCCAAGCCATTTCCTTCCAAACAACCATCTCATTTAGGACAAAATTACCTTCCCTTACCTTCAGCAAAATGTATTCCCATTCCTTAAATCTTTCTTACATATCTCCTACTTTCCTACATACAGAGTTTCCCTTTATTTCCATCAGTCTTAGTTACACTAAGCAGAACTTCGTATTCTTAGAAACACCTTTAGTTATTAACCAATTGTGAACTGCTACAACAGAATTCTTCAGGTGGCAAATTTATGAATCAGTTAAGTGGCAAACAAGTTTACCAACAGATTTAAATACTCTTAGTTTCTTTGCAGTAAGAAGTCAAAAGCACAAACCTACATTCAGTAATTAACGACTTAGCATTTTATCCTGTTTGGTTAAGACCTAGATGTCCACAATTTAATTCCATTTGTCATCCAAGCAAAACTTTAAAACTTTCAGGTTACCAAAGACTTTGAAAGCTACTTCAGCAATTACCCATTAGAACTTTGAGATAGACAATTAACCATCAGTTTAGTCATTTCTTTGCTAACAAATTTTAACAAGTAACACAAGCTTATCTGACCTTCAGTAAACTTTGATAGAATAAAAGCTTCACATTTACTGCTGTTACTTCAAAGACACGTCTTAATTAAACCAACAAACTTAACTTAGTTCCAATAGTGATTTATGTTCCACCTGGGCCCACTCCACTTTGAATGTTTACCTGAGACATGCGTGGGAAGATCTGGAGTGGGGAGTGTTAGGTCCAGGGGTGCTTTTCTTGCTCCTTTACAGTGGAGAGAGAAGGAGCCGTGGTGCATGATCTAGAAGCTAGTCATGCAGGCTGCACGCGCGTTGGTACAGAAACACGTAAGGGGGAAACAGAAGAAACAAAGTGCTGCCAGGAGGCAGAGAAAAGATTCCCAGTTTTAGAGCTCATAAGCCCCAACAGAGGAGCAGACGCCATGCTTTCCCACCAGCAAGGGGGGGAGGGGTTAGGCAGTCCAAGTCAGGCCAGAGAACACAGGGAAACTTCCCCGAAACAAAGAGAGTTTCGGCAGCTGCTTGGGAATATTCCTTATAGTCTCTGTCTCGAGTTAGACTAACCCCAGTTGGCTCCAGTTATAGCCATTAACACGGGAAGGGAGTGAGGGAGAAGCCCCCACATCTATTAGGAGAAACAGAGAGAAATAAAGCCAGAGTCCACTTTGCTAGGGATGGCCCAGCAACCTGGGTTTACTAGAAGAAGGCTTATTTACGTAATTACCATCCAATATGTCAGGAGAACGTTTACTAGCTGACTCATTTGGGCAAACACATTCCGCAAAAGCTCCTTAGTCTGGGGTCCTGGTATAGAGCAATAAAGGCCTAGGTATGAGCAGTGAAGGTATCCTAGGTCCATTTGCCCTGTTTCCTGCAGAGATCTAATAGATCCCACTGAGGCCATGCAGTGTTACAGGAGCTCAGTCCTTTCCTAAGTTTTGCAATCCAAATTATTTCCAGTGGGTTAAAAGGCACCCCAAGGTAGAGTCCTTGGGAACTGAGGAAGCCTACTGAGGCCATGCTTCCAGAAAAGTAAAGAAGGTCCATTACCAAATCCCCCCTGACTCCTGGGTAGCGTCCCACGCAGGATATGTCAGAGGTTCTTGTGTGTCAAAAGCGACCAGAGGCGTCCCTCAAGATATCGCTATTGATCACCATCCTGCCTTCCCTGGGAAGACATTCCTGCCATAAAAGGCCCTGGAGGGGTGCCGGCATCCCTCCACTTCCCCATCGCATCCTAGGCTACTGATGGGTGCCTGGTGAATGGACTAAAATGCTTGTGCCATGCCATCGTATGTCCTGAAGACTGCATACTGTTTTGCCATATTAACCCATGGAAATGCTAGAGAAGTTTTGGCAAGGGGAAATTACTCAATTTCATAGCTTTAGGCGGTTTGCAGAAGACACTGACGAGAAACAGTAAAGATTGAAATCCATCATGGTCTATGCGACATTCCAACACATGTGGTCCTTGCAGCCAACTTCCCTAGGAAATGGTCCCCGGTTGCGTTTTAATTCAATCGGGTACTGGTTTCGGCCGGCTCCCAGTGGAGGTCTCGCGGCCAGAAGTGGCTAGACCGGGCATGTGGAGGGGATCACATTAGATCAATCAGGAGGAAACCTCACACGGGAGTCTTAAGATTGGCAGCCGTCCTGGTGACTTAGGTGGCTGTCCCATGCCCAAGAGAGACAACTTTCTATAAGAACAGGAATAAAGAGAGGCCATCAAGTTTCTGGGTCTTATTGCCATTCCGGCCAGGGTACTAGCTTACAGCCAAAAGGCAGACGCTCTCCTCCCCATAGAGTAGCTACGGGCTAGAGGATTACAGCCTGAGCAATTGACATGCAAGTGTTCCAATAAGACCATACTCCTTGAAAAAGCCCCTGAAATCAGAGTAAATGGAGAGAAAGTACTCACCAATTTTGCACCGAAGCTCAGAGTCCAAATGTAAAGACTCACAGCCCCACGTTGGGCGCCATATGATGAAGTTCTAGAACCTAGGTGAGGTTTGGTGGGCTGAGGTCCGGAGCCGATGACCAAGAAAGAATTCTTGAGACATCTTTGGTGCAAAATGGTGGTTTATTAAAGCACGGGGAAAGGGCCCGTGGGCAGGCAGAGATGCGGCCGCCCCGGGTTGTGAGGGGTGGTTGGTTATATACGCAGGAGTTGGGTAGGTGAGGACAAAGGGGGTATTCAGAAGGGTTATTGGGGCAAAGAATACTATCAGGATATTGAAGGCTTAGTTACTATTAAGTAAAGACAATTGAGAGTCTCCTGGTGGAATGTTACATTCCTGCCATCAAACATCCTTGTTAATGAGATTTAGGTTTAGAAGAAATTTAACTTTATTTGCTTTTCCTTCTACCTCCGCCTCCTTCGGTTTTTATGGAGGGGAGGGTGACATTAGGCTTGAGAAACTGAGTTCTGTGTCTTTGGAATTTGGGCTATTGATAAGGTAACTTCTTTGTTTGTAAATCTCAAGGACATTTGCAAACCAAGGGAGACTCCTGTCTTGTAGAATTGTGATCTTAGCAAGTTAACTATTTATCATTTTATGGCAGTCAGGGGTGCCTGAGGAATGCTACACCTAGGGAGGGGAGCGGATGAAGGGGGGGTGCAAGGCGCCAGCTTTTGCTTTGTCCTCAGCCAGCCTCCTGCTCCCTCATCACCCGTGCTTTAATAAACCACCATTTTGCACCAATGACGTCTTAAGAATTCTTTCTTTAGTCGTCGGCTCCGAACTTCCTCACCCCACCGAACCTGACTTAGGTTCTGGGACTTCATTATTTTTGGCGAGCCAGCCAGGAGTTTTGCGAGTCTTTACATTTGGACTCTGAGCTTCGGAGCAAAATTGGTGAGTACTTTCTCTCCTTTTCCTGTACTCTCATTCCAGGGCTTTTTCAAGGAGTATGGTCTTATTGGAACACTTGCATGTCAATTGCTCAGGCTGTAATCCTCTAGCCTGTGGCTACTCCACGGGGAGGAGAGCGTCTGCCTTTTGGCTGTAAGCTAGTACCCTGGCCGGAATGGCAATAAGACCCAGAAACTTGATGGCCTCTCTTTATTCCTGTTCTTATAGAAAGTTGTCTCTCTTGGGCACGGGATAGCCACCTAAGTCACCAGGACGGCTGCCAATCTTAAGACTCCCGTGTGAGGTTTCCTCCTGATTGATCTAATGTGATCCCCTCCACATGCCCGGTCTAGCCACTTCTGGCCGCAGGACCTCCACTGGGAGCCGGCCGAAACCAGTACCCGATTGAATTAAAACGCAACCGGGGACCGTTTCCTAGGGAAGTTGGCTTTAAGGACCACATGTGTTGGAATGTCGCATAGACCATGATGGATTTCGATCTTTACTGTTTCTCAGAGTGTCTTCTGCAAACCGCCTAAAGCTATGAAATTGAGTAATTTCCCTTGCCAAAACTTCTCTAGCGTTTTTGTGGGTTAATATGGCAAAACAGTATGCAGTCTTCAGGACATACGATAGCATGGCACAAGCGTTTTAGTCCATTCACCAGGCACCCATCTGTAGCCTAGGATGCAATGGGGAAGTGGAGGGACACCAGCACCCCTCCAGGGCCTCTTACGGCAGGAATGCCTTCTGAGGAAGGCAGGATGGCGATCAATAGCGTATCTTGAGGGACGCCTCAGGTCGCTTTTGACCCCTAAAACCTCTGACATACCCTGTGTGGGACGCCACCCAGGAGTCGGGATTTGGTAATGGACCTTCATTACTTTTCTGGAAGCATGGCCTCAGTAGGCTTCTTCAGTTCCCAAGGACTCTACCTTGGGGTGCCTTTTAACCCACTAGAAATGATTTGGATTGCAAAACTTAGGAAAGGACTGAGCTCCTGTAACACTGCATGGCCTCAGTGGGATCTATCAGTTAGATCTCCTCTGCAGGAAACAGGGCAAATGGACCTAGGATACATTCACCGCTCAACCTAGGCCTTCATTGCTCTACACCAGGACCCCAGACTAAGGGGCTTTTGTGGAATGTGTTTGCCCAAATGAGTCAGCTAGTAAACTTTCTCCTGACATATTCGATGATAATTACGTAAATAAGCCTTCTTCTAGTAAACCCAGGTTGCTGGGCCATCCATACTCCATAGTGTATATGGACCACATATTCCTTATCCATTCGTCCATTGAAGGGCATCTTGGTTCTTTCCACAGTTTGGCGACCGTGGCCATTGCTGCTATAAACATTGGGGTACAGATGGCCCTTCTTTTCACGACATCTGTATCTTTGGGGTAAATACCCAGGAGTGCAATTGCAGGGTCATAGGGAAGTTCTATTTTTAATTTCTTGAGGAATCTCCACACTGTTCTGCAAAGAGGCTAAAATGATGAAGTCCCAGAACCTAAGTCAGGTTCGGTGGGGTGAAGAGGTTCAGAGCCGATGACTAAACAAAGAATTCTTAAGACATCGTTGGTGCAAAATGGTGGTTTATTAAAGCACGGGGACAGGACCCGTGGGCAGGAAGAGCTGCTGTATGTCTCTGTAGCCAGCTTCCCTGTTCTAATACCTATAAGCTCTGCGACACTCAGACACCCCCGATCCTTCTGTGACCTGTCAGGACCTGAGGCCACGCTGACCCTGCTTGGGCTTCACCCCGGTTTAGCCTCTGGAGTGATGTTCCTCAGTGGAACAGACTTTTAAAAGTCTTTATTTTGTGCTCTGGTGCTCCTCCGCCGCTTGCCGGGAGCCGGCCCCTCTCCTCGGGGTCTATCTTCCCGTAGCTTTGGATTCACTTCTCCGCCAGTCCTACCTTTCAGAAAGTGGTTGATTTTCTGTTTCTAGAATTGCTGTTGTTCTTCTCTTCGATCTGCCATTGGATTTGGATTTGTGAGTGTTTTCAAACTTTAGATAAGCTATCTAGCTGATCTCCTGCTACCTGAAGTAGTGTCAGCCTGCTACTTCTCCACCATATTGACTCCTGTTTCACCTTATTGCATTTTAAAGTGAGTGAAGATATAAAAATATGAGCATGCCCATGCCCGTTGATATATACAACTTAGTGGATTGAATGTTAAGTAAAACCTGTTACCTACGGATTCCTGATTCCAAAGACTTTGAAACAATTGGAGTATCAGGTAGTTATCTTTTTACCAGTAATAATTTCTCCCCCCCTGGAAATAATTCCCTAACTGCCGACACAAAGGGACTTGGGAGGAATACATTCTTTAGGAAAATTTGATGCCTTTGTCCATGGGTAGGCCTCCCCTCTTCTTGCCTTTTGGTTTTCTGGTCTCTATCACAGATTTTCACCTGGTTTTCTATTGTCACCAACTTAAGAAGAAAGCTCTACAAGCAGGACCTTGGATGAAAGGATCCTCAGAGGGTTTTCTTTCTGTAATAGCAGACTGGTCAGGGGGATAGTGAAGGCAGTATGTATTCTGGAATCACTCACTTTCTGAGGAGAAATCTGGGAGAGGAGAAAGGTAGGGCTGTCCTGGCAGTTTAGTGTTGAAAGCCACCTGATTCCAGCTTCCTGGTGGGACTGAGAATATGGCATGTGGCAACACAAAGGGATTTTCTAGGGGAAGACCTGTGGCCACGTTGTACAGTCCTCAGAAGCAAGTGGGGTAGGTCTGCATGCAGGGAAGTAGGTGTGTCAGTATGGGAATCCATGTGCAGTGATTCTAGTTTTGATTGTGCATTTTTGTGTGTTTTCCTAGAGTTATGTTTCCCTACACAGAACAATTAATGGTGTTGACTCTCCAAATAAGTTTCCATCACCATACATCATGAGTGCATAAGCATGTGTAAATTAATCAAAGTGTACAATTCAAATATTATTCATGATATGCCAGATAGAATACACCCATTAACCAGGAAAACATATCTCATCAGTAGCCAGGAAGAGGATAACTGTCCCCAAGATCAACAAAATCATGCTTCCCAATTCCTGTTACAGAGTCAGTGACAATTCCATTTAATAATGACTCTCACCTCATGGTAGGTCTTTTGAAATTGTAAAAGGTCAGGGTCCCTCAGTCTTGCCACTTCACCCACTCAAAACACTCTTCATCTAAGTGAGTCTTCCCAAGTCCCTCTGAAGCAGTGAGTGCTGGGGCTGGCTCCTTCCTTCAGCAGGTGGCTCCTGGTGCCACTGCATGCCCACACCCAGACCTGGTGGGAATCTAGAAGGGAGGAGTACCAGGAATTTGGGGAGGGAAATTCACTCCCTCTTTCCCCACTGAGGTCTAGCATTTACCTTCAGAATAAGGAATAATAGAATAAAACTCATTCTTGTTTGGAGAATGAGTCTTCCACCACTGATCATTGCAGTGGTTCTTTTGTGTTGGGCAAAAACAGTGTCATACAAAATGAGAGACAAGAGGTCTTCTTCAGGGACTGAGCATCAGGGTGGGCACTCAGCTTCCTAGTTAAGAGGGTGAAGGGGTACATTTTGCATGTGGGGAAAGGGAACCTCAGGAGTGTGACAGGAGTGTCACTACTCATGTCCCATCCATTGACCATGGGAGATGGATGGATTATTCTGAAGGCCTCTACAAATAAGCAAGTCAAGGTAGTTATTTTAAGTCAATAGCAATGGACACTGAACCATGTTATGGTTTAGGTTTTTGCTTGTTTGTTTTTGTTTGTTGTTTTGTTTTGTTTTTTGGAACATCAACTCTGTGAGAAATGCATGTCTTAATAGGATTTGATTTCCATATAGGTTTTTTCCCCCCAATAATCAAACAATAGCATAAGACTGCTTGATTTTCCAATGCAGCTCCTTTGCCCCCAAAAACACTCTACTTGATACAAGGGTGCCCTAGAAATCCTCAATCTATAGATCATCATTTCCACTGCTGGTGAGTGATTCCAAAGATTCAAGATCAGGAGAGGCAGTAGTACCTGAATGCACCTTGTGCATACTTTAGATGATATTTGGCTCCCTCCTAAATGGAGATGAAAAAGGACATAGCCTCCGGTTCACAACAGTGAACACTGTGCAGACATCTTTAACACCTACAGAGAGTGCCTTTCTGTCATCTTCTCAACCAACAGTGTGATCCTTTTGCCTTCTTCCCATCCACTGCTCTCTTCTCTTCTTTTCTTTCTTTTTCTTCTTTCTTTACTTTTAACATTTGTGTTTTTTTTTTTTTTTTTTTTTTTTAAAGATTTTATTTATTTATTTGACAGAGAGAAATTACAAGTAGATGGAGAGGCAGGCAGAGAGAGAGGGGGAAGCAGGCTTCCTGCTGAGCAGAGAGCCCGATGCGGGACTCGATCCCAGGACCCTGAGATCATGACCTGAGCCGAAGGCAGCGGCTTAACCCACTGAGCCACCCAGGCGCCCCACATTTGTGTTTTCTTTTACTTCTGCTTTACTTGTAGGAAAAAAACCTCACATAACATTACATCAATGCTCTTGACCAATTTGGCAAGTAGACAGCCCAGTATTGTTAACTCAATGCACATGTCTGAGCAGCAGATCTCTACTTCCATCTGGCATGACTAAATATTTATACACATAGAAGAGCAACTCACCAATGCTTGGCACCCTTCTGCTTTCTGCTTCCATAACATTGATTATTTTAGACTGCTCACGGAAATGCAGTCATACAGTCCTATTCTGTCATTTGCTTATTTGACTTAGTTTAATGAACTCCAGGTCTTCCATGTTCCCACAAATGACAGCATTCTCTTCTTTACTAAGGCTAAATAATATCCACTGTATGGATATACCACATTTATTCAACATTGAGTGTCAATGAACAATGGGCCTTTTCCCATATCCTGGGTACTGTGGAAGTGCTGTAATGAGAATGAAATTGCAGGCGTGTCTTCGAGATACTCCTTTCATTTCCTTTGGATGAATACCCAGATGTGTGATTGCTGGATCCACGGGGAGTTCTCTTTGCAATGTGAGGAAACTCAGCACACTTTTCCATGATGGCTGCACCATATTCCAATCCACTAATGGCATACACACATTTGACGTTTTCCCATTCTTACCAACACCTGTTTTGTTGTTGTGGTTGTTTTTGTTGTTTTATCCTTGTTTCATTTTTTGATAAAAGCCATCCCAAAGGATGTGGGATTTGTTTGGATTACACTTCCCTGATGGCTAGTTAGGTTGAACATATTTTCACAGTCCTGTTGGCCATTGGTTTATTTCCTTTGGAGCCACGAGATCAAGTTTTCTCCCCATCCTCAGATTCAGTCAGTTCCTTTTGTTTCCTTTTTGCACAGTAACACCTTTTCTGCTATAAGGTTTGCAAATACTCTCTCTCCTTCTGTAGGTTGCCTTTTCCTTCTTTCAGTTGTTGAAGAAACTATTCTTTCCTCATTGTGTAGTCTTGGCATCCTTGCCAAAGATCAGGTGGCCATGTATGTGAGAGTTTATTTTCAGGCTCTCTATTCAGATCCATTTGTCTATGTGCCTATTTTTATGCCTGCCCCACCTTGGTTAGTTTAGTGTAGCTTTCTAAAGTGTCTGAAAGTCAGCAAGTGTGGAGCATCCATTTCTGTTGTTTATTTTCAGTGTTGCTGTGGCTCTTTGGGGTCCATTATGGTTCCATATGTATTTTAAGATTTTGTTGTTTTTTCTATGAGTGATATTGGGATTTTTATAGGTGTGTCACTGAACTTGTATATGATATTTTCTAGGACCTGGCTGTTGACCTTACTGTTTTTATTTCCCAAGCCCTCAGGTAATGCCCAACTCTAGTGCAAGAACCCACTGAAAAACCTACGCTTGAATGGTCAGATCAGGTCAGCAAATACTGTGCAAGGAATAGGCAGGGAAGGAGAGGTAATTTCTTCTTCCTCTTTGTACTCTAGAGCTGTGCTATTCAGAACAATAGACCCTAGACAAATGTGACTCTCTAAAGTTAACTTTACAAAATCATTTATCAACTCAATGAACTAAAGTAAAATAAAAATAATAAAATAAAGTAAGCTCCCTTTACAGGGACACGCTAGGAAAATTTCATGTTTTCTAGGACAGATGGAATTTCATATTGCTAAATTTGGAGGTGAGCATTATAATGGGCCTGTAGAACTGAGAATGCAAATGACAATTCCTTTATCATCTCGGTCTCATTTGAAGGTTTGCTACTGTGATCACTGTCTTGCTGAAGTGTTCTGACCCCATCAAGGCCAGCATAGGTCTGAGAATCCAACTAGAAGGATCAGGGAGATGCTGTATGTCCCACCATAATCTGAACCAGAGTAGGAGGAATGGCCGGGCCTCTCTGTCTAATAAAATGTTTGCTCCTGCTTATGTTTCTAGAGGTTGGCTTGTGGAGAACATCAAGAACTCCAGAAGTGAGGTGGAAGACTCTCTAGGTAGGAAACAACACTGAGTAAAAGCCAGTGGGAGAGGGTTCAGGTAACAGTTAGGTTGCCCCTGATGACCTGGAGACTGAGGAAAGTGAATATGAAATCAGAAAGGAAAGGGAAATATGTGTAGAAGATGGATTTGTTTATTTTATAATTTCATGACATAATAGTAAGAGGAATTGCATCCAGGGATCTTGAGTGTGCTGGGTTTGTACACATCTTTTCTTGCTCTGTTCTCTAAAAAGTAATCTCTCCTGGAACATGCCTCCCTTTGCCACTACCAAATGTCAAATCTTAGTTTCATTCGTTACCAGCACTTGGGAATTCTGCATGAAGAATGAGGATCCTCTTGTTAGGGAATTATGGTGGATGTATTCTCTGGCAACACAAGACCCCTCTCAGGGACACCTGTATATGGAGACTAAATTCTTCTAGTGTGTGTCATGTGCTGGGTGAGAAGGCAACTCTCTCTGGCTTAACTGGCAGGACTTGTCACATCACCTTCCTGCTTCTGTCTTTCATTTTCTCTTCCTTAAAGACCACTCCCAGGGCTGGAAAGGTGAAGGAATATTTTCTCTGGGATTTAGAAACCCACACCATTGCTGGGTTCATTCCTGGAGGGCTTGGTGGTGCTCCTGTGGGGACAGAGGCTGGAGGCCTGAGAGTAGGCAGGGTGTTCTGAGGATCCCTTGTGTTGCATGGTGAGAAACAGTTCCTCTTCTTGGAGTACCTTTGGGAGAGTTGGCAGGGACACTTTGGACACAAAGACCAGGCAGGTGCCAAACAGCTTCCCTGTTCATTAGTATAGGATGAAAGACACTAGTGGAGGGCAGTGAACTTTGGTGCTGGCTTTTTGATGCCCTTTATAATGTGTTATCAACCATGCTGTGGTCATGTGACCATTTTCTGGCACCAACCAGCCCCTGGCCACAAGGTGGCTAAACCCTCCCCAGAGAATCTGTGCATGTCTAAGCCACACCAGGCCCTAAAATTTGGGATTTTTGAAAGCCAGATGCACCTGTCATAAAACACAAAAATGCTGTGCCACTGGCAGGCAGGCAGCTTGGACACAAATGGTAAAGGCAGGGATGGAATGGAAGGCGGAGACACAAGAGGGGCAAGTGATTCCCTTCTATGAGGGTTATCTAAAGAGTGGTGGGTGTGAACTCATGTCTTTGGGAACAAGAGAGTACGGTGCTGCCTTTTTCTCCCCCACCCATCAGCACTGACCAACTACAGTGAACAACACAGTGCCACCAAGTAGAGGCCAGAGCCGCTTACACCAAGCCCTGACCCCTGTGCCCTGCAAGTGCATCTGCAGCAAGGTGAGTTCACCTAAGAATCTGTATGGCTAACCCCTCTCAACAGAAGACCAGCACAGATCCCTCCCATGTAGAAGGTTTACTGATCAGAGAGTACTTCAGAGCTTCAGGTAAAATAAGGTCTAGCTTCTTTTCTGTTGAGCTCTAGCTTCATTTAACAAGCAGACCAAGGCACACTTAATTAAATCTTGCCATACAGTGGGCAAGGTCCAGACACTCTGCATTAGAGGCAAGGAGAAACTCTGGAGAGGACTGACCTGAGGGAAGGAGCAGCAAAACACAATAGCAGAGTGTACACTCTGAAAAACATCCTGCAGCTTCAGGCCCAAGGCAGTATAGGATATGGCCTGTTTATTATTTATTTATTTATATTGTTTGGACCTCTTTCAATATAACCATTACACAGGAAATTGAAGGAGAGAGAATGTGTTCCCCAGACAAGCAAAAACTAAAAGACAGTGTTAGCACTAAACCATCTCAGCAAGAAATATTAAAGAGTGCTTTTGAATGTGGAAAAAAAGACCAAAATGAACAAAGATTAGAAAGGACCAAGGAACAGCACCAGAAACACCAACTTTGCAGGGAACCAATGGCCCTAAATTCATCCCTTTCAATCATCAGTTTGAACCCAACTTTTGCATCAACGTGGATGGGACTAGAGGACATTATGCTGAGGGAAACAAGTCAAGCAGACAAAGTCAATTATCGTATGGTTTCAGTTACTTGTGGAACATAAGGAATAGCACGGAGGACATTAGGAGCAGGAAGGGAAAAATGAAGAGGTGGGAATCAAAGGGGGAGATGAACCATGAGAGACTGTGGACTCCATGAAGCAAGCTGAAAGTTTTAGAGGGGAGAAGCGTGCGGGGACGGGTTGACCCCTTGTGGGTATTGGAGGGGAAGATGAACCATGAGAAACTGTGGACTCTGAAAAACAATCTGAGGGTTTTGGAGGAGCGGGAGTTGGGAGGTTGGGTGAGCCTGGTGGTGGGTATTATGGAGGGCACATATTGAATGGAGCATTGAGTGTTACACATAAACAATGAATCTTGGAACACTACATCAACAATTAATGATGTAGTTAATGGTGACTAACATAACATAATAAAAAATGATAAAAATAATAAAAAATGATAGAAATAATAAAAATATTAAATGAATACCCAACTTTTGTAGCAACATGGACGGGACTGGAAGAGATTATGCTGAGTGAAATAAGTCAAGCAGAGAGAGTCAATTATCATATGGTTTCACTTATTTGTGGAGCATAACAAATAGCATGGAGGACATGGGGAGATAGAGAGGAGAAGGGAGTTGGGGTAAATAGGAAGGGGAGGTGAATCATGAGAGACTCTGAAAAACAATCTGAGGTGTTTGAAGTGGCGGGGGTGTGGGAGGTTGGGATACCAGGTCTGAGTATTATAGAGGGCACGGATTGCATGGAGCACTGGGTGTGGTAAAAAATAATGAATACTGTTATGTTGAAAATAAATAAATTGAAAAAATTTAAAAATATTCATTTAGAAAGGAATACTAAATGCTTCAATCAAATAACATAGCGCATCCAAATGGATAAAACAAACACACAAAAACAACTGTAGGTTGCCTATAAGAGACTCATTTTAGAACTACAGATATCAGGAGACTAGAAGTAAGGAGATGCAGAAACATTTGTTACGCAATTGACGTCCAGAGAAAGCCAGAGTAGCTATACACCAAGGGTAGTCATCCTTATATCAGACAAAGTAGATTTTAAAACCAAGTCTGTAAGAAGAGCTCAACATGGGCATTATATTATAATTAAAGGGTCTATCCATCAAGGAGGCCTAAGAATTCCAAATATTTATGCCCCAATTTTTTAATCCTCTCAAAGAACTAGTTTTGGTTTTACTGATTTTCCTTATTGAGTTCCCATTTTCAATTTTATCAATCTCTGCAGAAAGTATTCCTTTTTTCTATTTCTTTCTTTCCTTCTCTCTTTTTTTTTCTTTTCTTTTCTTAGTTTGCTTGAGACTTACATTGTTATCTAGCAGATTGCTCCAGATCTTTATTTTGTTAATGTATGTATTTAGTGCTCTAAATTTCCCTCAAAGGACTGCTTTCATTGTGGTCCATACATTTTATAATGGTGTATATTCATTTTCACTAATTGGAAAATATTTGAACATTCTTTTGAGTGTTGTCTGTTTGATCCACATGTTGTGTAGCCTCAACAGGTTTTGGAATGTTCTAGTCATTTTTCTGTTTTTTCCTTCTATGGTCACATTCTTCTGGGTCTGAGAACATAATGTGCATGAGGTCTCTTGTTTTAAATTTTATGAGGTGTGGGTTTCCCCCCGCAGAATGTGCTTATTCTGTTGAATGCTCCACTGAGTTTGGGAAGGCTGTGTATTGTGCTGTTGCTAGATACATTATTTCATGAATCTCTTTTAGATTTAGTTGACTGAAGATATTATTCTGTTCATCCTCAAAGACTTTATGCATAATGCATGTATCAGTTACTGAAAGAGGAAGGTCTCACGGTGGAATACTGAGTGAATTTTGGTATTTGAATATCAGTCCACCAAGGGAGTGGATTTTTCCATTTTTCTTTCCCATCATCAATGGTTTTTATGTCACATAATTTGATGCTGGATTATGAGGTGCATATAGGTGAAGGATGGTTTATGTCTTCTAGGAGAATGAACCCCCTACTCTTTATATGATGCCTCTCTTTATCCCTGCTCATTTTCCTGGATCTGAAGTCAGCTTTGTCTGAAATGAATGTAGCTACTCTGGGTTACATTTAATTTCTATTACCATGGTGGCTTAACTTTTTCTGCTTCTTTACTTTTAACTGTGATCTGTGTTATGACAAAATTAGTTTCTTCTAATGAGTTCCTTATAGCAGCTTCTTCTGTCTTTAAAATCCATTCTGATGCTCTGTCTTTTAATTATGGCATTGAGAAGGCTTGTGTTTGTTTTTATTTTAATTTCTTTTCATTTTTTCTTATTTTTCTTTTCAAAATTTTATTTAAATTTTAGCTAGGTAGCATACAGTGAAATACTGATTTCAGGAGTAGAATTCAGTGATTCATTACCTGGATACAACAATCACCCTGAACTCATCATATCAAGTGCCCTTCCTCCTTAATACCCGTGATCCATGAAGCCCATGAACCCCACCTGCCTCCCTCCATCAACCCTCAGTTTGAGCTCCATTATTAAGATTTTAATAATCTTAAAATAGAGAGAGAGAGAGAAACCCCTGGAGGGGTGGGAGAAGGGGCAGATGGAGAAGGAAAAGGAGGCTCCCTGCTCAGCAGGGGCTTGATCCCAGGGGCTTGATCCCAGGACCCTGAGATCAATACCTGACCTGAAGGCCAAAACTGGGTGAGTCACCCAGGCACCCCTTGTTTTCTATTGTTAAGAGGATCTTATGGTTTGCTTCCCTCTCCCTTTTGCCATTTCCCCCCTCCCATATGGTGTGTACAGGGTATGTCCTGCCTGCTCCAGGTCTGAGTGGTGCTTGAGCAGCTGCAGTTCCAGCAGCCAGGGATAAGTCTCCTGGTGTATCTGTTTGCTGGAACCCTAGATACCCTGGGCTGCATCCTTAAGTCCCAAACACACTTTCATATGCAGGGCTCAGTTCTTCTAGCCACCAAAGTGTGCTACTGTCTATACCCTATTAGCTGAGCCACAGGAAAATTGAAACAGGTCTGTTTCCCATGCCACCTCTCACCCAAATCAGTGCTTTCAAACCCTTAATTGACAGAGCACAAGAAAATCAGAATCATATATAGGAACAGAAACAAGTATATATAATAAGTTCTGGAAGAGATATGGGGGCCTTGGGAAGGAAGCCAGGAGAGGGGAGGAGTCAAGTTTGGCAGAAGGAGTCCCACCACATCCAGGCTTTGAGGGAAATATGAGATGAGTACTTCCATCAGCTTCGCTCTGAAGACTGAGGCCACATGGATTGAACAAACAGCCTTAAAACATCCACCTTTGGGCAACACTGCAGGACAGGGACTGTGGTTGGAGTGCTGTATCTGTAGGCACTCAGCTGGCTCCAGGATCACAGAGGTAGGCCTATCCATGCATTTCTTTATTTCTAAATGAGGCTCACACATGGTCCAGCCTGGGAGGAAGACTGACATTGGGTAATTCTCAAGGAAGCTATTTCCTGAGGCCAAGCACTTGCCTTTTGAGCCCCAAGGAAGACAATCCAGACCTGGAGGAAAACATCAGGGTCCATGATCCAGCAGTTTAGGGTCTAACAAGCCCTGGGTAGGGGATGGATGCAGCATCTTCAAGGCAAGCATGCTCCTGCTGTGTTCACCAGAGATAGGTCTGCTAAGAAGAGAGGACTGGGAAAGGAGCCCCCTAAATGCAGTGGGGCAGGCAGCAATGCTAGGCTTTCATCTGAAGTCAGGGAGCTCTGAGAGGATGGGCTCCTGGCAAAGTGATATTAGGGGCAGTAGTGGTTCAAAACAGTTATCTCTATGAGGTTGACCTCAGGGTCACAGGCTGGCTGGGCAGCTGGACCTTCAGGTGTGCTGAAAATAGGCTGGATATGGCAGCAGCAGTGATGGGCAGGCTGGCCTGAGGATGGGCACTACAAGAACTGCAGTGGAAGGGGAGCTCTACCAGTTGAAAACAGGAGAGTCTGGTGGGGACTCCCATTTCAGAAGTGCTGGGAGCAGGAGGGAAGGCACAACTGGCATGTGCTTTAGCTGTAACTGAGGACTTGGGTTGCACAGGGCCTCCTCCCTTTCCCCATGAGTGTGGAATCTGGGAGGAGGTTCACCATAAATGGCGAGAGGGACTGCAGCTGCTTCTGGAACTGGCCAGTCAGGAGATGGGCTTCTCATGCAGACTCCCTGCCTGGTGAGATGGAGGGAGCAGGGGCACTGGTTCGGGAACCCAGCAAGTCAGCCCTCTCTGATAATGGGAGTCAGCAGGGGTCAGTCAGCCAGAAAGTCAGAGCTGGGGACAGTGATTGTGAAGAGGTGACTGGAAGGAGCTCTGATACAAGCTGTGTCCCCTCTGAGATAAAGGATGCACAGAGCTGCTCCTCCGTTGGAATCCAGGGTAGCCACTGGGCCCTGGCAGTTGTGTGTCTTCCTGCATCTTCCCTCCTTGTATTCCTGCTGGGGGCTAGAGGACAGCTGGAGGAGAAGTGGACCTTGCTGCAGGCAGGGAAGGCTGTCCATTGCTGTTGTTGAAGATGGCCTCAGTGTCTCCCAAAAGTGCACTGGGCGTGACCTGGAGTGCTGCTTCCTCCTCAGATGCTAGGTCTTCAGCAGTCATTCTCAACCCACCTCAGGGGTGGTGGCAGTCTCAGAGGGTCTCTTTGTCTTGTCTTCAGGGGTCCCCGGTCTTATCTCCAGGTTAGAATTGTACACAGCTTATTTCTGAGGCCTATAACGGTCAAGTGCCCCTCAATAGTTATTTTGAATGTTTTGCTGTCTGATGGTTCCAGGAGTACCAAAGCTGGAACTGGACACCCGTCTGGCTCATGGTTGATGAGTATCCCTAAAGAACTTAGGCATGGTATATGGCCAGAGTGTCCTCCTCTGCAGCTGTGAGAAACATGAGGTAGAGCTGTATGAGATCATATGGCATGTTTGGGACAGCCCCTACAAGAGAGGTAGGATTTCTGGTGGGACATACATCTGAGCTCTGGGGGCTAGAGGTACCTCTGTAGCACCCAAGCCTTTTGGAAGAAAGAGAAGCTTTCATGGATCCCCAGAAACTGAATGAAGATGGTGTCTGCCATGTCATCAGGGTGCCTTCCCTAATAGCCTTGCCTCTTTGTGGCTGTGGGTCCTTCTTTTGCTTGGCAGCCCCTTTCCCAATCTCTGAGAGCCCTCAACATGACTTCTCTGTGGACTGGCCCTGGGCGTATCTGGGTGCTGTGGGTGGCACAGTGGCTCCTGGGTGCTCCTGTACTCCAGAGGGAATGAGACTGCACATTGTACATACTGAACCACTGGACGTATTTACACTGGGAACAGATAAGAAATCTCTCTGAAGGCTTTGACCGTCAGTTAGGGCAGAATCTAGAGAAGCCGAAGAGTCACATTGGAAAATGGTGGTATGAAGTTAGCCCCTACCTCCCACAAGGGGGACGCTCAGGGGGCTGCCTACCATGAAAAGGTAAGGCACATGTGCCTCATCCCTTCTCCAACTTACTTGGTCCATCTAGAGTGGAAACACCCACAGTGCTGGCCTGGCTGCTATTGCCTGCCACCATGAGCAGGTGTGTGCACCTGAACAGGAAGGGCTATGTCCTCCCGCAGCTGCTTGACTTGGAGGCAGGGATCTGGGTGCCTGTAGGGCTACCATGGACAGGAGTAGAGGAGGTGTGTGCATTGATTAATTTCTGAAGAACACCCTAGGGCTCAGGGGACCTACACACACGGAGCACTGACAATCAGATAGGGATCCTACAATATCCCCTCCTCACTACCAGTGCCTGCCATGTGTCCAGAGGGATGCAAAGCAGGGGGAGCTGAGGTGTCCTGCTGGCATGAGCATTGGAGGGCCTATGTCTTTCACTCATCTGCCAGATGCCTGAATCTGGAGGTGGTCACACCCAACCCCAAATGTCTCATCACACCTAGATATTAACAGAGGAAAGTCTCTGTTGATTTTATCAGGTTGGGAGGGCAGGGTTGTGTGCTGCAGAGTGACATGAAGAACATCTCCAGGGTCACTCTTCAGAAATAAATCAATGCACACACCTCCTCCACTCCCATCCCTGGTGGTCCTACAGGCACCCAGATCCCTGCCTCCTAATCAAACAGCTGAAGGAGGACATAGCTCTTCCTGCTCAAGGGCATGCATGATTGGGTCCTGGTTCCATGGGGGAATAATCTCAGGGCATAATCTCATGTGCTGCCTGGATTATGACCATACTCTTGTCTACTTCTTGGTGGCAGGCAATAGCAGCTGGGCCAGCAGTGTGGTTGATTCCACTGTAGACCCAACCGAGTCTGTTGAGGGAGGGATGAGCTACCTGTGCCTTACCATTCAATGGCAGGCATCTCACATTTAGAATTGCTCTTCATGTTCCTCCTGCAAAACAACACCCTCTGCTCTTCTTCTAGGGTCCTGTAATAGCGAAGTTTTTGATATCTGAAAGGAAGGGAAGAATCAGGCATGACCAGAAATGCCTAGGATAGGAAAACACCCATGTGGGACACGACCAGGCCAGGCCTTCTCTGGGGCCCATCCAGCTTGGCCCTTCTGAGTCCCAGCCTGGCTCACTGCTGGGCCATTCAGGACTGTTCACCATGAATCAGTGCTACAGACCCTGGTTTAGGGAAGGGGGTGCAGAAACATCTCCTAGACTCTGAAGAGAGAAGGCCTCAAGTACCTGGATGAGATGAGGCTCCTCAGGGTGAGCCTCATAAAGAGAGACAATGGGTGAGAGCTATAAAGATGGGCTATGCATTGCAAAGAGAGAAAGCAAAAAGAGACAAAAGAAAGGAATGTGTTATGGGCATCACGTTGCTGTGTTCATCCGAATCCTCTGAATCTGCAAAGTAGACTCTGGGTGGATATGGATGGCACTGACGATGTGGGGGTGGCCATGGGAAAGGATCGGAGTTAGTAGAGGTAGCAACATAGACCCTGCTGCTCCAGGAAGGAAGTACCCTGAATTCTGGGCGATTGGCCCTCAGCTCTGAGTCCTCTCCAGGCTCCAGCCCTTGATGTCTGCAGGGAGGGAGTGGGTGTCTGTTCTCTGACCTGCTTTTCCAGCCTCACCTTCTTTCCAAGACCAGGAATGGATGGATGCCTGTGTCCTCCTGTCCCTCCTGCAGGAGATCACTGTCCCCATGAGAGTCTGTGCTTGTTATTACCTTCCTCCCTCCTGATTCCCCTCCTGCCACGTCCCCCTCCTATTCCTCTCGTAAGATAGGCTTCATTTCCTTTCTACTGTTAAGGGAAGCACTGGAGGACAGACAATCCATGTGCTGACACCCACTCACTAAATCCACTGATTCTTCTTGTTGGGGAGTTGCTGTCCTGGGTCTGGCATTGCTGAGGACCTTGAGGGAGAAAGTATCAACTACCTCCATGTAGCCCATGTCTGTTCTAAGCCTGACATGACCATACTCAAGAGACAACATTACACCCCACCCCAATTCCTAGAACCATTATAAAGGGTGAGTGAAATTTAGAGGATGATTAACTTGTCCAATTACCCTTAGTCTCTCAGTGAGGCCCTGGGAAATGGACAGCTGTGTGGCCACACAAACATACAGCATCTGCAAGGGGTTTGCCCTAACCATTGGAAGAAAAGCATGAGGAAAGGTCATAGGGTGGTCATGACAAGGATGTGATGGGGGCAAAGTCAATGCCATCCAGTAAGAGTCCTTAGTACTGAGAAGAGCAGTGACCCTTTGGCCCACTGCCCAGAGGTTCTGCCTGGGACTGGACAATGACAGGAAGATCACAAGTGACAGGTCAGTGGAGCTGTGAGTACAAGAGTTTGAAACAGGCCCAGCAGCCCCTCACACAGTTCTCTAGAATGATTGCCCACCCTGGAGCAGCTGCACACGGACCTTCTTCTGACAGAAGCTCATGCCCTTATGTGACTCTGGGAAAAGACACTGGAGTATATGCAATGATGCCAGAAGGAATTTCTTTAACAATGCAGCTGTGGGAGTGGTCCTTAAGGAGGGTCCTTAAGGAGGTACAAGCACCATAGAACTATGGTGTTTCAGGGGCACCTGGATGGCTCAGTTGTTAAGTGTTCATCTTTGGCTCGGGTCATGGTTCCAGGGTTTGAGGGATTGAGCCCTGCGTTGGGCTCCCTGCTTTGTGGGAAGCCTGTTTTCCCCTCTTGCACGTGCCCTGCTTCTATTCCCTCTCCTGCTGTATATCTCTCAGTCAAATAACCAAAATCTTTAAAAAAAAAAAAAGAGGAAAGAAAGAGGAAGAAAGGAAGGAAGGAAGGAAGGGAGGGAGGGGTAGAAAGGAAAAAGGAAATAAAGAAAGAAAGAAAGAAAGAAGAGAGAAAGGAGGATGACAGAAAGAAAGAGAAGATGGATGGAAGGATGGAAGGGAAATAGGAGGTAGAGTGGCATGGAGTGGTGGGGGAGGGAGGAAGGAAGGAAGGGAGGAAGGAAGGAAAAGAGGAAGCAAGGAAGGAAGGAAGTAGGAAAGAAAGAAGAAAAGAAGGAAGGAGGGAAGGACGAAAGGGAGAAAGGTAGGAAGGAAGGTGGAAGATGGTGTTACAAGTCCTAGAAGTTGTACAGGTGACCGTTATCCTTCCTTTACCACCTGGCACACATTAGTCCAGGTTTCTGTGAGAGAGTTGTGTCCCTGCCAGAATACAGTCATGATAAGTCATTAACAGAATGGTCCCATAATCTCTGGGGCACAATTCCCAAGAGGTGCCAAGCAAACAAAACCAAGGTCAGACATTCAGCAGTTTCAAAGGGAGGGGAGTACAGGTTTCATGGGAACGAAAGTTGCAGAGAGCAAAGCAAGAACAGATTTTTTCCAGGACTGCACACTCAAAGCCTACAGACACAATTCCTCTCATGTCATTAAGAAATGAAATGAGCAAATCAGTCTTCTATGCCTATTTTCCTGTTCTGATTTCAACTGCACTTTTGCAGTCTCCAGATCAGTGGTTGCAACCTGACTGTTACCTGGAACCCTCTCCCATTGATTCCTACCTGAGTGCTGTTCGTATCAGGAATGTCTTCACTCTGGTTGGTATCATTGTCCAGGATCTCCACAAACAAATCTATAGAGACACAGGCATGAGCAATCCCTTTATTGAAGAGAGGGCCCAGCCATTCCTCCTACACTAGTTGAGGTTGTGGTGAGTCATCCAGCATCTCCCTGAATTTTTCTATGGGTTCCCAGTAGTTTGTTAGGCTTGGAGGAATCAGAACCCTTCAGTAAGACATTGATCGCAGTTGTGAAACTGAGGTGTGATAGAGATGCTACAGGAATCACCATTCACACTTAGTTGTTCAAGTTTATTATAGCTCTCATCACCAAGTGTAAGGACCCATTTCCAACTCTTAGGGATACACATGAAATGTGGCTAGTGTGACTGAGCAATATGATGTTTCCTTTCCTTGGAATTAAATGAGTTAATGAATGATGGAATAAAACCAGTTATACACAGAGAGTTATAAGCTAGTGGCTAGCACTCTGGATAGCAGAACTGTAGAATCCAAAGATCAAGTTGTAAGTGCCCATCCCTTCATTGTTCCTTGCTGAGTGTGTGCTGGCCTGATTGGGTCATTTATTTGCAGGTATTTCCTGAGCCTGTGCACATATCCCAGTTACTCTCTGAGATCCTGGGATGCCAAAACGGTAAGGTCAGTGCCCCAGGTCATAGTAGCAGCAGAGTACCTTTCAATGCAACCCATATCAAAATCCCAATGTCATTTTATAGTAACAGAACAGATAATACCAAAATCCCCAGGGAACCTCAAATAGCGAAAACAATCTCGAGCATGAGAGGAGTGGAAGCTCTTTTCTTCCTGACTTAAAATGCATTGCAAGCTACAATACTCTAACCATATGGTACTGCCATAAAAACAGACGGGGAGAACAATGAATCAGCATAGAGAGCCCCCAAATGAACACACATACACGGGCACAGGATCCTTAGCAAGGATGCCAAGACTACACCATGGAGAAGGATAGTCTCTTCAACAATGGAGAGAATGGAAAGGGAGAAGACATGTGCAAATACACATTGCAAAAAGAGCTAATATTCAAAATATATAAGAAATTCCTGCATGTGAATTGCAAAAAACAAAACAAAACAAAACAAAACAAAAAAAACAAAACCCAAGAAAGCCACCCACCCAGTTTAATCATGGGAGAAAGACTTGAGTGGACATTACTTCAAAGAAGATGTGCAAATAGCCAACAGACATATGAAAACCTGTTCTTCATCCCTGATTACCATGGATGTGCAGATTCAAAGGACAATGAGATATCACCTCACTTGTTCAGATGCCAGTTACAGAAAGAAAAGAAGGAAAGGAAAAGGGAGGGGAGGAGGTAGGGGGAGGCTAAGGAAAGACGAAGATAAAGACAGAACCATAGGGAGTATTGGTGAGAATAAGGGAAATCAGAGCCTTGGTACACAGTTAGAATGTAAAATGGCACAGACATAATGAATGAAAAACAGTAATGAGTATTTCAAAGAACTATAAATAGAAGTACCACATGATCCAGTGGTCACGCTCCTCGGCATAGTATGAGGGGAAAGGAAACCAGCTTCTCTAGCACAGAGCTGCAATGTTATAAACACTGCAGCAATCTACACAATAACCAGGAAATGGAAACAGCCCCCGTGTCCATACACAGGTGAATTGAAAAATTGATGAAGAAAATGTGCTATCTAAGTGCAGTGGAATATTATTCCAACTTCAAAGAAGTGAACTTATCATGTGCAGAACCAGGAATGAGCCCTCAGAGCCTTATTCTAAGCGTAATATGCCAGTCACAGAAACAAATACTATGTGTTTGCATGACCATGAGGTGCATAAATAGTCAAAGTCATAGAAGAAGAGAGCAGAGGATTCGTTGCCAAGCACTGGGGGTTGAAGGAAGTGGGAAGTTGCTATCATGGGCTTTGGTCCTACATGAGAATTGGCCCCACCTCTGACAGATGTTGACCTGCATGGTCCTCTGTGGGACCTACATCCACATCTATCACAAACTCTGACTCACCACAAGCATGTGGGCTTTCTCTCTGTGGTCCTCACTAATGACTAGACTTCAATGGGCTGTTAAATGCACATGAGCTGCCCTGGGTTATTTGTCCATGGAGGCCACTTAAAATGTTGGGCAATGGAGATGAGCATCTCCAGGTATGTAATGGATGTGGGACTTGTTCTGTGACTGGTGGCCCCATAGCTGAGTGATAAGTGCTGATCAGTGTCCCAGAGCTACAGCACTGGGACATGGTCCTAGGTTCCTATTTTTGCTTTTCCACATAGAAGGCAAGAATTGAGCCATTCATCCCTGCAGCATCTCCTTCTGAGGAAAGGGAGTTTTAAGCAAATCTCCAGGTACGGCTGTGTTGAGAGAGGAAAGTGGTATTGTATACAATACATTTATATGCATTCTATGTTCAGTGTTGATGAGATTTTCCTTTTTTTTGGAGAAGTTTGACTGTTGTGTAAGTCAGAAATACCTCCTGAGGAAACACACACACACACACACACACACACATTGACAGTTGCGCCACACATATGCACACAGCCAATCCTAACCCTCACAAACCAGAAACCACACAACCTAAATTACCTAGTGCCTCTGGGAATGTAGAACAAGGTCATAGTTCCTTACAGGACAGGTTCTCTCATTAAATCTCAACACCCATTCCCAAAAGGAATGCAGAATCAGGGTGGATTCCTGCAGACTGAAGCAGACAAGCATTTCGGGCCTTCTTCATCAGTGATGGTTGGTTTGAAAAAGATGAGTTTTATAAAAACCCGACCTGTATGTTCTTCATCCATCTGCAATTAGCAAAAAGATTACAGTATGAGGAATACATCACACTATACAGTGTTTACACAGGTGTTTTGTTCTATTTCAGAAACCAAATGGCAATCAGGGGTTAAGTCAATGGCCCCAGAACAAAACACAGTGGACAGGGACAGAGCTTGAGCATTTCATACAAGATCTTGCAAGACCATTTTGATCAGGAAACCAAAAATCCAAAGACAAACACTTCTGCCAAGGAAAGTGCTCACTACCATACAGCTTGTAGCTGATGTTGTCATTCAAAAATACCCTATTGTATCAGGTATCACACTCTCACTTGAAACTCTCCCCACTAACATAATATCACACTAACATAACATAGATATATCACCTGAGATGTCCAGGCTCTGAATTTAATAGCTTAGTTCTCTTTAAGAAGAAAACAAACTGTCTCCCTTAGACAAAAACAGTTTACCTTGGAGAGGGTGGGGCTTCTTCCTATAGCATCCAGCCAGGAAGCTCTTGTATGAGTTACTCCGTGGGAGCTAGGAGTAGACATAGGACCTATCAGGACCCAGCAGCTAGCCAGGGAGCTTTGTGGGATGTGGAACAGTGTGGCAGTGTGCTTATGGATGGTGTGTAAGGATAGACTGAGCTGCTGGTGGGATATCCTCCTTGGTGGACAAAGAAAGGTAGAGTGGAGGAACAGAAAGGAAATGAGAAACTGGAACTTTCACTTTCTTTCTTTTTTAAAAAAATTAATTTCTTTTCAGTGTAACAGAGTTTATTGTTTATGCACCATACCCAGTGCTTCATGCAATAATGCCCTCCATAATACCCACCACCAGGCTTTCCCAACCTCTCATCCCCCTCACCTTCATACCCTCAGATTGTTTTCCAGAGTCCATAGTCTCTCATGGTTCCTCTCCCCGTCAAGCTTCCCCTAACTCCCTTCTCCTCACTATCTCTCCATGTCCTCCATGTTATTTGTTATGCTCCACAGATAAAGTGAAACCATATGATAATTGACTGTGGCCATTGCTGCTATGAACATTGGGGTAGAGATGGCCCTTCTTTTCACTACATCTGTATCTTTGGGGTAAATACCCAGTAGTGCAATTGCAAGGTCATAAGGAAGTTCTATATTTTTAATTTCTTTTTTTTTAAAGATTTTATTTATTGATTTGACACAGAGAAAGAGATCATAAGTAGGCAGAGGCAGACAGAGAGAGGAGGGATGCAGCCTCCCTGCTGAGCAGAGAGTCCCATGCAGGATTTGATCCCAGGACCAGGAAGACACAAAGAAATGGAAAAATGTTCTATATTTTTAATTTCTTAAGGAATCTCCACACTGTTTTCCAAATTGGCTGCACCAACTTGCATTCCCACCAACAGTGTAAAGGGGTTCCCCTTCCTGCACCTCCTCTCCCAAAGCATGTTGTTCCCTGTCTTGCTAATTTTGGCCATTCTAACTAGCGTAAGGTGGTATCTCAATGTAGTTTTAATTTGAATCTCCCTGATGGCTAGTGATGATGAACGTTTTTTCATGTGTCTGATAGCCATTTGTATGTCTTCATTGGAGAAGTGTCTGTTCATGTCTTCTGTCCATTTTTTGACATGATTATCTGTTTTGTGTGTGTTGAGTTTGAGAAGTTCTTTATAAATCCTGGATATCAGCCTTTTCTCTGTACTGTCATTTGCAAATATCTTCTCCCTTTCCATGGGTTGCCTCCCATGCAATGGGTTGTTTTGTTGACTGTTTCCTTTGCTGTGCAGAAGCTTTTGATCTTGATGAAGTCCCAAAAGTTCATCTTCGCTTTTGTTTCCTTTGCCTTTGGAGACATATCTTGAAAGAAGTTGCTGTGGCTGATATCGAAGAGATTACTGCCTATGTTCTCCTCTAGGATTCTGATGGATTCCAGTCTCACATTGAGGTCTTTTATCCATTTTGAGTTTATTTTTATGTACGGTGTAAGAGAATGGTTAAATTTCATTCTTCTACATATAGCTGTCCAGTTTTCCCAGCACCATTTATTGAAGAGACTGTCTTTTTTCCACTGTATATTTTCTCCTGTTTTGTCAAAGATTATTTGCCCATAGAGTTGAGGGTCCATATCTGGGCTCTCTACTCTGTTCTACTGGTCTATGTGTCTGTTTTAATGCCAGTACCATGCTGTCTTGGTGATCATAGCTTTGTAGCAAAGCTTGAAATCAGGCAACATGATGCTGCCAGTTTTGTTTTTCTTTTTCAACATTTCCTTAGCAATTCGGAGTCTCTCCTCATTCCATACAAATTTTAGGATTATTTGCTTCAGCTCTTTGAAAAATACTGGTGGAATTTTGATCAGAATGGCATTAAAAGTATAGATTGCTCTAGGCAGTGTAGACATTTTAACAATGTTTATTCTTTAGATCCAAGAGCATGGAATGGTCTTCCTCTTTTTGTCTCTTCTTCAATTTCTTTCATGAGTGTTCTGTAGTTCCTCGAGTACAGATCCTTTACCTCTTTGGTCAGGTTTATTCCCAGGTATCTTATGGTTCTTGGTACTATAGCATATGGAATCAATTCTCTAATTTCCCTTTCTTTATTTTCATTGTCAGTGTATAAGAAAGCAACTGATGCTGCTAAAAACATTGGGGTACAGATGGCCCTTCTTTTCACTACATCTGTATCTTTGGGGTAAGTACCCAGGAGTGCAATTGCAGGGTCATAGGGAAGTTCTATTTTTAACTTCTTGAGGAATCTCCACACTGTTCTCCAAAGAGGCTGCACCAACTTGCATTCCCACCAACAGTGGAAGAGGGTTCCCCTTTCTCCACATCTCTTCCAACACAAGTTGTTTCCTGTCTTGCTAATTTTGGCCGTTCTAACTGGTGTAAGGTGATATCTCAATATAGTTTTAATTTGAATCTCCTTGATGGCATGGTTGCCAAACTGTGGAAAGAACCAAGATGCCCTTCAACGGACGAATGGATAAGGAAGATGTGGTCCATATACACTATGGAGTATTATGCCTCCATCAGAAAGGATGAATACCCAACTTTTGTAGCAACATGGACAGAACTGGAGGAGATTATGCTGAGTGAAATAAGTCAAACAGAGAGAGTCAACTATCATATGGTTTCACTTATTTGTGGAGTATAACAAATAGCCTGGTGGACTTGGAAAGTTAGGAGAAGGGAGTTGGGGGAAATTGGAAGGGAAGGTGAACCATGAGAGACTATGGACTCTGAAAAACAATCTGAGGGGTTTGAAGTTGGCGGGGGGGGGGGTGGGAGGTTGGGGGAACCAGGCGGTGGGTATTGGAGAGAGAACATATTGCATGGAGCACTGGGTGTGGTACAAAAACAATGAATACTGTTGTGCTGAAAATAAATAAAAAATTTTTAAAAGAGAAAGCAACTGATTTCTGTACATTGACTTTGTATCCACATTACTGCATTGCTCTAGGAGTTCCAGTAGTTTGGGGGTGGAGTCTTTTGGGTTTTCCATATAAAGTATCATGTCATCAATGAAGAGAGAGAGTTTGGCTTCTTTATTGCCAATTTGGATACCTTTTATTTCTCTTTGTTGTCTGATTGCTGTTGCTAGAACTTCTAGTACTATGTTGAGCAAGAGTGGCAAGAGTGGGCATCCTTGTCGTGTTCCTGATCTTAAAGGGAAGGCTGTCAGCTTTTCCCCATTGAGGATGATATTTGTTGTGGGTCTTTCATAGATAGATTTTATGAAGTTCAGGAATGTTCCCTCTATCCCTATACTTTGAAGTGTTTTAATCAGGAATGGATGCTGGATTTTGTCAAATGCTTTTTCTGCATCAATTGAGAGAACCATGTGGTTCTTCTCTCTTCTCTTATTGATTTGTTCTATAGATTGATTGATTTGCAAATGTTGAACCGTCCTTGTAGCCCAGGGATGAATCCCACCTGGTCATTGTGGATAATCTTTTTAATGTGCTGTTGGATCATGTTTGCTAGGATCTTGTTGAGAATATTAGCATCCATATTCATCAATGATATTGGTCTGAAATTCTCCTTTTTGGTGTGGTCTTTGCCTGGTTTGGGGATGAGGGTAATGCTGGCTTCATAAAAAGAGTCTGGAAGTTTTCCTTCTGCTTCAAATTTTTGAAATACTTCAGGAGAATAGGTGTTATTTCCTCTTTGAAAGATTTGTAGAATTCCCCAGGGAATCCATCAGGTCCTGGGCTATTGTTTTTTGGGAGGTTTTTGATCACTGCTTCAATCTCATTACCAGATATCAGTCTATTCATGTTGTCAGTGTCTTCCTGGTTCAGTTTTAGGAGTTTATAGTTTTCCAGGAATGCATTCATTTTATCGAGGTTGCTTAACTTATTGACATATAATTGTTGATAATAAGTTCTGATGATGGTTCCTAATTCCTTGGTGATCTCTCCCTTTTCATTCATAATTATATTAATTTGGGCCTTCTCTCTTTTCTTTTGGGTTAGTTTGGCCAATGGTTTATCGATCTTATTGATATTGATTCTTTCAAAAAACCAGCTCCTAGTTTCATTGATGCATTCTACTGTATCTCTAGTTTCTATCTCATTGATCTGTGCTCTAATCTTGATTATTTCCTTTCTTGTGTGTGGAGTTGGCTTAATTTGTTGTTGATTCTCCAGTTCTTTAAGGTGTAGAGACAGCTGGTGTATTCTGGATTTTTCAGTTTTTTTGAAAGATGCGTGGATGGCTATGTATTTCCCCCTTAGGACTGCTTTTGCTGTATCCCATAAGTTTTGGACAGATATATCTTCATTTTCATTCCTTTCCTTGAATTATTCCTTGAAAAGTTCTTCTTTGATCTGCTGGTTGATCCAAACATTCTTAAGCAAGGTGGTCTTTACTTTCCAGGTGTTTGAGTTCCTTCCAAACTTTTCCTTGTGATTGAGCTCCAGTTTCAAAGCATTGTGATCTGAGAATATGCAGGGAATAATCTCAATCTTTTGGTATCAGTTGAGCCCTGATTTGTGACCCAAATGGAGAAGGTTCCATGTGCACTTGAGAAGAATGAGTATTCTGTTGTTTTAGGATGGAATATTCTGTATATATCTATGAGGCCCATCTGGTCCAATGTGTCATTCAATGCTCTTGTTTCTTTTTTTTTTTTTAAATTTTTTAAAATTTATTTTCAGCATAACAGTATTCATTGTTTTTGTACCACACCCAGTGCTCCATGCAATGCATGCCCTCTATAATACCCACCACCTGGTACCCCGACCTCCCACTCCCCGACCCTTCAAAGCCCTCAGATTGTTTTTCAGAGTCCATAATCTCTCATGGTTCACCTCCCCTTCCAATTTCCCCCAACTTCTCCTCTCTATCTCCCCATGTCCTCCATGCTATTTGTTATGCTCCACAAATAAGTGAAACCATATGATAATTGACTCTCTCTGTTTGACTTATTTCACTCAGTATAATATCTTCCAGTCCCATCCATGTTGCTACAAAAGTTGGGTATTCATCCTTTCTGATGGAGGCATAATACTCCATAGTGTATATGGACCACATCTTCCTTATCCATTCGTCCATTGAAGGGCATCTTGGTTCTTTCCACAGTTTGGCGACTGTGGCCATTGCTGCTATACACATTGGGGTACAGATGGCCCTTCTTTTCACATCTGTATCTTTAGGGTAAATACCCAGGAGTGCAATTGCAGGGTCATAGGGAAGTTCTATTTTTAATTTCTTGAGGAATCTCCACACTGTTCTGCAAAGAGGCTGCACCAACTTGCATTCCCACCAACAGTGGAAGAGGGTTCCCCTTTCTCCACCTCCCCTCCAACACATGTTGTTTCCTGTCTTGCTAATTTTGGCCATGTAGCGCACCTGTTCCTGATTAAAACGCTTCAAAATATAGGGATAGAGGAAACATTCCTGAACTTCAACAAACCTATCTATGAAATACCCACAGCAAATATCATCCTCAATGGGAAAAAGCTTGCAGCTTTCCCTTTGAGATCAGGAACAAGACAAGGATGCCCACTTTCACCACTCTTGTTCAACATAGTATTAGAAGTCCTAGCAACAGCAATCAGACAACAAAGAGAAATAAAAGGTATCCAAATTGGCAATGAAGAAGTCAAACTCTCTCTATTCGCAGATGACATGATTCTTTATATGGAAAACCCAAAAGACTCCACCCCTGATCTACTAGAACTCATACAGCAATTCAGCAACGTGGCAGGATACAAAGTCAATGTGCAGAAATCAGTGGGTTTCTTATACACTAACAATGAAAATACAGAAAGGGAAATTAGAGAATCAATTCTATTTACTATAGCACCAAGAACCATAAGATACCTGGGAATAAACCTAAGCAAAGAGGTAAAGGATCTGTACTTGAGGAACTACAGAACACTCATGAAAGAAATTGAAGAAGACACAAAAAGATGGAAGAAGCTTTTGATTTTGATGAAGTCCCAAAAGTTCATTTTTGCTTTTGTTTCCTTTGCCTTTGGAGACATACCTTGAAAGAAATTGCTGTGGCTGATATCGAAGAGATTACTGCCCATATTCTCCTCTAGGATTCCTGTCTCACATTGAGGTCTTTTATCCATTTTTTTATCTTTGTGTACGGTGTAAGAGAACGGTCCAGTTTCATTCTTCTACGTATAGCTGCCCAGTTTCCCCAGCACCATTTATTGAAGAGACTATCTTTTTTTCCACTGTATATTTTTTGCTGTTTTGTCGAAGATTATTTGCCCATAGAGTTGAGGGTCCATATCTGGGCTCTCTACTCTGTTCTACTGGTCTATCTGTCTGTTTTAATGCCAGTACTGTGCTGTCTTGGTGATCACAGCTTTGTAGTAAAGCTTGAAATCAGGTAACGTGATGCCCCCTCCCGTTTTATTTTTGTTTTTTTAACATTTCCTTAGCTATCCTTTTTCTCTATATGTTTGTCCTCCAGATCACTAATTCTATCTTCTATCTCAGTTGCCCTAGCTTTTAGAGAATTTAGATTAGATTGGAACTCGTTAAGAACATTGTGAACATCATCCCTTGTGGCTTTCACTTCTGCCCTAATCAATCCCATTTTATCATCCATAGCTTTCTCAAACCTAGCTATTGCCTGGATAATTATTAGCCTAAATTCCCTTTCCGACATATTGTCTATGTCCATACCCATTAGCTCTGTTGCAGAAGGCCCAGTCTCTGAATTTTTCTTCTGTTGGGCATTCCTCCTCCTAGTCATTTTGGGAGAGATGGCTGAATGGATGTGTAGCTGAATGTATGCTTCTTAGCAATCAAGAGTCCCCACCCAAAAGAAAGAAAAAAGAAAAAAAAAAGAGACAGGAAAAAAAGGATAAAATGAAAGAGAATGCCCAGCCCAAGGTAAAATTTATGAAATATACAAAAATGGACAAACAAAAAGACCAACAAAAGTAGATGACAAGAGAAAAAAATATAAAAACAAAAAAAGAGAACCTCGTCAAAAGGAACCCAAACTATAAGATTTATATACTACCAGGACAAAAACAAATACACAGAAACACTGGTAGGAGAAAAAGATGGAAGAGTGGTTATAAATTCTCAGTGTGGGTGAGGAAGGTTATTTTGATTCTTCCTGGATGTATCTTGATATCTTTGTTAAAGGACTCAACTTTCCTAAGATAAAGGGGGATTAAAGACTAGTTTACCTATAGGTGTAGCATTGATTGGGGAAAAGGGATTACTTTGATGCTTAACTCTATATGAATATTTTAAAAAAAGAATAAACTAAAATAAAATTTAAAAAATTAAACACAAGTATATGTATCAAAAAGTTCAGGTTAGAAGGTTATTATGGTATTTGATGTATTGGACATCTCACTGTGATGGTAAATAGGTTAAAAAGTTATATATTTTAAAAAATGAACCAGAATTGTGGGAATGAATTAAAAATAAAAGTTTTATCTATGAAGTAGTGGTGGTTGTCTTCTTGTCTTTTTTTTTTTTTTTTTTGGTCGTCTTTCTCAGGGAGGGGCCTGCTGCATGGGTTTTCAGGCAATGTCCCTAAAGTTAAGTCCTCCTGCCCCCATCAAGGGGGTGGTCTCTGAGGAAACTGGTTTTTTAGTTTTTTGTTCTCTGGAGGTTTTTTTGTTCATTTTTTTTCTCTCCCCTTGACAGCTTTTGATGGTTTTTGGAGGTTTAGAGGAAAGCAAACTGCATCCAGACCTCCCTCACAGAGAGAAGCCTCAGTCTGTTCCCCTCTGGGTGCTCCAGAGCACATAAATTCCCCCTCGGCCACTGGCAGAGCACCTCAATCATGGTCTCTGGGGTCACAGAACTCCTGCTTGTACCCCAAACCTCGATAGCTGTGGCTGTCTGGGTAGCTCAGGACCGTCAGGGAGGTCCCAAGCAGGGAGAGCACAATGAGATTCTCCCACTGGCTCGGGCTGGGAGTGCTTAGATTCTCTGTGGTCCAAGAGAGTTCTGGCTGGTGCCTGCATGCATCTCTCTCTGGGGTGTGTGTGGGGCGCGACTCAGACTCTGGTAGCCGGGGCACACATGTAAAGTATGAAAGGCTGTGCCAGCCTGCACACACCTCTCAGTGGGGGGGCATTGTGGGGTGCAACTCAGGCTCTGGTAGTGTGCAGCCTGGAGAGTGCAAAGGCTGTGGTTCCACTGGCTGGCAAAGCTCCCTCACTCTCATGGGAACTACCACCCAGACGCTCTCAGGTGTGCTGGCAGCTCAGGGACCAAGACGGGGCTTCTCCACTGCACTCTCTCTGGCTCAGTGCCAGGGGTGGCTGTCTTCGGTCCAGGGACTTAAGCCCCTGTCCCTGTCCCTAATCACACAATTTCCCTCCACGCCCCTTTGCTCTTTTTGAGTGCTTTCAACCAGACTCCAAGTTAATGCTGTTTCCCAGTCGCAGGGCACTCTCATATTGGGGTATTATTTTCCAGTGGGCTGCTTCTTTTGGCCCCCCCTTTTGTTTATCTTCTGATATCAGTCCAATGTTCCCTCTCTGCTTTATCTGACCCCTGGCATCTTCTGCCCCCGTAAAGATCCAGAAGTGTATAATTCTAATCTCAGGCTGATTTCATGGGTGATCAGAGTTCGTTGGTAGGTAATCAGCTCACTTAAGGGTACAGGTTGAAACGGCGCCTCCTCCTAGTTTCCTGCCATCTTGTTGAAAAGACATTTGGCTTTCTTGCTACATGGAGACTATTTGGTATGAAAGAGTCAGTCTAAAAAATGATTAACACTAACATGCATGCTATGTTGTAATGACAGAGTCCCATGACCTCTCCTGCATCTTTAAGGTTCAGCTAAATGCCACTCACGTCTTTGTACACCAGTTCTTCCCCTTGGATGCCCATAGGCTGCTACTGTACTGATCATGTTTCTGTAAGACTTTCTACTTTACTGGGAGACTGAAATCAATCCGAGGCAAATATCCTATTATAGTTGTTCACGAATCAATTATCCTAAAGGAAATCACTTATGGAAGACTTGAAACACTAACATCATACCATTTAAAAATGCCCATTTTTTTTCTTTTCATTGAAATTCAAATTTGTTAACATATAGTTTTCATTTCAGGAGTAGAATTTCATGATTATCCATCATGTGGTATCCATGTTTCCCTTCCAGTCTTCCCATCCTTTGTATTATGTGGGGTGTGTGTGTGTGTGTGTGTGTGTGTGTGTATCTGGGCATGTTTGTGTGTGTCCATGTATGTCCACTAAGTTATGGACTTATTATCCCATAGAAGCCATCGAGCCCGTGGAAGGTTCATTAAGGAGATGAGCCAGGGAGCATGAGCTGACACTCTAACCCAGCTGTGCAGGGGATTTGCAACAAGGGTGTTAGGCACCAAGCTCACAACTGAGGTTTCCATTGAGTTCCTATTTCCTACTGTTCTTTGGGTGTGTGATTGCAGGAGCCAAGCATTTGTAAGGCTTTGCAAATGTCCTCAAATACACTGAAATCTCTCACGGCTTCTCTGCTTCAGCCGGAAATGACCTCAGCACTGACAGATGTTACTTGCACTATCTTGCATGGGCCCTCTCATTCCTTAGAATCTAATCTGTGGGCTGACCAGGACCACACGAGCTTTCTAGGTGCATTGCACATCAGTGCTAGGCCTCATAAGCTCTGAAGTGCCCCTATAACTACCCGGCTTTATGAGGCCATGGAGGCTTCCTTCTAATGTTTTGGCTGTCTGGAGGATCTCTGTGGACTCTGATAACTACCAATCATGGATTCAGATGCAGAAACACCTTTGCTCTTTAATGACCCTGTGGCTAAGAGATAAGTGCAGGTCAGTAGCCCAGAACATCAACAGTGGGACCTAGGCCTTGGTTCACATTGTGACCTTTCCATGTAGGAAGTCAAGAGCTAGGGCCATTCATGTCGGCTCCATCTCTGGTCATGGAAAGGAATACTGAAACATTCCCCAGATACAAATGCAGAGGAGGAGGATGAGTCAATGTAGGCAAAACATGCACGTGAGGAGTATTTTCATTTTTCTCTTTAGAAAGCCAACCCTTGCACAGTACTGGTTAAGTGAGATAGAGCTCCTGAGGGAACACGCACACACATACACCCCCATACACTCGTGCAGTCATGTTTACAGTCATGCTGCATAGACTCATACATAGACAGCCTTCCACCCTCATACCAAAAAATCACACCTAATTTAATGACTTCCTTCTAGAGTCTATGGAACATGGTTATAGTTTTCACAATAGAGGTGGTTTATATCACTTCCCTTTACCCACATTGTCTGTGGGAACCTGGACCCTGTGAAGGAATAAAAATACATCAATGTGGTTGCACTGATTGTAAAAAAAAAGGTCCTGTCCCCACATAGGAAGTTATTCCTAGGGGGAACTTGAGGGGAAGCTAGTAGAAATTTTCTGTATTATCAGTTCAACCTTTATGTCATGTAAACCTCTTCCAAATCCTGTCCATTAAGTTTTAAAGGTTTAAAACAGTGACTCAGGGAGAGATCTCTATCTCCCTATATTCCAGATTCAGATAAGTTCTAAGATTTACCTAGAGATGTTGTTTCCTTTTTTAAATTAAAAAAAAATTTTTTTTAGTGTTCAAAGATTTGTTTATGCACCATACCCAGTGCTCCATGCACTGGGTGCATGCAATATGTGCCTTCTTTAATATCCACCACCAGGCTCAACCATACCCCCACCCCTCCCTTCCAAAACCCTCAGGTTGTTTCTCAGAGCCCATAGTCTCTGATGCTTTGTCTCCCCCTCCAATTTCCCCCAATTCACTTTTCTTTGTTGTTTCCTGTAAGACTGAACCGGACTTTGAGTTCAATACTACCACTAGTTGACTTAGTAAATTTAAATTTGTACACATGAAATTACAGAAAAATGTGCCATCACATTTTTTTTTTTTTTTTGCTTTCTCATTAGCATAAGTTACTTAGTGAGAGAGAGAGAGAGTATTCTGGATCAACATAATGAAGAAATTTCCACAATAACTTCTTTTGGCTTATTAGTGGGTTGGACCCTATTGTGGGGCCAGAAGCAGCCTTGTCTGGTCTGTCTATTGATGATAGGTGATTTTCCTGAGTTGGCTGGAACATTGTCTTCTGTGTCCTCCAGATACAATCCTGGGAAAGAGGTAACAGAGAAGATGGCTGTTGGCAAATTACAGGCAGAAGACCAGAGGGAAATTTGTCATACTTTATACATGGTTCAGTCCTCTGATGCCTTCTTCCTCAGCTGCCCAGCAGAGACTCATGGATCAAAGTGGGAGTTATGAAGATGGTACAGAGTGTGTGCACTTAAAACCCCACACCAAACAGGTTTTATGGGAAAATACATTTCTTTAGCTGAGACACTAGAGAAATGCCACACAGCACAGTGAGCATAGCATATGTGATTGCCTAGGTTCACATTCCACTTCAGAGGAACATGTCCCTCAGAGATTACGGGGACACCCCTATACCTCAGTTCCCTCATCTAGGATGTGGAAATGAGGCAACAACTTACTTGGCCCAAGTAAAGCCATAAGGAAAGGAAAGGACTGGTGCTTGACCATTGTTCTGTAAGTGTCCAGCTTTTAAATGACTAGAGAATGAGCTGGGCAGTTGGTAATGGGTGATGCCAGATAGGGAAGTTGGATGGCTCCACAGCAAGGGAAGATTGAAGCTTAGTGCTTAGCCTTGTCCTTAGCCATGGGACCTATCTTTCCCATGGCTAAGGACACAGCTCATGGGGAATATGTATTATGGTCTGCTATGATCTCACATCAGCAATGTTAACATGGTAGCAAGCAGGGATCCTCACCCATGTTTTACAGTGAAGCTGTTGGAAAATTCATCAGAATTGTTGAAACTTAGGGAAGTTAAAATGTGAGGAGCAGAATAAACTTGCCCAGAGTAGCCACAGTGATGAATGATGGATCTGGAGCAGGAATGTAGTTAGATCCAGGGCATGGGAATCCCTGACCACCTGAGACCTGCCTGGGGCTCTTGTGAAAATGCCCCAGACCCCTGAACCATGATTCTCTTCAGTTTATCCATGCATCTTGCCCCAAGCTTTCTATGGCATAGGGTGGGTGCCCTGGAAGAAGCATCTGACCAGAGAAAAATCCAAATCTTAACTCAGACTTATAACTCTATGAATCAGTCCCTGACTCCAGAATGGTGTAATGAATTAAATCTGTGATTCTCAGAGACTTGCTTTTGATCTGGCAAAGGTCTGAGGGGCTTCAACTAAGGCCTGGCCAAGAGCAGGCCTGGCTACCCTGGCTCGGTCCACATCTACCTGCCCCTTCTGTCCTCCTACATATCCTGTCCCGAGTCTCAGTATTGCTCATCCTCTCCAGATCACACAATGGCAGGGAAAAAGCTCGTTCCTCCTTTTGGAAGATTCCACAGCTTGGAGATCCCACCCCTGGACTCTGAGAACATCAGGCAGAATATTCATTCCAATGACATTGTCCCTTCTCACCAACAGTCTTCAGCATCACTCAAACAGCCAACGAATGTGTCCACAGTAGCCCACAAAATTCCATAAGAATTTCCAGTTTCATTCCTTATGAAAACCCCTGTGTTCAGACTGCTAATAATTGCCCTCAAATTCTGATATGTGCTGGTCACAGTAATTTTCCTCTAACTCTCCAAAAGTAATGACTATTGCTGCAGTGGCAACATCCTCCTGATCCATTGAAGGCAGTATGGTGTGTTTCTGTGTGTTCTTTGTAAGAATGTGTACCACACTGGTAATTGGAAATAGAACATTTTCCTAAATATCAGGAGAGTAAAAGCAGTCAACTTGATAGAAGAATGACAAACATACAAACAGTAATGCGAAAATTATAAAATTATTAAAACCCCATAGATGACTGGGAGGGTGCAAAAAAAAAAGTATATCTTAGTGAGAGTTACCTAGTCCATTTGATGAAACAGCCTTTAGAACATGAATATGTACATACCGATAGAACAACAATCCAGATTTCCCATCGTAGGAAGCCTCTTCACTTATTACTACTCAGCTTCCTCTCAGTGCAGAGAGTGACAGTTGAAATGAAGGGCACAGGATATATCATAACATTCCCATGGTGATGGGTCATTTTACACCTTTCCGAGTGATTGTGCCTCTACACAGTATGGGTCCAGGTGCTGTGCTCAGTGTCTGTCTCCATATTCATTTGTGGCCTTAGGAAGACAGATTTGTTTCACAAACCGATCCCAAGTCCACATATTGTTATTCTGTTTAACAAGTTCTGTGAGAGAAAATATCCTGCAAGCCAAATAGAGCTGACAGAGAAAATTTCACTATGATTCACAGAGTAAAGCTAGCATGTGGAGAATAAAGAGAAGATTCCTTCTTGGTCTAAAACACCATTTACACCCATTTTCTCTATTCCTGAGCTACCAGACATTTCTAGAACAAACAATAAAAATTACTTGCAGAGGATGAAAATAAGCAATAGTAGAATATTGAATTTTAAATGTCATATTTTCTTTGTTTCAGCATATGATTTTTGAATTATAGATATTTTCTTACTCTCTGTTGATGTACATTTATTTTTCCTCCTGTACACAGTAAATCTATGCTTTAGGTTATCTCATTTGTGTGAATTCCCTGAACATCTTCCCTTGTCTCTCTGCATATGGAAGAATGGTTATTCTCTGAGTAATGAAGAAAAAAGAATATGTGTTCACCAGCAGGTTGGTTGAAAACACATAATTGGTGCTTTCCTAAACATCTTTCAGATAAGCAACACTCTGGGATTATATGTGTGCTCTGGCTCCTAATCCTAAACTTAATCATACCCCTTCTGATCCTGTGGCTGTGAAAATTTGCCAAGGAAGTCATGTGCCCAGCCCCCAACCAAATTATGAGTGAGCATGATCGTATAAAGAAGAGAGTGTTATCAATTTAAAGCACATTTCTCAGTGGAAAGAAGGCTAGGTTGTGGAGAAAGGAGAACCCTCTTACACTGTTGGTGGGAATGGGAGATGGCACAACCACTTTGGAAAACATTATGCAAGTTCCTCAAAAAGCTACAACCAGAGCTACACTATGACCCAGCAATCACACTACTGGGTATTTACACCAAAGATACAGAGATACTGAAAAGAAGGGCCACATGCTCTGCAATGCCCATAGCAACAATGTCTATGAAAGCCAAACAGTAGAAGGAGTGGAGATGCCCTTCAAGAGAATGGGTAAAGAAGATGTGGTCCATATATACAATGGAATATTACTCAGCCATTAGAGAAGATTAATACCCAACACTTGCACCAACATGGATGGAACTGGAGAAGATTATGTTAAATGAAGCAGAGAGACAATCATCTTGTGGTTTCACTTGTTCGTGGAACATAAGGAGTAGGATGGAGGACATTAGGAGAAGGAAGGGGAAAATGAAAAGAGGGAAACCATGGGTGGAGAAGAACTATAAGAGATAATGGACTCTGGGAAATAATCTGTGGATTTTAGGGGGGGGGAGTGGGTGTATCGGTGAGCCCATATGGGTGATGGGTATTAAGAAGAGCACATATTGCATGGAGCACTGGGTGTTATACACAAACAATGAACCGTGGAACACTATATAAAAAACTAATGCTGTGCTGTAGGGTGAGTAAGAAAAAAAAATAATAATGAGGTCTTTCCAAAATTAAAAAAAAAAAGTCAGGCTGAAAGGGTTGAAAGAACCACTGTCTAGGGGCGCCTGGGTGGCTCAGTGGGTTAAAGCCTCTGCTTTCGGCTCAGGTCATGATCCCAGGGTCCTGGAATGGAGCCCCACATCGGGCTCTCTGCTCAGCAGGGAGCCTGCTTCCTCCTCTCTCTCTGTCTGCCTCTCTACCTACTTGTGATCTCTGTCTGTCAAATAAATAAATAAATCTTAAAAAAAAAAAAGAACCACTGTCTTTTATGCTACATTGAAGAAATGTAATCAACACCCCCCCACACACACACAAAAAAAAAAAAAAAGGAAGGAAAGGGAAAGAAATGGTAACAAGTTTTAAAATTTCTTCATGCACATACTAGTTTAAAACATTGCCACTAGCAAGATTACCACTCCAAAATCTGTGATATATGACATATCTCTCTGGACAGGGCCAAGGCAAGTCAACATAGGTTGGCCTCCTGCCTCCATCACTATGTGGTTCCTGAAGAGTACACAGGTTTAACAGGTCTTTGAGAATGATGATAAGAGCATGAAACTCATCATCTACCTTAAGTGTTGCTCTGTCAAGGAATCTTATCCTCCACTCATACTTTAAGCTGCATGATTGGGATACCCCTAGAAATTTCTGCACTTTTTCCATTAAACAGTGCACATGCTTTATCTACTAAGGGATTTGTGAACAGGGTGTCTGGAGATCAATTTCCCCTTCAGACTTGGAGCTTAGCAGTGAATGAGGTCAAACTTATTTGGTTCCTTCCAGCTCTTTGCTCACCTGAAGGGTGATGGGTCATACTAAAGTAGCATAATGCTGTCTCCAGGCATAAGTCCATGTATCCTCCTACCCTCAAATCTAAATTCCTAAATCTCTCACAAGAAAATGCTTTCTTCTTAAAGTGGGCAGCATAATGGAACCAGCAACAAACATGATTCAACTGAAGAGAATCCATGTAGACACTTCCTCCATTCTCATAGACTTGGGTTTCTATGTATTTGCCCACAGGAATCTCAATGTTTTGGATTTGTGGATGCAGCTGCAGGCCTGGTTGGGGATGTGGAGTAGTTTCTGTCACAAGGACCCATTACCGTTCTCATTTGGGAGAGTGGTGAAGGGAGCACACTGTGGTAAGTTTCCCTCTCAGGTTCCAACATTTGCATTTGTTCTGCAGGGTACAGTGAGGCCCTGAAGAATCTGAGCATGATAAGAATGTGGACTGAGCAGCTACCACCACATTCCTGCTGAACAAAGGAAGGCAAAGGGAAGCAACAGGTAAGAGGAAATATAATCTTACACTTTTAGCTTGAGGAATTCTAATCAATGAGAAATAGTCAATCTAAAAAGGGGCAAACGCCAAAATGTCTGCTGGTTTTAATGATGGAGTCACATGCCCCATGGCTGCTTGAGGTCCAACTAAATTGCAACTATATGTTTCACTTTTCTAAGACTTTTCCAAAGACCATGAAGCACTTGAGCAGAAGTAAAAAATAATCAGCTATGAAGAAAATCCAAAGCCCAGTCAGGGTGACTTGTCATTTCATACCCTCAGACATCTCTCATCCAAAAGACAGATAAGCATTGGTGAGGATGTGGAGAAATTAGAGCCCTTACACACTGTGAGCAGGAACAAAAAAGGGCATAGTAATTTGGGCAAGAGTGTTGCAGAAATTTAAATAGTACAACCCAGGTACCACGTGACCCAACAACTCCTAGGCATATACCTAGAAGAACTGAAAGCATATGGCCACACAAAACCTTACCCATGAATGTTCCTAGCAGCATTATTCATAATCATCCCAAAGTGAAATCAACCCAAATGTTCTTCCACTGAGAACAAACTGTGTAGTATTTATACAGTGGAATACTGATCAGCCAAATAAAAGACAGGAAGAACCCACTCATGCTACAACATCGATGGACCTTCAAAACATTATGCTAAATAATGTAGCATATTGTATATGCTACATAATGTAGCTCAGCGAAAGCAAACTGAACCAAAACAAACCAAAACAAAACAAACTCCACCAGTTCTTAGGAAAGGTTTTGAATGGAGTGATTGAACCTCTGAATAAGAAATTAGACTCACATTTCTTACGGTTCCACCTACAAAGGTGACATGAAAAATGATACAGCCTAGGTAATGATGTATCTTTTGAAGGCATCCATTTTTGAGAGCAACAATATTAAGACATAGATCCTATGCAATCACGAAGTGTTAGATCTTCCAGAATCCCAGAGAAAAAACTTGGAATTCAGATTCCATTGCATAGGCACTGCACTGAGTCCTCCTTGTAATGGGAGCATCAAAAGGGATGCTATGACACATAGTGAAAAGTTCAAAGCATGCAATGTTTCACAAGGCTATTTGTCATAGAGAACAAAGTGGTGGTTATTGAAGTGGAGCTGAGTTGAGGGAAGGGCAAACTGTGTGAAGGGAATTTAGAGTACCCTGATCCTGATGAGCAAGGAATAATGCATCAAATTATACTGGAATTAAGAGAGAAAAATGAAATTACCCTGGAATTAAGGGGATATACTGGAGTTAAGAGAAGAAAATGTAATAACAAAGTGAAATCAAACCAGAGAACATTTAAAAAAATCTGAAAGGTGATTTGTTGGCCCTGGATCCATCTAAAGTATCCAGGATGTAGCAGACATTGATATGGATCAGGGCAACCAGCAGGCAAAGTCACAAATAATTGTAAAAACTTCAATATTGTGTGCAGTGAGAGTTCACGGGCATGTGTCTATGAAATTTTATCAGATGAAAGTGTACCTTCCACAAGTATTCAAAAACACATAGAGAATTTAGGCCCTTGTCAGAAAGGTAGGTGGCTACATCTCAACCACAACTCAACAGAATGACAGGGATAGCAACTCCAAACAAAGAAAAATCCCAGACACAGTGGCCTCTCCTTCAGCTCTAATAGATATGAATCTAAGCCACATATCAGAAATGGACTTTAATATAGCAGTTATGAAGACAATAGTCAGACTGGAGAAAACTATTAATGGCAACATAGATTCATTAAGGGCAGAAGTGAGAGCAGACTTGGCAGAACTTAAAAATGCTATCAGTGAGATCCAATCTCATCTAGATACTCTAACATTTAGGGTAAATGAGGCAGAACAACAAATTAGTGATCTTGAAGACAAACAGATAGAAAAGAAGGAGCAGGAACAAACAGTTTAGAATCCTTGAAAACAGATTTAGTGACATGAATGACAGCATGAAACATTCCACTCTCAGAATTTTGGGGATCCTTGAGGGGCTGGAGAGAGAAAGTGGAATAGAAGATATATTTGACCAAATCTTAGCCAAGAACTACCCTAATCTAGTGAAAGAAACAAGCAATCATGTCCTAGTGACAGAGAGGACACCCCTCAAGATCAATGAGGGCAGACCAAGGCCCAGGCATGTAATGATAAAACTCACAAATCTTAGAACCAAGGAAATCATTTTAGAGGGCAGTTAGTGGGGAGAGATTCCTTATGTATAGAGGGAGGAAAATCAGGATAACATCAGACCTGTCCACAGAAACCTGGCAAGCCAGAAAAGGCTGGTAAGACATAGTCAGGTTACTAAATTAGAAGAATAGTCAGTCAAGACAAGTCAGACAAGACAAGACAAGTCAGTCAATGACAAGCAAGGCTGTCATTCAGAATAGATGGAGACATAAAAAGCTTCCAGCACTGGCAGTGTCTGAAGAAATATGTGACCACTAAACTGGCTCTGCAAGAAATTTTAAGGGCAGGGGGTGTTCTATTAAAGGGGAAAGACCCCAAGAGTGACAAAGAACAGAGATATACAAAGGCAATCTGTAGAAAACAAGGACTTCACAGACAACATGACGACGATAAAATCCTATCAGTCAATAATCACTCTCAAGATGAAGGGCCTAAATGATCCCATAAAGTGGCACAGGGCTGCATATGGATAAAAAGACAGGACCCACCCATATGCTGTCTACAAGAGATGCATTTTGAACCTAAAGATACATCCACACTGAGAGTGAAGGGATGGAGAATAATCTTTCATGCTAACTGACTTCAGTAGAAAGTTTGGGTAGCAATTCTAATATAAGACAAATTAGATTTTAAGTTAAAACTATAGTTAGAGATACAGAAGGACACTATATCATCCCTAAAGGATCTATCCAACAAGAAGAGCTAACCATTGTAAATACCTATGCCCCCAACATTGGAGCAGCCAACTACATAAGCCAACTGTTAAGCAAAATAAGGAGACATATTGATAAGAATATCTCAACTGTAGAAGACCTTTACACTCCATTCTCAGCAACTGACAGATCATCTAAGCAGAAAATCAGCAAAGAAATTTAAGAGCTTTGAATGACACACTGGCACATATGGACCTCAATGATGTACACAGAACATTCCACCTTAAAACAATAGACTACTCATTCTTCTCCAGTGGACATGAAACTTACTCCAGAATAGACCATATACTGGGTCACAAATAAGGGCTCAACCAAAACCAAAAGACTGAGATTATTCCCTACATATTCTCAGACCAAACTGGAACCCAATCACAAGAAAAAGTCTGGAAGAAATTCAAACAATTGGAAACTAAAGACAACCCTGCTCAAGAATGTTTGGGTCAACCAGGAGATCAAAGAAGAACTTAATCAATTCATGGAAATCAATGCAAACAAAGACACATTGATCCAAAACCTATGTGATACAGCAGTGTCATTCCTAAAGGGGAAATACATAACCATCCATACCTCACTCAGAAAAGTAGAAAAATCCCAGATAAAAAAATTATCTTTACACATTCAAGATCTGAAGGATCAGCAACAAATTAAGCCTACCCATGCACAAGAAGGGAAATAATTAAGATTAGAGCAGAGATCAATGAATTAGAAACCAGAAACACAATAGAACATATTAACAAAACTATAAGCTGGTTCAATGAAGGAACTAATAAGATGGCTAAACCAGTGAACAGACTTACATAAAAGAAAAGATAAAGGACCCAAATTAATAAAATTATGAATGAAAGGGGAGAGATTGTGACTAACATCAAAAAAATAAATACAATTCTGAGAAATTGTTATCAATAGCTATATGACAATAAATCAAGCAACCTGGCAGAAATGATGCAATCCTAGAAACCTATAAACTATCAACACTGAAATAGAAAGAAATGAACAACCTAAATAGACCCATAGTCAGTAACGAGATTGAAACAATGACCAAAAACCTCCCCCAAAAAAGAGTCCCAGACCTAATAGATTCCTTGGGGAATTCTACCAAACATTAAAAGAAGAAATAATACCTATTCTCCCAAAGCAGTTTCAAAAAATAGAGACAGAAGGAAAACTTCCAGACTCTTTCTGTGAGTCCAGCATTACCTTGAGTCCCAAACCAGGCAAAGACCCCATCAAAAAGGAGAATTTCATACTAATATACCTGATGAATATGGACCCCAAGATTCTCAACAGGATCCTAGTTAATAGTATCCAATAGTACATTGAAAGGATTCCCCATGATGACCAGGTGGGATTTATCCCTGGGAAGAAAGGGTGATTGAATATTTGCAAGTCAATCAATGTGATAGAAAACATAAATAAGAAAGAAGAACCACATCGTCCTCTCAATTGATGCAGAAAAAGCATTTGATAAAATACAGCATCCTTTCCTAATTAAAACTCTACACAGTATAGGCATAGAGGGAACATTTCTCAACGTCCTAAAATCCATCTATGAAAAATCCACAGGGAATATTATTCTAAGTGGGGAAAAGCTGAGAGCCTTCCCATTGAGATCAGGAATATGAGAAGTATGCCCACTCTCACCACTATTGTTGGACATAGTACTAGAAGTCCTAGCAATAGCAATCAGACGACGACAACAAAATAAATAAAAAATATTCAAATTGACAAAGAAGAAGCGGAACTCTCCCTCCTCACAGAAGACATGATACTCTATGTGGAAAACCCCAAATTCTCCATCTCCAAATTACTAGGACTCATACAGCAATTCAGTAATGTGATAGGATACAAAATCAATGCACAAAAATCCGTTGCTTTCTTATACACCCACAATGAAACTGCAGAAAGAGAAATTAAAGAATTGATTCCATTTACATTAGCACCAAAAACTATAAAATATCTTGTAATAAATCTAACCAAAGAAGTAAAATATCTATACTTGAGGAACTACTGAACACTCATGAAAAAAATTGAAAAAAAACATTGAAAAATTGAAAAAAACAGTCCATGCACATGGATCAGAAGAATAAAATTACTAAATGTCTATGTTGCCCAGGAGAATCTATACTTTTAATGCCATGCCCATCAAAATACCAACAGAATTTTTCTAAAATGCTGGAACAAGCCTAATATTTGTATGGAACCAGAAAACATGCAGAATCACCAAAGAAATATTGAAAAAGAAAAGCAAAACTGTGGACATCATGTTGCCTGATTTCAAGCCATATTTCAAAGCTCTTGTCAGCAGGACAGCATGGTACTGGCACAAAAACAGACACTTAGACCAATGCAACAGAATAGAGAGCCCAGATATGGACCCTCCACTCTATGGTCAACTAATCTTCAACAAAGCAGGAAAAATATCCAATGGAAAAACAACAGTCTCTTCAATAAATAGCTCTGGGAGAATTGAACAGTTATCTACAGAAGAATGAAAATTGACAATTCTCTTACACCATACACAAAGATAAACTCAAAATGGATGAAAACCTCAACATGAGAGAGGAATCCATCCAAATCCTAGAGGAGAACATAGGCAGGAGCCTCTTTGACATCAGCCATAGCAACTTCTTACAAGACATGTCTCCAAAGGCAAGAGAAACATAAGTGAAAGTGAACTTTTGGGACTTCAAGATCAAAAGCTTCTGTGCAGCAGAGGAAACAGTCAACAAAACAAAGAGGCAATCCAAGGAATGGGAGAAGAGATATTTGAAAATATCTCTTCTCCCATTCCTTGGGACACTACAGACAAAGGGCCTGAAATCCAAGTTCTATAAGGAACTTCTCAAGTTCAACACCCTAAAAACAGATAAACAAGTCAAAAAATGAGCAGAAGACATGAACAGACACTTCTCCAAAGAAGAGATACAAATGACTAACAGATGAAAAAATTGTTCATTAACATTAGATGTCAGAGAAATTAAAATCAAAAGCACATTGAGATACCACCTTACACCAGTTAGAGTGGTGGTGGGTATTAAGGAGGGCACATATTACATGGAGCACTGGGTGTGGTGCATAAACAATGAATCTTGGAACACTGATTAAAAAAAACAAAAAAACAGGTAACATGATGCCCCCAGTTTTGTTTTTGTTTTTCAACATTTCCTTAGCGATTCGGGGTCTCTTCTGATTCCATACAAATTTTTGGATTATTTGCTCCAGCTCTTTGAAGAATACCAGTGGAATTTTGTTCGGAATGGCATTAGAAGTATAGATTGCTCTAGGCAGTATAGACATTTTAACAGTGTTTATTCTTCCGATCCATGGAATGGTCTTCCATCTTTTTGTGTCTTCAGTTTTTTTCATGAGTGTTCTGTAGTTCCTCAAGTACAGATCTTTTACCTTTTTGGTTAGGTTTATTCCCAGGTATCTTATGGTTCTTGGTGCTATAGTAAATGTTACCTGATTTCAAGCTTTATTACAAAGCTGTGATCACCAAGACAGCATGGTACTGGCATAAAAACAGACACATAGACCAGTGGAACAGAGTAGAGAGCCAAGATACGGACCCTCAACTCTATGGTCAATTAATCTTTGACAAAACAGGAAAAAAAATATACAGTGGAAAAAAGACAGTCTCTTCAATAAATGGTGCTGGGAAAACTGGGCAGCTATATGTGGAAGAATGAAACTCTACCATTCTCTTACACCGTACACAAAGATAAATTCAAAATGGATAAAAGACCTCAACATGAGACAGGAATCCATCAGAATCGTAGAGGAGAACATAGGCAGTAATCTCTTCGATATCAGCCACAGCAACCTCTTTCAAGATATGTCTCCAAAGGCAAAGGAAACAAAAGTGAAAATAAATTTTGGGGACTTCATCAAAATCAAAAGCTTCTGCAAAGCAAAGGAAACAGTCAAAAAAACAAAGAGGCAACCCACAGAATGGGAGAAGATATTTGCAAATGACAGTACAGAAAAAAGGTTGATATACAGGATCTATAATGAACTCCTCAAACTCAACACACACAAAACAGGCAATCATATCAAAAAATGGGCAGAAGATATGAACAGAGACTTCTCCAATGAAGACATACAAATGGCTATCAGACACATGAAAAAATGTTCATCATCACTAGCCCTCAGGGAGATTCAAATTAAAACTACATTGAGATATCACCTTACACCAGTTAGAATGGCCAAAATTAACAAGACAGGAAACAACATGCGTTGGAGAGGATGTGGAGAAAGGGGAACCCTCTTCCACTGTTGGTGGGAATGCAAGTTGGTGCAGCCTCTTTGCAGAACAGTGTGGAGATTCCTCAAGAAATTAAAAATAGAACTTCCCTATGACCCTGCCATTGCACTCCTGGGTATTTACCCCAAAGATACAGATGTCGTGAAAAGAAGGGCCATCTGTACCCCAATGTTTATAGCAGCAATGGCCACGGTCGCCAAACTGTGGAAAGAACCAAGATGCCCTTCAATGGACAAATAGATAAGGAAGATGTGGTCCATATACACTATGGAGTATTATGCCTCCATCAGAAAGGATGAATACCCAACTTTTGTAGCAACATGGACGGGACTGGAAGAGATTATGCTGAGTGAAATAAGTCAAGCAGAGAAAGTCAATTATCATATGGTTTCACTTATTTGTGGAGCATAACAAATATCATGGAGGACAAGGGGTGTTAGAGAGGAGAAGGGAGTTGGGGTAAATTGAAGGGGAGGTGAATCATGAGAGACTATGGACTCTGAAAAACAATCTGAAGGGTTTGAAGTGGCATGGGGGTGGGAGGTTGGGGTACCAGGTGGTGGGTATTATGGAGGGCATGGATTGCATGGAGCACTGGGTGTGGTGAAAAAATAATGAATACTGTTATGCTGAAAATAAATAAATTAAAAAAAACCAGAATGGCAAAGATTAACAAGTCAGGAAACAATAAATGTTGGAGAGGTTGTGAAGAAAAAGGAGCCCTCTTATACTGCTTCCGGGAATGCAAGTTGGTGCAGGCACTTTGGAAAACAGTGCCGAGATTCCTCAAAAAATTAAAAATAAAGCTACCCTATGCCCCGGCAATGGCACTATTGGGTATTTACCCCAAAGATACAGATGTAGTGAAAAGAAGGGTCATATGTATGCCAATGTTCATAGCAGCAATATCACAATAGACAAACTGTGGAAAGACCCAAATGCCCTTTAACAGAGGAACAGATAAAGAAGATGTGGTCCATATATACAATGGGATATTACTCAACCATCAGAAAGGATGAATTCCCAGCTTTTGCATCAACATGGATGGGACTGGAAGAGATTGTGCTGAATGAAATAAGTCAAGCAGAGAAAGTCAACGATCATATGGTTTCACTTACTTGTGGAACATAAGAAATAACATGGAGGACATTAGGAGAAGGAAAGGAAAAGCGAAGGGGGGGAATGGGAGTAGAAGACGAACCATGAGACTGTCGTCTCTGAGAAACAAACTGAGGGTTTTAGAGGGAAGGGTTGGAGGGATGGCTGAGCCTGGTGGTGGGTATTAAGGAGGACATATATAGCATGGAGCACTGGGTGTTACACATGAACAATTAATCTTAGAAGACTACATCAAAAACTATTGATGTATTTTTTTGTGAATAACATAACATAATAAATATCCATATCCTTCCTCTCTAGTTTTTCCTATTAATAACAGCTTACTTGGGTGTAGTTAATTTCTTATAATGAGTGAAACAACATCAGTAATGTTTTCAGCTGAAAGTCTGAAGGATACATGAAAATCCACTCTTTGTGCTTTTTTTATTAATTTATTTTCAGCATAACAGTATTCATTATTTTTTCACCACACCCAGTGCTCCATGCAATCTGTGCCCTCTATAATACCCACCACCTGGTACCCCAACCTCCCACCCCCCTGCCACTTCAAACCCCTCAAATTGTTTTTCAGAGTCCACAGTGTCTCATGGTTCACCTCCCCTTCCAATTTACCCCAACTCCCTTTTCTTCTCTAACTCCCCATGTCCTCCATGCTTTTTGCCATGCTCCACAAATAAGTGAAACCATATGATAATTGACTCTCTCTGCTTGATTTATTTCACTCAGCATAATCTCTTTGTGCTTTTACATTCTTTTTGTTTTTCAAGTTTTTATTTAAATTCTAGTTGGTTACCACATAGTGTAATATTGGTTTAGGAGAGGAATTTAGAGATTCATCAATAACAATTGCTCATCACAACAATTGCCCCCCTTACTATCCATCAACCATTTAGTCCTTCCCCCTCTTACCTCCCCTCCAGCAACACTAAGTTTGTTCTCTATATGTAAGATTCTTGGGGAGTACCTGGGTTGTTCAGTTGATTGAGTGACTGACTCTTGATTTCCACTCAGGTCATGATCTCAGGGACATGGTCAAGCCTTGCGTTAGGGTCCTGCTCAGTGGGGGGAGTCTGCCTGAGATTCTTTCCCTCTGCACCTCTCCCCAAATGCTCTCTCTTTAAATTTATAATATATAACTATAAGTATAGATAGATAGACTAGTATGGATAGTATAGATAAGTAGAATCATGGAACGCTACATCAAAAACTGATGATATATGTTGACTAACAACATAATAAAAAAGGCAAAATCCAAAAATAAGTAAATAAACCTTTAAAAAAGCATTTGTGATGGCTTGCCTCCCTTTCTTTATTTTTTCTTTCATACCCTGTGTTCATCAGTTTTGTTTGTTCATTCTCCCGTAAGAGAGAATTCATATGATATTTCTCTGATTGACTTAGTTCACTTGGGATACTACTCTATAGGTCCATACACATTGTTATGAATAGGAAAATGTCTTATTTTTATGGCTCCATAATTCCACTGTATTATATATCACTTCTTTTAAGATTTATTTGAGAGAGAGAGTGAGCGAGAGAAAAGGCATAAGCAGGGAAAGCAGTAGGCAGAAGGAGAAGCAGGCTCCTGCTGAGTATGGAGCCTGACTTGGAACTAAATCCCAGGACCCTAGGGTCAGGGTATGAGCCGAAGGATGACACTTAACCAACTGAGCCACCCTGGTGTCCCTATATCGCTTCTTTAGCCATTCATCTATTGATGGACATCTGGGTTCCTTCCATGTTTTGGCAGTGGTGGATGTTGTTGCTATAAACATTGGGGTGTTAATGCCCCATCAAATCAATATTTGGCATCCTTTGGAAAATTATGAGTGTAATTGATGGGTCATAGTATAGTTCTCTTTTTAACTTATGGAGGAAATTCCATGCTGTTTTCCAGAGTAGCTGCACCAAATTTGCATTTCCTCCAACAGTGTAAGAGTGTTCCACTTTATTCTTTATCCTTTATGCTTGTCCATGAGTAGATTTTCTCTCTCCTTACTTTTTGATTTCCTGGTCCCTTCCACAGTTTCCCATCTATTTTTTGCCTGCCACCAACATGAGAATAGAGCCGGGCAACGAGGATACAGCATGATCTGATCCTCACGGTGTTTTCTTCCTATAATAGCCGACTGGTCAGGTGGAAAGTGAAAGTGGCATGTTATCTTGGAGCCAGTCACTTGCTGAGGAGAAATCTGGGAGAAGAGAAAGGTGGGGTTGTTTTCAGGTTTCATGTTGAGAGCCCCTTGATTCCATCTTCATGCTGGGAGTGAGAATAGGGAATGTGGTGAGATAAAGGGATTTTCCAGGTAAAGAACTGTGGCCACGTTGTACAGTCCCTGGAAACAGCTGAACTTCCCTTGGGAGTTTAGGTTTGCATGCAGGACAGAGGGAGTGCCAGTATGTGAATCCATGTGCTGTGATTTTGGGTTTGATTGTCTGTATATCATGTATTGTGTTTCCCTAGATTTATGTTTCCCTACAAGTCAAAATTAATGGTGTGCATTTTCTAAAGAATAATTCCCATCTGAGGAATGGGAGAAGATATTTGCAAATGACACTACAAAGAGCTGATATCCAAATTCTGTAAAGAACTCCTCAAACTCAACACTCAAAAAGCAGATAATAACATCAAAAAATGGGCAGAAGACATAAACAGACACTTCTCCAAAGAAGGCATACAAATGGATAATAGACATGAAAAAATGTTCATCATGATTAGCCATCTGGGAAATTCAATTCAAAATAACATTGAGATATCACCTTATACCAGTTAGAATGGCCAAAATTAACAAGACAGGAAACAACAGGTGTTAGAGAGGATGTGAAGAAAGGGGAACCCTCTTACACTGGTGGTGGAAATGCAAGTTGGTGCAGCCACTTTGGAAAACAGTGTGGAGATGCAACATGGAGGCTTAAGTGGGTAGAAGAAGAATAAATGAAACAAGATGGGATTGGGAGGGAGACAAACCATAAGTGACTCTTAATCTCACAAAACAAACTGAGGGTTGCCGGGGGGAGGGGGTTTGGGAGAAGGGGGTGGGATTATGGACATTGGGGAGGGTATGTGCTTTGGTGAGTGCTGTGAAGTGTGTAAACCTGGTGATTCACAGACCTGTACCCCTGGGGATAAAAATATATGTTTATAAAAAAAAAAAAAAAAAAAAAAAAAAGAAATTAAAAATATAGCGACCCTATGACTGGGCAATTACACTACTGGGTATTTATCCCAAAGACGCAGATGTAGTGAAAAGAAGGGCCATCTGCACCTCAATGTTCATAGTAGCAATGGCCACAGTCACCAAACTCTGGAGAGCCAAGATGTCCTTCAACAGATGAATGGATAAAGAAGATATGGTCCATATATACAATGGAATATCATGCTTCCATAAGAAAGGATGGATACCCAACTTTTAGATCAACATGGACGAGACTAGAGGAGATTATGCTGAGTGAAATAAGTCAAGTAGAGTAAGTCAATGATCATATGGTTTCAATTACTTGTGGATCATAAGGAGTAACATGGAAAGCCATTAGGAGAAGGAGAGGAGAAGTGAATTGGAGGAAATCAGAGGGGGAGACAAATCATGAGAGACTGTGGACCCTGAGAAACAAACTGAGGGTTTTGGAGGATGGGTTGGAGGTTAGGTGAGCCTGGTGTTTAGAGGAGCTAAAAACAAAATAAAATATAGGATAGCTCTATTTTTCATTTCATTCATTCTACAGAACCTCTTTGTTTTGTAGACTGTTTCCTTTGCTGTGCAGATTTTGATATTTTTAAAAAAATATTTATTTATTTGATAGAGAGAGAGATCACAAGTAGGCAGAGAGGTGGACAGAGAGAGAGAGAGGAGGAAGCAGGATCCCTGCTGAGCAGAGAGCCCGATGTGGGTTCGATCCCAGGACCCTGAGATCATGACCTGAGCGGAAGGCAGAGGCTTAACCCACTGAGTCACCCAGGCATCCCAAAGATTTTGATCTCAATAAAGTCCCAAAATGTTCATTTACTGCTGGGAAAAATTAACAGCATGAAAGAGTTTAGCAGAAAGAGTAGCTTTTGGGGGATATTTACTATTTGAAGGAAAGGAGCAGTAACCACTCGAAGGGATAGAGAGCTAAGACTTCTCCCTTCATCCAGAAACAGGAACTGGTTGAATAGAGGTGCTGAGCCTCGGGTCACCAAGGAGGATTTAGGGGTGGTGTCTGTCTTGGCTATCATCACAACCAGGCCTTCACAATTCTATCATCCTCGCTCACCTGTATGCATTTGTCTGTCTCGGGGGGTGGGTGTAGGAAGCTCACTTGTCTTACATCCTAGGTGCTTAAATCTAGTGGCAGAGGGCACAGCCCAACCGTGTGTCTGTCAAGGCCTTTGTCCACAAGCTCTTGATAAAAGCAGACAAATCTGATCTAAAGCCTGACATGCAGAAATCTTCACTCAGGAGTTGCATCTTGGAGGTCAGGATAGCCCAGGCTTTCACAGACTCACATGATCTAAGTCACCAAGGTCAGCCCCGGGTTGGGACTCCAGCCACAAGCCCACAGTCTGTGAGTGATCACCCTTAGCCAGTTCTGGCAAGAGTCTGCGCAGGTAAAGGTCTTGCTGGCAGACCTGGGCTAAGCTCTTTCCTCCATAGCCTCTAAAATTGGAGCCTGTGCTCAAACAGGTCAGGAAAGAGGAACAGAAGAGCACACCGTTAACTGAATGCAGTCCCACATCTCTTGTTGCTCTCGCAGGTACAGCTAATGCGCGCCTGCATCTCTGGGCTCCCGGACTTGCCGGGTTGCTTAGGGATATGCGAACCGGGCTCCCAGGACGAGGGGCCAGGGGCTCGGCCTCCCCACCCCACCCAACCAGCTCCTCGCTGCAGGGGCGCCCTTGCTCCACTCCCTGTGGGGGGCCTGACCCAGCAGGTTGCTCCAGGTCTCCACAGCACTCTCTCATCCACCCAGGGCCTCAAGGGTTGGGGGCTCCCGTGGGAGTCCTCATCACTCTAGGTCCATGGTGCCGGCCGTTCAGGGCCCCCATGGTGTCTACCCCTCAATCCCCACCTTCCAAACCTGTTTGTCTCTGGAGAAGGCACGGCCTCCCTCACTGCTCGCAGCAACTGCCCAAGGCCTGGGACAATCTCCATCGGACCAGCCAGCACCCTAACAGCATTCAGTCAGCACCCCAATGGTATCCAGTCAATCCCAACGGACCCTGGCCAATCCCCACCAGTTGCCAGTCAGCCCCCCAAAGGCCTCCAGCCAATCCCCAACAGCCCCCAGCCAGTGCCCAACGGCTCCCAGCCAACCTGTGGTGACCCCTGGTCAGCCTCCAACAGACCTCAACGACCCTACATTCCAATCTTAACCTACTCTCTGGATGGGGTGGGGCTGGGAGGGCTCCCTAGAAGACGCTGTGTTTGAGGGGAAAGAAGGATGAGGAGGAGCTGACAAAGAGGGTCTTCAGGGTATTGTAGGCTGAGGGGAGGAGGGTGCCTGGAGAAGTCGTAATTGGGGGACGACCTCTCTGCTTTTCTAGTATGCAGCTGGAGCTTAGAACAGGGGGGAAGGACAGGGGAGAGGGCAATGCTAGGTAGGAGAGTGGAAGGGAGATCAGGAGGCCTCCACGCTGAAATGGAGAGGGTTGAACAGTGCAGTCAGATGTGTGGTGTAGAAGAAGTCCTGGGAACAGGGAAGACAATGGATGAAGTTCTCAGGCAAGCCTGGGGCAGGAAGCTGGTTGGAGATTTTGTGGGTGACCTAGGTAAGAGAGAAGTTGGCCTAAGCTAGAAAATGGCCTTTCAGGTGAGAACTATGGACTTGTTTTTAAAGCTACAAACAAGAACCTAAGTCACACAAAGCAGGAAAGAATATCCAATGGAAAAAAAGATAGTGTCTTCAACAAATGGTATTGGGAAAATTCGACAGCCACATGCAGAAGAATGAAACTGGACAATTTTCTTTACATTTATATTATATATATATATATATATATATATATATATATATATATATAATATACACACATACACATACATACAATGGAACACTACTCAGCCATCAAAAAATGAAATCTTGCCATTTGCAATGATGTAGATGGAACTAGAGGGTATTGTGCTAAATGACATATATCAGTCAAAGAAAGACAATTATCATATGATCTTGTAAGTTAAATTTAAAAGACAAAACAGAGGATCATGGGGAAAGGGAGGGAAGAATAAAACAAGTCAGGGAGACAAACCATAAGAGATTTTTAAAAAAGATTTTATTTATTTATTTGACAGACAGAGATCACAAGTAGAGAGGCAGGCAGAGAGAGAGGAGGAAGCAGGCTCTCTGCTCAGCAGAGAGCCCAGTGCGGGACTGGATCCCAGGACCCTGGGATCATTACCTGAGCTGAAGGCAGAGGCTTTAACCTACTGAGACACCCAGGCGCCCCCATAAGAGATTTTTAAAAAAGATTTTATTAATTTATATTAGAGAGAGAGGGGCAGCCCTACATGGGGCTCAATCCCATGACCCTGGGATCATGACCTGAGCGTAGGGCAGATGATTAACCAATTGAGACACCCAAATGTCCCAAGAGACTCTTCCCTAGGAAGCAAACTGAGGGTTGCTGGAGGGGTGGAGGGTAGAGGGATGGATTAATGGGACGATGGGCAGTAAGGAGGGGACATGATGTAATGAGCACTGGGTATTATATAAGTCACTGAACTCTATCTCTGAAACTAATAACACACTATACGTTAATTAATTGAATTTAAAATAATAAATAGGAAACCATAAAAATATTAAACAATCCTGTCATCAAAAAAAAAAAAAAAAACCCTAAGTCACAGACTAGGCAGGATGGTGGGAGCAGGTCTGTGAAGACAGTGGACCAAGGATGAAGGTGACTGAGTTGCCCTTGCCCCTAACTAAGACGGGGAAGCATCAGTAACAGGAGGGGTATGCAAGGTTCAATTTTGGAATGTTTTGTTTATAAGCAGAGATCTCCTGGGCCCATCCAGGATTCACAGGGAGAGGACATGGGGGTCAGTATAGACTGGATTCACCAACATATACTGGAACTAGTGGATGATATCAGAAAGCTGGGCTCAGAAATTCGTGGACAGTCGATCCAATGTCCAGATAAAGGGAGAGAAAGTTCGCAGGAGGCTGAGGCGGCCAGGGTGGGAGAAGATGAAGAAAATCAAACATAAAGGTATTTTAAAAGCTGATGGAAAAAAATCAACTTTGGAATGAAGTTTGGAATAAACAGTGGGCAGTACTCATGAAAACTGAAATATAATTCCACTTTTCAGTATCTACCACGAAACCATGGTGGAGGGAGGGAGCAGTCCAGCCCTGAAGGCCGTAAGGGGTGCATTGGGCAGAATTTAAAAGCAGTTACTGACTAAAAGCATGTCTTCTGCTAATTATCACCATTCAGTAGAAATTCTACACAAAGGCATGGATAGACTCCTCCCCACTGTAACGGATTGCTGCCCTGTGCCCCTCTAGCTGGGCACGGCACTAGGGACTAGCATTATTGCTGCATTGCTTATAACAGAGGAACTTTCGGCACATCCTAAATGTCCATCCACAGGGGAAGGCAAAATCAAAGATGATCTGTGCAGGTGATGAAACAGGACATACACCAGTTACAAGGAATTCACATACCTATATGTCTGAATAGAGTCTAAAAACACGGGCGAACAAGCAAGCATGCACAAATATATTCATGTCCACACTTCCTATGAAAAATAATCCCTCTTATAAAGGAATTTATATATAGGGATGGGCCGAGGTGGTGGGGCTGGCCACAGGCACCCCGCTGGGTGCTTGAAGCCTGCTGGATCATGCTGAGCAGAGCACGATGTTGGTTCCCCTCAGCGTTGTGGGGTCCACATGTGTCCACATGTGCTGCGGTTCAGAGGCATCCCTAGTTGCCTTCGCACGTCAGGGTCATGGATGTTTGCAAACAAGAGCAAGAGGACTTGGTACCTGCCCTGCCCCTTCCACCAGGCGCTGCTTGAGATCCTGGTGTGCCTGCTCTCCCAAGAAGCCGCTCAGATATGAAGCATTGGCAAATTGGTTCGTGAAGAACTGGCAATAGCCTACCCAAATATTGGCAGGATCCCCTAATATACCATAGGCAGCTAGGATGACGCATCAAAATGAGAAGCAAGAAGAAATAGAGAAACACCAGATCATAGTTAAAAACAAAACACACAACTAAAATTTTTTTAAAAAGGTTTTGAGATAGAGAGAGAGCATGAGCAGTGTGAGGGGCAGAGGGAGAAGCAGGCTCTCCACTGACCAGGGAGCCTGACACCGGGATGGATCCCAGGATCCCAGAATCATGACCTCACCTGAAGGTGGACGCTTAAGGACTGAGCCACCAAGGTGCCCCATGACTTACCTTTTTAAAATAGTGGCAGATAGTAAGTGGGGGAGAAGAATGTTTCTGTCTCTTCCTACATTGACTTTCCTTACTCTTTTATTTTTTTAAAAAACTTTATTTATTTGATACACACACACAAAGAAAGATCACAGAGGTAGAGAGGTGGGCAGAGGGGAAGGGGGAAGAGGCTCCCTGCTGAGCAGAGAGCTGGATATGGGGCTCCATCCCAGGACCCTGAGACCAGGGCCCCAGTCAAAGGCAGAGGCTTAACCCACAGAGCCACCCAGGTGCCCCAACTTGCCTCATTCTCATTGGCCTCTCTAGCAGGACTATTCTCAGCCTTCATGGAAGAAAACTTCCCATTGGGCTGCACCTGCTCAACCAGCCTGTGCTTTCACAGTCTGCCTATTAGCGTACCAGTTTCTCAGTTCTTCCACCTTTGGACTTGGATGGGTATTAAACGCTTCAGACATAATTAATACAAGCAGAACCAAGATATGTGTGTGTGTGTGTGTGTGTGTGTGTGTGTGTGTGAATGATATGTCCTATCTATCTCTGAAAGGTCAACTGCATGGAAATACTGGAAACTCACTTAATTTGCAGGAAAGATGCTTTGCCTTGCTTTTCTCGGAGGTTTGGGACTATGGAAGGCTTAACCTGCAGAAGTTTCTTTTATTGTACTTTTGTTCTGCTCTTGTTTATTGAAAATTCTAATTTATAACTACTGTACCAGAGGAAATATTTCAACACAATTTCTTGATAGAAATTAACAGTCCCAACCATCCCCTGATGACTTTCTTTACCTCATTCATCTAAAAGTTAATAAATGAAATTTTATACTTTTATTTTAGATTCAAAGTATTTGGCAGAGTCACATGTTAAGGATGACTGAAATAATTCCAAACGAGTTATGTTGGAATAGTTGTGGAGAAATGCATTTGAGCTAGTGTGCTCGAATATAACAATAAAATGGAAATTTCACGTACTTCCAAACATTCTGGGTTTGTAAAATTACCTTCATTTCTTTGACATCAAATGTTTACATTAGTAATAGTAAAGCAAGATGACACTTTTCCATTTAAAAGGGAATATGTATATAATATATATGATAATATATTGCATATATAGGAAATATATATAATTTATATTAAAATATATATAAAAATATATATGTATGTATGTGTGTGTGTGTGTGTGTGTGTGTGTATGGGCCTGGAGACACACCCCAGAAGGAGTTACCCTGAGCAGGACTTGGGGCACTGGGGTTGGTCATGATACCAAAGAGGATTTGAACTTTGGTTTTCAGCAAAGAAAAGAGGCAAATGCACAGTTAGGGTATAACTAAAAGCAGCACAATGGGAAGTAAACAAGTAATTTGTTTTAAAGTACCTGTGATGAGGGGGACCTGGGTGGTGCGGTTGTTCGAGCATCTATCTCTTGATTTTGGCTCAAGATCTCAGGGTCGTGAGATTAGGCCCAGAGTGGGGCTCTGCACTGAGCATGGAGCCTGCTTGAGATTCTCTTTCTCTCCCTCTCCCCTTCCCGATGCCCCCTCTAAAAAAAATTTAAAGTGGTAAAAGTACCAATGATGAAAAAAAGGCATCAGCCTCTTTACTCCATTGTTTAGAAAATACACTGCTGCAGCCGGGTATTTTTATCTCCAGGTGGACCAAAGATTGTGTTCAATCACCAAAGATGGGTGATTAAATCAATCATGCCTGAATAGTGAAACCTTGATTAAAAAAAAAATTTAAAAACTATCTTCTCTACTTCCTTTCCCTCTGCCTTGGCCTCACTCTGGGGACATGAGTGGGACATAGGGACATACATCACCACCACACCTCACTGACTTATGGTCCCACCTGTACTTGGATCCTCTCTGCTGCCTTTCAGGCCTTCCCATAGCCCTGCTGTTTCTGAGGACCTTAAGCAGGGAGGGTCCCATGAGTCACCTGGAAACTGCTGCTAGGGGCCAGGCTCTGTTTCAGGCTGCTGCCTCCTGGGAGGGTGGATGGGGTGTCAGATGGACCTCATATAGGGGTCAGAAGCTGAGGTAAGACTCGAGGAGTGTCTCACCCTTTGGGCCCTGTGGCCGACATTTCCTCTTTTGTCCTTGGTTCTGTATGAAGACCCTACTTCCTCCAAATACCCTCCCTGGGTAGCCACCTCTCCAGACCACCTGTGCAGCCCCCAGGCCCAGATGGTCAGGCTCTCAAGCGGGCCAAGGCTGGGCTCACAGGGAGGCAGGCAGCTTTGGGGCCTTTCAGCTCTCTTTAGATTTACTTGGCTTGCATAAATATTGCCTTTTATTTTATTTTTATTTTTTAAAGATTTTATTTATTTATTTGACAGAGAGTGAGAGACAGTGAGAGAAGGAATGCAAGAAGGGGGGAGTGGGAGAGGAAGAAGCAGGCTTCCTGCTCAGGAAGCCTGATGTAGGGCTCCATCCCAGGACCCTGGGATGATGACCTGAGCTGAAGGCAGATGCTTAATGACTAAGCCACCCAGGCGCCCCTAATATTGTGCTTTTAAAATTTATTGAAGTTTTCAGAATGATTCAAATCACTCTGACAATGATGTCTGACAAAGATGTCATTCTGACAATGATATTTTTAGCAACTAAGGGTCGGCTTCCTTAAAGCCCATTTTTACTTCCTGGAATTTAAACTGAGTCCAGAAGTTGGCACCAATACCATCCTCTGCAGTCCAGTCCTTGCAGTGGGATTTGGGTCTCCTTGAGGACCATCCCTCTGTCTACGCTGGAGCCCCAACTCACCACTGCAAAAGGCTGAGAATTTTGTACTCTAGCCCAAGAAGAGAAAGAAGAGGGAACTACTGTCCTCTGGGGGCTATCTGCTCATCTACAGGCCTTGGAGGGAGTGTATGTGCGTGCATGTGTGCATGTGTAGTAAGTGTGCATGTGTGTGTGTGTATGTGTTGGTGCGGCTGCCCTGGTGAAGCCAGTGTGTTTAGCAGAAGAAAAGGGGAGAGGGCTTCAATTTAGCTGAGGGGACCAAGTATCCCAAATGTGGGCTTGGCAGGATCCCAGGTGGAGACCTCTAATGGGAGTGGAGGCGAAAGAGATGCATTGCCTTCCCCAAGACCAAGCTCACAGTGCTGCCCAGAGGGCTTCTGGAGAGAGCACATGGGCTGACAGGCGCCAGAATGCTCACTTGGGGGCTCAGAAAGGCTTTTCCAGGAAAGAGAGCCCCTTCCTACTACCCACTGCACTGTGCCCAGGACAGCTGAGATTTCCTGTTCTCCTCCTTTGCTGGGTCCATTGTACAGTGCTGCTCTGAGAGGTTTGGTGGGTGTGGCAGGCAGAGGAAAGGTGTTTAGTCCCATGGGTTAGGGAACAGGAGTTCTTATAGAGCCAGAGCCCCAAGTCCAAGAGAGGAATGGTGGAGTCTGGAAGAGATAGATGGCACTGACTTCCTGACATTTGTTTTAGTGCTCAAGGCCATGGGGAAAGGGCTCTGACCTTAGGCAAAAGCACCCCTAGGCTAAGAGGAGAGCTGGAGCCCTGAGTGTTGGTAGGGAGAGGGCAAATCAAAGCTTTTCCAACCCAACTGTGTCCCAAGGGTCGCTCTTGGGGTAAGCACAGCAAGCAAGGAACTTGTGATTCCCTCCCCTACCATCCCTCCCATATCTGCCATGTGCTCCCTCCTGAACCCTCTCCCCTAACTCCTTTAATTCCTACCCTCCTCCCCACAAGCCCATCTCCTCTGGGACATCCTAGCTTATTCCCAACCATCCAAGGGTGCAAGGATACCCCTTTCTGGCCCTGGTTGTTTTGCCCCCAATATCAGAATGTTTGTTGCAGAAGAGTACAGTACCAGGCAGCGTGTGAAATAAAGGAATTCTGGGAAATGTGAAATGTCCTAACCATCTCCACAAAATACATTGTTTTGAGAACCTGGAATCATGCAGAGAGCCTAGGGTGCTGCCATGAGAGGCAGGCCAAGGGTCTGAGGGGAGAGGCAGGTGCCTACTCAGGAGTCCCAAAGGATACTGTCATTCTCAAGAAGGGTGTTTTTAAATGTGGAGAGGAAAACCTGGGTGTAGAGACTGGAGGCTGAGGAGTTGGCCCCATGACACTGAGGAGGGGTGGTTGGGATTCTGAAAACAACGGGGTTCTCAGCTCCAGCTCTGGCCAGGCCCTTGGTTTGTGCAAAAGGAAGGGAGCAGTGTGTGCAGGTGTAGGTGTGTGGGCAGTGTGCCAGTGCCCTGGGATGAGGTGAGGCCGCCCCGCACTCCACATTGCATGGCCAGCCTACTCTGTGGTTCACAGCTGAAGGAAGCAGGAGGGGAGACAGGTGGTTCTATCTTCCCGGGAGGGGTAGAGTTATTTTTTTAGCTATCTTATTTGCTCTCATCCCACTACATATAGGGAGACATTTTCTTTTTTGTTTGTTTTGTTTTGTTTTTTTTGGGGGGGTTGTTTTGTTTTTTAAGTAGGCTCCATACTCAGTGCAGAGCTCATTACAGGGCTCGAACTCACAATGGTGAGATCAAGACCTGAGCCAAGATGAGGAGTTGGACACTCAACCACCTGATCCACCTAGACACCACAACAGGTGCTTTCCTAAAAGAATACCATGTGAACTGTCCTTTGATATTTCCTTTCTCCTGAGGTCACAGAGTTCCTACTCTTGTAATACCTTGGTTATATTTATCATTTTACCCCAAAATATGCCCCTTTGATTCATACATTGTTCAGTTTCCCTGTTTGTTTTTTTTTTCAAATCAACTTTATTAAGATCTAATTCACATGCTATAAAATTAGCCATTTAGAGTGCACAATATCCGTGATTTTTAATATGCCCAAGGATTTGTGCAACTATCTTCATAATCAATTCTAGAACATTTTCCTTGTCCTGAAAAGAAACCCATGCCTATCAGCAGCTATAACTTATTCCCCCCCTCCATCTCTTTTTCCAACCATAGGCAACTGCTAATGTGCTTCCAGTCTCCACAGATATTTCTATCCTAGACATTTCATATAAATGAAATCCTACAACATATGGCACTTTATGACTGGTTTTGTCCTCACAACATAAGGTTTCCAAGGTTTGTCCATACTGTAGCATATATTCATACTTTCTTTTTTTTGTTGAATAACACACCAGTTTATGGATATATCACATTTTAAAAAATCTGTTGATAAGTGATGGACATTTGGACTGTTTCTATTTTGGGGCCATCATAAATAATGCTATTATGAACATTTGTGTACAAGTGTTTGTGTGGCCATAGGTTTTCATTTCTCTTGCATATACTGCTAGGAGTGGAATTGCTGGATCACACCTTAAGGAACTACTGACTGTTTTCCAAAGTGGCTGCACCATCATATATCCCCACCAGCAGTGTATGAGGGTTCCAATCCTTTTACATCCTCACAAATGTATGTTTGGGTCCCTCTAGAATTCAGAGTTCTATTGTGTGCTATTATCTGCCTTTTAATTGTGGTGTCGATGTGCATTTCCCTGATAACTGTATGCCTATTGACCATTTGTATACCTTCTTTCAGAGAACTGTTTCTTTAGTCCTTTGCCCATTTTCGAATTGGGTCCATTTGTTTTTGAGGTTCTGGTACATGGAATCCTAGCATATTTTCTATGCTTATTGGGATCTGTTTTATTTCCTCTATGTTATTTTTGTGCTTCTCATCAACAGTTGCCATCCTCCTGCATGACATGTCCTGGTACAATGAAACATCATAGCCTGGTGGTTTATGAACAACAGAAATGTATTGTTTTCAGCTCTGGACACTGGAGGTTAAGAGATCAGGATGGCAGCCTGGCCAGGCAAGGTTCCTCTTATGAGTCAGGGTGGAAGGGCTAGGGAGTTCTGTGACATCTATTTCATACGGGCACTAATTCCATTCCTCAGTGCTCCATCCTCATGGCCTAATCACCTCCCATAGGCCCCACCTCCTAATACCATCATGTTTAAGGGTGAGGATTTCAACATCTGAATTCTGGAGAGACACAAACATGCAGACCATAGCAACTGGCCATTTGAGTTGTTCATGTTCTGGCCATTATTCATAAGGGTGCTTTGAACATTTCTGATAGATCCTGGTGTGCCAAATTTCTCCACTGTGGTTTTAAACTCTAGCTTCACCAAACGATGTCAAATGGTTTCATAATCATATATAAAATCCCATGAATAGAGCCACAACCCTTGACATTTTCTCTTGAAAATATCATCTCTCATCCTTTCTTCCCTGCTCAGAACTGCTGCCTCTCAAAAATCCGGGGCCCATCTGTGCAAGGTCTGATTCTAGTCTCTCTATTCTTCCCCAAGCTCTAGGAGTCTGTCCCTGAGCCACTGCTACATTCTTCTAATTACTAAAGCTTTATAGCTTATCATGACATCTGGTAGGATAGATTTTTTGCCTATAGGTTTTGGTTACAGAAAGGCATTTTTCATGGTGTGTATTGGGATATCCCAAAGGCACTGATTAGAACAAGGGAAGGTGGTTTTGGGGGACTTCGATGAGCAGAATTCCTGCAGGATCCTTTGTCACCCAGTAAAAGGAAATCTGTGATTGGAAGGAGCACTCAATACAATATTGGCAGGAAGGCTAGTGATACAGAACAAAAGGAGTAAGGTCTCGGGGTAGAAACTGGGCTGTCCATGATCCTTTGTTCTTCTTTCTCATGGTCTTTCCCTCTATAGCCTTACAGAAGTCACAGGATTGTTCCAAATATTTCCCACCGTTCCTTGATAAGTCCTATCTTCTATATCCCAGTATCAGAGAGCTGAAAGACTACATCTTATAAAATAATTTTAAGATAGAAGGAAAAGGCTTTCAGATTTCACCAAGGAGGATTGTCACTTTGTACATCATAAAGAAAACTTAAAAACTCAGCCAAATTCCCTGATTATGATAGAAACACCAATAGATTTTTTCCACTTTTCTATCAATATATGTAAGAAAGTGATGTCCAAACCTTAAGAAGTAAACTCTTAATCCTTCTTTTAATGAAAGAGCCCACCTAGCATCTTTATAAAGAAATGGAATAGATTGTGAGCAATATAATAAAATAGAAACCAGAAAAGCACTCCTAATATGATTGAGCAGGGTTTGATGAAATTGCATTTCAGTTATTTATAACATGAATTAACGAATTCGGGATGCCAAATGCATTTAAAAAATTTTTAAAAATATTTATTTGACAGAGAGAGAGGAAGAACAAGCAGTGGTGGGAGGGAAAAAAGGAGAAGGAGAGGGAGAGCAGGATCCCTGCTGAGCAGGGAGCCCAATGCCAGACTCAGTCCCAGGACCCCAGGATCATTACCTGAGCCAAAGGTAGAGGCTGAACAGCTTAACTGACTGAGCCACCCAGGCACCCCCACCAAATGCATTTTCAAATGTAGGTCTTGTCAAAGATAGTTAAATACAGAATTTCACCATAGGTGTCAACACAAGCTAGAGAAACTTCTCAAGTGTCTGTGTAGGAATCCGTCCCCAGGGGGCCCTGGGCAGGATTGCTTTGACCCTTGGAGCCCACTCTGAGTGAGATGTGGGTCCTCCACTCTGGAGTCTGTACCTTGGTTTTATTTCTCTTCTCTCCATTAGATATGTCTAGAAGTGCACCGCACCAGAAGAGGTGTCTATCTATATTTACCTGGGTAAATGAGGTAACCAGAATTTTCCTACTCTTCTTCTGCAGTATAATAAAAAATGCATTTGGTTTTTGCCCCTAGTTCCTGGCACAGAGCTCCTAAAGCCCTTGCAATTTCTTAAGCAAGAAGAAGAGGGCCTTGTGTGCTATTAAGATGACTCAAGGTGGGAGCCCCTAAATAGCTTCAGGGTGGCAGCTGTTCACCCCAAAACCAACCAGATGATTAGAGGACCAGAGCTTTCAGGCCAACCCCAAACCCCAACCCTGTGACCTCCAGGGAGGCCAGAGAGACCAGAGATTTTGTTCAATCACCAGTGATGGTGATTAAATCAATCATGCCTGAACAGTGAAACCTTGATTTAAAAAAAAAAAAAAAAGAAAGCAGCCTTTAAAGGGCTTTTGGGTTGGGGCACCTCCTGCCTCAGTCCATAGAGCATGCGACTCTTGATCTTGGGTTTGCAAATTCAAGCCCTACGTTGGGTACAGAGATGACCTAAAAAAAAATAAGTAAAGTACTTATGGGTTGATGAACACATCATTGTTCTGGGAGTGTGACTGTCCCAGAGAGGACGCAGAAACTCTGTGCAAACCCCCACTCTGATCCCCAACAGATCATGGCACCCAACATCTGTTCTGGTTTCTGGGGCACTGATGGCCAGAAATCACTAATTTCAAAAAACAAACTACCTTTGCTCAGCTTTGGGACTAAACTCTCCATGTAACCAAGAGAAAATGTCATTGTTTTTCTCTGCTCACGTCTCCTGGCCTATTTCTCTAGTCTCTTATGAACATCTTACCCTCCAGTCACACTGAGCTCATCTCTCCCTTCTAGGACTTCAAAGTGCTATTCCCTCTCCCTCTGCAGCTTTTTGTTTTGTGTTATATATGGTGGCTTTCACAATTTCCCTTGGAGGAAAGGAAGGAGAATATATTTTTGATTTTTTAGTTCAAAGTATGTTTCATGTTTTGGGTCCCTAGCTGGTTCGGTCAGTGAAGCATGCAACTTTTGATCTGGGGGTTTGAGCCCCATTTTGGGTATAGAGATTACTTAAAAAATAAAAGAAATTAAAAACTACCCCCCAAACCCTACACAAAATATGTTTCAGTAACAATGAAATACCATATGCCAATAACTCAAAAAGAAAAAAACTGTAATAGATATTTGGTTCAAAGATGCCCCTGAAAAATCTTTATGTGATCTGCAATCTCTCAATTATCTGTGCCCAATTATTTATTCTACAGAATCCTATCTGTGGGAAAACTTCCAATCCCAGTTAGCTCCTAGCTTTCTCTCTAGATATAATACCTGGAACTCTTTATTTTCAAGTTAGTATATTATCAGACCCTGCAAGTAACTTGAATGTCTGCCTAAGGAAGCATGAATCCATCCTAAAAATCATAGTTTTCCATAGCTTAGTTGTGCTTTGTAACCAGTTTTCTCCAATAGTCACAGAAAGCTGAGGTAGGAAAATGATGGGCTTCAGAGCTGATGGCCAAGAAAGAATTCTTGAGACATCTTTGGTGCAATAGGGTGGTTTTATTAAATCATGGGGGGACAGTTGCCAAACTGTGCAAAGAGCCAAGATGCCCTTCACCAGATGAATGGATAAAGAAGATATGGTCCATATATACTATGGAGTATTATGCCTCCATCAGAAAGGATGAATACCCGGGATGCCTGGGTGGCTCAGTGGGTTAGGCTGCTGCCTTCGGCTCAGGTCATGATCCCAGGGTCCTGGGATCGAGTCCCATGTCGGGCTCCTTGCTCGGTGGGGAGCCTGCCTCTCTCTCTGTCTCTCTCTCCTCCTCTGCCTGCCTCTCTGCCTGCTCGTGTGCTTTCTCTCTCTCTGACAAAATCTTTAAAAAAAAAAAAAAAAGAAAGAAAGAAAGGATGAATACCCAAGTTTTGTATCAGCATGATGGGACTGGGGGAGATTATACTGAGTGAAATAAGTCAAGCAGAGAGAGTCAATTATCATATTCACTTATTTGTGGAGTATAAGGAATAACACGGAGGACCTTGGGAGAAAGAGTGGACAAATGAGTTGGGGAAATCAGAGGGGGAGCAAACCATGAGAGACTGTGGACTCTGAGAAACAAACTGGGGGTTTGTTTGAGGGGAGGGAGGTAGGGAGTTGGTTGAGCCTGGTGGCCTGGTGGTGGGTATTAAGGAAGGCACGTATTGCATGGGAAACTGGATGTGGTGCATAAACAATGAATCTTGGAACACTGAAGAAAAATAATATAAAAAAACTCGTAGGGACAGGACCTGTGGACAGAAAGAGCTGTACTGGGGTTGTGGGGAGTGAGTGAATATATACTTTCAAGGTTGGAGGGTATTAGGGACAGCACAGGCCTCCCAGGTGTTTTGGAAACAAAGTTTCCAAGATTCTGAGGAGTCTAGCTATTGTTAGGAAAAGGTCATTTATTACTGTTTAGTAAAATCTCAGTCATGAGACCCTTTAGATGTCTATCAGTGGGCCATATGCTTGGAGGATGATTGCTAACGTGTATCTTGGGGGGTAGAGAAAAAGGAAGTTGCCAAAGGAATTTTTATATGTTAATTGTTTAAAAAGCTTTTATTTATTTGACACAGAGATAGTGCAAGTAGACAGAGCAGCAGGCAGAGGGAGAGGAAGAAGCAGGCTCTCCACTGAGCAGGGAGCCCAATGTGGGACTCAATCACAGAACCCAGGATTCATGACCTGAACCAAAGGCAGCCACTTAACCGACTGAGCCACTCAGGTACCCTGGAATTTTTATATGTTAAAGTAGACACAGGATTTTGGGGAGGGGGGTCAGGCTAAGATTGCCTCTTGGCCTTTGGAAAGTGTCAACACCAAGGCAGCTGAGTTCCTAGAGGAAGGTCACTCTGTTTCAAGGACTTGTCGGGCTGTAAGTAGTAAGGAAATTTATTTATTTATTTATTTATTGCTTTTGATGTGGGGAACAAAAGCAGACTCAGCTGTGAGTCTGTTTCTCTCCTTCTGCCCCATCACCTTGCTCGTGTTCGCTCTCTCTCAAATAAATAAACTCTCTTCAAAAAAATCAAAGAGGGGCACCTGGGTGGCTCAGTGGGTTCAAGCCTCTGCCTTCAGCTCGGGTCATGATCCCAGGGTCCTGGGATCGAGCCCCACATTGGGCTCTCTGCTCATCGGGGAGCCTGCTTCCTCCTCTCTCTCTGCCTGCCTCTCTGCCTACTTGTGATCTCTCTCTGTCAAATAAATAAAATTCTTTAAAAAAAAAAGTCAAAAGAAAATCTTAAATACCATAAGATGTTTATAAAGAAAGGCATTATAACTTGCACTCTATCTTGCAGGAAATAAAAAATGGAAGGAGTGGTTGAATGCTCAGCTTTGAAAACTGTAACATACCAATACTGGCAGTGCAGTCTGAGGACCCAAGGTGGGTGTCCAGCAGGATCAATCAAGAGGGTCCTTGACTTCATGGCTTCATGTAGGATGGAAATCAAACGTGAGCCAGCAGAAGGCAGAAGCAAAGTTTATTGAAGGTATATTTTACTGAAGATACTTATATCTATATATTATATAAATATATATTACATAATATATTCATTTATTATTATATAATTTTATATAATTATATATAATATAATATAAAATATAATATATAATATAATATTAGATATATATCCTCATATAAATATAATATATAGATATATATCTATATACGGATATATATGAAGATATATATCTATTATCTATGTATATATCTGTATGTATATATACATATATGTATCTATATAGAATAAATATATCTATATAGATATATTGTACATATAACATACATATAGATATATAGCGATCGTATATTATATAGATAGATATATAGGTACCTATCTATATAGATATATATCTATAATATACGATCGCTATATATCTATATGTATGTTATATGTACAATATATCTATCGTATATATTTATATAGATATATATCTCTATATAGATATGTATATGTATAAATATACATACAGATATATATAGATAGGTACCTATCTATATAGATATATCATATATATAACATATATATAGATATATAGCGATCGTATATATAGATATATTTATGTGTATATGTATACATACAGATATATGTATGTGTATGTATATGTAAAATATCTATATATATATAGATATATATATATCTTCAGTAAAATACACCTTCAGTAAATTTTGCTTCCACCTTCTGCTGGCTAACGTATATACATGTATGTATATATACATATATACATGTATATACATACACATATACATATGTATTTATGAATGTTGTGTATGTATATACATATATGTATATATAAATAGATATATATCTTGTATCTCTCAATTATACATATATATACAAATTATATATATTATATATTGTATTATATATATATACACGCATATATTGAGAGAGAGAGAGAGAGATGAGATACAGAGTCTTGACTTTGTTCAGAGTCTGGAGATTTTACTGAGGATGGTGGTCTGATATATGTGCCCTCTCAGGCATCGAGGAACTGATTGGAACAAAGACAAGGGCGCGGTGTTATTCCTTGGAGCCAAGGGGCCTTGGTGTCCAGATGTCTAGCTCTGGTGGTCTGGAATAAATAAATAAATAAATAAATAAATAAATAAATAAAAGCTTTATCTGGTCATACTCACCTAGTCCTTCTTTAGATGTTGTTTTTTCTAGGGAATCATTAATTTCTTGTCCCTTACAAGGAAGACATAGATTACATGCATTATGTATGGTGTATGTGAGGGGTTCAGGCATGTGTACCTTCTATGTATATAGTGAAGTGGGGGTACAGATCTTAGCAAGAATAGAAGCTAGAAAAGAAGCAACGGAAAAAACAATTTTCCTAAATGTCTCAGAATTTACTTGTACCCTTTCCATGCTCTCTGACCACTATGTTGGACATTCTGTCCATTGATCTAGCTGTGGATAACTGCTAATTCTTACCAATCAGCTATTGTGAACAACAAACAGAAATGGTCATTTCTGAAATATTTGAAAGCTGGGACTCATTGCACCCCCCCCCAAAATCATTAAATTACCACTTATACGTATTAAATGCAGCTAAAGGTAAATGTATTTTAGACAGTCTACTAATCTCTGGACTGTTGGATTTTATAATTATTTATTTTGGTCAACATAATGACGACTTTAGTTCTGGTATGACCAAATGCACCAGTTAGGATTTTGCCCTGAGCTTTGCATGATGGAATATAAATTGTATAATTAAAGCCTGTTTTTTCACTTGAAAACACTTGAAATGCATTGGCTAAGAAAAATATCCTCAATACAATGGGTCATGTTTTCTTTATCCTTTAAGTCAGTGTTTTTTACAATTTTCTCCAGCAAAGAAACCCCTCCCCTTTAGAGGAAGAGGAAGAGACAAGTCTCAACTCCAATCTAAAGGTGTCTGGGAAAATGAATCCAAATAAGGAAGAAGGGTATTTTTTTAAAGTTATTGTCTTGGGATAACCCTGGGGTGGCTCAGTTTGTTAGACTTTCCACTCATGACCTCCTTTCCACTCAGGTTATGATCCAGGGCTCCTGGGATAGAGTCCTCAGGCTTCCTGTTCAGCAGGGAGTCTGCTTCTGTCTCTCCACCTGCACCTCCCCCCACAGCAACCTTTCTCCCCACCCCCACTCATGCTCTCTCTCTCTCTCAAATAAATAAAATCTTTTTTTTTTAAAAAGCTCTTGTTTTTGTTTAAAATCTCTTGTTATTTTACTCCATAATACACATGAGTAAAATGGACACTGCTTGAAAATCAAGTCATCGTTTTATTCCTGAAGCCTCAACTACCCTTGGGGTCCTCTTACTCTTGACCTCAATAAATAAAGCATAAACACATTCTCCAAGTCGTGCACAATCCTAACACCATTCAGAATTAACAAAACAAAGCACACACATTTTACTTAAGACTGGGATAAGAGGGGCACCAGACTGTCTCAGAAGAGCATGTGAATCTTGATCTCTGGGTTATGAATTCAAGCCCCATGATGGGTGCAGAGGTTATTTAAAAAGTAAATAAACTTCAAAAAATATTGGTGTAGGAGACACTTTGTTTTTATGTACTCTGTCCTTAAACATTTCTAGATAGAGGAGGAGCAGCTCCAACTTTTTTTTCTAAAATTCAGTGAAAATGCAGAAAAGATTAGCAGGTGAATTTGAAACAGAAGCAAAATCCTGTGGCCATTTGTATTTTCGCAATAGCAAATAAACTACCAGCTGAGAGCTTTCCTGTAGTGCCAATTTGAATTACTTGTTAAGTACCACCAACAATCCCTGGTAAATTATCACATTAACTCTGGAATTATTGCTAAATTGTTAGGTATGAGAATAACATTATGGTCACTCTTAAGAAGTCTTGCTTTGTTAGAGCTCCATGCAGTGAATCCATATAGTGCTGATTTGTGCTAAGAGTAATTTGATGCCTGGGATTTGATTTTTAAACTTCTGATCCTCCACCACTCCCTCCACCAAAATAATGTGTATGGGCGGGGGGAGATAAAAATGGAGTAAATGAAACAAGAAAAGAAAATGTTCTTATTGGAAATAGGTTAAAAAAAAAAAAACCCAAAAAACAAAAACCACAGAACTCCCCTCTACTTTTGTATATATTTAAAATTCTTCATAATAAAAACTATCAAGTTATCAAGCTGAGCCATGTAATTCACTAAAATCTACTGAGAAAAAAATAAGATCAGATTAATATCCAATATTTAAGTGAAAATAACATACAATACAGCTTTCCCTGTATGTTTCCTGAAATAAAGATTCTGTGTTCAACCAAAGTATTTTCTGGATCTTGGGTTTGGCCTTGTTTTTGTTTTTAAACCAATCACTGCTATTAAGCAATATTCAAAATGTTAATTATTCATGAGTTCAGAATCCCATGTTATAAAATAACTATAATTGCAAACCACCATGCTCAAATCTCTACAGAGACTGAGGACATTTGTCACTGGAATGTAAAATCACACTTTGTGTGACTAACAAAGACGCTGCTAATGTTGAGAGATGCCCCAAGTTCCTTATTTGCATGCCTGAGTGCCCTGCCTTGCAGTATTTCTTTCTTCCAATCACTGGTTCCATGAGACCAAGTCTATATCCTCCCAAGTGTGGACTTCACGGCTTTACTTAATTGCTTTATCACTATGGTTGGATATTTGTCTATCTGTAATCTCCAAATGTTCAAGCATGAAGTAGTTTTCCTTCAGCAATAAAAGAGAATGTTATACTATATGCATAATCTGTTCAGATTATCTTAAACCTTTATTTTTATTTTTTTTATTTTTTAGAGAGGGAGAAGTGTGGGGGTGGGGCAGAGACAGAATCTAATGAAGGCTCCAAGCCCAGTGCAGAGTCCAATGCAGGGCTCTATCTCATGACCTTGAGATCATGACCTGAACTGAAATCAAGAGTCAGATGCTTAACTGACTGAGTCACTCAAGCACCCCTGTTCATTTTTTTTTTTTAAGAGTATTTCTTGAAGCTAACAACAAAGTAAAACTAAATGATGAGTAATGCCTCATATGGGGATGTCCCCAGTCTTAGCACCTGTTAATGGACAAGTTAGAGCAGCAACTGGTTATATCTGCTTTAGCAGCAAATGGAAGCAAACACCTGGCTAAATCATGCTTAAGGTTCAGGATGGGAGTCTTGACTGGTTCAGTTGGTAGAGCATGCAACCCTTGATCCCTGGGTTGTGAGTTTGAGCCCCACCTTGGGTGTAGAGATTACTTAAAATAAAAATAAAATCTTAAAAATTATGTACACACACATCACATAGGTTCAGGATGACCTTGGGCTCTGTTGATCTAGGTGGGGAAATCCTTCCCATACAAGGCAGACAAGTTCCCCAGGTTTGATGAAGCTCCACATCATACGAAGGGAAAAAGGGCAAGGCTCACAGGAAGACCGTTCTGTGGTCTGTCCTTAGGTTGGGATCCCCCTGAAGCAGACCCAGGGACAAGAATTCTAATACTGGGGAGACATTTCCAGAAAGCTTGTGCACTTAGGAGAGTAGGGGATGGGAGACTGGGCTGGCCTGTCACAGAGCAGGAAAGTGGTGTGGCCAAGTGTGGCTGCATCCACTGGGGACTCTGGAGACAGGGAATCTCAACAGAGAGGTGTTAGGGCAGGGTGGGAACTGATTAACAAGTTCCTCAGGTTTAATGATAATTGTGATTTGCTAAAGCTTCAAAAACTCAAGTCGCTTGGTGCTCCGTTCATTGAATATTTTGATTAAAGATTGATTTTGAACAAAACACAACCAAAATTTTATTTTTTTAAAAGATTTTATTTATTTATTTGACAGAGAGAGAGACAGCAAGAGAGGGAACACAAGCAGGGGCAACTGGAGAGGGAGAAGTAGGCCTCCCGTAGAGCAGGGAGCCCAGTGCAGGGCTCGATCCCAGGACCCTGGGATCATGACCTGAGCCAAAGGCAGATGCTTAATGACTGAGCCACCTAGGTGCCCCACAACCAAAATTTTAAACAATTCATTTACAAAAGTGAGTAGAGACACTTAATTTGATTTACAATGTAGTTTTGTGAAGGCTCCAACATCTCTAAAATCTGAGCATTAAACTTTGAATGAGAAATCAGCAAATTTAAAAGGACAGTCATTTGGGGGCACCTGAGTGGCCCAGGTGGTTGGCTCTTCAGATTCTTGGTTTCAGCTCAGGTCCTGATCTCAGGATCAAGGGATTAAGCCCCAGTTGGGCTCCAAGCTCAGTGCAGAGTCTTCTTGAGATTCTCTCTCCCTCTCACCCCTCCTGCTCATGCTCTCTCTCTCTAAAATAAACAAATAAATAAACCTTTAAAAGGATAGTCATTCGATCTAAACAAAAAGTCATTTTCATGGAGTGATCTGTAAATTGCACGTTCTGTGGGTGTCCATGTTGAAGGGCAATCTCAGGATGTAGGCTTCTCAAAACACCGACTTATTTTTGGAGTGGACCTTGCTGCTCTCTCAGCATATTTCTATTGTTTTTGGTGGGGGGTGTGGGAGGACCAGTGACAGCACCGGATGTGATGTGGGCCTGGAGAGAACGGTCAACAATTCCTGAGATGTTTTCAGTGCAAAAGGTGTTTTTATTAAAGCTTGGAAACAGGACCTCTGAGCAGAAAAACCAGCTCTGGGGATTGTGAGGAGCTTGATTATATACTTTTAAACTGGGGAGGAGTGGAGATAAAAGTAATTTCCAAAAGGATTTTCACATGTCAAAGAAGACTTACAGGATCCCGGAGGCCTGGTTATTGTCCAGCTAAGATTGCTTTCTGCCTCTAGCATAGCATTAACATTAAGACCGTTGTGAGTTCCTTGAGGAATGTCACCCTCTGCCTGTCTCGAGTATTTGTCAATGGGCTGCAGATTGTAAAGAAATTTAATATTTTCTACATTTCTTTTCCCTTGGTTCTCCTCACCAATCTATATGAATATGTATGTAATATATGTTGTGTTATATATGAAAATCACTTCAGAAGCATATTTAACATAGTTGTGATTGCTAACATGTTCATTGTTTACTCTGTCCACTGAAATAGATCACAGAGTTTGGATGAGATACATTGGATTTAATAGTTGGTGTATTCAAGTTTTATGACCTGGGTATTGTATTACAAGGAAGAATCAGTTGCATCTGTGTTGCCTCTTCTCCATTCCTCACGGAGGCAAGCTTGAATCACCTTAAAAAAAAAAAAAACCCAAAACATTTTATTGCTTTATTTGACACAGAAAGAGAAAGCGAGTGCACAAGCAGGGGGGTGGCAGAGAGAGAAGGAGAAGTAGGTTCCCCACTGAGCAAGGAGCCCAGTATGGGGCTCCATCCCAGATCTTCCAACCTCTGGATCATGACCTGAGTCAAGGACAGATGCTTAACCCACTGAGCCATCCAGGTGCTCCTTGAATCACTTAAAAAAATGGTGTGACTGCTGGTTACAGAGACTTAAAGTAACAGCAACTTCATTAACAAAGGGGCCTATTTTTCACTCTTATAAAGTGACTTCCAGAGCCTTGCAGCTCAGAGACTGTCGATGTCCTAGGGTCCTCTTCTTTGTGCTCTGCCTGCCTTAGTTCTTATTCTCCCGGTTGTAAAGATGGCCACCATTCCCTGTTATAGGCAGGGGGTGAGGGAAGAGGCAGGGAGAAAGGTTGCCTCCTGGCCAAGTGAGCCCCCTTAAAGACTCTCCCAAAGGCCCTCAAAGCCTCTGTCTCCACGTCATTGGCCACCACTGGTGGGAAGGCTGGGCTGTGCCAGTTTTCTTTAGAAGCTAAGCACGTGATGGCTCCAATATGAGAGGGGTACGGTGACTGGGGAGGAAAGCTGGAAGAGGTATGAGGGAGCCAATCAGTGGTTCCTGATGCACTGCCCTCCCCAGAGATCCCAGGATATTCAGAGGATCTCTCTCGAATTCCTACTGTTGTCAACCCCGGGGCAGAGGGTATCTGGATCAAGGGTTTAGAAAATTCATGTTGTCACATTTTTCATACTGTTCTCTGAGGAAACATAAGGATCTGGAGAGTTGGCTTCAAGAGTTTCACAGACAATAAATTATTTCCTACTGAAAGTGAAGATTTAATGTTCTTGTGAGACAATTCTGTCATTTTTATAAGTTTTATACCAATGATTCCCGATTCAAGGAACCTTAGTGTTTCTGTGATTTTTTTCGTAGCACCAATAGGCCAAAAGAAATACCTAGGGGCTCCTCTTACAAAGTAGCCAGGCCCAAATAACTTAAAGATTTATGTTCTAACAACTTAGTGGTGATTTGAAAAACATACATAAACTGAAAGGAATAGTATTTTTTATTGTTAGATGGCCATGATTACTTAGTAATGGGACATGTATACCTGTTGGGCACTGCACAACTTCTCAGATTTTGGAATCCGATTTTGACCCCACCATGCTCATGTTTTTCCTGTGATGCTTGCTTTTTAACAAGCTAATGTTTAAAGAGTAACCTTTCTAAAGATAATGACATCAACTAAAGGAATGCAGTACAATCTGCTGCTAAAACAGCAAACTATCTGAAGCTACTGGCCCACGGAGCATAGGACAAAAGACTGGTATTTTGGTGCATGCTTCTTGAGATTTTACACCCTCCATAGCACCCCTAGGGGCTTGTGGTGGCTCACCAGGGCTTCATGCACAGCTGGAAACCATGACTTTCACATACAGAATGCTACCTGAGATCCGGAGTGACCCACAGCACCTGTCAGCTTGGCTGGACTGAGAACACAGAGGTGAGGTTAACATGATGAAGCCATGAATGCGCCTATGTGCATATCAAACCTTTTTTTTTTTTTTTCCTTTCCAAACAAGATTTCCAAAACTTGTAAGACAACCCTGAAGCTGGATAGTCACTGCATTTGTCACTGTCGCCATGAAGGTCTGGGCAGCACTGTGTGAGAGAGGACATGCCACAGAAGGAGAAGGACAGGCCTCAGCAGACAAAAGCAGGGACTTACATATACGTTGTTATTTCACTGGGAAGGGATGGAGGATTCTCCCTGTAAGTAGCAGCTGCTTATGACAAATATTTGGTATATTCGCTTGACCAAGGGCAGAATTTCATTCTGGGATTTCTTTTTATAACGTGGAAAGACATCGCCCTTCTCTTTACTTCAAATATCACGTGAAATTCTCTTTATGGGTAAATTATTTCAAGGTATGTTTTGTGATGCTTCCAGCTCTTCTCTCTCTTCAGGTAATGGGGAGGTTTTAGGCTCATGAGATAATTATTGTGGGATATCTGTGGGAAAAACTGAATATTTCTCCTCATAAAGCCCTTTATAAGTGACTGTCTATGTAACTCCCTCCCGGAAATCAAAGCTGACCTGGCCATGTTTGCTTTGAATGAAAGTTCACTCATCACTGGCCTCACCGGGCATTGACCTCAAAACTTTTTTATTTTATTATTATTTTTAAAGATTTTATTTTTAAGCAATCTCTATACCCAACCTGGGGCTCAAACTCACAACCCCAAAATCAAGGGTTACCCTGAACTTGGAACAATTTTAATGGGTGGGGATCTTTTTTATGGGAAGGAAATCTTGCAACAGTTGTGTTGTACTCTTCAACCTCTCTGAGAAATGTGCCTAAGGCAGTGACTGAGGCAGAGTTGCTGAAGAGAGAGAGGCTGAGAGAGAGAGAGAGACAGAGAGAGACAGCAGGTGACTGGTGGTGCTGAGAATGCCCACGGGGACAATTTCCTTCCCGGAGCCTTGTGAGAGAGTGAGGTGGCTGGCTCCATGCTACCATGGAACATGGCAGATGCAGACCTTTCTCTAACGAGGCCGCTCTTGCCCAGAAGCCAAACTTGGAGTCGAGGGGAGAAGAAGAGGGCCACTGGGAACTTCAGATAAAAGCTACAGTAAAGGTTGTTAAAGATAGTCTGTTCTCGGTCACCTGTGTGCTATCTACACGTACTGTGCACTTTAGATTTACAGTATCAAAAACTAGATTTTTAGTTTGTTGTGGGACAATAACCCAGAGTAGCCAGCTTCCATTACAGAGGTAATATTACCATATTACTGCATGCCATTTGGTGCGATGGGCATTTTTTTTTTTTTTTATACATTGCATGGGATCTGTGATTTTCTTGAGGCATTTACTGAACAAACCACTAGATAATCAAATGGCTGTTTGGCTGCTTGGTGAGCCTAGAATTAAAATAAAGTTGGTTCTTTGTTGTTGTGTTTTAATTAAGATTGTTTCCATTACGTTGGGTCCCACTTCACTGTGTGATTTCTTGTTTCTGGATAACTGATATCAGTAACTGAACCCAGGGATCCCTCACTGCAGCACACTGACCCGTGAGACACCCTCCTTAGCCAATTTCAGTCAGGCTCCTCTGGACCCTCCTTCCAACCTTGGGACTTCTGGGTCTGTCTTTGCATCAACCGATTTTTTTTTTAAATTAAAAAAAGTTTTTAGTTTATTTATTTTTAGTAATCTTTACACTCAATGCGGGGTTCAAACTCAGGACCCCTAGAGTAAGAGTTACTTCCTCCTCTGACTAAGCCAGCCAGACATCTCTGCACTGACCAATTTAAAAAAAAGAATTTAATTTCTTTCTTTATTTCACACACACACACACACACACACACACACACACAAACATGCGCACGTGTGCACACACACACAGAAAAAGAGAGAGAGAGAGAAAGAGCAAGCACAAGCAGGGGGAGAAGCAGGCAGAGGGAGAGAGAGAAACAGGCTTCCTGCTGGGCAGGGAGCCCCATGTGGGGCTCGATCCCAGAACACTGAGATCATGACCTGAGCTGAAGGCAAATACTTAATTACTGAGCCACCCAGGTGCCCCTCTTCCCTGACCAATTTTAACAAGAATGTTACAAAGTTAGTTTAGGAAGAATCCCTCACCCCTAAAACCCCCAGGTGATGCCTGATCTCCTTGGCTTGTCTTCAACAAGAATCTGGTCAAATTGCTTTAATCAGGAGTATTAACCAGAAAATTACCTCTCGGTAATTTTACCACTATCTCTTCCAGCCTGCTCCTTGGCTACAAATCCCCACTGTACATGTTATATTTGGAACTGAGCTCAGTTTTATACTGAGGTTTCTTTCCCCCTATCACAATAGTTCCTGAATAAAATCTGTTTTTAATGTTACTATTGGGCTCTGGTTTTCTTTAACACATCACATTGACACATTCGTATTCTGAGTCTCTGTTTTTGCTAGAATCCTTGCATTTGCGACCCCATGTCCACCTTTTCCTTCTCCAGTGGTAATATTACAAGGGGTAAAATCCATGCCGGGGCGAGGAAGCTGAGCACCAGAGACATGTCTTCCACAGAGTGAGTTTTAACACAGCAAGTTGGACAAAACCAGATCCTTAATTAGGGAAGAACACAATGTACATTATTACACAGGTCCCCACTGGCCAGAACACAATTGTGACTGGGCCTAGCATAGTGCAGAGGGAGAGGGAGACCTTGGTGTGCAGCTTGGGAACATAGAGGCTTTGTCTGAGCGTCTGGCAGCTCCGTTGGTATCACAATCCTCTGTTTACCACTGAAAGCTGGGCACTGTGTAGGTAAAAATGTGTAAGATGAAGGTCAGAGTCTTGGAGGAGACAGATTTGCTCTGAAAGTGAAGATTGAAAGGCAAATGGGGAACCATTTAGGTTTGTTTCTCTCAGGTTTGATCACCCAATTCATTAGTAAATTCCATCTGACAGTAATTAAATGGTCGTATAGCTATTTATAAAACTTTGCCCCCCATATTTTTACAGGAAACATAGCATTGTTGTCATGAACCTGAAAATCTCTGACTTGTCTTTTATCGTTTTAATAAAAAAACAACTTTCACAACACATATTTTGATACATAATTTCTTCAGAAGCAACTATTGTCTAATTGTGGATATGACTTTATGTACCTTTCAGTTTTTAGGTGAAATGTGGGGATGTCCTTATCTCACCAATGGCTTTCCTAAGGTAACTTTCTTCCATAGATAATTTACTCACTTTATAATAATTTTCAGTAATACCCCTAACAAAACGTTTGCCATACTCTCTAACCCATTGCATGCTTGACTCTCTATGTGCTAATATAAAATGGTATTGTGTCTGACTGCTAGTGAGTCTCAGTTTATTTTTATAGTGATGAAAATGTTATAGAATTAGGTAGTGGTGATGCCTCCACAACCTTGTGAATATACTAAAAATCTCTGAATTTTATACCACAAAATTGTGAATTTTATGGTATGTAGATTATTTTTTAAAAAACCAATTACTTCATTTTTTGTTTAAAAGTGGCAGGTTGGAGCATCTGGGTGGCTCTGTCGGTTGAGTGTCTGACTCTTGATTTTGGTTCAGGTTTTGATCTAAAGTATTGAGATCGAGATCCATGAGTGGCTCTGTGCTTAGCAGAGAGTGCATTTAAGATTCTCTCTCTCCCAGAGGGCACAGATTGCATGGAGCACTGGATGTGTTGCAAAAAACAATGAATACTGTTACACTGAAAAGAAATAAAAAAATTAAAAATAAAAATATCAGAAATTTGAAAAAAAAAAAAAAGATTCTCTCTCTCCTTCTCGCTCTGCCCCTCCCCTTGTTTGCCTGTGTACTCTCTCTCCAAAATGAATACATCTTTACAAAAAAGTAATATGTTGGGGGTGCCAGGCTAGCTCAGCTGGTGAAGCATGGGAGTCTTAAACTTGGGGTTGTGGGTTTGAGTTCCATGTTGGGTGTAGACATTGCTTAAAAATAAAATCTTTAGGGACACCTGAGTGGCTCAGTGGGTTAAGCCTCTGCCTTCAGCTCAGGTTATGGTCTCAGGGTTCTGGGATGGAGCCCTTCATTGGGCTCCCTGCTAAGCGGGGAGCCTGCTTCCCCCTCTCTCTCTGCCTGTCTCTCTGCCTACATGTGATTACTGTCAAATAAATAAATAAAATCTTTCAAAAAATAAAATCTTTTAAAAATGCATTTTAAAAAGCAGCAGATTAATTACACATGCTTATTTTATCTATTCTCCCTTCCAAAAAATTATTAAAATTATAGCAGTAAAAAGTATATTTAAAAAAAGTAAAGAACTAAATATTTTATTCCAGAGGGGCAGTAGAGAATTTTTTTCAAGGCTTTAGCCCCCCAGGAAAAGGAGACACTAAAAAGTGAGAGATCATAACACAGTTTTGGGATATAGAGAGTGAGCAGAGGATGGTAAGTGATTTGGCAGAGTTGGGGAAATTCCAATTTAAGTGTTTTCAGGGCTGATGTTCAAAAAAATCAGGCCAAAATATGTGCCACTAGGCATGGTAGGAAGCAGGACAAAGGCCTGGTGAAGCCAACATTCCTAATGGGTTTCAAGCTTCACTGCACCAGCTTGGTCTGGTCCCTGGAAGTTTATTATGGAGAAATTTCCAGACTCACAATCTGTGGAGAGCACAGGAGAGATGGGCAGAGCTTGAAAAGGGGATACATCCACACAGTCATGTGGTCTCTTGTCTCTCTTGATCACAGGATCAGTAGCAAGATGTTCAAACTCCCATACCTTTACTACTCCTTCCAGTCTGGAAAGCAGATTACTCTTCCCTGAAGAAACTGAATGACCCTAGGGGAAAATCTTCCAGCCATTTAGACATTGAGCTCTGGACAGTATGGCTGTCCATCCTCTCAGCAAGCCCTGTGCTTGTACTCAGAGCATCCAGTCACCTCTTGAATGCCTAACAGACAGAAATGGACAGTGAAAGATCACTAGACAAAGGAAAAGGCTTTCAACAAGAAGGAGAGAGATGAAAACAAAAGAAGGATTAAGGAAACTGAGGTAAGCTGACTAACTCGATTCAAGGAACAAAGCTAACAAAGAAGCAAACAAGCAAAACAAGTAAGCAAGGAACCGCCACACAGTGTAATTACTATTTTCTTAGAGTTCAGAGAAAAGACTATGTGCTTTGAAAAAAGGAAAGTCAGCAAATAAGAATGAGGTCTTAGGATTTAAGAATCTGATTCCAAAAGAAAATATAAAATTCAATAGGAGGTATTTGGTGAATAAAATAAGAAAATGTCATAAAAGGCAGAGCTAAAAATCAAAGAATAGGCAGTTTCCTAGAGAGAAGAATGAGGAACAATTTAGAACAATTTAGTTTTCTGTCTTTACTTTTCAATAGCCAACTAATAAAAATTTTCAGACAGAAGCAAGAAAATGAGAGGGAATATATTAATAAAAAAAAACAGAAAAAGTACAGGATAGAGTGTTATAATTTTCCAAAGGATAATGATTCACCAAATGCAGATGAAAAAAGACTGATATTGAAAGAATGGGGGAGTTTTAGCACAACTGGGGTAAAATAAGATCTTGGACATTTCCAGAGATTTTCAAAAAATCAGAAAAGAATGGAAATCTGAAAGGTCTAGAACTTCTCAACAACAGCACTAGAGGGAAAAAAAAATACAGAAAATCAATACAGCCAGAGTTTTGGCTCTTATTTTCAACCCAGAATTCTATACCCAGACAAACATGCAACCAAGTAGTGAGAATAGAATAAAGCAGTTTTCAGGCATTCAAGCACTCAAAAAGATATACAAATATAGATAGAGATGACAGAGATAGAGATAGAGATAGAGATAGAGTTAGAGATATATTGTGTGTGTGTGTGTGTGTGTGTGTGTGTGTCTCCTTTCTAAGGAAGATTAACTAGAAGATGCGCTTCAGAAAAATGAGGGAGAAAACCAAAAATGAGAATGACATGGGATCCAAGGCACAGGTGATCCTTTACAGCAAACCAATGAAAGGAAGCCCCCACCTGCACTGACTTTGAGAGCAACCAGTCTAAAAACAGAACATAAGAACAGAGAATTACAGAAGACAATAGATGGAAATGATTATTTGATATATTAGAATGCTTGAGAAAATTATTGGAATCTGTTGGAATATTTGGGGAAAAAATGAGTGACACATAAATAAAAAACTAAGAAAATTAAAATAAACAAATGAAAGCAAACACAGGACAACTATTAACTCCAGGAAAAACAAAGTTGTAAAGAGAAAGAAAAAAATCACAGTTGATCAGAAGTTTCTGTAGGAAATATTTACATATTTATAGGAATATAGATACTGAGATAACTACATTCAGTGGATGAAGGAGATAAGAGAGCAAAGAGGAGAGAGTAAGAAAACCAAATCCTCATCAAGAAGCCAAAGGCCTTCAGTAAACAAGTATATAAATGGCTGTTTATGTAATTATTTAGCAATGTGGAAATAAATATAGAAAAAACAGCTTAAAAAAAGTTAAGTGTGGTTCCCTTTGGTGAGTGGGATTATGGAATAGGGTGAGGTAGAAAAAGGGCTATTGTTTTTCAACACAAGCCTTTTAAAATGGTGTATAGTTGACACACAAATCTTTTAATAACATTATAAATAACTTCATGCTAGTATTATTTTGATAAATACAAAAACTAATTTAAATAGTACTTACAGGGACTATGGTATATTAGTTTGCTAGGGCAGCAGTAACAAAATACCACAAATGGTGGTCTAAGTAACAGAAATGTATTTTCTCACAGTTCTCAAGGCTAGGATCTGAGATCAAGGTGTCAGCAGGAGTGGTTTCTTCTGAGGCCTGTGAGAGGAGATCTGTACCAAATCTCTCTCTGTGACTTATAGATGACTGTCTTCCCCCCATGTCTTCTTATTGTTTCCCTTCCATGTGCATCTCCATGTCCACATATGTGGGCACTGGATGAAGGGTGTGTGGTTTGTTGGTAGAGTGAGCCGGTATGATGGTTTGTTGGATCTGTCATATGGTTTGGTGTGAGGAGTTGGTGTGGAGTGTGCCTTCGTGAAGGATTTCACATGGAGTGGATTATGTGGGATGTAGAAGGTAGGGGACTGAAATATGTGGATGTGTGTAAAGATATAGCATCAGTGTGTGTGTGTGTGTGTGTGTGTGTGTGTGTGTGGTATGGCTGTAGCCTAGCTTAGCTTTTGTTTAGATTTTCCTTTGCCCTTTGTTTTAGTCTTTGTTTTTGTCTTTGTTTGGCCTTTGTTTTGTCTTTGTTTCACTCTTTGTTTAAACTTTCTTTGGCTTTTGTTTGGTCTTTCTTTAGCCTTTTGTTTAAAGTTTGTGTGGCCTTTTTGTAGTCTTTGTGTAGCTTTTGTTTTTAAGTGGATCTTGGCTGAAAACCCATCAAAAATACCTTTTGTAATGAAAAACCCGGATATATAATCTCTCCCTATATATTCTGCATGCATTGAGGTAGCCTCAACTCCCCCAGGGACCTGGCACAGATGTGGAGCCTGTTTCACACAACTGTTACTTGAAGGTAAGGAAATCCCATAGGTTTTCATCTAACTTCAGGTTGTCCTTCATCTACAAGTGGCAACTGCATATTTTTGTGGGGGCCATTTCATTATATTCCAGGGGGAACTTGCCGTAATAGCAGTCAAGATTGGGAGAACTTAAAATTGATAGAGTTATTCTAATGGGAGCAGAGGTCTCCTTCTGGAGTGTTCCACCTAATGTTTGGAAATTGTCTGAGCCTGGGGAGAGGCTCCAAACCCACACTCAGATCCTTTCAGATTTAAAGCCTCATGTTTCTAGAGCTAGATTAATGGAGCTATTGGCTTCTTCTTTTTTTATTTCTTCTTTTATTATTTGTCATGATTTGAAAATGAGTTTTTTCTTCTTATCTAGGAACAACTTCCCTCATGCAGCTGGGTTTATCTGTGGGGTATACTAATGGAACAAGAAAGCCCAAATCTTGTAAGAATTTTGCTCCCTGTAGATTAGCAACCTTAGATGGAAAGATGTTAATGCTTTGTCTTGTGCAGAATTTCTTAGAGAACAGAGTTTTCCAGTGTTATGGTGGCTGGAACAAGGAAAGAAAACATTATGTGTCAAGGGAATAAAGCAAGGAACTTGCCAAAAATATTAGGAGAAAAATAGGGAAAATTATTTTTACTGCTTTGTGAATGAAACAGGAAGAAAAAAGCAGATTGCTGTTAGCTGTATAGCAATGCTATTTTATGTTTATTTGGATTAAAAGGACAATGCCTTAGTGGATTTTAAAAATTGTTTCAGGGGCACCTGGCTGGCTCAGTCAGTAGAGCATGCAACACCTGTTCTCAGGGTTGTGAGTTCAAACCCCACATTGGGTGTGGAGCCTACAGGAAAAAAAATAATGTTTCAGGTTTGCAGAAAAATTGGAAACTATACAAAAATTCCAGATGTACCCAGATCACTGAAATGTTGACATTTTGCCACATTTACTTTATCATTCTCTTTCTTTGTATGTACACATACATATTATTTTTCTGAGCCATTTGAGATTAATTTTCAGATATGATCAAAATCAGAAAACAAACATTAAGAAAATACTATTATCTAATCCACAAAAATCTAGGTTTTATCCACTGCTCCAGGTGTCATTCCCAGATCATGCATCACTTTGATTACCATGTGTCTTTAGTCTTTACCTGAGATGGGCATTCTCTTTCATGATCTTAACAAGTTAGAAGAGTATAGGCCTGTTATTTTGTTAAATGTCCCTTGTTAAAAAAAGGAAACAAGATAGGATTAGGAGGGAGACAAATCACAAGAGACTCTTAATCTCACAAAACAAACAGGATTGCAGGGGGGTGGAGGGGTAGGGATAGGGTGGCTGGGTGATGGACATTGGGGAGGGTGCTATAGTGAGTGCTGTGAAATGTGTAAGCCTAATGATTCGCAAACCTGTACTCCTGGGGCAAATACTACATTATACGTTAATAAAATAAGTAAACAAACAAATAAATAAAATTTTAAAAATAAAAAATAAATGTCCCTTGTTTTGGGTTTGGTCTAATGTCTTCTCATGATTAAGTCCAGATTATGCAGTTTTGGAAGGAATATGCTTGCATTTCAGATCATACATCTCCAAATTCATACTTGAATCTGACTACTTACTTTTTCTTTTTTTAAAGAATTTTATTTATTTATTTGAGAGAGAGAGAGAGAGAGAGAGAGACAGCATGCAGTGGGGAGAGGGAGAAGCAGCCTCCCTACTGAGCAGGGAGCCCGATGCAGGGCTCAATCCCAGCACCCTGGATCATGACCTGAGCTGAAGGCAGATGCTTAACTGACTGAGCCACCCAGGCACCCCTGATTGTACAGACTGTTAATTTGAAGTCTGGTTTCTTTAATGGTCACTAGAATTTTAAATGAGTACCTAAACTCTTACAAGAAAATACAAAAAAAATTTAAATCAGAGCTTTTACAGGTAATTCCCAAGTATTCACCAAAAGTGTGTAACTGTTGCCCTGTATTAAAAAGGATAATTGCAACAATATGTACATGAACTTGATAGTCATATAGTAAAGTATTTAACATAGATTCTTTGCATGTGCTAGGTTCATATCTACTGCTTTATGAGTGTTCATTTCATGAACCATCTGCTGAAAACAGATACTGTTCACAAGAGTGGTCCTGGATGGCCACTCCAGGCTCCCTGGCAACCATTAGCATGCTGGCAGGGTGCTGAGAAAAGAAAGAACTTCCATTTTGTTTGTAAGTTAGAAAACTTCTGTTTGTAGGTGGCTGGCTGTTTTATTGTTCTGAAGATAGAGACCAACTTCCTAGCAGACTTCCTTTGTTTGGGGAAAGGTATTAAAATAGATTCTTAGGATTTCCAAATATAAAGCATCCATTCCCTCCACCCCCCACGAGGAAATGCCAAAGTCATCATAAATATAAATGTAGGGCAGTTCATTAACATGTTATATAATCTTTGTAGTCAAGTAAATGTATTATGGCTTTAATAGGACTGCTCCCTGGATGAGGTAGATAAATACTTTATTTTCTTAATATGAAATTAGATTAGAAATTTGGAGTTCTGCACATGCTACAATTTAATGTTGAGAAACTCAGCTTTGGGGAAAATAAACATTAGTTATTTTGATTGCCTTATCTGGTCCACAGAGATCACCTTGGAGTTTGAGAAAGAGACTTTTTCTTAAAGGATTGTATGTTCTCATGATGAGCCATCCTGGATTGGGAAATGAGGGCCTCTTTTTGTCATTCAGTAAAGAATTAGGGGCCAGGACATGGAAGGTTTGCAAAGCCAGAAGTGTCTTGTGGATAGGAATTGAGCTTTCTACAACCTAGAAATCTGCTGGGCTGGCTGGGACCATAGGATTAGGTTCCATTGTATAGGCTCCAAAAGCGACCTCTTTTGTTGGTTTCCCAGTCCTCTCTGGTTTCTGTTGCTCTGTTACCCCTAGTGCATTAGGTAAAACCTGGTGGTGTTAGCTGTGCTCTGTGTGGTTAAAAGACGAATCTGGGTTTTTTTGTTTGTTTGTTTTAAATTTTTAATTTAATTTAATTTAATTAAAAAAAATTTTTATTAACATATAATATTTGCCCCTGGGGTACAGGTCTGTGAATTATCAGGCTTACACATTTCACAGCACTCACCGTAGCACATACCCTCCCCAATGTCCATAACCCAGCCACTCTATACCTATTCTCCCACCCCCCAGCAACAATGTGGATGGAACTAGAAGGTATCATGCTAAGTGAAATAAGTCAATCAGAGAAAGACAATTATCATATGATCTCTCTGATATGAGGAATTTGAGAGGCGGGGTGGGAGGTTGTGGAGGGTAGGGAGGAGAAAAATGAAGCAAGATGGGATTGGGAGGGAGACAAACCATAAGAAACTCTTAATCTCACGAAAGACCAATCTGTTTTTAAAAAAGGTACTCAGGATTTTGTTTTCATTCATGCATGATGAAGGCAGCAGATCAGAAGATGATTGCCATTGTTACTCACGGTTCCGAAAAGGAGGATGCATGCTTGACCATGCAGGAAGTACCATTGCTGATCAGGAGCCAGAGAGAATGAGGGAAAAGCATGGACAAGAACTTTATTGCGTTTTTTTGTTTTTGTTTTTTCAGGAAGGACTGGGTGAAGTGAGGTAAACAGACTAGGTGAATTTAGGATGAGCTAGTTTGAATAATTTCAGTGGGTTTTGGTATGTGAAGGCTGTCCTGAGTTTTCTGGTTCCTGGCCTTGGGGTGATTGGGACAGAGGACTGTTGGCTTGATCTGTGGGACCTTGATCAAAAGGGTAATTGGCAAGTGTAGGCTCTGGATTGGTTGGTTTGCATGTGAAAGTCACACTCTTAGGGGAGTCCTTTACTCCCTAGGAATTAGCTACCCTGGGGAGGCACAATGTCTCCAGGATCAATAGGTGCCAGGTTATCAAGAATACAGAAAAGAAAATATAGTTCATACACAGCAGCCACATTTGGAGTGAATGTGCGTGGGGAAAGTAGGGCAGCATTCAGACGCTTGAAGCAATAGCTTTTAAGACCCAGGACATCTGATGAAGACAGGTTCATGGAATGTGTATCTATTTCTTATGCCAGTTCAAAAATTAATTATGAAGATAGATGGGTTTTCAGTGATGCACAGCAGTGAGAATATTCATTTTATATTGTTGTGTAACAAATTATTACAGAGTGTGTTAAAAAACCATGCCTGTTTATTAGCTAACAGTTTTGTAAATTAATTATCCTGTAGGATTGGTACTCTGCTTAGGGTCTCACAAGGCTGAAATAAAAGTGTTGGCTAGCTAGGCTCTTAGCTAGAGGCTCTGGGGCAGAATCTATACCCAAGCTCATTCTAGGTGTTGGCAGAATTCACTTCCACATGGCTCAGGTCCCTGGGCCCCTCATTTTCAGGTCAGCAGTGGTGGATTGAACTCTTCTCATGCTTCAACTATCTCTGACCTCTTCCTTTGTCATATTTCTCTGATTTCAGCCAGAGAAAATTCTTGGCTTTTAAGGACTCATTTGATTAGATTGGGCTCACCTAAGTAATTCAGGATAATCTCCCTATTTTAAGGAATATCTGCAAAGTTTCTTGCCATGTAAGATTATGTAATTCATAGGTGTCATCAACTAGGATTTGGAAATTGCTTGGGGGGGCCACGTTGCCTACCCCAGAGGGTTTATGATTAAAATGTTGAGCACTTGGTTAAGAAGGTATTTGCAAGAATCTCCATTATAAAGTTACAATTTTAAAAAAAAAATTTAACTTATTTATTTTAGAGATAGAGAGATACTTGGTGGGGGGAGGAGCAGAGAAAGAGGGATAAGCAGACTCCATGCTGAGCACAAAGCCCAATGCAAGGCTTGATCCCAGGACCTCAAGATCATGACCTGAGTTGAAATCAAGAGTCAGATACTTAATTGACTAAGCCACCCAGGCGCCCTGTTTTTAATTAATAAATGTTTACTTATTTGCAAATATCTTCTCCCAATTGATTTCATTTTGTTGATGGTGTTTCCTTTGCTGTGCAAAAGCTTTTATTTCACTGTAATCCCAATAGATTATTTTTGCAGTTTATTTTTAAAAATTAATTTAAATTCAAAAGGAACATACTCATCTGATTTGACAGAGAAATATTACGATAATTTTTACAGTTAGCAATACAGAGTTGTCAATTGCATCATTATTACTAAGATTAGTTATCACCTAAGATAAATTATCAACTAAGACAACTGTAATATTGTGATTTATAAGAAATACATATATTTGGTCATTCACATGACCAAAACATATTTCTGTTGTGTGTTCGGTCTTTGTCTATGGTTTCTAGTTCCTAAAACCTTTGAAGGTTTCTTCAAGGGCATTAAGGTATCTTGTGTTGTGATAATAAAATGAGGTTGGAAATGCCTTAGATATATGAGGATGGGGGCAGGGTGCCAGGAGAACCAATCATGTGTTAGAGAGATGGAAATCTCAGTCCTGCTCCCTGGCCTCTGGGGAGGGGAGAGCAGTTGAAGGTTGAATTTACCAATGGCCAGTGACTTAGTCAATCATGATTGTGTAATGAAACCTCTATAAAACCCCAAAGGTTTGGAGAACTTCTGGGCTGGTGAATGCTTGGAGATGCGGGGACAACATGTGCCTGGAGAGGACATGGAAGCTCCTCCTCCTTTCCCCAAACCTCATCCACTGTGTCTCGTCACCTGGCTGTTGATAGTAATAAATGTTTCCCCCAGTTCTGTGAGGCACTCTAGTAAATTAAGGGAGCGTAAGGGCAGGAGGTGGAGTGGGGTGGAGGTTGTTAAAACCTCTAAGCCATAGCGCATTGGTCAGAAGCATGAGTAATAGCCTGGGGTTTGCCACTGGCCTGGAGTCTGAAGTGGGGGGTGGTGGGGAGGCAGTCTTGGGGGACGGAATTCTTAACCTGTGGAATCTGATGCTATTTTCAGGCAGATAGCATCAGAACTGAGTTGAATTCCCTGACACCCTGCTGATGTCCCAGAATTGCTTGGTGCTGTGTGCGTGATGGGGGGACATGCCCCTCTTCCACAACATTGGGATTGGGTACAGGAACCTTAAAAGAACAACCACTCTGAATGATAGGTTTCTTTTGCAGGTTATTTTGTATCTAGAAGACCTCTTTGTTCAAACAACACTCCCAAGATCTGATATATAGTAAGAAAGAAGGGGCAAATGGTTATAGATGGCCACAAATCTCCATATTGCCCAGGAAAACAGGATTGATATTGTGAAGTTCTCAATTTAATGCCTTATCAAATTGGATTCCTTCCTCGAGTTTTTAATGTAAAAAACACATCTCTCTTCCAGATCTCCATGGGAGGAGGACATTTCAACTCCTTTCTTGAGATGCTTTACTTAATTGCTATGATTTGCGTTTTTAAAGCCAGACACCAAAATTTCATTTATTTTAGGACTTCCATTCATTAGTGTTATAAGCAAAAATCAGATTTGTAGACATCAGATTTACTAGGAGAAGTGATTGAAGACTGTTTATTTAATGACAGTGAATTACCTGGACATACAGCATTCTCTATAATGATAAATTAAGTTTGCATACAATTTTGTTATTATATTCTCTTTCTAGTCCCCAAATGACAGGTAATATCTTAATTAATCATCATATCCTTCCTAGGATGGTGAAAGTGAATCTCTGTGTATAATATAATCTCTGTGTATAATACTTTTGGATTAACTACAACTTAACCAAAATGCTAAATTAACCAGAACACATTCTACTGCTTCACTTTTAGGAAAAAAGGAGCAAATGATACCAAGACAAGCTCATAACAAAGATCTAATCACCAAATGTGTACGGATGAAAATACAGGTACAAATGAATTTCCTGTACTCTTTTGGATCTGCATCTAAATTACTGTATAATGATTACTAGTATTTGAAATGTCAAAGTAGAATGCAGAATCAGCAAAAGACTGAGCAATCAAATTTTCATTAAGAGTTAAACACTTTAGAAAAACTTATTCCAGGTGTTTCACAGTATCCTAGGTTTGGGGAGGTAGAAATATGGGAAAAAAATGTCTCTGCATGAGAAGGATAATGACCTCAGCCACCATTTATCCACTTTTGGCAAACTCATGCACTATGAATGCATGGGGGAAGAGCCATTCCATGAAAGAGAGACTTCCTTTCCCTGTATCTTCAAATCCTACTCAGGAGATTCCTTCTATTTCTTTGTTTCAGCTGAACCTAGACAGTCTTCTGAGAACAAGCTTCATCTGTCAGCTTGTCAAATGGGGAATATTTACACTCCAAGTGGCTCCAGAGTTTAGTGGACCAGTGTCCTCCCCATTGCCACTGTCAGGTCACTACTCCTTCCCTCTCTGGCTAGTCTTCTGTACTTTGAAACTTGTGCTTCATTCCTTGTGCCGGTCTTCACCTGACTTCTAGTCATATCTTCTCCACTGATGCTTCTGTGGTCAGCCCCCTACCCGCTGCCCTCCCACCTCCATCCATCAGTGTACGTGACTTTATGTCCATATGAATGAACTATTTATCCCTCCAGTGAATTACCCACTCTTCTTCATCCATCCATTGCATACTATGGAACTTGGCAGTTCTTGAAACTACTCCATTTCTGAATACAATGGTGCAAACATCTAGCATTCATTCACAACCCTCCTTTCCTTCAACTTGTTTTGTTAAGTACTCCACCACAACTATTCTTCTACTAGGTACTTGAGTTGACTTTCCCTTCCATTTCTCCATCAATTTATGAATCTGTTCATCAATTGTTCCTTTCTTCCTATTTTCTTTCTATTACTTATAGATTCTGGAATCCATCTTTTCAATTATTTTCCTGCAAATTATCTCCCAACCCTAGATGAACCATATGTCTTCTCCCTGTATGCACCCTGGCTGTTGAGAGCAACTGGGAAAACCACTACACATTAATGGTCAATGACCCGACCCAGGTCATTACTATCTGGCAGCCTGGTCTTCAAATGTTTACAAAATCTCTTTTATTCTTTTCAAATTTTCAGCTTTGTCATTCTCAGGTACATTTGCTTCCCATTTCACTAGAAAAATGGAATCCATTAGATGAAAACTTCATGCAGTCAACTGTTTTCCCTCTTCCAACAAAGGCTAACACTTCTACATGTGCTCTGTACTACATCTCCTCAGGGTTTTCTTAGGCATACTAATTATATTCTCTCTTATTTTATTTCAGTCTCTTCCTTTCAGCACTTATGCTTCTGATCAGTCTCATGATAACAAAGAAGTCAAATCAAGAAGCCAACCAATTCTCCCCCATCCCCAACAACAACAACAACAAAAGTCTGGAAAACACATACTCCTCTAGCTACTACTGCTCTCCTGCCCTTAGCTCTCAGATCTCTGGCCTGAGTTGTCTACAGTGTCTTTCTCCATCCTCAGCCACTATTCTCTTCACAAGCCCTCTAATTTACCTTCTGTCTCAGCCATTTTATGGAAACATTATTGTCAAAGTCATCAGTTATCTCCATATCACTTAATTCAATGTATTATTTTTCTTTTTTTTTAACTTTTATTTATTAAGTAATCTCTACCCCAATATGAGACTTGAACTCATGACCCCAAGATCAAGAGTTGCACGTTCTACTAGCTGAGCTGGCCAGGTGCCCCTCTATATATTATTTACAGTCCTCATATCACACCACCTCTTAGAATCATTCCACCAAGTTGACCACTCTCTCTTTTGAAACTGTTCCCTTTGGCTTTTATGATACCACACATTCCAGTTTCCCTACCCTACTCTGACTCTTCTCTTTACTCTTTGCCAAACACTTCCCCTCCACCTGCCCTGCAAATGTGGGAGGGCCCTGGGGCTCTGTCCTACCCTCTCCTCATTCCACGTTCTGCCACCAGGCAATCCCATCCATGCCCCTGGGTTCAATTGCTATCTATACTCCCAACATCTTAAATTCTGTCTTCTACCCAGATTTCTCTTTTGAATTGTTCACTTGCTATCTCCATCTAGATGCCCCTCAAACACCTCCAGTGAAGTGCACCTAAAACTGAACTCACGATTCATCCTCTTTCCTTAAAGCTTCTCTTCTAGAAGATGCTTCTACCACTCACCTAGTTCCATGAACTATACACCTTGGACTTATTCTTGACCCCCATTCCTGCTTGTTTGATTAGATGAGTGCTTTCAATATAATATAATAAATATAAAGATGGGAGCATAAAAATTACAAAATGGAACAAAGATAAGTGACATTTTATCTATCTGAGGAAGTCTACCAGTATAGCTGCTATTGGGTGAGTCAGATTGTAGCCTTGGACCCAAAAATTCAATAATCTGGTTCTTATTTCAGCTTCTCTCTGGCTGGTTCTTTTCTTTGTCTTCCTGAGACTGATGCCCTTTGGAGAACCCAGTTTAGCAGCTCTCACTTTACCCAGCTGTCAGTGGAGCAATAAATCCGTCCATCAGTTAATTTAGGTACCCCCTCCATCGCCCCCCCACCGTTGGGACCACAGGCCAAATTAACATTTAGGTTTTTCTATAAGACAATGTAAATCTGGAAACTTGGTTCCCTGTACAGGAAAAAGGTGGGTAGGGACCAAATCACAAGGAGTCTTGTGTGACATATTAATTAAGAAGCACAGGACTTCACTTTGTAATTGCAGGAAGACTCTGAAGTTTTTAAGTAGAAAACGGATGCATGAGGAAACAAACTCATGCCTTTAGTTCTTTCTCTTGGACTCTCCTGCCCCCTGTTTATAGAAAATTGTGGAAATAGTCATCCACATAAAATTCTAGTGGAAGCTTCCCTACCCATACACCACAGCAGTGTATCGCATAATTTTTAGAAAAAAAGAATGTCATGTTATCAAAATTACATTCAGAAAATTACTACGCTTCTTACATGGTTATCTGCCACCACTATAATAAGCAAGGTTTTTGCTTCCAAAACATTTGCTGAATATATTAGCTATGTCCTAAGGATACCAATCCTAGGTCACACTTGCTCCTTTTCCTATAATAGCAGGAGTAGGTAGTTTGTTGTCAGAAAGGGCTCTGCATAAGTCTATGCAAGAGTGGACCACTGTGCTGTGCCCTTGTCGCCTGGCACAGAGCAAAGCAAGCAGGGCTTTGTTCTCTCTCCAGATGGGCTATCAACCCCTAGACAAACCGAGGCCCTTTTATGCTGATATTTTAAAGCCTCAGCTGCTTCCCAACTCAGTGCTGGAGTTTGGCAAGGTCCTGCTGTCTGTCGAAAAGCACCCTGATTCCAAAAAAATATCTCTATGAAATGTGGAATAAATTTGCGCCACAGTGATATTTCTTTTTGTAGAGGAGGAGCTGGGGCTGAGCGGCCTTTGGAAAGCAATGGTAGGTGAGTGAGACCGCTGAACCTCCGGGTTTTATTCCAGAAACAACTCTTCCACAAAGCATTCCTCGCGTGCCAGCAGCAGGGGCTCTGACAGCCCAGGCGGTTCCCTGGGCAGAGCTCCAGCCCAGTGTCTGTTCTCTGAATTCTCACCCCCTGCGTGTCTCCCAGGCCCACTGGTCCGCTGCCTCTTGCTCACCTTTCGCAAAGACCTTCTTTAACTCTCTTTTCTGGGGGTCAGTCCAGCCCTTGAGTCTTCCAGAGTTAAGGGTATTTGTATAGAATTACTGGCTTATAAAGATAATTCTCAAAAAAAAAAAAAGATATTTCTCTCATATATATATGAGAGAGTTTTATATATTATATATATAACACATAAAATTCTTATTAGGGTTATTAGCCGTCTCCCTTTTGAGTCCATTTACCAGTTAAAAAAAAAAAGTCCCCTATGTTATGAACCATACTACTATACCTATGTGGGTCTGTTTCTAAGCTGTTTGGTCTCATTGATCTGTTGGTCTATTTCCAAGGCAATACTTTATTGTTGTTGTTGTTTAAGATTTATTTATGTATTTATTTGAGAGTGAGAGTGAGGATCAAAGTGAGAGAGAGAGAGAGAGGGAGCATGAGAACAGGGAGATGGAGAGAAGGAAAGAGAATCCTCAAGCAGACGCCCCACTGAGGGCAGAGCCAGAGGTGGTCAATCCCAGGCCCTTGAGATCATAACCTGAGCCGAAATCAGGAGTCCCATGCTTAACTGACTGAGCCACCCAAGTGCCCCAATACTCTATTGTTTTAATTAGTATAGCTTATGATGAGTGTCTCCATCTGGTAGAACAAGACTCGATGTTTATTCAAAATTGTCTTGACTCATCTTGGTCTCTTAAAGTTTGATAAGAATGATGTAATCATCTTGTCAGTGACATGAATATTTGACAATTATTGGACTAGCAATAAGTTTACAGATTTATTGGGAGATATTCAGTATACTTACATTGACAGTTTCTTTTGCAGCCTTCAAAAAAAAATTGCAAATTTCTTCATGAAGGTCTTGCATTTCTTTTATTAGATATATTTTTGCCTGAAGGTGTTCTTTTGCCTGAAGGTAGCCAGCTTGAATGAAATTCTTTTATTTTACATTTCTAGTTCAATCTTCTTAATCTATAGAAATGATTTTGATTTTGGAATATTGATCTTGTGTCCAGAAATCTTGTTTTTAATTCTAATTAGTTTGTAGAGTTTTAGTGTTTTGTTTTGCTTGTTGTTCTTGTTAAGATTTCACTAAAGTACAGTGTTGAATAGTAAGTGAGAGCATTCTTTCTGGGGAGTCTGATTTAGATGAAAATATTTCTCAAATTCCACCCCCAGTAAGTTGTTATTATAGATATTTTGGTAGCTAGCTTTTGATAATATTAGGAACATCCCCTTCTCTTCCTTCTATATTGAGTATTTATCATGATTCAGTATTGAATTTTAGTGAATGCTTTCTTAGTATTTATTACCGTTTTTATTCTCTCCCTTATTTTGTTAATATGGCAAGTCATAATTATAGACTTCCCAAATCTAAAACATTTGAGATTTACCCTGTCTACTTTGCATTATGAGACATTTTACCTATCAGATTGGTAAAAATCTGAAGGTTTAATAACCTAATCTTACTGTTGAGGTGATGGGAAAATGGGCTTTATCATGCATTGTTTGTAGAATAATAATTTGTACAAATCCCATGGAGAGTAAATTGGAAAACATCTATTAAAATCTTCAGAATTACAAGTGCACAGATTCTTTGACCTAGTGATCCCACTTTTAGAGATACATCCCTCAGATATTGCATGTGTGTGAAATGATGGATGCACAACTTTATTCACGAAAACATCATTTATAATAATAACAACAGATGGGACACAATCAAACTGTTAACTTGTAGGAAACAATCTTTGTTCTAACCCTTAGCAATTTGGAGGCATCTGCCATGCTTCCCTTCTGCCATGTGTCATCATCGACACTAGATCCTCATAAGCATCTCAGGTTTAACATGTTTCGCACACAGTATGTTCTCAGTTAATAGGTTGAATAAACGAATGTTTCTCCCCTCTCCTGCAGCTTTCTCTACCTCAGTAAATGTCTCCATTGGTCATTTGCTCAAGCCATAACATCGAACCCCACATCTGACCCATCCTCAAGTTCTATTAGATTTCCAAGACCCACCTCTGCTCCCCTATCCCGACTGGAGTCTGTCCTCTGTCATTGGTCTCCTTGCTTCCCCTCCTGCCTGTCTCCAGTCTACATTGCAAGAAGCCTGACTGATCTTCATGGAGCAAAAGTGGGAAGACTTACCTCCTCCAGTCAAGATCTCTCAATGCCTCCCATTCTTCCTATTCTTTAGCTCACCTTCATAGCCCTGCATGGTCTTCCCAAGCCTTACCCTGCAGCCTCACAATGCTCCAGCTATATCCTTTCTCTGTTTTCTCCAGTACATCAAGTTTTGGTACCTTTGTCTGGAACTCTGTCCTCCCCATTCATGGTGGACTCCGTTCATCCTTCAGATCTCAGACAGATGTCTCTTCATCAGGAGCCCTTCCTTAGCCTCCAGTCTATAGTGGTCTTGCCACTGTAGTCTCTCCTAGTACCCCACTCCCTTCCTCCAGAGCCCTCATTACATTGCAGTCATACATTGGCTATTCTGTTCCTGAGATGGTCTGATGAGTCTCCCTCCCTTGTCCCCTGAGCTCTGTGAGTACCCAAGCTTCTGTCTTATTCATCCCCAGCACTTCAACACTCAACAGATGTTCGAGAATGGCTGAGTGTTAGTGTTGTATTTAGCTTCACTTACTTCAATCTTGTTCTGTATATCATTTTTACATGTGCAGCCTGATGTCACCTGGACCCCTCTGTCACCTGTGGTCACAAGTTATTTACAAACTCCTCCTGACACTTCAGAGAGAGGTCACCAGCTTGAAAATTTGCCCAAGATTGCTTGAGGTCTCCAGACCAGTATCTCATCTCTTCAAGACAGGGTCTGAACATGCAGCCACCTTGCTGAAGGCCCCTGGCTCCTGTCCCAGCTCGTGTTGGAGCTGCTACCACTGGAGATGTCTGGGGGTGCTTGAGACACTATCACATGGGCTGTGAGCTAGCCTTAGTTGGCATGGCTGGCTTCCTCGGGTTGATGCCATGCAATAAGTAATCTAGCTTCCAGTGGCTTTCACTTGATATTTCAAACGTATTTTCTATGTTAATACATCTTCTTTCACCTTGTAAGAGGGTTGTCTAATATTCAGTCAGTCTTCAAATGGCTCCCTAATAGTTCTGTGATTATCATTTATAAGAATATTAATAATTAAACAAAAATAAAAGCCTTACTGGTTCCATTGTATTTGTACAAAAATGCTAAGAATCTCTTGCCCTTCTTCTCTCCTTTCATAAGCTAGCCTGATTTTAAGAAATCTTTAGAATAATGAATGCTGTACTTTCTCTGTTCCAACAATTTCTTGAAAGAGGATTCCCTCTTTCTGGGGAGTATGCAGAAATTAATTTGGGGATTTTCCTACCATTTACCCAGAAAATGTCCCTCCCAGTGAGTAAAGACCTACTTACTATTTCCCTTCCATATTCTTATATGATTACTGAAAATGTATTTTACTTCTGTCTCTTCTCATAGAATTACAGTTTAAAAGATTTTATTGTTAAGGGGTTCGTTTTTCAAAGGGTAAATGTTAAATTGTAAAATAGAGGCAAGTTTTGACAGAAATTCAATCAAGATTTGTAAGTATTCTAAGCCCTTGAAGTAATTCTCCATGATTTGAAATAATTTAGTATTTTTAATTAATTAGTTAATTAATTTTTAAGATTTTATTTTTGAGTAATCTCTACATGAGGCTCAAACTCACAACCTTGAGATCAGGAGTTGCACCCTCCACTGACTGAGGCAGACAGGTACACCTAATTTAGCATTTTAAATATTGGACATTTCATCTTGTTCTTGAAACCAGTCTATGAAAATTGCAATTCCTGGTTATTCCTATCTCTTCCTTACTGCTTTCCTAATCACTTGAAGGCAAAGAGGGTGGCAGTGGGGGCTTTGATAAGAATTGATAGCCATGTACGGGGAGAAGTTGGGTAAATGAAAGAAAAGGCCTAAGAAGAGCATGTCATTATTTGCTTAAGCCTTCTCCACTTTGTGAATTTATGGAGGAATTCTGCACTTTGTGAAGCTTATTCAAGGTAGGGGGAGAGAGGGCAAGCTAAGGAGGAAACATTCATATTCTCTCTTTTCTCCAGATGAAGTTTCAGAATCATGGCAGGAGATATGTTATGGTGCAGTGGAATCATCCTCATAGGTTTGATATTGTGTGCATGTGTGTGTGTGTGTGTGGGGGGGGGGTCCTGCTGACACACTTGAACAGGAACAGTGAGGATAGGCTGCAAGCCCCCTGCCCTCAGCCACATCCAGTGTGATCCATGAGTGAGTGCACAGCTTTGGTTGGGGAGTGGTCTAGGCCAATGACCCCAAGATAGAGCTCTTGACAACCCACCTGTAATGCAGGGCGTGCATGGGATCCAGATGTTGCCTCAAGTTAGACATGCAGGAGATGAGAGGACAGCTGGACCAGAACAGGCAACTACTGAACAGGGACTCTGATAACCAGTGGCTTTGCTGGGGTCAGCAGTAACTTGTCATTCACACTATGGCACTCCACGGCCAGCAGAGGAGGATACTACCCAGACCAGCCATCCCACCCACATGAAGCCATGAAGACTACCAGTTCTCCATACCCTTATCCACCTTTAGAAGGATCAGAGGGAGGCAGGGAATAGTTCTGTCAAGGTTCTGAATTTTCTTTTTCTTTTTTTTTTATGATTTTATTTATTTTTTTTCAGAAATAGAGAAAGACAGAGAGAGGACAAGCAGGGGGAGTAGCCGGCAGAAGGGGAAGCAGGATCCCAGCTGAGCAGGGAACCTGATGCAGGACTAGATTTCAGGACCTGAATCGAAGGCAGACACTTAACCCACTGAGCCAGTTAAGCTTAACCAACCGAGCCAGGCATCCCAAGGAGCTGAACTTTAACTGACCACTTATTCGGAAGAGATAATTTTTGCCAGAAGTGATCAAGGCAGAATAAATTCAGAAATTAGTTTTGTCTCTCCTTTCCCAGCCAATATTCAGCATGCTATGTATTTGTAATACTGTACCAGTTATATAATTATAGCAAAATGTAAAAGTCCTTTTTTGGGGGGTACAATGGAGATGCTTGTGAATAAATTAAAAATTTCTTACTAAAAAATAAAATAAAATTTCTTGCTTTGGTATTTTTTTAAGATTGATTTATTTATTTGGGAGAGAGACAGATTGAGAGTGAGCACAGGGCAAGGTGGAGGGGAGAAACAGAGGGAGAGGAAGAGAGAAACTCAAGCAGACTCTGTGCTGTTCATGGAGCCAACCAAGGGCTTGATCTCACGACTCATGAGATCAGGACCTGAGCTGAAACCAAGAGTTAGACACTTTACCAACTGCACCACCTAGATGCCCCATCTTACTTTGGTTTTTAATTAAAAAAATTTCCCAAGTATATATTAAGCATCCCATTCCTTAATTCATATAGCATATTAAGTCCTTGGGACTGATCATAATTTTCCTTTACAGTTTTGTTTTCTGAAGCCAGAATATTGTTCTCGCATAGGCATCAGACTCTGATAATCAGGGTGAAGTCTGGTCTCCTGTCTCTCCCATGTTGAGTTTCTTAAAGGAGACAAGTGCAGACCCTTGCTCATGGCTCTGACTGACAAGAACTGAAGGACTGTTCTGTTTCCCCCGTACTGACCTGCATCCACTCTTCACTTCACAGAGCTTGTACCCATTTCTATGTTTGACTTCCTGTGATGCCATAAAGAATACATGGCTGCAACATGTCAGCTCACTATGTGCATTGTCTTTTCTTGCCAGAGGACTGTCTGAGACAAGGGTCACATGCCACTTCTATTAACTAACCCATATTCCAATTCTCTTTTAAGAAAACATGGTGGAAAGGAAGGAAGGAAGGATGGATGAAAGGAAGAAAATCCATTTTATATTTAGGGTTCTAATATCCACCTGCAGTCTCCTTAGGGAATAGTGAAGCTATATGTAAAAGCAGCTGGTGATTATATAGAGCTGCTAGTGTCATCTCTAGAATGTGTGATTAAATTAAATGTGTGTGTTGACTAAAGCTTGCTAATTAATTTGCATGAATTAAGAAAAGATATAGTGGGTTCACAGAGTCTTTAAAATTTTTTTTTCTAAAGAACCTTGTTTTTATAACTTTCAAGGTCATTTGGGGAGGTCCCTTTCTGTGTTGCCCTTCTCATTGAAAAGATACTGTTGTCTAAGCCAGAACAGAGGTCCCTATGAGGACATCTGGAGACAGCACTTGTGGGAGACATCTTTGTTCATTCTCTCATTTTAATCACATGTCAGGTGTCAGAACATTGTTCTGAAACAGGCATTCAACAAGGACAGAAAACTTAAGGAAGCAGTGAAACAGTAAGGGTAAAGTAAAGCTTCCAGATTCTTCCCTAGAATTATGTATAGCACACCAAGTTCGAAGCATGAAAGAAGGAGTGATAATTTCTCTTTGGGTTAAGGGATGCTCTGGAAAGGCTCTAAGAAGTGACCTGCCTTTGGGCAAAGATGATGGAGGTGTTTTCTGTTTAATTGTTGGGTGAGAAGGAAGCAGGGGAGTCCTATGGATCAGACTCCAAAAGCTTGAAATAATCCTACCTCCTGGGAGCTGGGTCCAGCTGGTTTGGGCTGGATGCACACACCAGAGAAGAGTCTCTTCTTGAATAAAGCCTTATTACTAAAGAAAGGTCATATCCTTATGGACTTTTGCCTACATTTCATTGGCCAGAACATGATCACATGGGATTCTGTAGAGATTTAACTGGGCCTATCATGGTACCAAACAAAATCCAAATTTGCTGTTGAAGGGAAGAGTGGATATTGGGCAATCAACTAGTCATACTGACTGTGACGAATTTGTTATTTTATTATTATTATGATCTTGGAGCATTTACTTCTTCAGCCTTCAGTTTCCTCATCTCTAAAATGGGGTGAGTAGGGAACTACCTAAAATGATTATCTTGGGAACAAAAAATAATGGATATAAGGATCTGGGACATAGCAGTTATGCAATAAATAATGTGTGTGGGGGGGGTTCTTGTTCCTATCCCTTTGGTTCCTCTCCTTCTCTCCCTTTATCTCCTTCTTCAAATATCTGCCTTACTTTCCCTCCTCTAAGTTTTAGGATATATGGAAACATCTGGGAAGTGTGGAAACTATATTTTACAGTTTCTAATTAAAATTCTTCATCCTGCCAGATAGTTCATATTATATTTGCTTTTCAATTAGGTGATATCTTTTTTGAAAACATCATGTAGTGTTTATAATGATTTGTCTTTAACCATTAATGTAAATAAGGATGTAATTAATGCTTGAATTAAATGTCATCAGAGATACATACTGAGATTCTAGAGAATGTGTCTGGAGAAGTCTGTAGAATTAGGTCATTTGAATTCTTGATAAAAGGGGGATAGAATTTATTAAGTAAGTGATTTACATAAGGCTGAGCTCTAGGTTCTTTATCCACTCTATTTAATATTTTCAAAGGCTCCCTGAGGTATTATTATTTGTTTGTTCTTCCTCTCTGTTAGTGTCCCTAAAATTCATACGTTGAAATCTAATCTCCGATGTGATTGTGTTAGGAGGTGGACATTTGGAAAATGATGAGGTTATGAGGGAGAAGCCCTAATGAATGGAGTTAGTGTCCTCATTAAAAGAGACCCCAGAGAGCTCCCTTGCTCATTCCACTATGTGAGGACATAGCAAGAAAAATGTCATCTCAAAAATAGGTCATCTTCTCACCAGACACTAAATCTGGCATATTGATCTTGGACTCCCAAACCTCCAGAACTGTGAGAAGTAAATTTCTATTGTTTGTAAACCACCCAGTTAGATGAATAAATTGAGCATATTTATTCAAATTGTATTTGCTTGCTTGTCACTGAAATAATAGTGGTTAAAATGAGGTGGAAGTTTGACTTTTCTCTCATGTAAAATATGTCCAATTTTTTAAAAAGATTTTATTTATTTATTTGAGAGAGAGACAGTGAGAGAGAGCATGAGTGAGGAGAAGGGCAGAGAGAGAAGCAGACTCCCCGTGGAGCTGGGAGCCCAATGCGGGACTTGATCCCGGGACTCCAGGATCATGATCTGAGCTGAAGGCAGTTGTCCAACCAACTGAGCCACCCAGGCGTCCCAAAAGATGTCCAATTTAAATGAAGATGTAGATTTTTTAGAGGTTAGCCAGACTGGCTCTTGGTTAAGGGACAGTCAAGTTGTAACCCAGCTATCCTGTGACCAGAAGTTGGAGTTTTGACCACAATGCAAGCTGTATCCTGTAGGTAGATATATAAGAAGATTCAAATGTTTAGGTATTAGGAAGCCCCCTAAATTAAAATACATTTAATTTATAATGTATTGTGAACAGGTGCTTGGATTAGACTTGTTTATTAAATATCACACTATCTTAAAAAAAATTAAAAGGATGTTCAGTGTTCAAGAGTTAAACTTAGAACAGCAACTCCACAAGTCAGTGGACTCAGGCTCCTCTAGTCTTTGTGCTCTTCCATGGGGCTTCCTCTGAGGTGCTGAATGATCCAAGATGGCTGCTGTGCCCAAGAATAGATTGCTAGATGGTAGTTTGTGTCCATTTTTAACTTCACTAGATAATACCAAATTGTTCTGAAAGTCACAATCTTTTCAATCACATAAGGAACATTTAAAAATATTGACTATGAACTAGGCCATAAAGCAAACCTCACACATAAAGAGTCATTATCATACATGCCACTTTCTCTAACTAGAATGCATTAAAATTAGAAGTTAATTTACACTTGGAAATTTTGTGACAGTTTTTTATAAATAATGGATGAATCAAAGAACTCAGCCATATTTAAAATGGAGTAAAAATGACTTACATGAATATCTGTGGTATCCAGCTGAAGTTGCACTTAATGGAAAAGTTATAGCCATAAAAATATAGGTGAGAAATGCTTGACTCAATAATAGAGAGGGGAACCTGGCTGGACCAGTCAGAAGAGGGTGTGACTCTTGATTTCAGGGTCGTGGGTTTGAGCCCTCTAGTGGGTGTAGAGATCACTTTAGAAATAAATAAACTTTAAAAAAAATAGAGAAAAAACATGGACATAAACCTAAAAAACTTGAAGAAAAGAAATAATACCTACAGAAGCTAAAAAACTAGAAAAAATAAGAGCAAAGACAAACAAGAAAACCAAGAGTTTGTTTTTGAAAAGAGTAATAAAGTAGGATAACTGCTGCCAAGATGACTGAAGAAAAATGAGACAAGATGCAAATATATGATATGGACTATAAAGGGGGCTATAACTATAAATTTATCACAGCTTTTAAAAGCTGTAAGTATGCTATAAATAATGTATATATCTATAAAACTTAAGTAAATTAAATAATTTTCCAAATATGTAAATCTGAACCATATGTAAGGCAAGGTCCTGCGTTTTATTAACTATATATTTATATGTAAATATTATCAAAGAAAAAATGTTAAATATTTTGTAAGTGGTTAACTATGGGATACAAATTTAGGAACTTTTATTTTTATCCATCCAAGTTTTCTGATTCTCAAAAGTAAATATAGGTTTTAAAGCCCACTGAGGGCTGGTTGAGGAGGGATGGAGAAAGCTCGCGGAGTTCACAGGATGCTTGGCGTTCACATTCTCGTGTCCCATCATGCACCTCTGCTCTGACAGGGAGGTCCAGGCCGCTGTGCTGTGTGACATTCCCAAACCCATTCTTTACCCTTCCTTCTTCAGTGAGCTGTTTCTCCAACCTACAGGTTTTCTTACCCTAGGACAGAGACCCTTGCTTCTATGCAGCCTTATCCCATTCCCCTGGACAATCTCCAGTTGCCCAAAGTCCAGGCTTTTTTGGGGACAGAAGGGCTGAGCACAGGGGGCTCAACAGATAGTGTTGGGCCTGGTCAAAGGACACAGGATGTTGGAGTCGCACAGACATGGATTCATACTCCTTGCCTGCCTCTTTCTGCTTTCTGAAGTTGGTCCTGTCCCTTAGCTTCCCTCCTCTTCCGTTTGTTGGTGATAATGGCCATGTTCTGAAACGAGGTAAAGAGCCTAAAGCAACCACCATACAATGGGTGCTCAGTAAATGTGAGTTCTCGCCTTTGCTGTTAGTTATTTGTCTGTAGTTATAACTAATTTTCTGGTAAGTCTGGAGTGTTGGAAAAGGATGATTCACCTGTGAGCTGCTGTTGCTTAGTGTGTGGGGCTCAACATTCCTAAACTGGGGCATGGCTGGAGCAAAGAGTTGGAGAGCCAGTGCATATTCCCTATTAATCAGGTTACCCCAGCTAAACGCTGTATTTCCGCTACCAGGAAAAACAGTAGCCAGAACCTTTCCACAGACTATAAACACTTCACTAAGGAAAAGAGGGTATGAATTTTCAGCTGATTGCCCCAGAAGAATGTCAGTGTCCACGGAAGAGAACTGCTTTTCCTTTAAGGAACTACGCAGAGGATAGCAGAAAGTGAGGCTGCCCCCTGCTGGACATAGTAGGGGAAGGCAGAAGGTGAGAAAAGTCCTGGAAGGAGAATTTGAGAACTTTGTCCTGATGTGCTGGGGGAAGAGATGGCTGGATGAAGGTCTGGACAGGCATGGGGTTGGACATGGCATCACATCAGGTGAGTGGGAATTGAGAATTCAGTCAAAGCAGGAATTCAGAGTCACGGGAGACTTTAAATCTCCCTCTGACCCCATGCTAGTCATTCTTAAAAATTTGGGACACGTGCTAGATCTTCTGCTATTTGTGATGAATGCCTGAACCATTTGGGAAAAGAGGATTCCAGAAAGCTGGAGGAACTGGCGGATGTCCGGGTTGGCTGTGAAAAGTTGAGTAACATCGTCTTCATGTGGTTTGTCCTGGAGTGTTTCAACATTTCCCCCGAGAGCAGAAACTTGAGCTGAACTTTGCCACATTGTGCAGGACTTGGGTAAGAATCTGGCATATCTTTAAGGGTTTGATTGGGTCTTACGATGAATCAGACCCCAAGAATCAACCTTAGTTTCTCATTGGTCTAAAAATGCCTGTTTGTATGAAGGGTTTCTTTGGGTACTGCTAACCATACCCTTCTCTGCGAATTTAGAAATTCCTCTTCTAAGAGGCTGCTGCTCCTCCCACCTCTCTGGCTGCCTCTGCTGCTCCTTCTTCCCTTGACCCTCTCCTGGCAGTTTGAAGGTAGGCCCACTACCCATCCTGGGAGCCTTCCCTCGCCTGACTACTCACTCAGTTCATATTCACCACATCCATTCCCAAGGTTGTGCCTCTTCCGTAAGGTGAGGGACTGTCAAGATGAAGACCATAGCAGCTGTGGTTTGGATGCTCACTTCCCAATGAATGTCCTGAGAGCCTTCAACTCACAGTATCCCAGATAATGAGATACTCTCCTTCCCTCTCATCTATTTAGACTACTGATGGTCTGATGGCCTGACAATGTTCCCAATCACTAGGACTAGATCCTTCATGGTGACAGGTAAATCCTGTCCTGCCTCATCACCTGCATCCAGCCACTCTCTCATCTCCCACACTGTACTGCAGACAGTGTGGGCTCTTGGGGGGGGGGGGCTGTAGTTGGCCTCTCTGTGTCTTTCTTAGGTATCAACCATTCCCATCCCTCCACAAACTCTTATCTTTGTCCAAACCTTAGGGTGAGATGTAATGTTTGTCCCTATGATGCTTTACCTAATTCCCCAGCCCAGCATATTGCCACTCTCCTATGGACCCTCTACACAGTTTACCCACATATTATCATGTTGCACAGGATGCTTTCTTTGTACCCTCAATCTACACTGTGAGCTCAGTGTCAGCAGGATGTTTATCTGATTCTTGCCCTTTACTCCCTCAAGGTCTAGTATATAATTTGGGCCAATAAGTAGGTTTTGTGGCCATCAACACCTTTTGTTTATCCTTGCCTATCTCCCCAGCTTGTGGATAACTTTCTTGAGGACTGGACTAAGCATGATTCAGCTCTGTGTGGCAGCAGCTGAGCACTGTGCTGGCTTGACCTAAGTATAAGTGTTGAAGTGAATGGTTGAAGGTAACCCCATTAATCACTTAGTGTTTACTGTACCTCGAAGAACTGTAACATTAAAATATTTGGATAAAGCAGGGGAGCCTTTGTCCAAATGATAAAGAGGGGCTAGAGATGGAGATGGGACTCTAGGAGAATGTAGTATGACAGGAGAGGAAGACTTTAGATGAAGAGAGGAATCAAAGAAGAAGACAACTAGTTTGACAGCATGGAGGTCATTGGGAGGCTATGGAGATTGATTTTTCTTTGGGTGGAAGGAACAAGAGTCATTTTGGAGTACACAGAGGAGGAGATGTAGAAATGGACAAAAATAGTATCAATAATTTTTCAAGTACTCTGCCTATAGAGAGGAGGAGTTATAGAGAGGGGAAAAGATATAAAAGTGGGATGGAGAGTGACTTTTCTTTTACAATGGGATACACCAAACTGTATATGAAAGCTGAAGGAGTAGATAAAGAACTAAGAAACTTAACTACATAAAAAATATTTTTGCATGATACAAGCAGGTAAAACTCCTGGAAAGAACATTTGCAACACACCTAATAGGTGTAATGCATGGTTTGGACTATACAAACTGAGATGCAAAAAAATAGTTATTTTATTGTCTTAACTGCATTCAACTTGCTCCTCAGCCCTCATTTCTGTTTGCAGAAGACAGCCCCATCAAAAAACATAACAATTAGAATATCCTTTCAGTGTAACTTAGTTGTTTTTAATGTATTCATCTCTAAAGCCCAGATCATCTTTTCTATCTTCAAAGAATCCATCCCTTCTCGGTGCTTCCCTTGACTTTTGTACATACTTCTCTTGATCGCCATCACACAGTAATTACATACAGCACAACTGTGTGTCCAACTTGACCTTGGATTTGTTGAGAACAAGGACTTTCTCAGGGTCTAATATATGCATGTTACATGTGTATATTTGTTGACTCCTGTCAGTTAATAGTCGTTTAAGTCCCCCATGTTCTACAGTGTTTGTAGTATTAGGTGGGACTATTTCTGCATTTGCCACATTCCTAAAAAGCATGTTGGCAAGACATTGATCTTCCAGATTTATTCCTGCTTGGGAGTTTTTTCAAGTCTCAAATTTCTCTTTGATTCCTCCTCCATCCATTCCTCCTCTTTCTCCTCTTTCTTTTTAACTGAAATAAGCTGAAATAAACAGAAAGATGCACAAAATTTAAATGTGTACTCACTGAATTTTTTTTTTTTTTTAATTTTTGGAGGGGGAAGGGGCAGAGAGAGAGAGGTGGGAAAGAGAATCTTAAGCAGGCTCCACACCCAGCACAGAATCAGAGGTGGGATTTGATCTCACTACTTGAGATCATGACCTGAGCCAAAACCAAGAGTCAGATGCTGAACCAACTGAGCCACCCAGGTGCCCCAAAGTGAAATTTGACATGCATGTGCACCAAAGCAATCCCTCTCAGACCCAGATCCAGAACATTTTCTGGCTTCTTTGATGCCCCTTCCTAGCTTCTCCAAACATAGCTGTGCTCTGATTTCTAACACTATAGACTAGCTTTGTCTGTTTTTGAACCTCATGTAGATTGAGTCAAACACCTTGCATTCCTTTGTGTCCAGCTTTTTTTGTTCAACATGATGTTTGTGAGATGCAAACATATTGATCATTCTTTTTCATGGCTATGATGTAATTTTGTCTGAATGGTGATTATGGTTTTAGTACCAAACTAGTATTACTATTATTATTATTTTAGAGAAAAGGCCTTTCCTAAACCTAGACTAATATTTTGCTATAGATATGTTTGGTTTTATAATATTTTTCCTACCCTAAATGGCTCATTAAAACATAAATGAAAAATTATTCATTTTCAGAAAACATGATTAACAAGTATGCAAATAAAAATAAACCCTTAATTTAGTTCCTTTCCACAGAGTTGGCAAGACATTGATCTTCCAGATTCAGGATATAAGGCAAGGCTGAATGTTAATTTTGGACTATGGAAATAGTGGGAAGTAGGCTTCTTGAGTAGGAAGCTCCCTGCCTGATGTGCTGTTTTATGTCTCCCCATCACTACTTGCTACAACGATTTCTAGTGAGATGAGTCAGAAAACGACTAAGGAGGGTCCCAGACTCTCCAAGAACCAGAAGTTTACAGAGCACTTCAGCATACATTGCTGCCCACCATTCACCTTCCTCAACTCCAAGCGTGAGATCGTGGATCGGAAATATAGCATCTGTAAGAGTGGCTGCTTCTATCAGAAGAAAGAAGAGGACTGGATCTGCTGTGCCTGCCAGAAGACCAGGTAAGTGGTCTGCACCGTCCGGTCTCTCTGCAACACGCCCCTCCCCCCATCCTGTTCAGTTCGGTGATTTCTGAGCTGTTAATCCCCTAATGCCCTGCAGTCCGCTCCCTGTTAGGTTCTGCCCCTGGAAGGTACTGAAGGGCTATTGAAAGGCGGGAGGGGGAGCAGGTCCTGCCTCCCTGTTTCCAGCTCCTGTCAGTGTCCCTTAAGCAGCAGAAGAGAGCCATGGCGCCAGCCTCCAGCTTCTTTTGGCCCCCTCAGCACCGGACGCCGTGCAACATCCCCTCAGAGGCCCAAGCTCCAGCCAGCTGCACCCCCCGCGGTGGTCAGAGCACCAGCCAAGCCACGGTCCCCTCCGAGGTCTGAGCGTCAACCACGCCCCCGCCCAGAGGTCCGACCACCACCAGCCAAGCAGCGCCCCCCTCAGAAGTCCAAGCAGCCGCCGCGCAGCAGCCCCCAGAGAGGGCCAGGCACCAGCCGTGGGGGGTCCCCCATCAAAGCTTCTAGGTTCTGGTAACACCATCTCTTCCCTTTTGTTCCCCCAGCCCTAAGGTTAGTAGTTGCTCCTGTGTTTACTAACATCTGGGTTACCTCAGTGGCCCTCTCTTGACCTTACCAAACCTGTGTCAATTCCCTGCATTAAATCCCCTTATTGGAAATACCTAGTGTGGCTTGTTTTCCTCATAGAGCTGCCGGTACACTACTTCAGATGGCAGTATCCATTGCTTATTTTGTCTAGGAGGACTGCAATTAATTAATTTATCAACTCAGAGTATCCACCCCAGTAACAGATTGTGAGACTGAGGCTATCCATTGCTGTGCCCTAGAGAGGAGGAAGGGTGACTTTAGGGATGTGCATGTGTAAAAAATGCATGTATAAAAACAGAGAGGTTTAGCCAGTTCATTTATCCATCCTCCTGACACACTTCATCTGATGTTAATCTCAGTGGCAAGATCATTCATTCATTTATTGAGTCATTCAACAAACTTGATTGCATACCAGAGTTCCATATCTCATGCAGGGGGATGGGAATACAGCAGTGAACAAGCTAGGTTGTGACTCACCAGGGTGAAACAAGAGAATAGTTGGTCAAAGTGTAGGGCAATATTGCCTTAATATTGTCATAGTCAGTAAGTATACTGGGCTGTAGGAGCCTGGAGCAGGCTGCTCATCTGGAGCCTCACAGAGGAGGTTAGGCTAGGATAAGCAGAGAAAAAAAGGAGGCTTTTTTTGAGAAATTGCAGAGGGAAACAGTGAGCCAGAGACATGTTTATCTGTCCCATCTGAGACAGGTCAGATTCTTCCTCCTCCTCTTCTCCCCTCCTTCTCCTCCTTCTTCTTCTCCTTTTCCTTCTCCTCTTCCTCCTCCTCCTCCACCACCTCCTCCTCCTCCTCTTCCTCTACCTCTTTCTCCTCCCTCCTCTTCTTCTTTTTTTAAAATATATTTCAATTTTAGATCAGTTTTAGGTTCACAGCAAAATTGAGTGGAGGGTACAGAGATTTTCCATACATTCCCTGCCAAAGCACATGGCAGGCCAATCTTTTAGTCCTTTTAATATTTGGAAATGAAACTGTTTTTTGGGTTAATAAGCGGGTGCTCATTGTATTTGAGATTTTCATACTTATTCTGCATAGCATGTTACTGTGTGTGCATGTCATGCACTGTTTGCCAGTTAAGGATGCAGAAGAATCAACTCAGGATCATGTTAGAAATACCCCCAGAGAATCTAATTCCTTGGGTCACCGATGAGGTCTGGAGATATTTATTTCCAAAAAGCAGCACCTCCATCCCAGCATAGTGACACAGGTGGTACACAGACCACCCTTTGAGAAGCACTGATGCTTCCATCCATAATAAATGATCCACATTATCTGTAATGTGCAATAAAGACATGTGAAAGGGGCCATGTGTATGACACCAAAAGTGAAAGAATTAAAAATATGCAAGATCAGGTGAGGTTAATTTGTGAAGGAGGTAAGAGGCTGCCATCTTTAATTCTGGAATATTAAGTTGTATACCAGGTTACCTAGTCATTAATCAAGATGTCCCAGGGAGCCTGAGTCCAAGGGTGATGGCCAGGTAAGTTAAGATATGTGGGACTGGTTACGAAGTGTGAGAAGCAGAGGAAACTAACTGGATACATGGCAGGTCATCTGCGGGGGTGGCTTCAAGCCACCATTTGCAGTGAGTTGTGTGATGGCTGCTTGGGCGGCTGGGAGTTCAAGCAGGACACAGATGGAAGACCATGAAAGCCAACTTATCTGTCTGCACCCATCCTGCTGGTTTTATCCACCTGAACTCCAGAGACATCCTAATGTTGGTGTAACTTGATTCCCCAAGTTAACTGTTCTTATTAGGTTTCAGGCTGCCCTTGCCTCCTCAGTCCTTTTTGTTCACTGGTACAGGGGACCTGAAAACACCTGTTTGTAATGGTCCACAACACTGAGGGTGCACCATCTGAGCCCTTCTTGAGACACTCATTTTTCCTTCTCAGATTTCTAAATGTTCTGAGGAAATGCATTAGAGCCATTGCTTCACCACACTGTTTATTCCCTCTGTTGCTACTGGTTGGCTGTTCCCAAATCAAAGGGGTGGGAAGGTTAATGGGAAAAAAAATAAAATCACTCTTAAGTAGAGCTACTAAATTGCACTTGGAGAAAAGGTCAATAAAGAGCTTCTAAACAGACTTTCTGAGATAGTGCCATTCCCATTCCTGAGTTCTGACCTTTAAAGGTTAAATAAATACTGACAGAGGCCTATTGTATCCTTAGTAGCTCCCTTGGATAGATCTCAAAAAACAGAAAATATTCAAATCTTAGGATCTGATTGGTGTAATTCCTTGCAACCTGATTGAACATGGTAGCATTCTTGTATCTGATGGGAGGAAACCTTGGATCTTCCTCTTAGTTTATTCTACTTTCAATTCCTCAAGATTTTAGGATTTCACAGGTCATCCTTGTTTAGGGTTAACACATGTTTCCTGGGCCAAGCCTCTCTTGGCTCCTCGGTGCTCTGCTTTAGGTGCAGGTGATCTGTGGTTTTGTGATTGATTTGGGACCAGTCGCACAACTTTCAGCAGTGTGCCTTTGACTCATTCTTTCAACAAAATGTCTTGTACCCATTGAGCCCTGCACACCAGAAGCTTGGAGAACCAATCTATTTCTACATGTATTTTCAGGCCTATTCATCAAGATCATGTGCACAGCACTGCACCAAGCTCTGGGCAATCAAAGGAAATGATGTATGCCCCTGGTCCAGCTGCTCATGGTATTTGTGAGCGGCCCCTCCCTCGGTGATGCTGCTCTTCCCTCCAGAACTATGCGAAGCTTGGCTGCTTCCATTTTGCCTGGTCCCTATCTGGTCCCTCCCCTCCTCCAGCTGCTTTTTTACTCTCTTGTCTCACTTCAGCAGATGATAAAATCAAAGCCCAGGAAAGTAGCTGATTGGTAGAGAGTTAAGGTTCTAAGTGGTTTCAGGCTCTCCAGAGAATTTGATTTTTCAGAGAAAGAGTGCTTTAGCTTTGAGTCTCATATTGAAGCAAGCAGGGTTTGGTGTTTTATTGACCATGCATTGTCCTGAACGAGACATGGCACTGCATTGCTTCTAAAGGTTAGGACAAGCCCACTCACTGAATGACAACATGCTGGTTACATTGGCAATGGAGTATTAAACAGTATTAAACAGTCTACTTTCCCTTTGTCACTGTAGAAGAAGATATATATATATATATATCCAGCCACACTCATCCCACAAATCCTTATATATAAGTACACACACACATACGTATATAGCTGTGAGCTTGCTTGGAATTATTAGGACTGACAAACAACATGCATGTTTATAATGCAATTGTAAACACTGACATACTCGACAAGCTAGAATTTACTTCTGAAGATCACTGACCCAGAGCAATTACTCTGATGGTCTGATGGTCTGAGTGTGCACTGACAGAACTGGGTATTGGGGCTAAGCTTCAACTGTTAGATGGGAGTACCTGTCTCCTTTTCAGGTGTGCAGACCCGAACTTACTCCAGACAATTTCTATGTCCTCTCTTTGTCCTTCCTGATACCAAAAGGTACACTCTGCACTTTGTTCTTCTGGAAAACCATAAATCATTTTCTCTTTGTACAAGACTGGCTAAACTTGTCCTTCCAGTCCCTTTTCTGAGCCTTCCCTGTATTTACACAAGCAAAAACACTCACTTTGTACTCATGTCTTAGAAAAAATGTCTTACATGCTTGTGGAAAAACGTCACCCAGACATATATTATGCTTAATTGTATCTTTATGTTTACACCCTGGCAATCTATTTTTGGTCTCATCAGCCAAACAGAATCAGAAATTCATCTACCATTTCCCAGGTAATAGCAGAGTTCAGAAAAGGGCCTGAGCACTTTGCTCTTAGATCAGGCTCTGGTGTTTCTGCCTGCTTCTCAGATCGCATTATTGCTTTTATGAGTTTGGATAACTGAACCCTTAAGTCTTGCCCTACCTAAGTCATTAATTCCTTCCTGACCAGAAGCAGGCTTCTACACATCGTGGCAGTCCCCAGACAATAGTGCCTACGTAGAGCAAGTACTCACAGAGGCCTGGGTAAACCAGAGAGTTCTCTGGTTCAATGAGTTGTGTCTGTTCTTCTATTCTGACAATTCCTGCCTGGTCCCATGTCCTTAATTTAGACCACATGATTAACTACTTTCTCTAACAGCCTTAATGCCATTGTTGTCCATCATCCAGCCACACTCATCCCACAAATCCCTCACCTAGATCAAGCTGATGGTCCATGTGCTCTACTCCAACTTCCAGACGCTGAGTCCATTCATAGATGTGGAGAGTTGCTGAGCACAGCTAGGAAAAGCCTATAGCTTATAAGTGTTGGTGGATGAGCACCTGCCTCTCTCCAGACTAGTTTTCTTCCACCAGACCCAACATGTTTATTATGATATGCATCTGTCTTTCAATCCTTCTTGTTAGGGGAGAAAGAATTTTTTTCCTGAGCAGTCAACCCCTCGTTTCCTCTGCTTATGTGTGATCTGTGTAATCTTCCTCCCCCCACTCATGTTTCTTCCAGGGTCTTGCTGAACCTCCCTGACAACTTCAGCCTTTTTCTATTGTCTAAAGAGAAAGCACTTTAGCTTCTGAACATGTTGAATTGTCTCTTAATGACTGAGTTTGCCTCTGGCCCTGTCCCATCTCTCCTCTTCTCAGGTAATTTTCTTTCTTTCTTTCTTTCTTTCTTTTTTCTTTCTTTCTTTTATTTTCAGTGTAACAGTATTCATTGTTTTTGCACCACACCCAGTGCTCCATGCAATACGTGCCCTCCTTAATACTACTTTGGGTAATCCCATTTGGTTTCTGGTTTCTTTCTTTTATTTTTATTTATTTTTTATTTTCAGCATAATTAGTGTAAATTCATCACCTTAACTTCTCTACATTGCATTAACTCTTCAGCTCACTTTGCTCTGCTTCTTCCCATAGCACCTCAATGGAGTTTCTCCTATGCAGGTTCCTACAGCAGCAACAATGCAAGGGCAGGCAGTTCACTGGGGCAAGGAAGGTAATGCTGGTAATGCTGGTAATGCTGAAGGTAATGTCACACAGGGAAGTGTGACAGGAAAGGAAGAAGCTGATTCTATGTTATCAAACCAGTTCTCACTGTGGGTTCCTGGGGCTTAATCCTGCTAAAGAGCCCTAGAAGCCAGTGTAAGATGTGCACTCAGTTTTCCTATCTAAGCAGTAGGTGAAGGAACTGGGTTATTTTTACACCAGGTCCTGTCAGTCATTGGTCAACCAATGCTACTTCAAGAGTGGAGGTATTAATTCCTTGGCCCTTTGGTCTACCAAGCAGATGGCAAAGTGGGCTACAGCAGCAGGAAATAGCCCACAGACAGAGAAAGGTATCTGGAAATTCAGCCAATGTGCATACAGTGGTAAGGGCAAGGAATTGTAGACAAAGCCCCAATAACATCTGCTCTAACGGCTTCCCTATGCTCTTTGTGCTGCTTTACTTGATGAATGCTGAACCCCGTCTTTATATCAATGGTACTGTCTGTTAAATTTGTTGACTACTCACTCAGTCATTAATTTTTTGTACTCTTGCCTTCCATGACCCTCCTGTTTCGTAATTCTCTTTGTGGACTTTCCTTCTGTCCTTATTGTGAATCCTTCCTTTCCTGCAATTGATAAACCTTGGAATCTGCTGGGGTTCCATCCTGAGCCTGCTGCTTGGGAGATTTTCCTTCTTTCCCTTCTTTTCCTTCTTTTCCCTTCTTTCATGACTAGCACACTGATGACTTTCAAACCTTACTCCAGCCCTAACATTAAACTCACATTTGGCCTTTTTGTCTGGCAGATCACTCTGGATGTTGCCAAACCCAGCTGTTCCCACCTGACTGCATTCCCATGAAGACGTGCTCATTCTCTCATTTCATCTCGTTTCACCCATGTTGAAAACCTAACCACCATCTTAACTTTCAAACATCCCCAACAAATGACGGCTAATTTTACTTCTAGAATTTTTTTTGAACTATAACTTAGAGTATGCTAAAAGTTGATGAGAAGGTGTATCGACATGAGAGTGAGATTGAAAATATAAGAGGGGGAATGGAGATCATTGATAGAGTAAAGCTCCTTCACAGTATGTGTGGAGACTGGCCTTTGATGGGAGCAGGAAAAACCATTCAGTTTAGCAAAGGAGAGACACATTAATAGTCATTACGATGAAGGCAAGTTCTAACCAACGATGAAAGAGCTGGGGAGAGTTGAGAAAGTTAGGGTAGGTTTTGAATACCAGAGACCAGGCTGGGAAAACTACTGAGAGCTAGCTGAGCTCTGATCCTTGGAGCTGCATCTGAATCTTTTGTTCTTATGGAATTTATTCTCCAGGGAGGGAAACAAATTATCATCTCCACAATTGACAGTGGAATCATTCAACTCCACATCAAGTCTGCTTTTCTTACAGCTTGCTTTGTCTAATGTTTCCACAGCTGTTCTTAAACTTCACTGGGTGTCACTAGTGGTCTGACCTTTGTTTTTCATTCTCCATTCATTAGACTCCCTTTTTCCCTCTGGAACTTTGATTTTTATATTTATTATATTGTATAGTACTGTATTGTATTAGAGATTAGCCAATTTATTTAAACTAAAAAAACCCCAGCACTCATTTCTCCTGCCCCCTACTCCCCACCTTCCGCTTTCGGCAACCATCAATCCATTCTCTTTATTTCCCTTAGTGTAATGCCCTTAAGGCATATCCATGTTATTGCAAATGGCAGGATCTCATTCTTATTTATGACTGAATAATATTCCACTGTATATATAAGCCACAGTTTCTTTATCCATTCATCCATTCATCTATTCATCCATTGATGGACACATAGTTTATTTCCATATCTTGGCTATTTTAAATAATTCTGCAATGAACATGGAGGTGCCTATATCTCTTTGAGTTAGTGTTTTCATTTTTTTGGGGTAAATACTCAGAAATGAAATTTCTGGATCATATAGCTGTTTTATTTTATATTTTTTTTGAGAAAACTCCATGATGTTTTCCATAGTGGTTGCACCAATTTACATTCCCACCAACAGTGCACAAGGGTTGCCTGTTCTCCACATCTTTACCAACACTTGTTATTTCCACTCTTTTTGGTAACAGCCATTCTTACAGGTGTTGATGGTATCTTATGTGTTTTTGATTTGCATTTTTCTGTTGATTAGTGATGTTAAAGATCTTTTCATGTACCTGTTGGCCATCTGTATGTCTTCTCTGAAAAAAAAGTCTATTCAAACTCCTTTCTTCACTTTTCTCCCTCTCTAAATTAGAAGCCATGGCTCGACATTTTAATCTCTTTCAAAAGCACCCTGAAGTCCACTACCCTCTAAATATCTGTCTCATGTCTTTGGGAAAACTCTAACTTTGGGTGAATCCAGCCATCTGTCTTCACCATGTCTATTTCCAGGCAGCTGTGTCTCATTGGAAAATAACACACATCAGGACAGTAGTAGTTGGGTATAAGCAGAATTATGCTCATTATATCACTTAGCACTATTAACTTTTGGGCAGTCATAGTTCAGTTATGTGCATTCAGATAAAGGAGAAAGGCATGGACCCCACAAGTGTCATATATATGTATGTAATACACCCACCCATCCCAAACATAACCTACATATATCAGGTTTATTGAGATATAATTTGCATGCAGCAGCATTTGACTTTTTTGGCAAACAGTTCTAGACACACAATCATGTAACCGCCATCACAGTTGAGACATCACCTCATTCCCCCACCAAATTTCCCTCGTATTTCCTCTTTGCAGTCAATCAACAAACACGTGACAACCAATAATCTTTTCTGTCCCTATAGTTCTGTCTTATAAGTCTAAAATGTCATATAAATGGAATTGTACAGTATGTACCCTCTTGAGTCTGTCTTCTTTAACTTAGCATAATGCATTTGAGATTGAACCATGTTGTTGCATGAATCAGCAGTTTTTTCATAATAAAAATTGCTGAGTAATATTCCATTATATGCATGTACCTATCGTAGTTTTCCATTAACCAGTTGAAGGGTATTTAGATTGTTTTCAGTTTTTGGTGATTATGAATAAACCTGCTGTAAACATTAATGTGAGTGTAAGTTTTCTTTTCTCTTGAGTAAATAAGTAGAACTGGTATTGCTGGGCCATGTGGTAGATATATGTTTAAATGTGTAAGAAACTGCTAAATTGTTTTAGACAGTGGTTATATTATTTTGTATTCCCACTAGCAATGTGGAATGTTCTGCATTTTGTCAGTTTTTAAAATTTTACCCATTCCAATAAATGTATAGTGCTATCTCATTGTAATTTTAATTTTGTATTTTCTTAATGACTAGTGACATTGAGGATCTTTAAATGAACTTATATATCATCCACCAAAGATGGGTGGTATTTACTAGTTAAGTGTGTGCTCAATCTTTTTGCCCATTTTAGGGGTACCTGGGTGGCTCAGTCATTAAGTGTCTTCCTTCAGCTCAGGTCATGGTCCCAGGGTCCTGGGATCAAGCCCCACATCTTTCTGCTCATTGGGAAACCTGCTTCTCCTTCTCACACTCCCCTGTTGGTGTTCCCTCTCTTGCTGTGTCTATCTCTGTCAAATAAATAAATAAAATCTTTAAACAAAAGATCTTTTGCCCATTTCAAAAAGTTGGTTGTTATTTTTCTTATTGTTGTGCTTTTGGAGTTTAAAAATATATCTGGATATATATTAAATATATAATCAAATATATGAAATTTAATATATTTATCAAATATATGTTTTGCAAATATTTTCTCCCAGTCTATGGCTAGCTTGACTTGTTTTCTCATTTTTTTAACAATGTCTTTAGAAGAACCAAAATTTTAAATTTTGATGAACCCCAATTTTTCAATTTTTTTTCCTTTTATAGATAATGTTTTTTGTATTATATGTAAGAATTCTTTGCCTAACCCAAGGTCCCAAAGATTTTTTTCCTATGTTTTCTTCTAGAAATCTAAAACTTTAAGTTTACATTTATATTATTGTCCATTTTGAGTTAATATTTTGTAAATAGTGTGAAGTATGGATTGAGGTTCAATTTTTTTTTTTTTTTGCATATGGACATTCAGTTGTTCCAACACCATTTATTGAGAAGATTCTCCACTGAATTACCTTTGCAATTTTGTCAAAAATTGGTTGACTAAATGTATGAGTTTATTTCTGGACTTTCTATTCTGTTAGTTAATTTACATATCCTTCTTTTACCAACTTTATTACTATAGCCTTACAGTAAGTATTGAAATCAGTTTAGTGTGAATTCTCCAACACTCTTCTTTATTTTTGAAATTTGTTGTGATTATTCTAGTTCCTCTACTTTCCCATACAAAATTTAGGGTCATTGTGTGAATTTATACAATATATTCTGGTAGAATTGAATGGGGTTGTGTTGAGTTTATAAATCAACTTGGTGAAAACTGTAACAATATTGAATCCATGGACATGGTATATCTGCCCATTCATTTAGACCTTTTTTGTTTTGCATTTTCAGCATACGGATATTGTACATATTTTGTTTGCTTTATAATGAAGCACTTCATGCATTATATACATAAAATATATACTATATATAAAATATAACTGATATATAATGCATATCAATGTATATAAAATATATAAAATATAATTGTCAATATATAAAATTTATTTAACAATATATAAAACATAATTGATTTTTGTATATTGATCATGTAGCTTGTGATCTTGCTAAACTGAGTCTAGTTTTTTTTTTCTGGGGCAGACTCTGGGATTTTCTACATTGACAATCATGCCTGTGAATTTTTTTGGTGCTTTTTTTTCCCCCTTTTCAATATGTATGCTTAATTTTTGTATGGTTTAAACTACTATTTCACTTGAACATTTTCTTTAAAGAGAAATATTTTAACAAGATTAAGTCCTTGCAAAATTGGCTTTCTGGAACATTAAAGGAGGCTAGAGCCCAAATTAGATGCTCTGTTATATGGAGAGTCTTTATAATTTTCATCCCTCAAAGCTGTGCTACAATAAGATGACTAGGACATTTTATGTAAGATTTGACTTTTGTGTAATAATGACCTGTTATGTTCCTGTTTTGACTTGGTCTTTGAGGATGATGTACAGAGTATTTCATGTAGACATAGAACTTCTCCTCTCCTGTGTCTGCAGACTCATCATATTGTAATTTCTAAGGAGTCTTGGCATAGCCTTTTGACTTAAGGGTCTTCACAGTTCTTGCTATCAGAGGGCCACCTCTCCCCTGAGCTTGTCTTTTACTTCCATTACTACATTTCAGACACAGTAGTGTGCATCTCTCTTGCCAGAATCTGCATGAATCAGGACCTGGGACTCTTAACACTTATATCCCCAGGACCTGATTCAGGAGTTGGCTGATGTTACTGAGTGAATAAGACCTGAAAATACAACCTAGCTGTCATTCTGGCACAGTGGGAAGGACAAAGACTCTGACATCAGGTTTGAATCCAGGCTCTGCTGTCTGTCAAAGTTATTCTTTGAAAGCTATATTTTTCCCATTTGTAAAATGAGGATTTTTACCTTCCTCATCAGTTGTTAGTGTAAAGTGCATTTTTCATCATCTTATACTGTTAGGTAAGTGGATGTTATTAGAACTGTTATTTAATAGACACATTGTGTCATTTAATCCTGGCCACTAGCAGATCCTCCCCAATTCAGTTGCTTCCCCTTGTTGAACTGGATTTCATGGGCTATTGCTGCACAATTTGGCTACCCTTAGTGGAACCCATGTAGCTGCCATTGCCAGTGGAGGGCTAATTAGATAATAAGGAGCTCACACCATCTAGGATGCCACAGTGGCTGATTGCAGGGCTACCTGCACAGGGTGATGCCTGGGATTTGTGGTCTTCCATGTCAGTGCCAGCACCCAGGGTTTCATATCTAGCATGATTTATGGAACATTCTTTTATGAACAGGCTGTCATGCCTCGAGTTCGTGGAAGCAATCCAGAAAATGTAAAGAGATTTTCTTCTCAAATTTCCAGGGATGTGTTCCAACCTTCTCCGGCTATAATTTATTCTACAGGTTAAAATAAAGTATTTATTCTTTTATTTTTCTTGGTATCCAGCCCTGTTAGCTTGATATATAATTTTGGGTTTTGGAAAATGGTATTGTTAACACCTGACTGTGAATCTTATTTCTAATTTTAAAAACCCCCTCAGTTATAGGAAAAACTGTGTTTCTCATAAGTTTAGTTTTCAGTGTTAAAAGTATGGCACATTTCTTTTTTTATTAAATTAAATTTTATTTTATTTTTTCAGTGTTCCAAGATTCATTGTTTATGCACCACACCCAGGGCTCCATGCAATATGTGTCCTCCTTAATAACTATCATCAGTTTCACCCATTCCCCCACTCCCCTCCCCTCCCAAACCCTCAATGTTTCTCAGAGTCCACAGTCTCTCACCCTTCGTCTTTCCCTCTGACTTACCCCAATTCGCTTTTCCTTTCTTTCTTCTAATGTCTTCTGTGTTATTCTTTATGCTCCACAAGTAAGTGAAACCATATTATAATTGACTTTCTCTGCCTGACTTATTTCACTCAGCATAATCTCCTCCGGTCCCATCCATGTTGATACAAAAGTTGGGATTCCTAATGTGTGTATCTTGGTGGGGTTTTTTCTTGTTTGATTTTTAAATTAAGAACTTTGATGATGTTCTGAAACTATTTGACATGGCCTCATTTCCAAGGTAGTCACATAGAGTTCTGCTGTCTAAATAAATTGTGGTTAATAAAATGTAATCCCTCAGTTGGAGAACAAGCTTGCAAGCAACTGTTTGGAGACACATATATATAATGTTTTTACTGGGTGTTGTTTATCTCCTGAACACAATCTGTTCCCCATCAAAATAGCAACATGTTAATATGGCCACAGTTTTATAATGTGAGTTTAAATACCTTAATGTATATAAGTGTACATCATGTCTTTATGCCTATTGTCAGTAAAACTAGTTTTTTTTTAAGGAGTGGGGTGGTATTTTTTATTTCCTTTGTGTTTTCTGTGTCTTAAAATTATCTTCAATGATTAATCAAAAAACCAATAATTAATGTACAAAATATAGAACTTCAAAAGAATAATTTTTCTAGGCTTAGGCCAGGAAAAAGTTAACATATTATTTTGGCCAGATACTACCAGATTTGTGAAATTAAGAAAAGAAATTCTAAGGCTAGATATCCCAGAGAAATAATAACCCTAAATGTATCTATAAATTCACAATTATGTTAACTGAGCACAGAGAAAATGTTCATCACTTAGAAACGCTATGGATTTTTGTTTCTCTTTGTAAACCAGATTGAAAAGGAAGAGCAAGCCAACCCCACGGAAAAAGTGAGGGAGGAGTTTCAAGTGAATGGACCACCTCGGGACCTGGACTCACTGCTTCTTGACTCACGTGCTCTTGGGCAAGTCACCTAGCTTCAAATATGGCGCAGGGGCAGACACCTGTTGATGTGGCAACTACCAATGTCCACAGTCCCCTCGGGGCAGGGGTTTCCGGGCAGCCTGCCTGGAGGTGAGAGGGGGTATCTCTATGTGTCATACTCCAGTTGGTGGGTCCCAGCAGTGTCCCCTTGGGCTCCAGATCTCAGTATATGGCTCTTTTAGTCTCAGCTGCAGTCCTGTCTTTCACAGAACATGCACAGACCTCCAGAGTCTTTGGACCAGAATAGCCAGGTACCAGCCCTTTTATTGTCCTCCAATATCTTTTCCCCTCTATCTTTGGCATCCTGTTGCCTAGTTTGACATTTGATTCTTGATCTTCTTTGTAACTAATCCTCTGCCTGGTTCCTCTCTTTCCCTGTGCCATTTGGTTTTCATTTGACCTCTTCAACCAGTTCCCCTGTACCAGCACACAGTCAGAGGTACAGTTGGTTCTGGGGAAGATCCAAGTTCTTTTGAGTAAGATATTAGGTTAACAGATGAACCAGACATGCAAGGAAATTCCCAAGGAGGGTAGGAGTTGTCTAAATCTACATGTTAAATTCAGCCAGTGTGCTCTGTCAGAGATGAGAGTAAAGTCATGAAGAAGCAACTCCCTCCCACTCCCCAGGCCCCTGTCACCAACCTCACACAGGGATTTGTGAATGTCTTCTGGTCTCTGCCTGGGTGAGAGCAAATATTCCAAGACACTTTTTGAGCCTTTCTAACCCATATGGACAGATCTAACTCTAGAATTAATTGCTTCAACTTGGGCAAGTTGTCTGGGATTACTCAATGCCTTACTCCCTGCCCCTTTCCTAAAGGCTCCTGGAGACAACGATGCTGAGAGGAGCCATCTGTGAAGCAGAGATTCTGTTCTCCTGTGCTCCCACCTCAGGACACAGACAGATGGCCCCAGGGCCCTTCGTAGGACCAGAAGGGGTACTCAAATAGTTGCTATTTCCAGGCCCTAGTGCCCCAAATTCCTGGGGAGATCTGAGTACTGGTCCCTCTTTATTGTCCCTGGTTAGTGTTTCCACATACTCTAGTGGGATCAGGTAAAATAGGACAGGAGCTTGACCCTGGGGAAAGGAGAATTAAGTGGGGGATAGGGGTGAAGAATTGGGAAGTTAGGGTAGATAAGTAGTCCAAGATTTCCCTCCTTTGTAGGAGGTTAACCCATGATGTGTGCAGGTCTGAACCCAATTATAATGGAGTAAGGCTGGGAGTTGACTTCATCTCTAATTTTCTCCCAATATTTATAGCCAGAGACTCTTGGGAAGAACTTTAACCTTAAGTATGGACTCTCAGTCAGGGGCATAGGAAATAACCCCTGACTCTGCTCTTGTTAGACTATATCCCTACACACACACACTTTGGGTGGGGGTTGCCCCTAGGTTAATTGGAGGACTTTCAGATCATCTTGCCCTCTTGTTGACTGGTGTGTGTATTTGTGTATTGTTGGGGAGCTTGGCTTTGGGGAATTACTTTTGGGCTCTCATTTTCTCTCTCAGGCACAAATCCTGGAGAGCCCCTCCAAGTCTCATGCAATTCCGTTTCCCCCAAGAGGACTCTGACCACTGAAACTGACCACATGAGAAGATCACACACTAATAGTCTCCCTTTCGGGGGCCTGACCCTGACTTAGGGTTCTACTGTTTGCCCAGCAGCAGCCTTGCAGGAACCTGTCTTGGACCACTTTCCTTACTCATCTCAGAGTTGGGGGATGGAAGGAGAGCAGTTGGGGTGGGCTCATCTCTCTTGAGGCTCCAGTGGGGTCCACTCCAGAAGCTATCTCAGCTTGTTGTAAGCCCAAGCTTGGCTGATTTGTTTTTTGGCTTTAAAGTTGGGACCAAAGGGTGAGAAATACAGACAGTTGATCCAAATCCCACTCATCCTCAACCCTCCAACACTTTTCTACTTAGGAGAATAGTGGAGGGGAGCTGGAACTATGCTCCAGCCCTAAGGGTACAAGACTTATTGCCCTTCCAGGTTTTATCTACCCCATTTGCAGCTCAGAAGCCCTTTCCCTACCCAGCAAGATGACAGTTTCCTGTCTTCTTTCTGTTGTCTACTTTTGTATGTATAAACAATATGTTGTCATAGCTACTCAGTGCTTATGCTCATTCGGGGCTCTGTTCTTGCTATTCACTCTGCCTGTGATGCTCTGGTCCAAGATCTTTGCACTGGTGACTTTAGCTCAAATATCATCTCAGAGATGTTTCCCTTGGAAACTGACTGAGGTTTCCATAGTTACTCTCTATCCCACCACTTTAGATTTTTTAGTTGTATTTGTCTTCACAGCACTTATCACTCTTGGGAATTATCTTGTTCACTTATTTACTTGTTTATTGCTTAGCTCTCCTTCTGCTCTTAATGTAAACTCGATGATCACCAACACCTGTTTCCTGTTACATCTTCAGTTCCCAGCACTAGGAAGAACTCAATAAATACTTACTGACTGAATAGATGTTTGCTTGTTGTTTTTTAAATAGGAATAATTTTTCAAAAGTTTAGATACTTTCGAGAAGTATCTCAAAATTTATTGCTAAATTATATGTAACAATAAGGAACTATTGGTGACATTTTAGGGCACTCTTGGGGTAAATAGGAGGTGAGGAACAGGAATTTGACCATGAAGGGAAGCAGAGGATAGTCCAGTAGCTGGAGCATTCCATGAACTCAGGAGATGCTTGAGTATGGTGAAAGCTGCTGGTAAGGAAGCAGCGGAGTGGGTATACAAAGGAGGAAGAGATATTGAGGGAGTCAAGAGTGGAGGAAGTGGGGCACAAGTGAGGAGATCGGGCACAGAGTACGGGTTCCTTTTCAGTGGAAAAGGGAGAAGGAGGAAGGGAGGATATAGATTTTGGTCGGTTTGCAGTGTTAGAGGCAGGAGCTTGAGGCTGTTTCTGCCTATGGCTTTGATTTCCTCTTGATGTCAGTGGTGAAGTGAGCTATTCATGATGGGGTAGTAGGTGGTGTTGAGGGTCAGAGATATAAGGACAGTGAACAGGATTATGAAGAGATCACTTCATTTCAGATCTTTGAAATCTTCTTTAAAAAAAAAAACTTTCTACAGAGGAATTTAATTAATTAACTAACAATTCAAGGCAATATTTTGCCACTAAGTGGTTGCCTACAATTTCATATTTAGATATAAATCCCAGATCTAAACTTAAGTCCCATATGGTCTCAGATGGAAGATGAAAGAATTAGAGAAAGAAATGCAGAATCTAAACTTCTCAAGGAATAAAGAATCACAAGGAAGTTTTCACTATGGGAAGCCATAAAAATTCTGACAAATCACAGCAAGATGGGACTGTGCTCTGAGAGAGTAGTTTGTTGAATGTCCATCTGGACTCTCTTCCAACACCAGACAGATGTGGAAACTCAGGCCTAAAGGGTCCTGGGAGGTTTTCTGGACTGACTCCATAGCACATGTCTCAATCCCACTAATAACACCATTAATGGGTACTTATTATCTCTGCTAAACAAAATGAAGTATTCTTAATAGACAAAGATGATTCTATTAACACAACAATAGAGTATATGGTTTTAAGTTGGAGAGATTTTGCATACTCACTCTTGTTGGTAACATAAATACACACTTGTAGGGGGGTTGGTTAAGTATAGTGATAAAAATAATTTCTTTCTGTTAAATATCAAGTATACATCCATCCTATACTACATGGTACTTTGGGTTTGTAAGTGGGAGAGGTTGGCCATGGCTGCCATGACCACTGAAACCATGATCTTGGCCTTTTTGTTATCATGTTGCAACCTAGAAGTTTCCCAACTGAGATTGGTGGCGACCTGGGGCCCTTGGGGTACAATATCATAAGATAAGAGGGAGATGGAGCCAACAGGGCTCTAAGCTGCAGCTCCACATCAACTAAGGCAGCTTCTAGGGTCTATGCTGACTTCTAATTTTATATAGATGAGGGGTTCCACTGAAGTCAAATGGTCTGACAATCTCTGCTGTCACAACTGAGAGCAAATACTGGTACAATACTTATGCTAGTGATTTTCTAAATGATTCATTGAATCAAAGAGTGTACTATTTGGCATTGCATCATAGCTTTGGGTTCAGTTGACTGGTGTTTCAGTGACAAATTATTTCCTCTTAGGCAACAACTCACCCACTGCCAAGTTGAGTGTTTTGACTTAGAATCAACTGACTAGGTTTATCCAAAGAATGGATGAGCAAAAGTTCATAGATCAGCGAACAGTCCTGATAATTATACCTATACTTTTTTTTTAAGCAAATTTACGTTGGAATATTATATTCAACATGGTACTAAAAATCCATTTCTGTAGTATAAGCTACATTAACTAAACTACATCAATAACACATAAAATAGGTTTGCAGGGAGTGGAAAAAATGAGAGGTTAGAGTGTAAGTGGTAGTCTTCATACAAATCAAATATCTATCAGATTTGAGTCATTTGGTTAAAAAGATCTCAGAACAATAAAACTCAGTTCTAAAATAGTGTTAAATTTAAGTACCAGAGAACTGCAAATATTACTTGGATTTTGAGGCACATGCACTGTGCCAAGAGTCCATTTATAACTGAGGCTGGAAGCCCTTGGAGCCCAACAGTGGTATCTGGAGAGAATAGTGCACTCCTCTCTAGAGCCCAAAGGCTATAAATACTTTGTAGAGAGAGAGGTAGATAATCTCAAGTAATGATGCCTAGAAAGAAGATACTTTTACAGCAAGAGGGTCTAGGTTTCCAAGATTTCCTTTAGTTAGGAGATGGAAGTTCACCCAGAGGAAAAGTTGGGACTGTCTGGGTCCATGTTTGAGAAGATGATGATGATGACTGTTGGAAGTCTTCATCTGTTAGATTAGTGACACATATTCCTGATAAAGATAAGAAGTTATTTGCATCAGCATTAGTCAAAACCAGCCCTCACTGCAGAAAGTAAGAGATTTTGGGCCCAGTCTTTGTTAATGAAGCCACACTTGAACAATATTAGAGGTATATATATTATCAGAAACTAAAAATGATCCCTTGGCCCAGGTGATGGTTCATGCACAGCCCACTTTGAACTCTAAGCAAATCTGTTTGATTAATGCTGAAATAGAGATATCTCTTAGTGCCTAATACCATCACGGAGGGTTGGGTAGTCTGTCTTTCAGTGGGTGCAGCACTCAGTAGACATTATGGCTACTTTTCATCAATTAAATTTTGTGTGCCCAAAGATAAAGGATAAAGTTTTTCCTGAAACCCCCCAGGTTAACCTACATGGGTGGCAGTCCATTCACAGCTAATCCACTTCCAGGCATGCTTCTTCCAAGTGAATTGCACAGTGGGGAGTAGAATACCCCAGTACTCACAGGGAGTGTCCCATGGGAGCCAGGACCTCTTGTTGATAGAAGTTGTTTAGTGATCTTCCTGGATTTGGTTTTATGTCTGAAATCTCTGAAGTACACCAGATTCTGGGTTTGCTACTTGCAATTTCTGTCTCAGGGAAGGCAACAACTCTTTTCCATCCAGGAATAAATTTTAATGCACCAAAAAGAAAAAAATCTGGTATCTTAGGCTTTCTTTACCCTCACATAGTGATCTAATAGATTTATACACAATCTATATTCCCTCTCCATTTCTTTTTCTTTTTTTTTTTTTAAAGATTTTATTTATTAATTTGACAGAAATCACAAGTAGATGGAGAGGCAGCCAGAGAGAGAGAGAGGGGGAAGCAGGCTCTTTGCCAAGCAGAGAGCCCGATGCGGGACTCAATCCCAGGACTCTGAGATCATGACCTGAGCCGAAGGCAGCGGCTTAACCCACTGAGCCACCCAGGCGCCCTCCCTCTTCATTTCTTGAATCATCTGTGAACATCCCCTTCTGCCCCCAAAAGCCTCTGTTCTTTCCCTGTGGCTTATAAACTTTCTGAGTCACACCCTTTAACAGAATCTTAGTTTTCTGCTGATGGAGATCATTATGGATCTCGACTGCCAGCTGCAAGATTTTGCCTTTAATTTTTTTTTTTTTTAGACTTTAATTTTAAACGAGAGCTTTGCCTATAAGCAGCAAACAAACAAACAAAAAAAGAATAATTTTCCAACTTTTGTCTTCCAGCTGCTGCCTTGTTGATAACTCATTATTTGGCTTGGAATATAAATGGTGTCTGTTTTCTTCACCTATTTTTAATGTGGATTTTGGTACCATCTGATTTCCCTGACTCTTTATCTTTTTACTATGGTAATCTGCCAACTCACTCTTATTTTTAAAATGATCCTGTTTATTTCCTTCTCTATGATTTTTCTCCTCTGATGCAAAGATGAAGAACAAGTAGTGTCATCTGCAAAGCACATTTATTCAGAACTTCAACTCCATTATTTTCCTAAGCCACAGCTATTTTCTGAGACTTGATATCTCCCCTGATTTGCTTGCTGATCTCAGGAGGTAGGGCTGGGAAGGTAGGAACAGCCAGTGGCAGGAGGAGACCACAGCCTTGTCTCCGCTCCACCATTTCCAATGGCTACAGCTTCCTCTCCTCCAGCTCCTGTTTTTCTTCCAACTTGCATCTCTTTCCTCACTCATCTGTTTTTCTACAACTTAAATTCACAAAAGAACTTGGTTTTTAGATTTCCAGCAGACCTACCAACAACTCTCATACATTTTTATTGTTCTGGGTTTCATTCTGTCCTCCCCAGATCTTGTTCCCAGATGTTAGCTGAGATTCTGCCCAAACCATCAACACTTTGAGTTATCGGATCCCCACTTGTCAGGTCACCAAGAATGATCCAGTTGGGGTGATGACCCAAAGCCGGGTTTGTTTTGGCTCCAGTTCCCTCCAGGTCTAGTTTTCCTTGTCTTCCCACATGGCTTGCTGCCAAGCTACCACTCAATGTGCCTTGCAAATGTGCTAATCTCCATTAGGATGGTTATGTCAGGGCTATTTCTACTTCCTTAACTTGCTTTCACCTACAATTTTAATTTGCTGATATTTGCATTGTCTCATACTTCCAAAAGTTCTCAGTCAAATACTTGAACTTAGGTTCTCATGTGATACTCACCCCTTTCTTCTTATTAGGACTCTTGGAGTCTTAATAAGAGAATCTCTGGAGTCCAAAGGAAGATCTGGAAGCATTTGGCATCAAATGTGTATGTGGGTAGCAGAGGAGAGGGAGAGATATTCTTTCCTTTTTTTTTTTTTTAAGATTTCATTTTTTTTATTTGACAGACAGAGATCACAAGTAGGCAAAGAGGCAGGAGGAAGCAGGCTCCCCACTGAGCAGAGAGCCTGATGTGGGGCTCGATCCCAGGACCCTGAGATCATGACCTGAGCCGAAGGCAGAGGCTTTAACCTACTGAGCCACCCAGGCGCCCCTATTCTTTGCTTTTTGTGGCTTCTTTCCTTCTGCTGCTTCGTGTGTCCTGGGGGAGGTGGTTTCTTTCCCTTCCACTCCCTGTTTTCCTTTTGCTCAAAATCATATGCAGATGGAAGGTAGGGGGGTAAACATAGTGATGTCTTTTACCATATAGAAGGAGATTTGGTTGACATGCCATTCCAATTTCCTCTCTCTTCTGACTTGCAAAATTCAAGTTGCTGTAAAAATGAAAAAACATTAGTCCACATATATCACCCAATAAATCTTCATATAGCTGCTTCTCAAGACAGCTCTGTGTTCTGAATATTTTTAACTCTCTCTGGGATATAACTGATTTGGAATCATGTTATATAGTGACTTTCTCATGCAAGGATGCATTATGCCACAAACTTGTTTACTCCAGGACAGTATTTTTTATCTATCTATCTATCTATCTATCTATTCTATCATCTATTTAAGACAGTGGGAGAGAGAGAGCATAACCTGGGGGAGAGGCAGAGGGACAAGGAGAAGCAGACTCCCCACTGAGCAGGGAACCTGATGTGGGACTCGATTCCAGAATCTTGGGATCATGACCTGAGCCAAAGGTAGATGCTTAACTGACTGAGCCATCAAGGTACCCTATCTGAGAACATTATTTACACAGGGGAAAATTAGGCTTGTGTGTATGTGATTTCTTTCTAGATACAGAACTCATTTTGTCTTAAAATCTGAGTTCCCACTTTAAATTTTTAGGGGACCACCTGAACTTTGATCTTCATCCATGTTTTTTTTAGGAACCCTCCTTACTTGGAACCCAGGAGCACTAAGTACTTTTTTACTTGTATCTAAGAGATCAAAACAAAAGTGTCTGCAGGTGATCGAGAGATAAGTGTGGCCATCACAAGTATCCCTGGTCAACTGGGTTGATATTTGCTGATTGAATAAATAATGAAAATATATTGAAGAAAAAAAAATTGTTTTGAGACTTACTGAGTACTAATTAGAGTCTCAGAAGTGAAATTTCCAGCCATCAGGGCTTTAGAGACAAAGCTCAGATAACTATTCCAGAGGATAACTGAGAGCCCCAAAGTGTATGGTACCATTTCTTCAACCCATACTGGACAGAGACCAGGGCTCATAGATGCACTGCTCTATTGGTTGTATACAGGTTGTATACAGGTGCTTGCTCTATTGGTTGATAGTCTTGTGGTGGAAGGGTGTGAGTATGGGTCTGGGCCAAATCACTTTTCCTCTGCCCCAAGCAATATTACTATTGGTATTCATATTTAAGTTTTATCCGAATTAATACTTATAAAGTAAGATTTCATTTGAATATGTTAACCTTTTAGTATAACCTGTTTTATAAAAAAACTTATCTGATTTCTAAAAATATTGATTTCTAAATTTTTGATATTTCTTATCCTGTTGTCTATATCTTGGCTATTCTGTACAATTTCAATACATTCATGTTGGAGTAAATATAGTAAATTAGTAAGTTTTCCAACTGTTGGTGTTCAAAGTAGTGGTTCAAAGAAAGTTTCAGGAAAATGTGCAGGAATGCTGGAAAGACCATTTATGTGCATAACAATACTTGAGCTGGGGCATGGCTTTGTTTTTCATTACTTTAAGCAAGTCATTTAAGCCAAACTTCCCTTTTCAGGGCTGTTGTGCAGACCAAAGAAGATGAAATCTTTGAGTCTAAAAAATTTAACACACTTACATAGAAATAAATTTTCTGGAGGAATATTATAAAGAGTTCTAGTTGATAGAGGTCAGCTTACCTGTTCTTAGTCATACAGAACTTCAGGAACCTGAGTATTGTGATCAAATAGAGTCTAGTTGATTTGTTTATTGATATAGGACAATACCTAGAGCAACACTGGACTGCGAAAAGAATGTGTTGGTCCCATACTCTGGGCAGACAACCTTGCATGCACTATCCGTACCCCTCACCGAACAAACTTAGCTCCCTGAGGTGGGGCAACCTTGAGGAACATGAGATCTTTGGCTAACTAAAACACTGTGCCTTGCCAAGTGGTGTTTACAGTCCTAGGGTGGAGGCAAAGGACTCTGGACAAAGGAAGGGGAAGTTCATGGCAGAGGAGGAAAGAAACTCCAAAGGAATAAGACATATGAAGAGAAAGACTTTGGAAAGAGAATAAAGTAGACTTGATGACAAAATCTAAGTATTACCAATTGGATTATGAGGTGGTCTTCTGCTATAGTGTCTTTTGAAGGCTTCACTTCATTTGGAGTAGGATTTTTTTCTTTTTGAGATGCATTAACATGTTGAGCATGAATTTAAGGAGGACTTGGAGTAGAGTCCACACCAAATTGCTGGGTCACCTTTGATTTTCCCATATCAGTATACTATCTTCTGCAAGATACCTTTTCCCACTCCATTTGGTTATTATGATGACATGGGCTAACCCCCCTCATAAATAGCGGTGGGGTCTTCAGCTTAATGGCAGGGTTTTAGGACAACAGCTTTAACATTAAACCCAATAACTTTCTAGCAGAGGAAAATGGAGAGACATGGGAAGAGAAAAAAAGGACATAGTGGATAGACAGCATTTAGAACATGTCTACTACAGAGAATTATCCCAGGAACATTAGGAAGGCCACTTCAAAAATTCAGTCCCTATGGGTGCAGAGATGGTGTGACTGGGAAAAGAAGTGACTTGGGGTTAAGAGATCCAAGTTCTGTCTCTGTGTCTGTCACTACTCAGCTATGTTGCTCCAAATACTTTAATCTCTGGCCTTTGATTCACCCATCTATGCAAAGAAAGGGTACCTTTAAGAAAATTCCCAGGTCTGAAATTCTGTGATGTAAATGGACTATGTTGTCTTACATTTGAATAAAAAGAGCATAGGTGTACAATACAAGGATATCAGATCTGCAGTTTCTGTGCTTGTGAAGGGACTATGTACACATTAAGATGCTCTATTTCCTTGGTTAAGTTGTTGGTAGGTGGAGCCTATTAAAGTTCATCCACTGATGGTCAGCATTTTTATCTGGTGCCATTTTTTGTTGCCTCTGTCTCCCATCTCTCAGAGTGGTTGGGCTACATTTTTCCCATCTATACACCCTACCTGCCCTCTGCTACTCCTATACCTCCAGTCACTTAAAAAATGAACTCTGACTAGAAACTTTAAAGTTTTCTCTCTCTCTCCCTCTTCCTCTCTCTTTCTTCCTGAAAATCTTCCTATAAGTACTCTTAGATGGAACAGACCAAAAGGAAGACAATGCATGGAAAGAGAGCTCTTTCTTTCTTTGTTTATATACCTACTCTTTGAACCAGTCATGTGACCAGAGGGCATGAGGCTCTAAGATTTGCCCAGCTTCAGACACCTACTCTATCATTTGGTCAAAGGGAAGTATCTTTCTGAAGCAAGATGAAGGAGGCAAGTTGAGGATGTGCAGATACAACCTCTGGGAGAATAATATAGAGTTCTAATATGACAGGTCTTTCTTCCCTTAACAGCCTTGTGAAGATACCCCTCTGTTGTCTTCTGACCTCTGTCACTGCCAATGAGAAATATGTTGTCAGTCTACTTGTTCTTCCATTGTAAGTAAACTGTTATTTTTCCTTGGATTAAGATTTTTCTTTTTGTCTTTCATTTTATGAATTTTCATTATGCTGTCACTAAGTATAGACTTATTTTTTTTTATTTTGCTTAGGACTCAAGTTCCTTCAATCTGAAGATATATATCTTTCTTCAGGGATGCACACAAAAAAATATGGTTGTATAGCCACCATAATGGCAAAAATAAAAGTTTATCAAGTTTTGGGAAAAATTCTGATAAGCCACTGATGAAAATTTATAAACTATTTTAATACTTCTGGGGTACAAAATGGGGATGCTAGCAAAACAAGATATTATATAACTTATGATCAAGCAATTATAATTCTAGGTACTGATCCTGGAGAAAACTTGCATTCATGAGAAAAGGAGGCACACATACATCTATTCAGTAAAGAATTGTTTGCTATTGGAAAAGAAGAGAGAGAAAGAGAAAGGAATTAATAAAAATGTTCACTAATAGAATGAGTAAATCAACAATGGTATACTTATAAATAAAACTCTTAACAGCAGTTAAAACAAATGAATCATATATACCTATACCAGGTACACAAATTTGTAAGACAAATGAAGAATATAAAAAGCAAACAATTGATGGTAAATGCAATCTGATGCCCCATGCATACATTTTAATGACCCATAATACTATAATTGTGCGATAAGCAGAAACCATGATATCTCAAATGCTCTCTATAATGGAATAGATTTTAAAAAATGACAACAAAAAATGAAAGCCTATCTAAAAAATATCTATCCCCCAGAAGTCAAAAGGAAGATATGAAATAATTCCTGGCTTGAAGAAATAAGAGATTAAAACCTGTATAGAAATAGTCAACAATATTAGCCAGACACAAAGGAGTTTGGCGGGATAAGTGGGAGACTCATGATCAGCCTGGGGTCTTTCCAAGGTTACAAGTCTTAGAGAACAGAACACTTGCTCATTTTGGACCTGGGTTGTGCTGTGGCTTCAGGCAGATTTCTGACATGTGGACAAAGGGGTAGAGTTGAATACACCATCCCTCCCAACCTTCCTGTAGCAATAGGTAGGAAAGCACAGTAGAAGATAATGGAATGTTGCAGAATGTGGAGGGATGTAAAATGGGTAGTATTAGTAGAGGAAACTCAGGAGAGTGAGGGCATCTGAAGCAGTCTTGTGCTGGGGGTTGGGTGGCCAAGCACAGGCAGATGCCTGACACTCCAACAAGGCTGTGGCTCTGTGTCCTTGAGTGAGCACAGCCAGACCCAGCCAAGTTTAAAAGGCAAGTGGGAATATGGGGCAATGCCAGAGGAAGTCTGCTTAAGGTGTGGGGTTTGGGGGAGAGGGAAACCAGAGAGTAGGGAGGAAAAATGCTAGACTCAGGTAAGATCCAGCTCAGAAGACTATTCCTCTGCAAAGCAGAATCAGGCCAAGTACTCCCAAGGCAACTGGAAGAACAAATCAGAGCATTTGGCTTCCTCAGCTGGGGAGGCCACTTCTCTGGGCAAGTGGCAATAAAAAGGCAGGGGAATTGAACTACACAAAGCCCTCAGGTAGAAACGTTTCTCCTGCCTAAACTCGGGTGCTAAATGAACAACAAAATGAGAACCTCTACTATGAACACTTTTTAACAATGAGATATGTGAGGCCATTACATTCCTGGGAATGACACCAGGGGTGCCATGACAGTCCACTAGAAAGATCAAATTTGTCGGCCAGCCCCACTCAAACCTAATAAGGAAACTTAATATTCCTTCAGCCCATTTTAGATTTTGGCAGAGCCAGACCTCATACTTAGTAACTTCCTTGGTTCTATCCTCTATATCACTCAGAAGATACAGATATTACAGAATGCAAAATCGAGAAGGAAAGAGCATGGTGTATATTAACTTATGTTAAAAAACTGGATAATACCACAGAAATGTTAATAACTAGAAATTAATGAATTGTCTGTGTTTGTCTGTTGTGGAAATAAAACCCTTGGGGATGGATAAAAAATATCTGGAAATTACTTGAAACTAGTGGATAACTAAATGGATATTATAACTAAAATGTGCTATAATCCAATTGTGGCTTTTTTTTTTTTTTTTTTTTTTGTCTTCTAAGTGTTGGTTCTGGGAAGCATTATGCCATGAATACTGCAAAAAAAATACATAAAGCTCCAAATGCTATTCTATGTAAACTTCTTAAGTGGGGATTCTTGACCATAATGTTTGGCATATTAACTCTGATAATTCTGTATGTTAATTGATTTTATGTTCTGATATTTTGACTGGTTTTGGAAAAACTGAGTTGTCCTAAAGCTGAACCCAGAGTTGTCCTGTAAATGCCTGACAACAGGATTTTTGGGTGGAAAGCCCTGATTTATAGTGTTTGCCAATTTCCATGGTGTAAACACTTCTGCTATGGTTGATTGCAGGCTGTGAGCATGATGTCACTGAGTGCAGAATCAGGGGTGATGAATGCAGCCGACTCTTGTAAGTTGGTGTACCCACTAGTACCCAAGGGCAGGAAATGCAGTTTTTTTAACTAAAAATCCTGTCACATAGATATACAAAGGCACTAGTTAAAGAATAAATAAGAAGGAAAAATCAAATCAAATCAAACTGGGAGCTCAAACAGAGATAATTGACAGTGGATTTTTTTTTTTTTTAATTTTAAGAAGGGGTATTTGTGTATCACCTGCATTTTTTGTCTTTTATTATGCAAACAAGGCATCAGGGTATCACACTGAGTGCTCTGAACTCTTAGTTTCTTTGGTGTTCTACACAAAGGCTTGGGCTGCTTCCCTTCCAGATATTAGTGTGAAGACAGTGCTAACCAAAGAATCAATGGGAGCGCCACACTTTGGAGTCAGTTTCAGGATGGCTGAGCTTAAGTTCAAAACAGAAGAAATTCAGAGCCTTCTGAATTTGGAGGAGGCAATGCTGATATTTAGACCCATGGTTTGGTATGATAAATACAGAGCTTTTTTAAAATTAACATTAATGAAAATAAGGAAAATGAGTTGTTGAAAAATTGAAATGGATGAATAAACTCTTCTATCAGAGTAAGGAAAGAAGAACTTACTAAAATAGAGGTGAATTGAAAATATCAATACAAATTCTGAACATTTTTTAAAGGAGACTTTATCTGTTCTGTCCCTACAATGATTCATGCTGTTGGATATTTTTGCTATCATCTTGCCAAATTCCAGTCAGAATGTGGAACAAGCTTATTTGTAGAACTAGTGCTTGTGGCTTCTAAAACTATTTTCTAGTAAAAAAGACAGATACAGATACCCTTGGGGGATAGTTGATTTCATAATTCTGGGCAGAGGAAAAAAAAATCAGGATTAGCTTGTGGCTCTTAGGGATGTTGAAAGAAAGCAAAGTTGCCCTAAGGTATCAAAGAGGCGTAAGTCCATAATGATGTAAAAAAAAAAAAAAAAAGATAAAATAGATTTGCCTGAAAAACATACCTGGTCTCTGAAATTTTTTACTTAAAAAGCTGTGTATTGATTAATACAAATCATGTGAGGCCTACACTTAAGTTTTATAACCAACAGTTTGAAAATATCAGATGCTGTGGACCTGCAGCGGGACATAGTCAGAAGGATATCACCATACACTATGACTATTGTAAAAATCTCTGTGAAATGTGATATATGTGGGTAGTCAAGGATGCCAGTGGACTGGGATGCCAGGGTTTCTGATTATTCCAGGATGATCTTTAAGAGTTTTTTTTTTCCTATCTTTCCAGCAGTAAATCACAATCTTGCCTAAGTATGCCCAGAAATGTCTGCACCATGGATAGAGGCATCTCCTGAAAGCTGCACTGAGTTTTATCAACTAACCAGCACATGTGCACTATTGCAAATTATGCCATGTTGCTATAACCATTTATCCAATAATGATTCACTTCACACAGGAAGGGGTTCTGCATCCTATCTCTTTATTATTTTTATTATCGTGGGGTTATATGCCTCAGATGGCCAATCAGAACAAGCTTTTTTACCTGTAGTAGACCCCCTGGTCTCATTCCAAGGGGGAAAAAAGTCCTACTGACGTCAGAAAAATGTTAAATGGACACTGATGAACAAAAAATATTTGGTGTGTAATGTCAAACAACAACAAAAAAAACATGTTGGTGAAAAAGTACCAAAGGTATTTAAAAAGTAAAAGGAAAATGATGAAATAAAGGGAAAATATGCCATAAAAATATAAATTTTGAATGAGGTTTTTCTTTCTAAGGAGATTTTATAATGAAAGAATCAGGGGTGCCTGGGTGGCTCAGCAGTCATGTGACTCTTGATCTCAGAATTGTGAGTTTGAGCTCCATATTGGGTGGAGAGATTACTTAAATAAATAAAGGTTTAAAAATTAGATAAATTATTAGATAAAAATTAAAGAAGCAAAAAAAAATGAGTGAAGGAAAAGAAAATAGAATGGTAAGAAGTAAGTTTGTTCATAAATATATGAGGAAAAAAGTGTTTGTGTTAAAAACAACCTAAAGCACCAAAATCAAGTGGAAAATGAGTCAATGTAATGCCAGTTGATGTCTGTAAGAATTAAAGGTAGGATAAACCAAGTGAAAAGGTCATTTTAGCACCAGTTCTTGCCATGATAGCATCCTCTTCTTTGTAAAATTCGTATCTTAGACATATACTATAGTTACACAAAATTGGAATAAGACCAACTAACAACAGATTTATCATCAACAAAGGATAGCACCATGCCCAACATATGCAGGTAGGAGGTCAAACCACTTTCCTCAAAGGAGGTGGTGGTGGAAGTGTGCTTTGGGCAAGAAGTCAGCAGTGCTGTGGGGCAGTCTGATGGAGGCATTTTGGAAGTACTTGGTTGGAAACTCAATGGGATCTAGGGAAGAACAAGGAATAGAGGGTTTTGGCCTTGTATAATGTGTAAACCAAAGAATGAGGGATTTCAAGTCTGTGAGCACTGCCCATGGTCAGCATCAGCTACTCGGGATTGGCAGGTTTGCCCTGCTTAGTCTTCTCTGTCCGGGAGTCACTGTGAGAATTATAAGTCAAACATGATTTGTAGTAATGGGGAGAGCCAACTGCTGTAACCAAATTGTCCTTGTTCCTGCCATCTAAGGTGGGACCCCTGGAGAGAGGATGTAAAGGGAAGCTTTCAACATATGAACATCCCTTCTTTACTGGCTCTTTAAATCACAGAATTTGTGTTTTGGGCACCACTGAACATCTCCTGCCTGGATGTGTTAAAAAAAAAAAATTCAGAAGGCTCTATCTCTAGACCTTTGGTAAGCAGGAAAAACAGGGACCTTTGCAGATGGTGAACACCAGCATGAAAAGAAGACTGACTGGCTTTAATAGCAATTGCTGAGGAAGACTGAATTTTTCAGCCCTGCTGTGAACACTGAGAAAAACTTAGGGGTATTTCCTTCACAAGGTAAGGACTGGAGCTATCTTAGGAACAGAAATATAGATGTCTCTTTTCTGTAGTCATAGGCTGGCGAGTCCATAGTTCCAATAATATTCTTCTTACAAATTCACTCATTCCTACCCTCACTCTCCTTCTTCTCTTATTTACTTCCCTTATTCATACTGAATGGATTTTTATTTTGTGGTTTCTGATGATGCCCTACTTCTTCCTGGTTCTTGCCATCACTACTTTTATATAGACCAATACATCTTTCCCTCCAGGTCCTGAGCAGTGGCTTCCACTTGACACTGAGAATCTGGGCCTTCTGTTTCTAACTTTGCTCCTCTGACTAAATTTTAATACCCATGGGCCTCCACGCCCCCATCTCAAGAAACAACTAGACCAGATTGATCATCTCTCTCATTGTGGGTTAATCTGTCTCTGTTCTCCTATATTCCAGAAAAAATTTCTTGAATTAATTCTTTGCTAACATTAGTATTATACAGAATGGATCCTACAGTTTCTTTTCTTTCTTTCTTTTTTTTGAAGACTTTACTTATTTATTTATTTATTCAGAGAGAGAGAAATCACAAGTAGGCGTGGGGGGGGGAACAGGCTCCCTGCTGAGCTGAGAGCCCGATGTGGGACTCAATCCTAGAACCCCGAGATCATGACCTGAGCCAAAGGCAGGGGCTTTAACCCACTAAGCCACACAGGTGTCCCAGATGCTACAGTTTCTTATAAGAGTGAGCAAAATTTTAGAATCAGAAATGTTTCCATGCATAGGTATCATCTGAGCCCATAAGGCAGCAGAGTGGAGTTGTTGAAAGCTCCATACTAAAGAGAAGGCAAACAGAGCCACTATCCATAACATCTCTCTGTGAACTGGGAGCCATAACACAGGGAACCATGGAGACTCTGATGGTGGCCATGGGGGAAGGAACAAAGTGTCCCAGACCACGACCAAGAGCAGCCCTGGGAACAGAGGGGTACTGCTGAGGAAATAGAAATTTCTGAGGCTGGCCTACTGGACAGAGCATACACTTATTCACAGTCTTAAATGTATTTATAGATCAAAGCCAACTCAGCACAAGCTGGATGTTGTTAAGTGCTTACTAACAACTAGTAATGCTCCCAAATGTGGTTTTTAGAATAAACTGAATGGTTCCCATGCCTGGCCCAGCCACTTATCCATCATTGGAGACCATATAGACACCATGGCCTCCCTTCCACTGACAAGTGTTAAAGATTTATTGAGCTATTACTTATTAGATATTTTATAAGATAATGCATTATCTTGTTAATCATAAGCAGCTCTTTAAATACTATCATATTTTAGATGAGAAAAAATTAGTTTCAAAGACTCATCCCAAAGTCACACAGATGATATTTAGAAATTTGAAACTCTGACACCAATGCAAGCTCCATTCTTCAGCCCTCTTTTCCTGGTATATCTCAATGAACCGACACTGCCTGGTGTCCCACTGTGAGGCTGCCAGACCTTAAGGTTCCTTCCCTCAGGGATGGGTGATTCCTGCTGTTGTTGCCCCATGTAAGTGGTGGCTTGCTCCTATATGTTACTCCACACTTTATATTAGGTGGGGCAAGACCAAAAGTCAGATGTTTCAGCTTCATATGGGAATTTTTATAGAGCAAAACCCTAGGGTGCCTGGGTGGCTCAGTGGGTTAAGCCGCTGCCTTCGGCTCAGGTCATGATCTCAGGGTCCTGGGATCGAGTCCCGCATTGGGCTCTCTGCTCAGCGGGGAGCCTGCTTCCTCCTCTCTCTCTGCCTGCCTCTCTGTCTACTGTGATCTCTCTCTGTCAAATAAATAAATAAAATCTTTAAAAAAAAAAAAAACCCTGGTTCTCACCCTTTCTGGCTTTGCTCCTGGTTTGTGCCACAGCCTAATTCCCCCAGGTATGCTCCATCATCTTTCTCATTCATCTTAAAAAAAAGAAAAGTTACTATTTATTGATTGCTTACTATGTGCCAGACACTGAAATTTAGATGTATTTAATTTGCACAACAAGCCTTTGAGACACATATATATTATACAAGTTTTATAGAAGAAGAAAAAATCAGCACAGAGACATTAAGAAGTTGCTCAAGACTCCATAATTAGTAAGGAGTAAAGCTGGGATTTGAACTCAGCAGCCTGGATCCTGGCTTTCTCAATTTCCATATTGACCCACCATCCCCTGGGATTCTTGACTTTGCCAGTGCCTGACTCCAGAAACTGACCACAGCTCTTATCCTGGTTGCAACTTAATGTCTCACAGATAATGTGGGCTCCTCAATCTCCAGTTACAGTCCTGTAACTGGAGATTACAGGAGATTAGAACTGGTAATGTTTCACTGGATGCCTCCTGTCCCAGAAGCTTCTTGAGGCTCATGGCAACATTGCCAAAGCGCTCTTGGTTTGGTTTGGAAAGTCATTTATTCCTCTGTGCCAGTTCAGACGTACTCCAAAGCTGATAATCAAGAGTAACTCATGCCCTGAACTGCTATTTGTTGGGTAAATATCTGTCTAGACTTTTTTCTAGCTGTTAAAAGACCTGAAATCCAAATAGAAAATGTGGGTTTATTGTACTTGGTATCAATCACATGTGTTATTGGTGCTATACTAAGTAACAAACACAACATGATTAGTAGCTCAAAGACAATCAAAATTTCTGCCTTGGCTCAGATGACAGTCGGGCAATTACGAGGATTGGCTGGACACCTCTCCCCCACAGAGTTATTTAAGGCCCTAGCATAACAGAGGCTCTGCCATCCTCAGTACAGGGCTTTTGATGTCATGATTGTCCAGTCCCTTCCAGTCAAGAAGAAGGAGGATAGAATATGGAAGAATACACACGGAAGGTTTTCATGGGCCACAGCTCAGAAGTAGCACATATCATGTGTGTATACTTCCTATTAGGTGAAATTCAAACAAAGGACTCCAGCTGCAGAGGAGGCTGGAGATGGTAAGCTAGATGCATGCCCAAGGAAAAAACCTGATTCTGGCAAACAATAAATTATTCTTGCCATTTTCCACTTCGAATAAGTAATAGTCTATACATTCATATTTTAATTTTCTTCTTCAGTTTGCTTTTCTGAATTTTCCTGGGCTCAACTTTTATATATTCATAGTCTTCTATTTTATGGAGTGTGTCTACTCTTTAAGTCTATGGAAGGTGGAAGAAGAGAAATTAAGTAAATGAGCAACAGCACAAAGAATGTGCAGCAAAGTATAAAATGGATGCCTGTCATACGTGGAAGGGAAAATGAGAGGGTGCCAGATTGTTTGGGTTTTGAAGAAAAAGCTACATTTGGGTAACATTTCCCAAAATTTTACAGGTGTTGGGTTGCACCCTGGACATTGTTCACTTCAAAACCGGTATTTCTTTAATTATAATCTGGGTAACCTGAAAACTTTCATGTGACTAGGCACATGATAGATGTAGATGACTGAGGAATGCAGACATCCAGGCTTACCTGGAGTTCTAGTTATAGATATTTCATGAAAACAGAGCAAATAAAAGCCCTTCTATTTATAAATATTTCATATACTAAAAGGCAGTGTTTTTCTCATTTACCTTGAAATGTTATTCATCTCTAATTAATGTATGTCATTCTACCTTCAGACTTGAATACAGATATCTTGACTTGAATTTCATTAATAAAAACTTGTCTGATTAATTACTGGGAATTCATATATTGGACAAATATGTAATATTGAAAAAGGAATGAAAGCTTTGTTTGATATTATTGATAATCTCCAAGACATCAGAATGAAGAAAGCAAAATCCTGGCTTAGATTCACAGCAATGCCTGCTATTTTTCAGTTGAAGGAAATGGGAAGACTGGGAGACGTGGGTCACCTTTGCTTTTTCCCCATAGAAAAAGCCAACTCTTTTGTTTGTTTTGCTTTTTTGTTTTCTTTTGTTTTGAGAGAAAGCAAACTTTTCTGTGAGAGCCACATAATTGGGTTTCTGCTCAGGAACTGATGGGGAAAAAAAAAAATAAAAAGAAATCTCTTTAAAGAAAATATACCTGAAATTCCAATATGAACTTATTTGTGTGAGACAGCAATCTTCTCTTATACATTATAAGAAAGCAACAGATGAGGGGACAATGTATTAAATATCATTTAAGCAAAAAAAAAAAAAAAAAAAAAAAAAAGAGAGAGAGAGAGAGAAACAGCTAAGATCTAAGTTTCAAGGGCTGCAAAGGCACCAGAAATAAGCATAGTCTGCTTAACGGAAGTGAATAGAAAGGTGGCTGTAGGGTAGTGGATTTCAAAAATGTACTTCCTGTAGGTAAGGATACACAATGAAGTGATACAAAAACATTTCTTGCACATGTCAGGAACTGAAGGATTTGGGAAGTTGGGGTGAGGATTGAATAGCGACTATGTCAGGGTAGGAGAGGAAATGCATGGTAGAACCTTAAACAGATAGTTCAATTCTTTATTATTAGAAAATACATGATCTTTGATTCTAAACAACATCAACAAAGAAAATGTATGATAGAGAACAAGCAAAGGCAAATCTCAGAAACCAACCCCAAAAGACCCCCACAAATCAAATCCCCTCCAAAACCCTCTAAAACTTAAACAACAAAAATACCTACTTGCTGCAAACAGACAGGGAAATACAACTAACCAGTGCTGAGAATAATAAAAAGAAGTTGACCAAGAATCATGGAAAGATAAAAGTTTAAAAATCAGCAAAACTGACCAGATAAAGGATAACAAAGAAACTTGCAAAGCAATAGATGAACATTTTAACAAAATATTTTGTCTTGAGTTAAAAAACAAACAAACAAACCTCTTAAAAAAATCAATTGCTCCTATGAAGGAAGATTACCAAGCAGAAATAAAAAACCCAAAGGAAGTTACATAAAGTGAGCTGTCAAAAGAAAAAAAGAAGAAATAAAAAGCAATCTCTGTATAAAGCAACCTTGTAATACCTTGTTGGTTTGCAAGCTCCTTGGGATCTTCCCAGATGTAATCTGAAATCAGCCCCCAAACATGCAGGGCAGGGAGAGATGGAAGAAAGAGGCTAGCCAGGCACTCCAGGTTGGTAGGTGGCAGGTTTAATAAGGAAGGGAACTCACATAAGAAGCTTGTCTTTGTAAGCAGCAAGATGAATGGATCTTGGTACCTGCTTGAGAAACCTTAAAAGTTTATACAGAGGCCTTAGTTGAGTTCAGTCACACATACCCTGCAGGTATTCTCACCATAGCACCATCTCAAGGTCATGTCTTTGGAGCAGCCTCTGGGAGCAGGAGAGGCAAGTGGAACCCACATTCAAAGGACAGGGGTGGTAGTAAGGAGTGCAGAGTGCCCAAGCTCAGCTCATAGGTCAACCAGCAGTTCCTCCTCAACCTTCCCTGACACACCCTCATTTTTCTTTTAATGAGTAAATTCCATCAATGAATATTTGTAAGAGTTTCAACCAGGATAAAAACTGCCTCAGGCATACCCAAGGAGGAAGGGACAAATTCAGGCCACTATAACCCCATCTTTTCCACAAACATTCTGAAGAAGAAATAAGCACACAAAAAAATAAATGCACACTGCAAACCTTGAGAAAATGGAGAACACATAACATTTAATAATGTGACAGACCAAAGGCCAAATACATTTGTTATATTATTAAATGTAAATAGATTCAAATTACTTATTTAAAAAAATCAGATTAAGGGCGCCTGGGTGGCTCAGTGGGTTAAGCCGCTGCCTTTGGCTCAGGTCATGATCTCAGGGTCCTGGGATCGAGTCCCGCATCGGGCTCTCTGCTCGGCAGGGAGCCTGCTTCCTCCTCTCTCTCTCTGCCTGCCTCTCTGCCTACTTGTGATCTCTGTCTGTCAAATAAATAAATAAAATCTTTAAAAAAAATCAGATTAAACCACAAAGCAATTTATATAAGAAAAACATCTGAAATAGAGTGATTCAGAAAAGTTTAAAAAAAAAAAAAGGAATGGCAAAGGTATACCTGAAACATGAACCCGACCTCAATTTAAAAAAGACAGAGTTATGCGGGAAATAAAAAAAAAAAAAGACAAGGAGGGTCATATCAAATTAATATCAAACAAGAATATTAGTTAATGCCAAATAGTGAGACTAGTGCTTTTTACATAATGGTAGTGTGTACTTAATAACAAAAGTAACAAATATCTATTCACAAAATAATGCAATGTTAGCATTTATTAAACTGAAATTTAGGACAAGAAAGCAAATAAAAAGATTAAAGTATAGTAGATAAATTTAACTTCCTTCTCCCAGTTCATAACAGAGAAAGAAGGCAAAGAAACAAGTAAGAATATAGAAATCTTAATAACACAATTAGTGAGATAGGTGTAATTGACATGTATGGATTCATTATTCTTGCAAAGATAGGTGACTATGGAAGATCAAGAAAACTGGCCATTTTTCAAAGACATACAAATGGTCAACAGACACATAAGAAGATGTTCATCATCACTAATCAACAGGGAAATGTAAATGAAAACCACAATGAGATACCACATCCCACCTATTAGGTGTCTATTCCCAAAAAGACAAGAGATAATAAATGTTGGTGAGGATGCAGAGGAAAGGGAACCCTCCTACACTGTTGGTGAGAACGTAAACTGGTGTGCAGCCATCGTGAAAAACAGTGTAGAGGTTCCTCAGAAAGTTGAAAATAGAGCTACCCTGTGATCTAGGAATCCCACTTCTGAATATATATCCAAAGGAAACAAAAGCACTATCTCAGAGAGATCTATACTGCTATGTTAACTGCAACATTATTCATAGTAGGCAAGGTATGGAAACACATAAGTGTCTGTCTATGGATGAATATATACAAGTGTCTCACACACACACACACTCACACACACAGAGGAATATTATTCAGTCACAAAAAGAAGAAAATCCTGTCATTTACGACAATATGGATAACCTGGAGTGTATTATGCTAAGAGAAATATGCCAGACAGAGAAAGGTAAAGACACTTTGTGGGATCACCTACATGTGGGGAAAAAAAAAGTCAAGCTCATAGGAATAGAGAGTGGGATGGTGGTTGCCAGGGGCTGGAGGGTGGGGAAAATAGGGAGATATTAATACAAACTTCCAGTTATAAGATGAATAAATTCTTGGGATCTAATGTATAGCATAGTAACTATAATTAATAATACTACTTTATGGACTTGATATCTGCTAAGATAGTAGATCTTAAACATTCTCAACAACCAAAAAAAAGAGGAGGTAATTAATTGTGTGTGGTTATAGATGTTAATTAGTAGATTGTACAAATCATTTCACAATGTGTATGTGTATCCATCATCATATTGTATGCTTTAAACATATGGAATTTTATTTGTCAGGTATACCTTGTTAAAGTTGGAAAAAATCCTTAAGTTCCTCAATGTAAAAGAAAAAAAAAAGAATAAGAAAAAAGAAAGAAATTAATAATGATAAAACCCAGAAAGAATTTTTCCCCCTCTAATTTAGAAATACCACCACAGCCTACTAATTTAAAAAAATAAACAAAAATGTGAGGGGGGGCACCTGACTGGTTCAGTTGGTAAAGCATGTGACTCTTGATCTCAGGGCTGTGAGTTTGAGCCCCACGTTGGGAAATGAACCTACTAAAAAAATAAAGAAAAAGTAAAAATTAAAAAAAAAATACCACCACCATTCTGCCTCTCTCAATTTTTTGGTCAGAGAGGAAATATAAGGGTGCCTCAGTGGCTCAGTCAGTTAAGTATCTGACTCTTGATTTGGGCTCAGGTCATGATCTTGTTTCAGATTTCTTTTCCTTTTGTGCCCTCAGTTCTTGGTCACAACACTTTGAAGAATGAAGAGGTAGACCAGACAAAGAGTGATGGGCAACAAAGCCAAGTTTATTGGGTGATGGTATAAAGTTCACAAAGAGGGAGGGGACTTAAGAGGTTTGTTGTTGGAGTTTCTATGTCTAGGGGCTTTATGAGCTCTTTTGTGGAACTTCTTAAGCAACCAAGGTGTGTGAAAGCATGCCAATCAGGGCTTTGATCAAGCATCTGCCTACCTATTAGGTTAATGTTCAAGGGCTGATGGTCTTGTCTAAGCTGCAAAACAGGATGTTAGTGTTGTTTTGTCTTAGCTGTCCTGACTCCATGTTTTATTGTAGTGGACCCTGGTCCTGGCTACCTACTGTCCAATTAACTCCTAACAATTTCACAGTCATGAGATTGAGCCCTACTTTGGATGCTGCACTGACTGTGGATCCTGCTTGAGATTCTTTTACCCTATTCCTCTGTGCCCTGCTTTTCTCTCTCTCTAAAAAAAGGGGGGAAATATAAACCCCAATTTCAATATTTTGAGAAAACAATACAAATCGTAAGGATATAGTTAAAGCTCTGCTGAGATACGAGTTAACAGCATTAAATTCTTATTTCAAGGAAAAGAAGAATGAAAGTAAATGAAATAAGCTTGCTACTCAAATGTTAAACGGAAACAACAAATAATCCAAAGAAATACAGAAGAAAGGAACAATGAATATAAAGGCAGAAATTGATGAAGCAGAAAAGAGAAAGCAGAAGTGTTTTCCTGAGTGGTCCACAGAAAGCCTAAATACTGATCAGGACTCAGGCCAAAAATGTGTTGCAAGTTTTTTATCAAACTCAAGAAAAATACCAAGATAATTGATACTGCCACTTGCAACTGACATTCATTGCCAGTTGGCAACTTGCTGGATTAGGAAGAGAATGGGTTCAGTCGACATTTATCAAATTTGTTTCAGTGCTTTGCCAGAGTACCAAGACAATGATGAGAGAAGGAATTCATTAACTATCAAGGAACCAAAACACCTTTCCCAAAGATATTTTACGAATGCCAGGCCTTCACCTCACTCAATTATAAATAGATTGGTTCTGTGATTGAACAATTTCGGGCAAAAAATTATGTGGTAAATTTATGTGCTAATTTTATGTATTAACCTGATGGTCATGCAGGGCCCAGATGAAACATTATTTCTGGCCATTTCTGTGAGGGTGTTTCTGGATGAGATTAGCATTTGAATCAGCGACTCAGTAAAGCAGATTGCCTGTCCCAAGGCCCTCCATTTTGGTTTTGCTGAAGGTCTGGAAAGAACTAAAAGTGGGTAAAGAATGACTCTGTCCTTCTTTTTTTTCTACTTCACTGTTGAGCCAGGACACCTCATCTCATCTCAGTCTCTCAGACTGAGATTTACATGATCAGCTCTCTTAGTCCTCAGGCCTTTGGACTTGAACTGAATGATACCACTAGCTTTCCTGCGTTTCTGCCTTTCAGACAGCAGATCCTGAGACTTCTAAACCTTTACAATCATGTGAACCAAATATTCGTAAACTAGTTTCCTTTCATATATATGTACCTCATTGGTTCTGCTTCCTTGGAGGACCCTGACTAATACACTATGTATTGTATTCCATTTATGGAGAGTAATAGTTCCCATTAGTATGTTAGGAAACTCTGGGGAGGATTCTACCTTTTTAAGCAAACAGGTTCCTACAGTATCTCCTTAAATGATTTGACCGCAGAATCCTTTCAACACAAACATCTCTTAATACTCCATGGAGCACATGTTGGCATATGCCATCTTAGAGTTTACTCCTTTTATAAGACTTGATTAGAAAGAAGCAAATATTATTTCAAAAAATACCAGTGATATGTATTTGCTCAGTGGTCAACTTTCTATATGTATTACTAACAATTTATCTTGATACATCTAATATAACCTTAAAATGCTACTTTGCAAATTCCCTCCTCTGAGAAAGGAAGGTCCTCTTTCTGCCAAGTTCTTTTTCAAGGTATTGATGTCATCTGGAATCCAGTGAAAATTTACCAACCCTCGTTGGTGACTATAATCTTTATAGCTAAAATGTGACTTAGAAAGAAAAGATTAGAAACAAAAGAAGCTCTTAGAAAATAAACATTAAGGATGTATATGAGTCTCTAAATAAAGTTGACTTCTTACAGATTGTAAATAAAGTGATAGAAATAAAAAATTGGGTCTTACAAAAACTTCCCTTTTATATTATAAAGTAGTTCTGAGAAAAACTACCCAAAGCCATAGGGATCATCTCTTAAGAGCACTCAGACAAGGTAAGCCAGCCTGGAACACCCAACAGCAAAAGGGAACAGATCCCTATCCTGCTCCCAGCCCTTAGAACATGAGTGTTTTTTTTGTTGTTTGTTTTGTTTTTTTTAAGTTTTTTGTTGTTGTTAGTTTTTGTTTTTGTTTTTGTTTTTCTTTTCTTTCAAGTAATCTCTACACTCAACATGAGGCTTGAATTTACAACCTGGAGACCAAAAGTCGAATGCTCCACCAACTGAACCAGCCAGGTGTCTCTATGAGTGATGTTTTTATATTCCAGAGAGGATACTTAACCTTCTCATTCTTCCAAATCTATGTGAGGCTCTTAACATTCCCTTTATTCAAATGCACCAGGTGGCAGGGCATCTGGGTGGCTTAGCCAGTTAAGCGTCTGCCTTCAGCTCAGGTCATGATTCCAGGGTACTAGGATCAAGCCCCATGTCTGGCTCCCTGCTCAGTGGGGAGTCTGCTTCTCTCTCTGCCCCTCTGTCCGCTTATTCTCTCTCTCTCTCTGTCTCTCTCAAATAAATAAATAAACCCTTAAAAAAATGCACCATATAAAGTGGAAGGAGTATTGAGATCAGACAGGATGGCCCTCGTACTGACCCATGGATTGATTATTTGGTCATTTCTGAAAATTATATACCAACTTGATGCTACTAAGATACTTTCTATGGGCTTGGAAGTTGTCTTTTTTCTCATCAATGGTAAGCAGTTCTCAGAGTGGTATGGAGACTGTGTGGGCTTTGGAACCAGCAGTTGAGGGACTGGTTTCTGCACCATGACCTTCATCTGCAAGACACTGAGCACATGGCTTCTCTGAGCCTCAATTTCCTCATCTGTATAATAAAAAATATTATCTTTTCAAGAGGATGGTTGAAAAGTTTACAAGTAATGAATGTAAACGCTTTAGCACAGGTCCTGACATCTAGTAGATGCACAACAAATAATCAGATAGCAATATTATTATTATTGAAACATTCATGTATTTATATAATCCATGTTTATAGAAGGCCTGTTCTGCACAAGGGCTTTGGGGGACAGAGATGACTAAGATATGTTTCCTGATTTCTAGGAAGTTTCACTTTAGTTGGGGAGATATAATTGAATGGTTTTATCTATACTCCAAATCACTTTGGAACCAAATAACTTATATGGGATCCTAATCATTTATTTATACAGTGATGAGGTATATGGAATATACCCCCACTCAGTGGGGGAAAGTCACGTGTTCTGAACAGAAATTTCAACCTTAAGTGTGGGATTATTTACATTGTACTCTGGTCTATTGAGCCAAGTCAGCCAGAAAATAGCCATTGGATAGCACATTTTGGGTTGAAAAGCATCTATAGCCTACGTGGTTAGAGATATAACTGGAGATGCTGTCTTATTGTTTTGTGGCAGAGAATGACTCAACGTGATGTGGTTATAATGGAAAAGGCACAATATTAGAGACAGTTACTCTCTGTGGGGATCAGGTTATAAATCTGTAAGTTGAGTGTAGGATATTTGCTCTGTCTCTCAGAATTGCTGTGAGGATCCAATCACATGTGATAGTAAATGTAAAATGTAAAATACAGTATTAGTAGAGTTGGTATTACTTTTATTGAATATATTTTTATATTTTATGTTATTTTCATGATACTTTTAAAATGTGGTGATCACAGATCTCAGTTTTTTTGTGTTCTTCATTGTCAGCATGACTTGACAACCAATTAGGCAAAACTGCCTATGATAGTAGGAAGACAGATGCTTCAAGAAGAGCTACTCTACACTGTTACTGACTGTGTAAGAGAAGGATCCAAACATTTTTTTTATGTTTAAAAAAAAGAAATGCCTTGAAATCAAGTGTTTTAGAATTTCCTAGAGAAATAGAACCGATTATGTATAATTCTGTGTGTGTATTTATATATATATATATTTTTTTCACACAGTTTGTGTGAATATATAATTGTGTGTGTATTTATATATATATATGTATGTATATACATACATATATATATTCACACAATTACAGAGGTTGCAAAGTTCCAAGACTTGTGGCTGCAAGCGAGACTGAAGACCTGGAAACTAAGAGAACTGACAGTATAAGTTTCAATCCAAAAGCTAGCTCAAGATCCAAGAAAAGCCAGTGTCTCAGTTCAACTCTGAAGACAGGCAAAACTGATGTTCTAGCTCATGCATCCAGACAGGAGTTCTCTCTTGCTGGAGAGAGGATCAGCCTATTTGTTCTATCTAGGCCTTCAGCTGATTGATTAAGGCCCATGTACATTACAGAGGACAATATACTTTATTCAGGCTACTATTCAAATTAATCTCACTCCCAAAACACTTAGAGGCACTCAAAATAATGTTTGATCAAATATCTGGATATTCAGTAGCTCAGTCCAGTTGACACATAGAATTAACCATAACATCAAGTAAATTTTGTTTTCACATATACTGATGTGATTTTCAGAGGTGGGAAAATTGTAGATTTTTAAAACCTGCAGACTGAAGTGGATACAAATGATCTATTTTAAAGGCAAATAATGACTCACTAAACAACAAAAACTTAAAAAAAATTCTTGGTTATAAAAGAACAGGGGTTATTTCATTTTCCCAAGAATTTGCTGTCCAAATAAATAGCCATTAGAGGGAGCTCTGATTGCAGCTTAGAAACAAAAATTATTCTCCATGAATTGGTAATGTTAACTTGGAATTCCAGATTTCCATGTTTTAATGGAGACACAGAATATAGATTTCAAAAAAACTACGCTAAAACCAAATAAAGATCTTCTAACAATACCATTTTGTATATCTGAGCTTAGTGAGACCAAACTTGCTTCTTGGTGTCTAAGAGCCAAAATGGTGCAGGGACAGGGCTGGGTAGGGTGGGAAAGGTTCTGGGTCTGAGTTCCAGCTGCATCATGAAGCAGCTGTGTGCCTTCGGTCCTCAGCTTCCCTTCTCTCCTGGACTATTTCTCTCCTGAATAATCAAGACAATGACAGAGATTAGTGTTTACCACACATTGGTATCTGGATGGATTAATTGTAGGAGAATTTTTAAATTTTCTTTTTTCAAAAATACAACCTTCTTGAAAATGTTATATTCTCAAAAGCTGCTGGTCTTGAAAGGATTATTTTGCCCACATTCTCAGTCATGTGATGATACACTCACACTCAAACCAGCTTCTGCCCTGCAGTTCCTTGAGATGTGTTGAGAGTTATGTTGGTATCAAGTGATCCCTGTATTGAAGTGACAGCACTGAACTTTTCATGTGTTGCTAAGCCTCTCTGGAAACTTTAGGTTGGTGTTGGTGTTGGTGTTGTCATCAAAATGATGACAGTTGACTTATAATTAGCATTGTACTCATGTTATAAAGACAAATTTTCTCTTCAGCAGAGATAGTATGCAGTTGAAAGCATTGTTATACAAGGAGGCTTTAGAGTCATAAGTCATTTGGCAAACTGAGATTCTGATTTGACATTAAAAAAAAATATTGCAGAAGGGTGATTACTTACTACTTTGTATTTCTTTTATGTCTTTCACTTCTTGGGCTAATGAGAAGAGAACAGAACAATATTACAGGACCAATGCATCAGGCAAGTTAAAAGTCACATGACAATATACCATGTTGAATAAGCCACATACAACAAAGAATTTTAAGAAAGTTGGAGGTGGGTCGGAAAGTAAAAAGAGTTAGAAGCATTGAGTCCTCATTCAAACTATATGATAGACAAGCTGAACTCAGATCATAACAGATAGAAATATACTTGTAGAAAGTAAAAACCTTGTACAGATCTTGTTTTTGTGCCATCAACTCAAAACAGCTTGGTAGCAGAAGCTAAGAAGATTTTCAATACATTCTCATTATTTTAGACTGCACAATTTTATTGATTATTTTGTTATAATAATGGATCATTGTTAAATGAAAAAATAGCAATGACTGAGCATGCTCCAAAAGAAAAATAGAATAGGCCAACAAGTAAGAAAGACCAAATAAATTTACAAATAAATTTTTCTATTATTAAACAAACATTGATGTTTTAGTCTAACAAAACAGCATCATTTTAACACTACACTTCTACATTTGAATGAAAACAGTTTTTGTAGCTTTGCTTCTGAACTATCATCCCCAAAATACATCATGTCAAGAAGAGGGTGTTAATTAGGTACTTCATTTAATACCAAGTCTCCTTGTTGCCAATGGAGGGTACACTTGGCATGGCTTCCAGGAGTGTCTCCTCTGTGGTCTTAACATTGTTCCTTCCTACTTCTGCACTGTCCTAGAACCTGGCTAGATAGAAGGAAAAAAGGAAATGCTGGTGTCAGCAGAAAAGTTCTACCAAGTGGTTAATCCATTTACAGATCCCTGGGAATGGACTGCTGTGCCAACTGGGCATTCTGGTATTTTTGGCTCAAGCACATGATTCCATAGACAACAGCTGATGGTGTTTTGCTGGCAAATATAGCTTGGAGCTCTTAAGAACTTTGCATACTCCATTCTTAAGTGTGTTAATGATTTGGGACTAAAAGGAAAAGGACGACTATAGGGGGCCACAGTTTACTGGGACTTTCAGTGCCATTTACCTTTTAGGAGAAGGGAGTTTACTCTCTTTCAATGCCTCTATTCTTTCTCTTTCTTTCTTGTGTTGAGAACTTTTATATTGAACTTTTGCTAAGAGAGGTCATCGATCTTATCAAGAGTGTGTTTATCTGTCTCATAGAATTTCTACTCCACCCCTCCTAGAAAGAAATTGAGATTAGGTTTTACTAGTCCCCCAAGGGACTGTGGCAAGATGGAACAGGATCCCTGTGGAGCGAGCAGTTGCATAGTAAAAGAAGTAGGAGGAGACCAAAGGACAAGAGGAGAATATCAATATGTTTTGGATGGATTGAATGTGGCCAGAGAAGAATAGTAAGGAACATCCAGCTCTACCCTCAGGACTTGCAGGGGACTATGTGATGTTGTAACTCTTTAAAACAGTGACAGAGGTGTGTGAATATGAGGTTGTTCAAATTTTATAATACTGTGAGGTGGGCATTATTATACCCATTTTAAAGTTGGGAAAAGTCAGCCTCTAAGAGCTTACATGAATTTGCCAAAGGTTGTCAAACCAGCAAATGGCAGGGCTAGACTTCAACCCCAAATCTACCTGACACCTATACTGGGGCCCTTATCACCACTCTATCCCATCTTCCCTATCCTCTATCTCTGCCTCCCAAACTCTCCATCTGCTTTCTTCTTTCTCACCTGCAGCCCTTCTGACTAGTAGGATACAGGTAAGAGATGCAGAGTTTGCATCCAACCTGAAGCTCTGTGATTGGGAGATGTCAATAGCAGCCAACACTCATAACCCACATGTCTGTAAGCAACATGTTCTGCCCCACTCCACGCGTACTGAGTCATGCTCTCCATTTTAACAAGATCCCTGGATGATTAGCAAGAAGCATTAAAGTTTGAGAAGTCTGCTCAAAGCTACTCAGGTAACCTACTAGATGGTGATGCAAATTTGGGGGCTTTATCATCAATAGAAAATAGAAAGACCATCAGTTTAAAAGCATACCATATTATTAAGGAATATAACCAAGTGGATTCATTTCCATAACAGGGAGCAAGGCAGTTGTGAATCTTAATAAACCTGCATAGAGAATATCCAGATCACTATTCATTGAACACTTTGAGATGCCAGGCACATATTTCATCCATTTACTTCCCACAAAATTCTTGCAAGATCCATTTGCAGGCAAGGAAACCAAGGCACAGAGAGGCCATGTGACTTGTTCAAGTTCCCACATTTGGTCACTGCCAAGGTTGGAATTTGAATCTCAGTCTTTAGGCTCCAGGTCAATCTTCTTCTCACTAGTGGGCAGGACCTCATGAGAGTTCACCCTAGAGAAGAGGGGAGCATGAGATGCCCCTCACTGCTGCTGGTTCATAGGAAGCCGGAATCAGGGCTCAGAGGCTCAAAAGTGAAGATCACCCCATGTCACACCACAAGGAGAAATCCCTGATTCTGTGGCTAAGCTGACAAGAACCAGAGCCCTCTGGGCAGGTGAAAATGATTTTATTTTGTAATGTGATTTGGAGATGTTAATGCATAGGGATAAAGAATATTCTTCTATATCACCCTCATAATAAACATCAAATACACTAGTCTCTCCAAAGTCTTTAGGACTTCCAAGAAGTAATCGAATGTTATTTCATATTTTTGGTAATATGCATGGGATATAGAAAAGTGAAATTTTAGGTTTTTAATTAAATAGGGCAGACTGAACACACATATTTATCTCCATTTCCCCAAGAATTCCTAGTAAAATGACTGTAAAGGAAAAATAAATAAAATGAGCGTAAACAAAGGAACTCTTATATTTAGGAAAACATGGGTTTTTAAGGTTGTGAAATGTGAGAACTTAAGAAAGTAGAACAGAAGGAAAATCATTACTCTGATGAATAAAGCACCAAATTTAAGAATTGCCCTCTCACAAGTAGGACTGGGGACTCCTGAGAGCTAGAAGAACCACTGAGTTGGAGAGAATCTTGACAAGAATGTCACTGTTAAGTAGTCTCCCAGGGAAAGACGTCACATGGATATTCTGTGGTGTGGATGAGTGAGATACAGTAAAATGTCAGATACTCTGTTTTTTATATTTCCTGTCCCCTGCTCTGCTCCAGTCATCTTTCATTTTTCTCAGTCTGTAATACATATTAGGTTGTAATACATATTAGGTTGGTGTTGGCATTCTAGGAAACTGGGGGAAGGGCTTATCCATATCAAGAACAAAGCAGGGAGGAGAGGGCAACAAGGTTGACCAGAAGTCAACAAGACTGTCTCTTAGGGTCAGAGGGAGACCAGTGTAGAAAAATGTCTTCTCTCTGACTCCTTTATCCACCATAATTTCAGAATCTTCAGTAAGGTAGTAGAGACCCATTATATAGACCTTGTTTGGGCTAATGATACTCTGAGGAATGATGGGGAAATGGCTATTCCTTGTTTGGGGCAAAATGAGATGCCCAGAGAGGCAAGACAACAAACAGGGTTATCAGTGGAAAGAATTTGGAGTGGGCAGTCAGTCTTCATCCCTTAACTTTACTCTAGACATTTGTATCTGAAAGACTTGGGGACTGAGTAAGCTATAGATAAGAGGTCTCATTTAATTCATTTAATTGAGGGATTCAATTCTCACTTAATCTTGTGAGATTAATTTTTATCTTCCCCATTTTATAGATTAAAAAACCAAGGTTAGTGAGTTTTAGTATCCTGCTCAGTATAATGCAGCTAAAAATTATCTATAATTTGTATTCTGATTCTATTCAGTTACAACATTTGCATCTGGGAGGGGGCGTTCCACCACCATAAAATTGTATATTTTAAAGGCAGCATTAATGGGCTTTAATCCTTCCTTTCCAATTATCGCTTTCTTTGAACTTGTCCTCTTTGGCAGGTGGGGGCAGGGGCTGGAGTGAGAAATTTTTTTCTCCAAAGTTGTATTTTTATTTAAATAATCTCTACAGCCAGTGTTGGTCTGGCTGATCACAACCCAGAGATCAAGAGTTGCCTGCTTTTCCAACTGAGCCAGCTGGGTGCTCTGGAGTGAGAAATTTCAAAGTGAAGCATGATCCTATATATATTTTTTATCTTTAGTTTTTCCCCATCACTTGTAAAATTGGGGTGAGTTAGCATAAGGGGGGCATGCCAAGACAGATGCTATCTCTTTGTGTCTTAAATAATTGCCCATAGGTTTCCAGAGCTTTTAGTCAGATGGGTACAAATCCCTTGGTCAAGTATATGAAATAGTGTCTCTCACTATTTAGATGAAGCTCCAGGAAAGAGGGCAAAAATCATATGAGGTTCATTTCTTAATTTCCCACAGATCAAGCCCAGAGCTGTGTACATTCTGTGTGAACTATAAACATGTTGAAATTGGATTGGGTTGAACCCTGCTTCCTCATAGATAAGTCTGTCTACCATTTCCTCAAAGCCTGCTGAGAAATGGATGGGAAATAAGACTGCAGTCCATAAAGGCTTAGTAAAAATTCTCTCTATAAATTAAAAACAAAAACAAAACAAGACAAAACAAAAAAACCTCAAAACCTACATGAAGGGACACAATTCTTTACACAGGATGAACTTTCTTTGGGGCCTTCTCCAGATTCCCACTGTGCTACCATATCATTTACTCTATGAATAGCAATGAGATCTCTGGGGAGAGCAACATGAGTTGAGTACAGCTGCATAGTGGGTTACTCGGGCTCAGGTTACCTATATGAAGTGTAATACCTCAATAGCTATGTTCTCACCAATATGCTGTTCTACAAGATGACACTAAGGAAATTTGCTATCTGTCTGGCCCCCCACTGAACATAAGGAAATCAATCAACTTGAAACAAAATATCCACAAGTGGTTTTTCTGACCCAAGCACAGCTAGCCTTGGCTACTCTTTGAAGTTCACCTGTTAGTTTTAAGTTTGATTGTTCATTTTTTTTGGTCAAAGCCTTCTCAAACAAAGTAATCACCTCAGATTTTTCCTCCATGAACCAGTAGCAGAATTAAACTTCCACTTTCCTACTGAAATATTAGAGCAGAGTGCTTGGAAGCTTTGTATTTCCAGGGGCAATGACTGTTTATAATTTCATTGTTCAATAAACATGACTCAAGTGTTACTTAGCTAAATACCCATGTTAACTAGAATGGAATAAGATACAGAATTGCTCATAAAAATTTTAAGAAACTATTTTATTTGTGTCCTTAAGATTTGGTTCTATTGCCCCCAAGCTGAGTAGTTTGTACTGAAAACTTGCAAGAGCAGGAAATGGCAGTCAAGACCTTTAATGTTGCAAATAAGATATTAATTTCTGCAAAAGAAAAAGTCAAATCTCAAAGAGGAAAATTCAGAGGGTGAAGAATAGAAAAAAATTCCTTTCTTGATGCTCAGCTGAAATCTACAAACCCAGAGCACAGCATGAACTCTTGTTCCAACTCAATCAGTGATGAACATTAACTTCTACCATAGTGAAGTCAGCTTCCACCTGCCCTGCCAGTAACCGACAAGAAATTCATGGGCTGAATCTTTACCTTCAGAAGGAAATTCTATTCTCTACCCCAAGAGAAGACATTCATCCAAGTCTTTGTAACAAAGAAAGGCACCCATTCACTCCACCTAAGTTTTGATATTCAGAATTTGATATTCATGCATGGATCCATGGCGAAGGGGTTCAAATGAACATGTAACCAGTGAGATCCAGCTCAGCTACTCTGCCAGATGGTTCAAACTCTGCAGGATGCACTCCAGTAGATGTCTCCCCTGGCACATACTGGAAGGACGGCAGTGTGTTCCCTCCACATAGTTATTATCTTCTGTTGTTTCTTGTCCAAGGAAGCAGTGTCTCAAAGATAACAGAAACCATAGTGTTTGAAGATTTATTATAAGGGACCTCCCAAATTCTTTCCCTACTGCCAGCACTCTGGGAGCCAGGTTCTGGTTCGGAGCTTATTACTCCTCTGTTTAAAATGAAAGTGTAGACTTACACACCCAGGGGTCCTCCATGGCCTGGCGTCTATCTGCCTCTTTCGCCTTATCTCCCTTACCCTCACTCCACAATTAACACCCTGACCACGCTGAACTACAAAAACAAAGTTATTCTTACCTCTGGGGTTTTCATCCTGCCACCTCCATGTCTAAAAGCCCTCCCCCATCTTGCAATCTCTCATCCTGGTTCACACCTCCTTAGCATTGGTGACCATCCCAGGGATTTAGGTGTCACCTCTTTTCTGCCCTCATAACCCCTGGAGACCAGGGGAAAGAGTTCTGTGCTTGAGTTGTAGGAAGTACTTGCATTCCTGCCTCATTCCTTCCAGTTCAGTATCTTGGGCCAGATTTACCTGAAATCCTCCCTAGAGGTCCAACACTTGAAAACATCGGCAATTGCAAAATCTACCAAGGTTGAAAAGCAGAGAAAAAAAATCTTGGAAGCTCATTTGGCTGTATAACATGGTTTGACCTGAACTTATTTGGGGGAAAACCTGAGGCTATTTATAGCCTTTAATTTTTCCACTAAGTGTACACCTAGGTATGTTTCACATTGGCAATAATAATGTATTTGAAAAAACTTATTTATAAAAATGTGAACAAAAATTGTAATATAACTCTTAGAATGATACATGAGGAGTGAGATTGGGGGATAAAAGAGTTAAAGCTTCAAATACCTTAAAAGGATGTTAAGGCATAATGCTCTAAAATAGATATATCAAGAAATATCAGATATATTTAGTATTCAGAAATATGGTAGGAATTACCTATGTAGTCCTATAACCACAAAGATAAATAGATGTCCAAAGAACTTCTTTAGTAACTTCTACCAAACAGTAAAGGATAACTAACTCTAATTTGTAAGATCTCTTTGAGATAATACAAAGAGAAGAACTACTTCCCAACTCACTTCAAGGAGATTGCTTGACATCTCAGAGCAGCTTGGGAAACGAAATTTCAGCCCAAGTATTACACAGGAACGTGGATTTAAATTATTAGCAAACTAAATCCCATCATGTATAAAAGGGATAGTACCTACTGATTAGGGAAGGCTAATACTGGAGAATAATGATGTTTCAACATAAGAACATTAATTAGTATAATATGTGACCCATCATATTAACAGATTAAAGAACAGTCATATGGTTATTTCAGTTAATACAGAATAAGCTTCTGATAAAATTCAACATTGATTTGTGATTTAAAAATTAGGAAATCTATACTAGAAAGAACTTCCTAAATCTGAGAAAGAGTATGTACGAACAGTCACAGAAAATGCCCTTTGCCGCATTGAAAAGTTAAACGCTTCAGCTTTGAGGTCCTGAATAAGACAAAGATAGCTACCATCATCACTGTGTATCAACACTGTATTGGAGGTTTTCATGAGAAAGAAAAATAAAGAAAGAAAGTGGTCATTTTTATAGATATGAACACAGGAAATTCTGAAGAATCTATAGACAAATTAGAATTAATAAACAAGTTTTGCAATTTATTGGATGTAAAATCTCTTTGTCTATATATTTAGATATAGACATTCCAAATGAATTTGTATATTTTGAAGATTTTTTTTATAGCACTTGACAAATTGATTGTAAAGTTTGTATGGAATTGAAAAAGGCTAAGAATAGCCAAGATAGTTCTGAATTAAGAAAAATGAGGCATAGGATTTGCCCTACTAGATATCAAGACTGATATAAAACATTAGCAGTAAAGACAGTTTGGAATTGAAACAAGGAGAGAAAAATATTCCGGTGGAACAAAGAAGAGACTCTGGAGGCAGACCTGTTCTTATATGAATGTCTCATTTATAAGGACAAAGGCATTGAAGATCACTGGAAGAAGGGCTTTTCAATAAACAGTGGCTCAGTAAATAGGATATGGGTATCCATATAATAAAAAAGAATCTGACGCAACTTGACACTATACATAAACGTCAGTCCCAGGTAGATTAAAGTGAAAACTATGAAGATTTTAGAAGATGATACAGGAGAATATTTTCATGACCCTGGATAAGGAAAGATTTTTATTTTTTAATTTTACTTTTTTAAAGTAGGCTCTATGCCCAATGTGAGGCTTGAATTCACAACACTGAGATAAAAATGCTCTACCAACTGAATTAGGTTGGTGGCCCTGGAAAGACTGTTCATTATGAGATACAAAACATGCTACCCAACAATGTAATGATTAATAACTCTGAATACATTAAAGACTTTCAGGTGCACCTGGGTGGATCAGTCAGTTAAATGTTTGCCTTTAGCTCAATTCTTGATCCCGGAGTCCTGGAATCAAGCCCCATGTAAGCCTCCCCTCTCAGTAGGGAGTCTGCTTCTCTCTCTCCCTCTGACACTCCCCCCTGCTCATGCTCTCACTCTTTCTCAAATAATTAATTTTAAAAATTTTTAAAAAAGAGACTTTCATTGTTACTCTAAAGAGAGTGAATGTTTGAGACACAGAGATAAAAGAAGGGGCTAGTATCAAAGATGTATAAAGTTCTTCTGCAAATATAAAATCTGGTTTAAAAAATGGGCAAAAGTCCTAAAAAGACACTTCAGAGAGGCAGTGCAAACAGCCAATAAGCATATGAAAGATCTCTCAAACTTAAACCGACTAAGCGATACATTAAACTCTGATTAAGTACCATTAAACATATGGCTATCCATTACCCAGCCAGCAGATATGGCACAGATGATAAAACTCTGACAATATCAAGTGTTGGAGTCAATGTGCAGCACGAACTTTCACTTCCTACTGAAGAGAGCATGAATTGATACCATCATTTGTAAAACCTTTGGCATTATCCAGAGGATTTGAAGAGATGTGAACTCTGTCACCGAGCAGAGATCCTAGTTTATTTTTAGTATTTCGGGTTCTTCTGTTAACCATCCTAAGAGCATTTTATTATATGAAAAAGAGAGCTTTTAGGTTATCACAATTGAAAGTTGTGGCTTAAATGTTTATTACTCATTCATATTTGTGGCTTCCCCATATTCCCTGGTCCTCCTTTGGTTAATTGAAGTCATACAACTAGCAATGACTAGTTACAGTACGGCTAATTACAATGTGTTACAGGAGTTACACAGATGGGGTTATGCAACTTGTTCTGGCTATGAGCAGGAGGATTGCTGAGTGTGACTTTCCTGTGCTTTCTTCAGCTGCTGCAGCAACAGGGAAGTCATATGTTCCACATGGTTATTACCAGAAGCCTGGGTCTTTGGGTCTCCACTTGGAAGGTGGCTCCCAGAAGAGACATCAGATCCTCATTTTTAATGCACTAGAAATAAACCTTCATGAGTTGAGATTGTTACTGTAGCAAAGCCTAGCCTAAGTTGACTGATAGAAAAGGGATTTTTAATTCTATTTCTTCCAATCATCTATCTGATGTTGTCTTCATTCATTTGATGGTGTTATTGAGCATCTCCTAGCTAGGGCTTGGGCACTAGTCTGTAATGAGAGAATAATCAGGAAGGTAACAGAATACTGCTGTGCAGAACAGCTGAGGGTCAGGGAGGTCATCCTACCCTGAATAAATGACCAATCCATCAGGAAAATCTTCCAGGGAGCAGGGAGAGGTGGCATTCTTTTCTTTTCTTTCTTTCTTTTTTTTGGTGGTGGGGGGGTAAGGTATTTATTTATTTATTTATTTATTTATTTATTTATTTATTTGACAGAGAGAGAGAGTTGGACAGAGAATACAGCAAAGGGAGTGGGAGAGAGAGAAGCAGGCCTTCCACTGACCCAGGAGGGCTCATCCCAAGACCATGCAGGGCTCCATCCCAAGACCCCGGGATCATGACCAAAGGCAGATGCTTAGCAACTGAGCCATCTAGGTGCCCCAAGAGGTGGCATTCTAAGCAAGTGTTGCTCCCACGTCAGGAGATAAGTTTTGCTGGCCCAGACCTGGAGATGTGTGTAGTTGTTTGTCACTTCCCTAAGGATGGACCAAGGCAGCATGCATGCACAGGCTGCTTTTCTTACCCTTCCATTTGTAAAGTGCCCTCAACCACCTATTTTTCTGACATCTTTGGTGACAGGCCCTTTCGCAGTTAAGGAATTAGATGTGGAGAATGGTGAGTTCTCAGATTTGGAAGGGAAGATCCAGTGTAAGAAGGGTGACTTGCCTTAGTTGATCCTCTTTGACCCTCCAGGCCAGAGCTCTTTACCTTCCATTACCCTGTTTGTCCCCTGGCTCCCCAGGACTTCCAGTCCCCAGTAAGGCAGAGAAATTAAACAGGAGCAGAAGGGAAGCATATATAAGAGTCCATTATTGACCTCTATGGCCCCAGCAGGGCCCTGCTCAGTGCTAACTGGGTCAGCAGGTTTTGGCATCCAGGGGTTCAGTCCCATTCCACAAGCATTCAACAGCCGACCCTGATCTCCCCTCCAAGCCCAGGGAGTGTGTGTGTGAATGGTGTACTGTTGGCGATGCAGCGCCTAGTTCTTCAGGTTGTACACTGCAAAATGATAGCTGGCTTGATGAGCAATGAATGAGGGCTAAAATCCAGCCCATGATTCTCACTGGGCTGCACTATTTATGAAGTTGCATATGCTCACAGGGGACATTTTTTCCTTCTAATTCCCACAAAAGTGACTTTTAAGCAAGTGGCTGGTCCTCTTTACCATAAGCTCTAAGATCTCTCCCTCCTAAAATGTTCTCCTAGACTCAATCCTGTCTCTGTCCATAAGAAGTGGCATTGGAAATGTCACAGCTAGTTTTCCCTTTTACTTTCTCTTTTTCCTTTAGGAACCCACTTCTTCACTCCTGCTGTGGCTGTCCATTCTATTGCAAGTCTTTAGTGGCCAAAGCATTGGGTCAAAACAAACTTGATCAATGAGCAAAGAGTATCTCCCAATAAATGCAAGATTAAAATGGAAACTCACATCTGCCACACACTCATCTCTGAGGTGAAATATTTATATTTTCTTCCTCAGACCAAGGGAAAAGGAGGATCAGTTAACAGGTGGAAAACTGGGTAAGATTTTCATCCTAGGAACTAAATGGGGAAAGATTACAGTGAAATTAGGTATTAGACAGTCACTAAATTAACCAAGATTTCATAATGGGTTATTGAATAGCTTCTAATAGTCCTGTCAGCTGTACACCCATTTCTCAAAACATACATGGAGTGGTCTCTTTGTGGTGGAAGAGTGGGAAGAGTGGTGGATAATTTCCAACTTATATTCCAAAACTCTATATGAAGTATGTTTTAATTAGGAAATGAAATGCAGCATTTTTGAGTCATGTTAATAAAAAATTCTCTAAAACAGTACTGCTTGGAAGAAAATACCTGTAGCCTTCAGTTATGTCTGCAATACTAAGAAGTGTGGACCAATTTATCCACCAAGAGTAGAACTAGTTACCTTATCATAAGATGATTAAAACCACATACAGTCTAAAACTATACTGTCCAATATGATAGCAATGAGTCACAGGTAGCTATAGAGCATTTGAAATGTGGCTAGTCCAAATTAAGATAACAATTAAGTGCAAAATACACAATGGATTTTGAAGACTGATGTGAGAAACAGAGGCAGAAGAAAAATTATTAAATTTCCTTACCTACTGACAAGCCCTTGAAACAGGCAGAGTGACCCTCCTCTAGGGACTCAACTACCCCCACCTTAAGGCTTTGCTAAGGGCAAAGGACAATCCTAGCCTGACCGACCCCCTACCCTCAACCAGGATCCTGTAAGCCTACTTTTTTTTTTTAATTTATTTTTTATTTTCAGCATAACAGTATTCATTATTTTTGCACCACACCCAGTGCTCCATGCAATCCATGCCCTCTATAATACCCACCACCTGGTACCCCGACCTCCCACCCCCCGCCCCTTCAAAACCCTCAGATTGCTTTTCAGAGTCCATAGTCTCTCATGGTTCACCTCCCCTTCCAATTTACCTCAACTCCCTTCTCCTCTCTATCTCCCCATGTCCTCCATCCTGTTTGTTATGCTCCACAAATAAGTGAAACCATATGATAATTGACTCTCTCTGCTTGACTTATTTCGCTCAGCATAATCTCTTCCAGTCCCGTCCATGTTGCTACAAAAGTTGGGTATTCATCCTTTCTGATGGAGGCATAATACTCCATAGTGTATATTTATGGACCACATCTTCCTTATCCATTCATCCGTTGAAGGGCATCTTGGTTCTTTCCACACTTTGGCGACCGTGGCCATTGCTGCTATAAACATTGGGGTACAGATGGCCCTTCTTTTCCCTACATCTGTATCTTTGGGGTAAATACCCAGGAGTGCAATGGCAGGGTCATAGGGAAGATAAACTCAAAATGGATAAAAGACCTCAATGTAAGACGGGAATCCATCAGAATCCTAGAGGAGAACATAGGCAGTAATCTCTTCGATATCAGCCACAGCAACTTCTTTCAAGATATGTCTCCAAAGGCAAAGGAAACAAAAGCGAAGATGAACTTTTGGGACTTCATCAAAATCAAAAGCTTCTGCACAGCAAAGGAAACAGTCAACAAAACAAAGAGGCATCCCACGGAATGGGAGAAGATATTTGCAAATGACAGTACAGACAAAAGGTTGATATCCAGGATCTATGAAGAACTCCTCAAACTCAACACACACAAAACAGACAATCATATCAAAAAATGGGCAGAAGATATGAACAGACACTTCTTCAATGAAGACATACAAATGGCTATCAGACACATGAAAAAATGTTCATCATCACTAGCCCTCAGGGAGATTCAAATTAAAACTACATTGAGATATCACCTTACACAAGTTAGAATGGCCAAAATTAGCAAGACACGAAACAACATGTGTTGGAGGGGATGTGGAGAAAGGGGAACCCTCTTCCACTGTTGGTGGGAATGCAAGTTGGTGCAGCCTCTTTGGAGAACAGTGTGGAGATTCCTCAAGAAATTAAAAATAGAACTTCCCTATGACCCTGTAAGTCCACTTTAACAATTCCTTTGGAATCTTTATCTCTAAACCTCCAAGACAGTGTCGACCATCATTCTCAAGCATATGGCCCACTGATATACATCTAAAGGGTCTCAGAAGAAGGTTTTATTACTGGTAATGAATAATCTTTTCCCCAGACAATAGCTAGCCCCTCAAGGTCCTAGAAACTTTGCTTCCAAAATTCCTTAGAGACTTGCGCCATCTCTAATCCCCTCCCCAATTTACAAGTATATAATGGACCACTCCTCGCAACCTGGGGGCAGCAGTTCTTCCTGCCCACAGGTCTTGTCCCCGTGCTTAATAAACCACTATTTTACACCAAAAATGTCTTGAGAATTCTTTCTTGGTCATTGGCTCCAGACCTCACACCACCAAAACTCACCTATGTTCTAGAACTTCATCAAAGACTATGTACAAAACATTGTAAAATATCATATTAATTTAAAAATATTTTAAAAATAAAAAAAATTAAAATATGGATTACCTGTTAAATGATAATGTTTTCCTATATTGTGTTAAATCAAATGTTATTAACATTGACTTTACCCATTTCTTATTACTTTTAAAGATGCGGGCACTAGAAAGGTTAAAATTGCATATGGGGTTTGCATCATACTTGGACAGCTCTGGTTCAGAAGATGGCGGAAAACTATATTCTTGTTGACTCATGGTCAACAAGTCCCCCGTAGCCCATCTAGAATGGGTTCTCAGGAATCCATTTCTGCACCAATGGTGGGTTGGGTCTTTTCCAACTTCAGCAATCCTACTCCCCCCATTCACTTCTCATTCTGTTGGATGATACTCATTCAAGGTTCTGAAGACCATCTTAATCATGGGTTTTTACTCTTTCTTAAAAGGGCGCTGGCAGATCCACAGTATCTCAGAAGAGAATTGACTTAGACATTTCAGAGTCTTCAGATAGTTGCCTGTACAAGAGAAATAAACTCTTGTCTTGCTATTTTGATGGCATTTGAAAGGGTCCATGGATAAAAGGACGAGACCAATACAAAGCGAAGGTCAAGCAAAGCTTTATTTAGTGCCAATCATCGAGAATCAAACTGACCGGCCAGGGCCATCTCTTGCAAAGAAGCGGCCCCTCCCAGTCTCACAGACTAACTTTTATAGAGTAAAGGCCATGTGGTTAAGCCTGGCCATATACAGGTGGCCAATGGAATTACATTCTACCCCTTGATAGTCATCTAATTCAGCCTACGACCTTGGCTAGAATTTGTCTGGAGCCCAAAAGGCGGGGCTCACACTCCTTGGCGGGTAATACGTGCGCTTTCCCTTGACTGGACGTTTCCACCTGGCCTGGCTCATCCTTGGTGGGTAGGGAGGTAATACGTGCACTTTCACTGATTGGACGTTTCCATCTGGCCAGACACGTCCTTGTATGTGGGCTCCGTTATCAGGGGCTGGTCAATCATATTTAACTAGTTCTGTTTCTATGCACTTTTCTCTTGGGGGGAAGGGGCAGGTCAATCTAAGTTTACTTCATAAACAACAAAATGGCTCACTCTGGCTAAGTAGGCCCTTACAGCATTCCATAGCCAAACTTAAATGAGTTCTTATGCTAATACACTTTCTACCTCTTGACTTGATCTACCAAAGACTCTACCCTACCATACATGAAAAATAGCCCTGCATAAAGCTCATGGAATACTTTTCAGCCTGTCTCACATATTTCTTATTGCACCATCCAGAATATACTGAAGAAAGTAAGGCTATTGTGAAACTCATTTTACCTCTGAAATCTGCAAAAGGTAAACTGTCTTGCAAGAAGACTCAGCAAGGGTTAATGCTCAAATAAACCACAAGCTCTGGTTCTCTTCCAGCCCTGGATCTCTACAGCAAGGGAAGAAAGCAACAGAAAATGCCCTGATGCTCTGACACAAAAGCTCTAACTTTTGCTAATCCAGCCTCCACAGTGCTGCCAGGGTAATCCCTTGAAAATGCAGATTTGGTTGTCTTCACTCCCTACAAAACAAACAAACCAACTGAAAGAAATAAACAAAAGAAGAAAATCTCCCGAGGCCACAGAATGACCACCATGCCCCTTTGCCTGCATACCTGGACTTCAATATGCCTTCTCAGCCTCATGTCTCCCATCCCCACCCTGAAACTTCCTCTTCACAGTGCTTGGCACCTCTACAAATGCCCCAGTTCCCTTGGTTTTGTTTTCTCAGTTCATCTACTCTGGCTCTTTGCATCACTCCACCTTCTTCGTCGCCTGGCACACCCTTCAGGCCCAGAGCAAATGTCAGCTCTATTGGAAGCTTTCTGCAACCTTTCCAGGCAGAATTGATATCCTCCTTCTCTGGGTTTCCACAATCCTTTGTACTCCCTTTATGCACTATGCTATTATCGTATTGGGATCATCTCTAATGTCTGTCTCCTCCATTAGACTGTAAAATTCTTGAAGGCAGAGATCCTCCATCTCTGTATCTCTATGTGTAATAAATACTCAGTGGGTAATCCCATTCATCCCCATCTGTATGTTGTTATTTCCAAAGTCCATTTGCTGACTCTAGCTTCCCACACCACTCCCCAATTTCTAGACCTAGTCTTTAACAAATATTTTTCATTTGCTGTCCCATAGGGACTTGAAGCTCACTATGACCCAACCTGAACTCCCCATGTCCCTTACCCAAAGAGCTCCTCTCCCATGGCCCCTCTACTCCGCGTTTGGCACAATCGTCTACCTCTTTGCTCAAACCAGAAAATAGGAGGCATCTTTGACTCTATCTCTTCTCTAACCAACATTTCTCTCCTTCATTCCCCAAATCTTATTCTGTTATGTCAACTTCCCAACTATCAGTTCAATCTATGTACTTCACTTCATTCCTGCTGCATTCATTCACTCAGGACATCATCATCTCTAACCTGAATTACAGAAATCATGTTCCTTGACATCTCCCTGCCTTCAGATTTGCACCCAGCACCTAGAACAGCATCTGGCATGTAGTGAGCACTCAATAATTGCAGACTGAATGAACAATGACTGTACATAGATAGATGAGTGTGTGACTCAAGCATGTTACAAGGAGCCCCATCTGTTTAGATGTATTTCTTCCTCACTACCCCATCTTCCACTTCCTGGTCCAAAGACCCATGAAATTACTTGAGGGCTGTTTCTCTTTGAACTTTCTTAACATGTGCAGCACTCAACAGCTTTGAACACATTAGCATATCACTTTTGTCAGCTGAGCCTCACCCTCCCCCATGAGATAGACACCTATGGGAACCCCTTTATAGAAACTGAGTCTATCTTTTTCACAGAGTTAGAGAGTCTGAGTAATTTTCTCAGGGTTACCAAGGCCCTTAGAAGCAGAGGCAGGACTCGGGCAGAAGCATGTGGACTCCAAAGCCTGGCCCAGTTTAGCTGGATTTGGCTCATGCTCAGTGGAACACTTGCTCCTCAGAGAGTAACTGTGGCAACAGGATACGGAAGCCCAGGCAGGGGAGCCAAATGAAAAACCTTTGAACCTCTGCTGGCTGGAGGTCTGATGCCTCATCCTCACAGCTTGTGGAGCCTGGCAAAAAGGCAAATGAAGGGAAATCTGGAACCCAAGGACTTGAGGCTCTTCTCACCTCACTCTGTAAACAATGATCAGCAATAATCAGGGCTGCCTGTCCCAGATTGCTGCCAGCCATGTCACAGAGATGAAGCAATTTCTGCTCTGTCCTTAGTTTGCTTTCTGGGAACCAGAACTGCTGGAAAACGCAGAGTGCAGTTGATGAAATCTACTTGGTCAGGAAAGAACATTCAAAATTGGGAGTAATCTCAGGAAGAATTCCTTTCATCAGCTTGATGCCAGGAAATGGGCTGTTGAAGGCAGGGGGATAGTGGAAAGAAAGAACTGAGTGCATCCCAAATGGCCCTGTGGGCAGCCTGAGCTCTGGAGGGGTCCTACTACTTCCCAAGCTAGTCATGAGCTGACATGTACTCCTCATGTATTAATAAGAAGACTTCATTCAGATGACTGCCAGCCGCCACTTACCAAGCATCTCTGCATTTGAGGCACTGTGCCAGATCCTGGGCATGGAGCTGACACAGCAAGGCCTCTGCTCCTAGAAGCATAGTCTGGAAACGTAGATAAGATATAGACCTAAATAGCATGGTGTCAAATACAAAGTCTTAAGTTTCACAGAAGAGATTCTTACAAGGTCCTGGAGCAACCAGGACTGGGGAGAGAATGAGAACGTTCCTGACCAAAAGAGCCACATGGACAAAGACAAGAACTAGGCTTCATGGCAAGGAGTCTACCTACTAAGGGCTCCTCAAATTCAGCAATGGGAGAAGCACGGGGGTGTCTTGGTGTTTGACCATTTGTCTTTGGCTCAGCCCAAGCCCCGCATTGGGCTTCCTACTCAGCAGAGAGTCTGCTTCTCTCTCTCTCTCTCTTTCCCCCTCTGTCCCTCCCCACTGCTCACTCTTTCTCTCTCTCTCAAACAAATAAATTAATTTATTAATTAAAAAAAGACCTCAACAATGAGGGACTGGCAACTCTACTCAGTTTAGCCCTCTGTCCTTCTGGGGACAGAGGAGTTTAACCTCCCCAGTGGCTGGTAGCTAATAGTTTACATTTCTATAAGATTCCAAGGTCTTATGGCTATTTGGTTTCCAGGTTGTTAGTTTCCCCAGAAATAATTCTACCAGGCATGTTCTCCAGAGCACTGGATCCTGTCACCCTCCGCATCTCCACTGAAGCACATGTGCCCTTTTACCAATTATGGGATGTTGTTTTTGATCTTTCTTCTAACACGAACTCATCCGAGCAAATGCTCTGTATTCTTCTTCTGTAATATTTTTATCAGTGTGCAGGTACGCACTTGTGTTGTAATCTCAAGGATTCTTCACCACTCACAGTCTTCCCAGCATCACTGTTCCGTGAGTCAGGAGCTTTTTCCAACCCAGTGCTTGGTTCTCTGATGATCTGGACTGGATGAAAGTTGATGGGAATAATAATCTGAGCCATGCTCTTTGTTATGCTCTTTCTCTCTGTGTCCCCATCTATGGAGATGTACCTCTGGCTGTGGACATGCTCCCAGGCCTGTGGTGATGGCAGGTTGTGTCAAGGGGACACAAAGTCTTCCCTGAAAAGGCCTCACTTGGTGGCACTGTTTCCCTTCACTAGTCCTCAGCTTCTTTATTTGTGCTTATTTTATCAGCATCCTGAGGATGGATTCATCTCTGAAGCAGGTTTCACATTAATAATGCTCATAAGTGGGAATGAAGCTGAAAATAAACAGGCTAGATTAATAGTTTACAAGAACTGTCTCAAGAAGTACAGTAAAGTCCAAATCAGTAGTATGCTGTTTCCATGGAGCAGAGTTATCTCAAAGCTAAACCACAATCAGAACCCCAATTCTGATTTGCAATGAGAAATCACTACCATGGAGAGAAAACTCTGTATCCCAAGAGAGCCCATAAACTCCCCATGGGCAGTATTTTCCAGGGAGCCAAGTAATTCTCTGGTGGAATGGTAAGGACAAAAGCAGAACAAAGGAAGTTAAATAAAAGAACTATTCAATGCCATTAGGACATCATAGGGGGATGTTTTCCTCTTATGGTTGGGATAGTCTGAGAATGGCCATCTAAGAATACCCAGAGTCTGTTAACAAGGATTCACCATGTCTACATCCATCATCATCATAGAGATGTCTTTACCACCCAACCCTAATGCTCTAGGTCTACTGAGTGTGAACCTCTCTCCCCTGAACATAGGTAGCTTCTCATCATCCTTGCTTATCTGGAGTCTCTTGTTTCTACAAGGCTGGTGCAGACCCTTTTCTGATGGTGAGTCCTCCTTTAGGTGCCAATACACTTGATGTGATTAGAGTGAGGACCTGCCAAAGAGAGATCTGTGCTGACTCTGTACAGTAAGTTTTCTCCATTTCATTATCTGATGAATTTACAATCTGGCTGTTGAGGGATAATTTTGTTTCTCTTATTCCCAAGTTCTTATACCATAAACCATAAAATTCTTAGAAAGTCACCAGTCTTGGAGTCACTCTCTACCACCCTTGTCCTGACATCTTCTAGGAGTTCTAGGCTCCATGTGGGCATATAAGACTTCCATGGAATAAAGGCACGGGAATAATAGGTTAACCACCCTAAGATACAGCACCCAGCTGGCAGACAGACAGATACCCTTATGTCTAATCACTCCAGAAGACACACAGTGGGAGAGAAGAAAAAAGTTTTACTTTCTTTTTTTTCTTTTCTTTTTTAAAAATTTTAATTATTTTAAAGACTTTATTTTTGTTTGTTTGTTTGTTTGTTTGTCATAGAGAGAGAGCGAGCACAAGTGAGGGGAGAGGCAGAGGGAGAGGGAACAGCAGGCTTCCCACTGAGCAAGGAGTCTGATGCAAGATTCCATCCCAGGACCCCAGGATCATGACCCAAGAGGAAGGCAGATGCTTAACTGACTGAGCCACCCAAGTGTCCCAGAAAGTTTTACTTTCTTTCAAACAACAATAAATACCAACAATCAGGGCTGATACTTGGAATAAAACACTGGCTACCTATGGGTATTTGTTTGGCTACATCCATCTGCCTAATAAATAAAAGTGAAAACTTTTATTAGAGTCTGTCAATTGACTACCCATCAAATTCTCATTTCAGTACTGTTGTGAGTTTTCAAATTTTGGTATTATTTCTAGGTTGGGAAAATCTCTATCAAGTGTTTGCAACTTTATTTAATCAAGGACAAACAAAAGGCACTGTTATTGTCCTAGGTTTCTCTCTCAATTCACATAGGAATTTGGGTAAGCAAAGCTTTGTACACAGAGCTCTGACTAATAGAAGTTCAGCTAAAATAAGTAAAACTCCAAGGGGGGAACCCTTAGAAATGTTGGTAGTTACGTTGGCATTTTCCAGGAATCTGTTGACAGCAAAACCAACTTTTTTAAATTTCAGAAAGAGGTCAAGTTTAAAAGGAGCTTTAAAAGTTTCAAGACTCAGTGTCTGCCATGGGGAATGAAGACTAAAAATACTAAAAGCCAATATTTTGAGACAGTGTTTTTCATGGGGAAATGGGATCATTTTCAAAGGAGTTTAACTGGCCTTTGGCCTTCTATTTAGGTTCTTTCATGGACTGTGATATAACAGAAAGCAAATGAGCTTGGAGCTGGTCAAAAAAAGTAGGATATCTAGCTTAAGAAGCTTTGACAAACTGGTTTTACTTCTCTTTGAGTTTTGCTTTGCTCCACAGTGAAAATGTGGGAGATGATGTCAGGATTCAAGGTCTAACATGCAAAAAGTGGTCCATAATTGTTAATCTCCTTCCTTTGTGACATCTTTATCTTCTTTTATTTAAAAATTTTTATATGGTTCTACTCATATGTGGAACATAAGGAATAGTGCAGAGGATCACAGGAGAAGGGAAGAAAACTGAATGAGAAGTAACCAGAGAGGGAGACAAACCATGAGAGATTCTTGACTCTAGGAAACAAACTGAAGGTTGCCAAAGGGAAGATGGGTGGCAGGAAGGGGTAGCCAGTGATGGGCATTAATAAAGGCACATGATGTGATGAGCACTGGGTATTATACACAACTAATGAAACATTGAACACTATATCAAAAACTAATGGTGTTGATTCTCCAGTTCTTTAAGGCATAAAAAGAGCTGGTGTATTCTGGACTTTTCAGTTTTTTTGAGGGAGGCTTGGATGGCTATGTATTTCCCCCTTAGGACCACTTTTGCTGTATCCCATAGGTTTGGGACAAAAGTATCTTCATTCTCATTGGTTTCCATGAATTGTTTAAGTTCTTCTTTGACTTTCTGGTTAATCCAAACATTCTTAAGTAGGATGGTCTTTAGCTTCCAAATGTTTTAATTCCTTCCAAACTTTTTCTTGCAGTTGAGTTCCAGTTTCAAAGGATTGTGGTCTGAGAATATTCAGGGAATAATCTCAGTCTTTTGGTTTTGTTGAACCCTGATTTGTATGGGTATGGGGTCTATTCTGGAGAAAGTTCCATGTGCTCTCAAGAAGAATGAGTATTCTGGTGTTTTAAGGTGGAATGTTCTGTATATATCTGAAGTCCATCTGGTCCAATGTGCCATTCAATGCTCTTGTTTCTTTATTGATTTTCTTCTTGGGTGATCTGTCTATTACTGAGAGTGGCATGTTAAGATCTCCTACTATTAATGTATTCATATCAGTATGACTCTTTATCTTGATTAACAGTTCTCTTATGTAGTTGGCTGCTCCCATATTGGGGGCATAAATATTTACAATTGTTAGATCTTATTGGTGGATAGACCCTTTTAGAATGATGTAGTGTCCTTCTTTATCTCTGACTACAGTTTGGAGAATTAACACCATTAGTTTTTAATGCAGTGTTCAATGGTTCATTGAACCCTTTTCCCCCACCCACCTTTCCTTTGGCAACCTTCAGTTTGTTTCCCAGAATCAAGAATCTCTCATGGTTTATCTCCTTCTTTATCTCTGACTACAGTCATTAGTTTAAAATCTAATTTATATGATATGAGAATCACTACCTGGCTTTCTTTTGAGGCCCATTGGCATGAAGGATGCTCTCCATCCCTTCATTTTCAATCTGGATGTATCCTTGGGTTTCAAATGGGTTTTTTGTAGACAACATATGGACTGGCCTGTAATTTGCAACCTTGTGCCATTTTATAGGAGCATTTAGGCCATTCAGGTCAAGAGTGATTATTGAAAGATACATTTTTATTGCCATCTTGTTGCCTGTGAAATCCTTGTTTCTATAGATTGTCTCTGTAAATTTTTGTTCTGTGACACTCTTGGGTTCTTTCTTCTTTTATAGAACCCTCCCTTAATATTTCTTGTAGTGCCAGCATGGTGGTCATATACCCTTTTACATTAAGCCAACCCCACACACAAGAAGGGAAATAATCAAGATTAGAGCAGAGATCAATGAGATAGAAACTAGGGATACAGTAGAACACATCAAGGAAACTAGAAGCTCTTATTTTGAAAAAACCAATAAAACTGATAAACTGTTGGCCAAACTAATCTAAAAGTAAAGAGAAAGGACACAAATTAATAAAATTATCTGTGAAAAGGGAGAGATCATGACTAACACCAAGGAAATAGAAACAATCATCAGAAATTATTATCAACAGTTATATGCCAAGAAGTTAAGCAACACAGATGAAATGGATGCATTCCTGGAAACCTGTAAACTTCCAAAACTGAATCAGGAAGAAACTGACAACATGAATAGAGCAATATCTAGTAATTAGATTGAAGCAGTGATCAAAACCCCCCCCAAAAACAAGAGCCCAAGACCTGAAGGATTCCATGAAGAATTCTACCAAACATTCAAAGAAGAAACAATACCTATTTGCCTGAAGCTGTTTCAAAATATAGAAACAGAAAGAAAACTTCCAGACTCTCTTTATGAAGCCAGCATTACCCTGATCCTCAAACCTGGCAAAGAACCCACCAAAAAGGGGAATTTCAGACCAATATCCCTGAGGAATATGGATGCCAGGATTCTCAACAAGGTCCTAGCCAATAGGATCCAACAGTACATTAAGAAGATTATCCACCATGACCAGGTAGGATTTATCTCTAGGATGCAAGGGTGGTTCAATGTTCATAAATCAATCAATGTGATAGAACAAATCAATAAGAGAAGAGAGAAGAACCACATGGTCCTCTCAATTGATGCAGAAAAAAGCATTTGACAAGATACAACATCCGTTCCTGATTAAAACAATTCAAGTATAGCGATAGAGGGAATATTCCTCAACTTAACAAAATTTATCTATGAAAAACCCACAGCAAATATCATCCTCAATGGGGAAAAGCTGACAGCCTTCCCTTTGAGATCAGGAACATGACAAAGGATGTCCACTCTTGCCACTCTTGCTCAACATAGTACTAGAAGTTCTAGCAACAGCAATCAGACAACAAAGAGAAATAAAAGGTATTCAAATTGGCAATGAAGAAGTCAAACTCTCTCTCTTCGCAGATGACATGATTCTTTATATGGAAAAGCCAAAAGACTCCACCCCCCCCCATACTACTAGAACTCATACAACAATTCAGTAACGTGGCAGGATACAAAGTCAATGTACAGAAATCAGTGGCTTTCTTATACATCAACAATGAAAATACAGAAAGTGAAATTAGAGAATCAATTCCATTTACTATAGCACCAAGAACCATAAGATACCTGGGAATAAACCTAACCAAAGAGGTAAAGGATGTGTATTCAAGGAACCACAGAACACACATGAAAGAAATTGAAGAAGACACAAAAAGATGGAAGACCATTCCATGCTAATGGATAGGTAGAATAAACATTGTTAAAATGTCTATACTGCCTAGAGCCATCTATACTTTCAATGCCATCCCGATCACACTTGATCTTAGCCAAAAGGCTGAGAAGCGATTCAATGCCATCCTGATCAAAATCCTACCGGCAGTTTTTGAAGTGCTGGAGCAAACAATCCTAAAATTTGTATGGAACCAGAAGAGACCCCAAATTGCTAAGGAAATGTTGAAAAAGAAAAACAAAACTGGGGGCATCATATTGCCTGATTTCAAGCTTTACTACAAAGCTGTGATTACCAAGACAGCATGGTAGTGGCACAAAAGCAGACACATAGACTAGTGGAAGAGAGTAGAGAGCCCAGATATGGACCCGCAACTCTATGGTCAAATAATCATTGACAAAGCAGGAAAATATATCCAGTGCAAAAAAGACAGTCTGTTCAATAAATTGTGCAGGGAAAATTGGACAGCTATATGTAGAAGAATGAAACTCGACCATTCTCTTACACCATACACAAAGATAAACTCAAAATGGATAAAAGATCTCAATGTGAGGCAGGAATCTATCAAAATCCTAGAGGAGAACTTGTCAGTAACTTCTTCAACAGTGGCCACAGCAACTTCTTTCAAGATATGTCTCCAAAGGCAAAGGAAACAGAAGCAAAAATGAACTTTTGGGACTTCATCAAGATCAAAAGCTTCTGCACAGCAAAGGAAACAGTCAACAAAACAAGGAAGCAACACACGAAATGGGAGAAGATATTCGCAAATGACACTACAGACAAAGGGCTGATATCCAGGATCTATAAAGAACTTCTCAAACTCAACTCACTCAAAACAGATAATCACATCAAAAAATGGGCAGAAGACATGAACAGACACTTCTTCAAAGAAGACATACAAATAGCTAACAGACACGTGAAAAAATGGTCATTATCATTAGCCATCAGGGAGATTCAAATCAAAACCACATTGAGATAGCACCTTAGAATGGCCGAAATTAGCAAGACAATAAACAACAAGTGTTGGAGAGGATGTGGAGAAAGGGGAACACTGCTGGTGGGAAATCAAGTTGGTGCAGCCACTTTGGAAAACAGAGTGGAGATTCCTTAAGAAATTAAAAATAGAGCTTCCCTATGACCTTGCAATTGCACTACTGGTTATTTATCTCAAACATACAGATGTAGTGAAAAGAAGGGTCACCTGTACCTCAAAGTTCATAGCACCAATGGCCAGAGTCACCAAACTCTGGAAAGAACCATGATGTCTTTCAACAGACAAAGGGATAAAGAAGATATAGTGGAGTATTATGCCTCCATCAGAAAGGATGAATACCCAACTTTTGTATCAACATGGACAGGACTGGAAGAGATTATGCTGAGTGAAATATGTCAAGCAGAAACCAATTATCATATGGTTTCACTTCCTTCTGGAGCATAAGGAATAACATGGAGAACATTGGGAGATGGAGAGGAGAAGGAATTGGGGGGAAATCAGAGGGGAAGACAAACCATGAGAGACTGTGGACTCTGAGAAACAAACTGAGGGTTTTGGAGGGGAATAGGTGGGGGGAAATGGGTGAGCCTGGTGGTGGGTATTATGGAGGGCACATATTGCATGCAGCACTGGGTGTGGTGCATAAACAATGAATTTTGGAACACTAAAAAAAATAAAATTGAATTAAATTTTAAGAAAAACTAATGATGTAGTATACATTGACTGGTGGAATTTAACTTAAAAAAAAATGTTTTTATACAAGTGGTTTCTTTTTTCTCCCTAGAGAAAAATGCATTTTGAAAGTAAAGGAAAATGTGATTTAAAAAAAACCATAATAATAATTTTGATTCTTTGATTCTGTGAGTATCATCAACACTCACCTCTCTAAAATGATGAAGTTTGGTTAATTTGTAGTGTACTCATAATTGCAGAAAGCAGGCAAAAAGTTACTTTTTTTTTGAGAGTAGTTTAATATGAACACCACTATCAGTTGTTGACATTTCTCATGTATTTTCTCATTTGGCAAAAAGACAATTCGTCATGTAAAACTTGACATCAAGTGTGCTGTTGTCAAGGCCAGCTGCAGAATAGTTGAGATGGAGGCACTTGTGCCTCCTCATTATGAGATGATCCCTATTTTCTTCACCCACATTTGGGATGTTTTTCTATAATCTTCTCCCACATAAGTTTTTAGCTATCCTCTCATTTCAGCTGACCCTACAGATCACTTCAGGGAATCATTTGATACTTTCTCAAGTCAAAAAATGGAGGCACACATGCACACAGCTTTAGCGTCTTGCCTGAATTGTAAAGATGATACTGTAAAACTAGAACCTGAGGCTCTGCACTGCCAGTTAGGTCCCTGTCCCCTGCCCCAGGAGATGTACTGTGCCACTTGCAGTAACTATTTGCCTACAGTCCTCAATGAATCTCATTAATATTAATGTTATCAACACCCAGGAATCTATCTTAAGGTCCTCTGATGTAACAATCTGCCCACATGCATTATTTTCTTTTTTAAAAATTTTATTTATTTTTTTCAGCGTAACAGTATTCATTGTTTTTGCACCACACCCAATGCTCCATGCAATCCATGAGATACTTTAATCATTTATAATATCTGGCCAATAACTATTTCATTATAAATGGATTAGTGAACATATTAGAATCATTACTACCTGTAGTTGCTACCCTTGGGAATCTTTTATTCTCGGTCCTTTATTAAGAACTTCAAAACCCCTGACATAATGTCAATTAAATCAGATTAGCTGAAATTGGTTGTTGGGGCATTATAATATCCCTAAATCACAAATGTATGTATGTTCATTATTTATAAGCCTTTTGAATATTACTATACATTAGCAATAAAATAATCCAGCCTCAAAATCAAGGATTACCAGTCAATTTATCCTACATAAATTTACAAAGCAATATAACCTTCAATCCAAAAGATAAAGTGATTAAAAATCTACTGGTAGGTATGTGCAAATTTTCTTACATTGGTCCTAATATCTCTAAGAGAGAGAATACTGCAAGAATAGTAAACAAACTCATAGCTTCCTTTCTCCTATCTGTCTTCAGACAAGCATAGGCAGTATTCCCAATAGCCAGACAATGTAACTCAGTTCATTCCTACTTGGATTCCCAATTGTGTTGGCATCAGGCTATAATGGGAAGAGAGCATATTACATGCCTAAATCATTTTCAACAAACTGCTGGAATGTTTCCCTACTACTTTGCCTTCTTGCAAAATAATAAGCTATTTGTGCAAATCTGAAAGATACGTGACTTTAGTTAATATTTCTAAATGACAAAATGTCAGTAATTATTTAAGGCATGTATGCACAAAGTAAGAAAATCTAAGTAAAAGCACATGTAAAATTAAGCTTCAGTTTGAACATTAAGATTTCCTGAAACTATTTTTTCTTTTCTTCTGTGATATTTTAATAAAATTTTAATTGAGACTTAAAATTACTATTTTTGGTTTTGTATTATTGTGATAATCTTTCTTGGTCTAAAATCTAGTTTGTCTGATATCAATAAAACCACCCAAGCTTTCTTTTGGTTAGTACAAAAAAATTGGTATATCTTTCCCTATCCTTTCACTTTTAGCCACTTATGTCTTTATATTTAAAGCAGGTTTTACAAATAACACTGCAGATAAAGGGCTGATATCCAAGATCTATAAAGAACTCCTCAAACTCAACACCCCTAAACAAATAATCAAGTCAAAAAATGGGCATAAGACATGAATAGACACTTCTCCAAAGAAGGCATACAAATAGCTAATAGATGCATGAAAAATGGTCATCATCATTAGCCATCAGGGAGATTCAAATCAAAACCACATTGAGATAGCACCTTACACCAGTTAGAATGGCCAAAATTAGCAAGACAGTAAACAACAAGTGTTGGAGAGGATGTGGAGAAAGGGGAACACTGTTGGTGGGAAATCAAGTTGGTGCAGCCACTTTGGAAAACAGAGTGGAGATTCCTTAAGAAATTAAAAATAGAACTTCCCTATGACCTTGCAATTGCACTACTGGGTATTTACCACAAAGATACTGATGTAGGGAATAGAAGGGCCATCTCTACCCCAATATTCATAGCAGTGATATCCACAATAGCCAAACTGTGGAAAGAGCTAAGTTGCTCTTCCACATATGAATGGATAAAGAAGATGTAGTCCATATATACAATGGACTACTTACTACTCAGCCATCAGAAAGGATGAATACCCAATTTTTTCATCAACATGGATGGGACTGGAGGAGATTATGCTAAGTGAAATAAGTCAAGTAGAGAAAATCAATTATCATATGGTTTCACTTGTATGTGGAACATAAGTAAAAGCATGAAGGACATTAGGAGAAAGAAGGGGAAAATGGAGGAGGAGAATGAGGGAGGGAGGCAAACCATGAGAGACTATGGACTCCAGGAAACAAACTGAGGGTTTTCGAGGGTAGGGGGGTGGGGAGATGGGTTAGCCCAGTGATGGGTATTAAGGAGGGCAGGTATTGCATGGAACACTGGATGTTATATGTAAACAATGAATCAGGAACACTACATCAAAGACTAATGATGTGGAGGAGGAGTCAAGATGGCGGAGAAGTAGCAGGCTGAGACTACTTCAGCTAGCAGGAGATCAGCTAGATAGCTTATCTAAAGATTGCAAACACCTGCAAATCCATCGGCAGATCGAAGAGAAGAACAGCAATTCTAGAAACAGAAAAACAACCACTTTCTGAAAGGTAGGACTGGTGGAGAAGTGAATCCAAAGCGACGGGAAGATAGACCATGGGGGGAGGGACCGGCTCCCAGCAAGCGGCGGAGCAGCGGAGCACAAAATCAGAAATTTTAAAAGTCTGTTCCGCTGAGGGACATCACTCCAGAGGCTAAACTGGGGCTAAGCCCATGCGGGGTCAGTGTGGCCTCAGGTTCTGCAGGGTCACAAAAGGATCGGGGGTGTCTGAGTGTTGCAGAGCTTGCAGGTATTGGAACAGGAAAGCCAGCTACAGAGACAGAGCCAACAGTGAGCTCACAGCTCAGTGTTACCTTGAACCGGCCACAGGCTCGGTGAGCTCGGAGCGCGGCTGGAGGTCAGGCAGACGGGAGTTACTGGGCGCTGTTCTCTGAGGGCACACTGAGGAGTGGGGCCCTGGGCTCTTGGCTCCTCCTGGCTGGAGACCAGGAGGCCGCTATTTGTATTCCTGTCCTCCGGAAGTCTACGGAAAGCACTCAGGGAACAAAAGCTCCTGAAAGCAAACCCGAGCGGAATACTCATCCCGGCCCCTGGTAAGGGCGGTGCAATTCCGTCTGGGGCAAAGACACTTGAGAATCACTACAACAGGCCTCTCCCCCAGAAGATCAACAAGAAATCCAGCCAAGACCAAGTTCACCTACCAAGGAGTGCAATTTCAATACCAAGGAGAGCAGCAGAATTCCAGAGGAGGAGAAAGCAAAGCACGGAACTCATGGCTTTCTCCCTGTGATTTTTTAGTCTTGCAGTTAATTTAAATTTTTTCTTTTTCATTTTTTTTCTCTTCTTCTGCTAAAAATTTTTTAACTTTTACCCTTTTCTTTTTTAACGTTTTTTTAACTAGTTTTTCTAATATATATATTTTTTCTTTTTTATACTTTTCTTTATTCATTTTCTTTTTTTAATTCTTCTCTTATTTTTCTTTTTCTTTTTTTCTTTTTGAACCTCTTTTTATCCCCTTTCTCCCCCCCTCATGATTTGGGATCTCTTCTGATTTGGTTAAAGCATATTTTCCTGGGATTTTTGCCACCCTTTTGTTGGGGTTCCCTCGGAGGGGTGGAGGCGACCGGACCAGCCGGAGGCCCCTTCCTGGGGCTGAGCGGGATGGTGAGTGTCACGAACCCGGACGCACCAACGGACGACACCAGGCTTGGGGGATCTGTCGAAGCAGGATCTCACTTTATTGTGCGGGGGCACACCTTATATAGAGCAGCAGAAGGGAAGTGAGGACAGAGGAGGAAGAGCCAATAAGATCGGGCGAGAGGAGGAAGTGCCATAGGTTTCAGGAACCGAAACTGTGAAATTGGCGCCTGGTTGGCCGGAAGAGATGGCAAGCTGGCGCCATCTTTATTCTGGGCCGCACCCTGTGGAGGCACCTCTAGTTATGTGCCTTATATTTCCCCCTTTTGTTTTTTGTAGGCATGACTTCTGTCTTAGGTTGCCAGTGACAAGACAACAGGCTTACCCGTCATTGAGGGTCATACAGCATAGGTATGTCCTCTGTCTTAGGTTGCTCTGTGTCTCTCATTGGTCTTACCTGTCACTGAATATCATGCTGCTACGGGGGGGCATCTCCTTCAAGGCCTGTCTTAGGTTGCCCCAACCGATATGGGGTCTTACCCGTCATTGGCCAATAAAGATTAATGATAGATTTCTTCATCATGGGTGGCCAGTCTCTGGTAATGTACTTGAACATTCATTAACTGAATGGCTTCCATCCTTTTTTGTATAAATTGAGTTAGCTTATTGATAAGGCAGGGGCCAAAGGAAACGACAAGGAGCAGAATAAAGAGGGGGCCCAGAAGAGGGAGGAAGTATGGGAGAAGGCCACCGAAGCCGGTCCCGAACGGACTGTTCCACATCTCGCAATGCCTCTTCTCCAGGTCTTCTTGTAGTTTTCTAATTTTATCTTGAACTATGCCCGATTTGTTGGCATAGAAGCAGCATTCCTCCTGCAAAAACAAGCAGATGCCTCCCTTTTTGGCAGTTATTACTGCAGAAAACATCGTCAATGCATCCGAGATCTAGGTTAGAGGAATTATCAGCAAGGGGTGGCGCCCAAAGACAGGAGGTATTAGGGGAGAGGGGGGAAATATATATGTTGGGTCGGGGCGGTAGAAGCTGACATGATGAGGGGAGTAGGGATAATGAGATATTGTTGACTAAAATGGCCTGGGCCAGAAGAGGCCCATTCTTAAGGCATAGCCAGCAGTTCTGGGCGAGAGAGGGGTTGGAGGAGTTTATGAGAGTGAAGACAGTGTTTAGAATACTTTCAGTTTCGGGGTCAAGCTGTAGCACTCCCCGGTTCTCAGGTAAGATTAGGGGGTGATAGACAGGAGGAGGTTCTTGGCTCTTGATCATAATTTCAATCCTGCGCGATACAATTGCATTGCGGGTTTGACCTTGGGGCCCGCCCCCAGCAGATACTCCTATGGGCGCCACGGAGTTGAAGCAGACATCCTGCCCTGGGGTGCCTAACAAGGGGATGGCATCGAGTTGCTGCCGGCCCCCGTATCGCTGGGTGAGTTTGTCCCCCGCTTTGTGTACCAGTATGTTTTGTTATCAAAAGAGCATTGTTGGGCGGTGTCTGTGTAGCAAGCAGTGTGGAGTGAGGGATGGAATGTGGAGCATGGGCAAGGCCCAGGTTTTCCTTGTGATGTAGGGACGGTTCTGGGAGCATTCCAACAAACGTATGAATTTACGGCCCCAAGGCATTTATTTCCATCTAGAGATGTTAGTATAAGGGCAGTGAACTTATCTGAGCATGAGATTTTTGATCGGTTCCCTGTATTCCTCAGAGCAGGGCCTTGGCTTTACCTGGGTCGCCGAGTCCCGCAATAGTGACTTGTGCATGAGCCAGTAGGGTCAGGAGCATTGATAATATCATCTTTCGACTGTAGATCTGTGGGTCAGGTAGGGAGAAAAGGTTCCCCAGAGAGTTGTGGGCTCTCTGGGTCTGGGTTATTGTTGTTTTCTGGGGCTGGGAGGTATTTGATGTCTCGTGCGGGCACCCAAATAGGCTTCTTTTCTTCCGGGGGGAATATGCATCCAAACCCTCTACCTGTAGTGAGGAGGGGGTCAGGTCCCCTCCAATACCCAGTCAGGGGGTCTTTCCATCTGACCGATATTGAGGTATAAGGGGTTATGGCAGACCAGTGTCTTTGGAACGCTGTCAAATGATCGTATTTTGAAAAATTTAAAATATTAAGGGTGAACAGTGCCCTTTTGAGTTGATCATGTGGGGAAGGGATTCCCCCTTTTGTTTTTGTAATTGGTCTTTGAGGGTACGGTTTTGTCTTTCCACAATGGCTTGTCCTCGAGGGTTATAAGGAATGCCGGTGGAGTGGGAGATGTTACATTCTGAGAGGAAGGTTTTCTTGACCAAGTAGGTTAGCGGTGAGGCCAGGGGCCACTAGGGGGCGAATCTGTCCTCTGTTGCCATCTGGATCTACCCAACATAACGGGTTAGCAGTCTCATAAGAGCTGGACTGGCCTCCTACCCCCAGTAGGGGAGGGCCAGGGACAAGTTTCCAAGAAGGGGGGACTTCCTCTTGCCTGAGGACAGTGCGTTCAGCACCTGTATCAATGAGGCATTTAAAGGACTTGTCTCCGATGGTAAGACGCATTTTGGGGCGGAGGCCTGCGACCAAAGGAACTGTCCAATGAGCCTTGACAGGTGTTTTCCCCTTGTTTAACGGGGTTGGGGATTGCCCCGATTGGAGTTTAAAGGTTTGCCTTGGATATCAAACTTAGATCTACAATCCTTGGCCCAATGGAACCCCTTCCTACATTTAGGACATGGTGTTCGGGGCATATCAACAGGTTGTGGGGAGCTTGGTTTGCGCCCTAGGGGGCAGTTTCTCTTAAAATGCCCCTCTTGCCCACAGCCAAAGCACAGGTGGGGAAGGTTGGCCTGGTGGGGCTGCAATGATGCCTGCTGCATTACACACACTAGCGTCTCAAGGCTGTCCTGTTGATGCTCTCTTAAGGCTGCTGCCATAGCTCGTGCCTGATGTGATGTGGACCCAATGACTTTTGTAGGAATAACCCAGCGGTCCATAGATCTTTCTTTTAGGCCAGCACAGGCCATCTTATAATCTCGGGTCATTCCTTCCCATACTGCCATTCTGACGAAATGGTCTCTGAGATCCCCAGGGGGCATCTTTTTCTTAACGGATTTCTCCACCCAATCAATGAAAGAGGGCAAATCTTCATTAGTTTTTTGGTGTAACCCTGCTATTGGTGACTCAGAAGGCCCCTCCTCAAGTTTGCTCCAAGCCGCGAGTCCAGCGGCTCGGATCTGGTCCTGGTAAGGGGGGGGGATAGCTGCCTGTTGGGTTCCGGAGGCATACTGGCCATCAGTCCCAGCAAGCATTCCCATAGTTATAGGGATGGCTGGATTGGCTTGGGCATTTCTTTCTGCAATCTGCTGACATTCCTCTTTATAAAAGGCTGTCCACTTTATATATAGGGCCCCCGGAAGAATGGCCCTAGCTAGTGACCGCCAGTCAGCCGCCATACATGGGGAATGGGCCAGACCTCGGAGGATGGTTTCTGTCCAGGGGGCATTGGGCCCATCCTCCAACACTGCCCTTTTTGAGCTCCTTAAGGCCCCCAGGCTCCCATGGGTACCATGGAGCTGGACGGTTGCCTCCTGGGTTAACATTAACAGGGAAGAGAGAACAACTGGAGGGCTCAGGGGAGGTATGCTCTGGAGGGGGGGCAATAAGGAGGCGGAGGAGTGGGTGCTGACGGTTGAATAAAGGGGTTAGTGGAAGGGGGGCGCGCAGGGGGGCCCTCAGCCAGAGATCGGGGTTGGAGGTCCGGGGGCCAAGGAGCCGCGTCAAAGGGGTCTAGCGAGGGGTAGAACCTCTTTGGTTTAACAGGGGGGTCGTTTTTAGAAGAGGACTGCCCCATAACTTATGGGGGTACACTCACCTGTTGACCGATTGGCCCGTCAGCAAGAAGAGCGAGGTTCCTCACATGGGGCACCAGTTGTTGGGGTTCCCTCGGAGGGGTGGAGGTGACCGGACCAGCCGGAGGCCCCTTCCCGGGGCTGAGCGGGATGGCGAGTGTCGCGAACCTGGACGCACCAATGGACGACACCAGGCTCGGGGGATCTGTCGAAGCAGGATCTCACTTTATTGTGCGGGGGCACACCTTATATAGAGCAGCAGAAGGGAAGTGAGGACAGAGGGGGAAGAGCCAATAAGATCGGGCGAGAGGAGGAAGTGCCATAGGTTTCAGGATCCGAAACTGTGAAATTGGCGCCTTGTTGGCCGGAAGAGACGGCAAGCCGGCGCCATCTTTATTCTGGGCCGCACCCTGTGGAGGCACCTCTAGTTATGTGCCTTATACCCTTTTAGTATTTTACTTGCTCCTTCATATACTCTTAGCTGGACAAAATGACAAGGCAGAAAAATTCACCACAAAAAAAGAACAAGAGGCAGTACCGAAGGCTAGGGACCTAATCAATACAGACATTGGTAATATGTCAGATCTAGAGTTCAGAATGACAATTCTCAAGGTTCTAGCCGGGCTCGAAAAAGGCATGGAAGATAATAGAGAAACCCTCTCTAGAGATATAAAAGCCCTTTCTGGAGAAATAAAATAACTAAAATCTAACCAAGTTGAAATAAAAAAAGCTATTAATGAGGTGCAATCAAAAATGGAGGCTATCACTGCTAGGATAAATTAGGCAGAAGAAAGAATTAGTGATATAGAAGACCAAATGACGGAGAATAAAGAAGCTGAGCAAAAGAGGGACAAACAGCTACTGGACCAAGAGGGGAGAATTCGAGAGGTAAGTGACACCATAAGACGAAACAACAATAGAATAATTGGGATTCCAGAAGAAGAAGAAAGAGAGAGGGGAGCAGAAGGTATACAGGAGAGAATTATTGGGGAGAATTTCCCCAATATGGCAAAGGGAACGAGCATCAAAATTCAGGAGGTTCAGAGAATGCCCCTCAAAATCAATAGAATAGGCCCACACCCCGTCACCTAATAGTAAAATTTACAAGTCTCAGTGACAAAGAGAAAATCCTGAAATCAGCCCGGGAAAAGAAGTCTGTAACATACAGTGGTAAAAATATAAGATTGGCGGCAGACTTATCCACAGAGACCTGGCAGGCCAGAAAGAGCTGGCATGATATATTCAGAGCACTAAACGAGAAAAACATGCAGCCAAGAATACTATATCCAGCTAGGCTATCATTGAAAATAGAAGGAGAGATTAAAAGCTTCCAGGACAAACAAAAACTGAAAAAATTTGAAAAACCAAAACAGCTCTGCAGGAAATATTGAAAGGGTTCCTCTAAGCAAAGAGAGAGCCTACAAGTGGTAGATCAGAAAGGAACAGAGACCATATACAGTAACAGTCACCTTACAGGCAATACAATGACACTAAATTCATATCTCTCAATAGTTACCCTGAATGTTAATGGGCTAAATGCCCCAGTCAAAAGACACAGGGTATCAGAATGGATAAAAAAACAAAACCCATCTACATGTTGCCTCCAAGAAACTCATTTTAAGCCCGAAGACACCTCTAGATTTAAAGTGAGGGGGTGGAAAAGAATTTACCATGCTAAAGGACATCAGAAGAAAGCAGGAGTGGCAATCCTTATATCAGATCAAATAGATTTTAAGCCAAAGACTATAATAAGAGATGAGGAAGGACACTATATCATACTCAAAGAGTCTGTCCAACAAGAAGATCTAACAATTTTAAATATCTATGCCCCCAACATGGGAGCAGCCAACTATATAAACCAATTAATAACAAAATCAAAGAAACACATCAACAATAATACAATAATAGTAGGGGACATTAACACTCCCTTCACTGAAATGGACAGATCATCCAAGCAAAAGATCAGCAAGGAAATAAAGGCCTTAAACGACACACTGGACCAGATGGACATCACAGATATATTCAGAACATTTCATCCCAAAGCAACAGAATACACATTCTTCTCTAGTGCACATGGAACATTCTCCAGAATAGATCACATCCTCGGTCCTAAATCAGGACTCAACCGGTATGAAAAGATTGGGATCATTCCCTGCATATTTTCAGACCACAATGCTCTAAAGCTAGAACTCAACCACAAAAGGAAGTTTGGAAAGAACCCAAATACATGGAGACTAAACAGTATCCTTCTAAAGAATGAATGGGTCAACCGGGAAATTAAAGAAGAATTGAAAAAAATCATGGAAACAAATGATAATGAAAATACAACGGTTCAAAATCTGTGGGACACAACAAAGGCAGTCCTGAGAGGAAAATATATAGCGCTACAAGCCTTTCTCAAGAAACAAGAAAGGTCTCAGGTACACAACCTAACCCTACACCTAAAGGAGCTGGAGAAAGAACAAGAAAGAAACCCTAAGCCCAGCAGGAGAAGAGAAATCATAAAGATCAGAGCAGAAATCAATGAAATAGAAACCAAAAAAACAATAGAACAAATCAATGAAACTAGGAGCTGGTTCTTTGAAAGAATTACTAAAATTGATAAACCCTTGGCCAGAATTATCAAAAAGAAAAGAGAGACGACCCAAATAAATAGAATCATGAATGAAAGAGGAGAGATCACAACTAACATCAAAGAAATACAAACTATTATAAGAACATACTTTGAACAACTCTACGCCAAAATTTGACAATCTGGAAGAAATGGATGCATTCCTAGAAACATATAAACTACCACAACTGAGCCAGGAAGAAATAGAAAGCCTGAACAGACCCATAACCAGTAAGAAGATTGAAACAGTCATTAAAAATCTCCAAACAAACAAAAGCCCAGGGCCAGACGGCTTCCCAGGGGAATTCTACCAAATATTTAAAGAAGAACTAATTCCTATTCTCCTGAAACTGTTCCAAAAAATAGAAATGGAAGGAAAACTTCCAAACTCATTTTATGAGGCCAGCATCACTTTGATCCCAAAACCAGACAAGGATCCCATCAAAAAAGAGAGCTATAGACCAATATCCTTGATGAACACAGATGCGAAAATTATCACCAAAATACTAGCCAGTAGGATTCAACAGTACATTAAAAGGATTATTCACCACGACCAACTGGGATTTATTCCAGGTGTGTAAGGTTGGTTCAACATCCGCAAATCAGTCAATGTGATACAACACATCAATAAAAGAAAGAACAAGAACCATATGATACTCTCAATAGATGCTGAAAAAGATTTGACAGAGTACAGCATCCCTTCCTGATCAAAACTCTTCAAAGTGTAGGGATAGAGGGCACATACCTCAATATCATCAAAGCCATCTATGAAAAACCCACCGCAAATATCATTCTCAATGGAGAAAAACTGAAAGCTTTTCCGCTAAGGTCAGGAACACGGCAGGGATGTCCATATTCAACATAGTACTAGAAGTCCTAGCCTCAGCAATCAGACAACAAAAGGAAATTAAAGGCATCCAAATTGGCAAAGAAGAAGTCAAATTATCACTCTTCACAGATGATATGATACTATATGTGGAAAACCCAAAAGACTCCACTCCAAAACTGCTAGAACTTGTACAGGAATTTAGTCAAGTGTCAGGATATAAAATCAATGCACAGAAATCAGTTGCATTTCTCTACACCAACAACAAGACAGAAGAAAGAGAAATTAAGGAGTCAATCCCATTTACAATTGCACCCCAAACCTTAAGATACCTAGGAATAAACCTAACCAAAGAGGTACAGAATCTACACTCAGAAAACTATAAAGTACTCATGAAAGAAATTGAGGAAGACACAAAGAAATGGAAAAATGTTCCATGCTCCTGGATTGGAAGAATAAATATTGTGAAAATGTCTATGCTACCTAAAGCAATCTACCCATTTAATGCAATTCCTATCAAAGTACCATCCATCTTTTTCAAAGAAATGGAACAAATAATTCTAAAATTTATATGGAACCAGAAAAGACCTCGAATAGCCAAAGGGATATTGAAAAAGAAAGCCAAAGTTGGTGGCATCACAATTCCGGACTTCAAGCTCTATTACAAAGCTGTCATCATCAAGACAGCATGGTACTGGCACAAAAACAGACACACAGATCAATGGAACAGAATAGGGAGCCCAGAAATAGACCCTCAACTCTATGGTCATCTAATCTTTGACAACACAGGAAAGAATGTCCAATGGAAAAATGATAGGCTCTTTAATAAATGGACAGCCACGTGCAATTTTAATAAAATTGGACAGCCACGTGCAGAAAAATGAATTTGGACCATTTCCTTACAGCACACAGGAAAATAGACTCAAAATGGATGAAGGACCTCAATGTGAGAAAGGAATCCATCAAAATCCTTAAGGAGAACACAGGCAGCAACCTCTTTGACCTCAGCCGCAGCAACATCTTCCTAGGAACATCGCCAAAGGCAAGGGAAGCAAGGGCAAAAATGAACTATTGGGATTTCATCAAGATCAAAAGCTTTTGCACAGCAAAGGAAACAGTTAACAAAATCAAAAGACAACTGACAGAATGGGAGAAGATATTTGCAAACGACATATCAGATAAAAGACTAGTGTCCGAAATCTATAAAGAACTTAGCAAACTCAACACCCAAAGAACAAATAATCCAATCAAGAAATGGGCAGAGGACATGAACAGACATTTCTGCAAAGAAGACATCCAGATGGCCAACAGATACATGAAAAAGTGCTCCACATCACTCGGCATCAGGGAAATACAAATCAAAACCACAATGAGATATCACCTCACACCAGTCAGAATGGCTAAAATCAACAAGTCAGGAAATGACAGATGCTGGTGAGGATGCGGAGAAAGGGGAACACTCCTACACTGTTGGTGGGAATGCAAGCTGGTGCAACCACTCTGGAAAACAGCATGGAGGTTCCCCAAAATGTTGAAAATAAAACTGCCCTATGACCTAGCAATTGCACTACTGGGTATTTACCCTAAAGATACAAACGTAGTGATCCGAAGGGGCACGTGCACCCAAATGTTTATAGCAGCAATGTCTACAATAGCCAAACTATGGAAAGAACCTAGATGTCCATCAACAGATGAATGGATCAAGAAGATGTGGTATATATACACAATGGAATACTATGCAGCCATCAAAAGAAATGAAATCTTGCCATTTGCGACAACATGGATGGAACTAGAGCGTATCATGCTTGGCGAAATAAGTCAAGCAGGGAAAGACAACTATCATATGATCTCCCTGATATGAGGTAGTGGTGAAGCAACATGGGGGCTTAAGTGGGTAGGAGAAGAATCAATGAAACAAGATGGGATTGGGAGGGAGACAAACCATAAGTGACTCTTAATCTCACAAAACAAACTGAGGGTTGCTGGGGGGAGGGGGGTTGGGAGAAGGGGGGTGGGGTTATGGACATTGGGGAGGGTATGTGCTTTGGTGAGTGCTGTGAAGTGTGTAAACCTGGCGATTCATAGACCTGTACCCCTGGGGATAAAAAAAATATATGTTTATAAAAAATAAAAAATTAAAAAAAAAACTCATGATGTACTGTATGATGACTAACATGACATAATAAAAAAAAAGTACGTTTTCTTTAGATAACATATAGTTGAGTCTTGCTTTTTTATCCCATTTGATCATCTCTGTCCTTTAACGGGCATATTAAACTACTAACACTTAGACGGGATTATTGATATGATTGGATTAAGATCTGTTAGTTTGCTAGCTGTCTTTTATTTGTTCCATTTGTTCTTGTGATTTTTCCTCCTTTCCTGATTTTTCTGGCTTAACTGAGCATGTTTGTGGTGGTTACATTATATAAATTGTAGTAATTTATAAAATATGTATAAAACGCATATTTATAAATTTATGATTTATAAATATGCATAAAATACATGTTTATAATTTATAAAATTATATAAATTATAAATTATAAAAATTATAAACAAATTTATAATTTATAAATATGCATAAAATACATGTTTATAAATTATATACATGTATTTTATGCATATTTATAAATCATAAATTTCTCAATAAAATATGTGTAAATATGTATTTTATACATATTTATAAATTTATAATTTATAAAATATGTATCTAGTTTCAAATAATATTATACTATTTGCATGTAGTATAAGACTCTTACATTGCCTGTCCTACTATAGTCTGAACGTTTTTGTGTTTCTTCTCAGATTCATATTTTGAAATTCTAGCATCCAACGTGAATGCATTTGGAGGTGGAGCCTTTGGTAGCGTCCTTGGTCATGAGGGTGAACCCCTCATGAATGGGACTAGTTTTCTTATAAAAGAGACCCAACAGAGTCCCCTAGCCCCTTCTGCGTTGTGAAGGCAGAATGAGAAGTCTGTGATCTCAAAGAGAGTTCTCACCTAATCATGTTGGCACCCTCATCTCAGACTTTCAGTCTTCAGAACATTAAGAAATAATTTTTGTTATTTGCAAGCTACCCAGCCTGTGGCATTTTGTGATAGCAGCCCAAACAGACTAAGACAAATCCTTTGTGCCATCTGTCATACAATGTACTTTTACATAGGCTATAAACACACAGTACACTGATAGAACTTTTGCTTTAAACAGATAAGAGATGTAATTAAAAGTAAATGTTTTATTTTACATATATTTATTCCATTTCAAGTGCTCTGCATTTCTTTGTGTGGATACTGGTTTCTGGCTATATCAACTTCCTTCTGTCTGAAGAACTTCCTTTCTCATTACTTGTAGAGTAAATCTACTGACAATGAGTGTCCTCAGTATTCGTCTGTCTGAGAAAGTCTTGACCTTTGAGGGATATTTTTGGTGAGTATAGAACCACACTGTTGCAGTGTTTTTCCTTAGCACTTAAAAAACTCATGGTTTCTGATGAGAATTGGTGATAATTTTTTTTTCAATTTATTTATTTATTTATTTTCAAAATAACAGTATTCACTGTTTTTGCACCACACCCAGTGCTCCATGCAATCTGTGCCTTCTATAATACCCACCACCTGGTACCCCGAACTCCCACCCTCCACCCCTTCAAACTCCTCAGATTGTTTTTCAGAGTCCATAGTCTCTCATGGTTAACCTCCCTTTCCAATTTCCCTCAACTCCCTTCTCCTCTCCAACTCTGCTTGTCCTCCATGCTATTTGTTATGCTCCACAAATAAGTGAAACCATATGATAATTGACTCTCCTTGCTTGGCTTATTTCACTCAGCATAACCTCTTCCAGTCCCGTCCATGTTGCTACAAAAGTTGGGTATTCATCTTTTCTGATGGAGGCATAATACTCCATAGTGTATATGGACCACATCTTCCTTATCCATTCATCCATTGAAGAGCATCTTGGTTCTTTCCACAGTTTGATGACCGTGGCCATTGCTGCTATAAACATTGAGGTACAGATGGCCCTTCTTTTCATGACATCTGTATCTTTGGGGTAAATACCCAGTAGTGTAATTGCAGGGTCATAGGGAAGTTTTATTTTTAATTTCCTGAGGAATCTCCACACTGTTTTCCAAAGAGGCTGCACCAACTTGCTTTCCCACCAACAGTATAATTGCCTGAGGAATCTCCACACTGTTTTCCAAAGAGGCTGCACCAACTTGCATTCCCACCAACAGTATAAGAGGGTTCCCCTTTCTCCACATCCCCTCCAACACATGTTGTTTCATGTCTTGCTAATTTTGGCCATTCTAACTGGTGTAAGGTGATATTTCAATGTGGTTTTTATTTGAATCTCCCTGATGGCTAGTGATGATGAACATTTTTTCATGTGTCTGATAGCCATTTGTGTGTCTTCATTGGAGAAGTGTCTGTCCATATCTTCTGCCCATTTTTTGATATGATTGTCTGTTTTGTGTGTGTTGAGTTTGAGGTGTTCTTCATAGATCCTGGATATCAACCTTTTGTCTGTACTGTCATTTGCAAATACCTTCTCCCATTTCGTGGGTTGCCTTTTTGTTTTGTTGACTGTTTCCTTTGCTGTGCAGAAGCTTTTGATTTTGATGAAGTCCCAAAAGTTCATTTTCGCTTTTGTTTCCTTTGCCTTTGGAGACATATCTTGAAAGAAGTTGCTGTGGCTGATATCAAAGAGGTTACTGCCTATGTTCTCCTCTAGGGTTCTGATGGATTCCTGTCTCACATTGAGTTCTTTTATCCATTTCGAGTTTATCTTTGTATATTGTGTAAGAGAATGGTGGAGTTTCATTCTTCCACATATAGCTGTCCGGTTTTCCCAGCACCATTTATTGAAGAGACTGTCTTTTTTCCACTGTATATTTTTTCTTGTTTTGTCAAAGATTATTTGACCATAGAGTTGAGTGTCAATATCTGGTCTCTCTACTCTGTTCCACTGGCCTATGTGTCTGTTTTTATGCCAGTACCATGCTGTCTTGGTGATCACAGCTTTGTAGTAAAGCTTGAAATCAGGTAATGTGATGCCCCCAGTTTTATTTTTGTTTTTTATATTTTGATGTGTTTTAATCCATTCCTGATTAAAACGCTTCAAAGTATAGGGATATAGGGAACATTCCTGAACTTCATCAAATCTATCTATGAAAGTCCCACAGCAAATATCATCCTCAATGGGAAAAAAGCTTGCAGCCTTCCTGTTGAGATCAGGAACACAACAAGGATGCCTACTCTCACCACTCTTGTTCAACATAGTATTAGAAGTCCCAGCAACAGCAATCAGACAATAAAGATAAATAAAAGGTATCCACATTGGCAATGAAAAAGTCAAACTCTCTCTCTTCGCAGATGACATGATTCTTTATATGGAAAAGCCAAATGACTCCACCCCCTAGAACTCATACAACAATTCAGTAACGTGGCAGGATACAAAGTCAATGTACAGAAATCAGTGGCTTTCTTATACATCAACAACGAAAATACAGAAAGGGAAATTAGAGAATCAATTCCATTTACTATAGCACCAAGAACCATAAGATACCTGGGAATAAACCTAACCAAAGAGGTAAAGGATCTGTGCTCGAGGAACTACAGAACACTCATGAAAGAAATTGAAGAAGACACAAAAAGATGGAAGACCATTCCATGCTCTTGGATCAGAAGAATAAACATTGTTAAAATGTCTATACTGCCTACAGCAATCTATACTTTCAATGCCATTCCCATCAAAATTCCACCGTTATTTTTCAAAGAATTGGTGATAATTCTTATCATTGTTCTTTATAGGTGACTTGTCTTTTTTTTCTTGGGTTGCTTTCAAGATTTTGTTTTTGTCTTTGGTTTTCAGAATTTCAACTATGATATGTGTAGGTGTGTTTTCTTTTTTCATTTTTCCTTTTTAGGTATAGATTTATCCTCCTTGGTATTCTCTGAGCTTCTTGGATCTGTGGTTTGGTAACTGTCTCTTTCCTCTTAAGATTGGGAGTAAGGCAAGAATGTATGTTGTTACCACTCCTATTCATCATTATACTGGAAGTCCTAGCTAGATCTTCAAGGCAGGAAAAACAAAAAACATACAGATCAGAAAGGAAGAATAAAAATGTCCCTATTTCAGATGACATAATTGTCTTTGTAGAAAATCTTGCGAAGAAAAATTCCTAGAATGTAATAGAGTTCTGCAAGTTTGCAGGATACAAAGACAACCCTCAAAAATCAATTGTACTTCTATATACTAGCAATGAACAATTGAAAACTGAAATTGTGAAGAATAACATCCTTTATAATGGTTTCCCCAAAATGAAATACACTGTAAATCTAACAACAACTAATGTAAGATCTCTGTATTGAAACACAAAATGCTGGAGAAAGAAATCAAAGAAGACCTAAATAAGTGGAGACATATACTGTAGTCATGATTTGGAAGACTCAACATAGTAAAGATGTCAATTCTCCCAAAATGATCTACATATTTAAAGGAATTTAAATAAAAATTCAAGTAGGAGTTTTAGGGATATCGACAAGCTGATTCTAAAATTTGTATACAAAGACAAAGGCACTAAAATCGCCAAAATAACTTGAAAAAGTAAAATGATGTTAAAGGAATTACACTACCCTATTTTAAGAATTAATATAAAACTAGTCTAATCAAAACAGTACAGTATTGGTAAAGCAATATCCTCAAAGATCCACCAGATAGAACAGAGAGTTTAGGACTATGCCTGCACATATACAGCCAATTGATTTTTAACAGAAGTGCAAAGACAATTCAATGGAGTTATATTATTCTTTTCAACAGATGACACTGGAAAAACTGGATCTCATGCACAAAATAATTAAACTTGACCAAAACTTTGCACTTAATAGAAAAATTATCTTAAAGTATATCACAGATCTAAATGTACAATATAGAACTATCAGTCTTTTAGAATAAGATACAGGAGAAAATCTTCATAATTTGGGATAACGCAAAGAGTTCTTCGACATGATCCATTTTTAAAAATATTTTAAAAAATTTTAATTACAGTATAGTTAACATACAGTGTTATGTTAGTTTTATGTATACAAGATAGTGATTCAACAATTGTGTACATCATGCAGTGCTTAGCACACATGTATTCTTTAAATTGCCATAGACATGTACCCCTGGGGATAAAAATATAAAGTTAAAAGATCCAATAAAAAAAATTAAAAAAAAAAAAAAAAAAAAAAAAAAAAAAAAAAAAAAAAAAAAAAACTGATATATCTGACATCATCATCATCAAAAAGAAGATGCTGTGAAAGACACTTGAAAGAATGGGAAACCTGGTAGCACTAAATGCCATCAACAATCATTGCGTCTGGAACACTCACACCTCATAGGAGGAGAAAAAAATGATATAATCCTTAGAAAATAGTTTTAGAGTATCATAAAGTTAACTATACCCTTACCATATGATGCAGCAATTCTTTTTTCTTTTTTGAAAGATTTTATTTACTTATGAGAGAGGGGGAGAGAGAGTGCATGCACACATGAGCTAGGGGAGGGGAAGAGGGAGAAGCAGAATCCTTGCTGAGTTAGGACCCTGATGTGGGGCTCAATCCCAGGACTGGGATCATGACCTGAGCTGATGGCAGACACTTACTGGACTGAGCTACCTAAGCACTTCTGACCTAGCAATCCTAGGCCTAGGTGTTTCCCAGGAGAATTGAAAACATATTCTCAAAAAGACTCATACAAGAATGTTCATAGCATTGCTCGTGATAGACAAAATCTTTAAATAACCCAAATATCTACCAACAGTAAAATGAATAAGTACATGGCTCTGTTTATCTGATGTTTAAGGACAGATAAAGCTCGTCTATTGGGACAGAATATTGGTGCTTATGATGGGTAGGGAATATCCAGAAGGAAGCACATGGAAACTGTCTGGGATGACAGACATGTCCTATATCCAGACCACCTTGGCAGTGCTTTCAAATTCCCTCCTACTCCATATGTTCTTTTATAATGTGACTTCGCTACTATCCTGCCATAAGGCTTCTCTTCTCACTGAATGTGGTCTAGTGCTGTGACCTTTCCTGACCAACCAGATGAAGAGGTGATTCTGGCCCTTCTTTTCTAGGTTTCAAGGATATTTGACTGTGAAAATTTGAGCCATCAGCTTCTTTTCATAATACCTGAATTTTAGTCTTCAACACATGAAATTTCAATTTGTAAGACTTCAAATAAATGAGTTGCAGAAAATAAAATGTGTTACTGTGCTTGTGGCTTAGTTTCCAAAAAAAGAAAAGTGAAAATTTACCTTACCCGGGAAAACTGTCACAAATAAGAACCAAAGAAAGGGTTGCCTATTACTGTAACTTTCAAGCAACTTTCAAGGCTGGACCTTAATGGAGCATCACTCTAGTCTTGGCGTCTCAGAACACTCTGTGGAGCCCAGCTGCCCAAAGGGCCACACGAAGAAGAGAACTGAGGCCTAGGTCAGTAGGTTCAGCCAGTAGTGGGTCCCTATTGCCAGGATATTTAGACTTTCTAGCCATCCCAGTCACTGACTGACACCATGTGAAGCAGAACTCTCTGGTCAATTTCTTGAAAAATAATAAATTGTTCTTAAGTTATTCAGTTTGGGAACAATTTGTTTTGCATCAGTCAATAACCGAAACTTCTGGGCTACTAGTTACATGGGCATGGACATTTGGCAAAAGTCATGGATTATATACTTATATTCTCAGCATTTTACTGTGCATTAACTGAATCTCAAAAAGAAAAAAAAACACTTACAAGCAAAAGTAAAACATAAGTGTATTAACTAATCATGAAAAATCAATACCAATCATCGTTAAGAAATTTAAAGTCACTGTTATTAAAATCGGGAGCTGGAGGGGTGCCTGGGTGGCTCAGTAGGTTAAAGCCTCTGCCTTTGGCTCAGGTCATGATCTGAGGGTCCTGGGATTGAGGCCCACATTGGGCTCTCTGCTCAGCGGGGAGTCTGCTTCCCCCTCTCTCTCTCTGCCTGCCTCTCTGCCTACTTGTGATCTGTCTGTCAAATAAATAAATAAAATCTTTTAAAAAAATCAGGAGCTGGAAAGGGGTGTTGTATGACTTAAAATCACTTTCAAGATTTTAGCTAATTCAATATATAAGAAATTAATATGTGTATGTTTCAGAAAAGAAGAGAAAGAATAATGTTATCACTTTGTTAAAATTGCATACCTAGAAAAATTCAGGGACTCTAACGATACAGTAAGGTGAGCGAATTAGCTAGCGATCCCCAAGTGCTAGTGGCTTTCTCTGCATAAACAACACTAAGTTAGAAATGGAAATAAAAAGATCCAATTCTCAGTAGCAACAAAAACATACAATAACTTGCAAAGGTACAAAAACCAAATGAAGAAAATCACAAAACTTCTTTGAAAATAAAATATAAAATGAGATATGTTATATACCTGGTTGGGAAAATGTAGTAAGAAAATGTTAATCTTTCCAAACTATATGTGTATACACACAAACACTCTTCCAGTAAGAATCCCAACCTTTTAAAATTAACTCATTCAAATGACTTGACTACTCACAAGGAAGAGTAGCTATGATACTCTTAAGAAGTGAAATGATTGCATGTTTGCTTTATCAGTCATTAAAATGTGCTGTATAAAACTTACTGAAATTGGTAGGGCAGAACAGAATCCATACATGAATCTGAGAATGTAGGACAACTGATTTATGATGAAATTGACCTTTAAATTCCAGTGTTTATTCAGTATAAATGCTGGCCTAGGTTTTTGTTTGTTTGTTTGTTTTTTATCAAAAAGTATTGCATAGGGCACCTGTGTGGCTCAGTTGGTTGGGCGACTGCCTTCAGCTCAGGTCATGGTCCTGGAGTCCCAGGATCAAGTCCCGCATTGGGCTCCCTGCTCAGTGGGGAGTCTGCTTCTCCCTCTGACATTCTCCCCTCTCATGCTCTCTCTCTCTCTCAAGTAAATGAATAAAATCTTAAAAAAAAAAAGTATTGCATGGAGCACTTGGTGTGGTACATAAACAATGAATTCTGGAACACTGAAAGAAATTTAAGAAAAAAAAATTTAAAAAAAGAATGCCATATTAGTATTCCTGATCTCCACATACATCAAAGTATATTCTTGATAGGTAAAAATTTCAAATTCTTGAAAGCTCTTTTAGTTAGGGGAGGCTTATCAAGGGCGCGCACACACACACACACACACACACACACACATATTTTCTTGATAGTTTTTTTTTTTTTTAATGTGTACATTGAGAGGAACTCAGGGTTTCACAGTGCTACTTCTGAAGACTGTGCTGGGAACAGAATAAGAAATGTTGGCTCTGTGAACATATGGACAGATACATGCTAACACAATGAACTTATTTTTTTAAAGAGTTTATTTATTTATTTATATATTTGACAGAGAAAGTAGGAGAACACAAGCAGGGAGAACAGAAGAAAGAGAGGGAGAAGCAGACTCCCCGCTGAGTAGGGAGCCTGATGCAGGGCTCGATCCCAGGACCCTGGGATCATTACCCGAGCCAAAGGCGGATGCCTAACCATCTGAGCCACCCAGGTGCCCCTATACAATGAACTTATGTCTAAACTTTCTCTCTCCAGTATGTATAGGCTGCTACTGTGGGGAGGTCAAGGAAGGGGCTGGGAAAGGCAGTAAGGGGATAGGGATGCCAACACATGCCAACACAAGCAGGAGGCACACAGTCTGAAGTAAAGAGAAGAATGGGACACTTATTGCCATCCTTTGTCTTTTCTGCACTTGCCAATTAAAACTGATAGGCAACCACGATAAAATGGAAGTTTCTGAGCATTTGGTGCTTGTCCTTAGTTTGTAGCACAGATGGTGCATTTCATGTATTAAACTGAAGTAGTCACAAAGGCTTTGACTTTGAAGGTCTGTAGATCAGTGTGAAATACTTTGCTTTTTCCACTGTCACCCTTGGTGGACAAACAGGTGGCTGAGATGCAAGGTGTCTGTGGCTTTCTTCTTGGTTGAGGGTAAGCTTGTTCAGCCACAGTTTGACGGCTGTTATTATTATATCTTATTTCATCTAGGATTCCATCAGCTCTCAGTCATAGCATTATTTTCAGTACCGCTAAAAAAAGAAAGAAAACACTGCCAACAATCTAAGGCACAGCCTCACCAATGCATGGATTGGGTGGACTAGCTTTTTGGTACTTTGGAATGCCTTTCTTAAGTTCTGAGGGATTTGGCATTCCTTCCTCCTTTAGTTGCATTGTGTTGGGAGCTGATATGCCATTCTTGTGCATTGATCTCAATAACAAAATGTACCACGATTTTTTCCACCTGTGGATTTCCAAAGCACTCGGTTACTGCTTTGAAGGAAATGCGAGATTGCAATCATTCCTTTGACAACAAATACTTGCTGGTTAATATAAAATATATACGCCACTGCTCCATTTCCATGCCTTTCTATAAACGTAATGACTTTCTTATTTGATTGCCAGATCATAGTGAAATCTTTCTGAAGATCTTTTCAAAAACAGATTCAGTATCTGTGGCTCTGACAACGCATATAATTCAGTTGATGCCACAGCGTTGTGAACAGCCAAGGCGGAGTTGGTTTCTGATAACTACAGTGGTTCCAGCTGGCAGACAGTGTTTGGGAGACATATCCTGATTTCACAAATGTGAAACCATGAAGGAAAAAGTGATATGCTTCAGAATCAAAGAAATACCTTAGATCAGCTTCATTTTAAGTTTTGCTTTTTTTACCTAAGAACTCTTACAACAGCTCTGCCTCCACAAACATCCCTGTCACCTGGCCCATGTGTGTGCACCCCTGAGAGACAGCATTAGTTCAGGGACAGTGATGGCTCAAGCAGAAGCCTCCTGCCCTCAGCAGCAGATCACTGGCCTGAACATACATCCTATAGTCATTGATCTTCATGCTGGAGAAAGGAGCTGCCTTCTTTGGGCTTTGCAGAGCAATAAGAAACAATATCTTTTTCGTGTGGGTTTAAAAAAGGGAAATTATTTATGAAGGTCCAAAATGTAACTGCATAGGATTCTAAGGGCTGAAAGTGAAGACCTCCAGGCTCATGGGACAGAGCCTGTGAGGTCAGAACTTGGGGTCTCTAACTCTTGGCCCCTAGGCCTCTCCTATTCTTCTTCTTCCCCATCATAGACACTCACTAGAGTACTCGATGACTATGGCTCTGGCCCACCACAGCAGCAGCATGGGCCCAGATCTATATGACTCAGGGTCTGATCATAGCATCTGAGTTTTATAATGCACATTGTGGAAGAGAAACCTGTTAGACTCCACCCAGCCCAGCGGTGTGCCCTCTACCCCAGCTTTCCCCACCTCCAGGCTCGATGTCCATCTTTATTCAACTATGGCCAACTGCAGTGGGACCTGTGGATGTGATCACTTCTCCCACCAGATATACCACGATGTGGGCAGAGAAATAACAACTGGCTTATCTGGGACAGGAACAGTGCAGCTTCTAATCCCCATTAGACCCTCTGAAAGATACCACATGGGCCCGGTTTCATAATCTGTTAACTCACTCAAAGAAAATTCAACTTCCATAGGAGCCTACTGTGGTGACCAGGCCATGTCTGGCTCACCAGTTATGACAGAGGAAGAGGAAAAGGGTCTAATTTCTGGTTTTGGTGTTGCTACTTTTGTTTGCTCTAGCCCTACATAAACCTATCAAACATAGGACACCTTTCCTATGAATGAAAAAGTCATCTAAGTATGTCATCTAGTCCACCTGTGGAGACTCCCTCTGGAGTTCTGTGCTCCCAGAAGTGGTAAACAGTGAGAAAGCAAGATGAGTGTGTGAGGGTGGGAGGTGGGGTAGAATTCCATGGGTAGGCACATGGGTTGATGTACTTTATGGCAGAATATTTCTTTTTAAGGATTCATCACGAGTTTTCTTCCAATGAGCACATTTGCAGGGTGAGTGCAATCACAGGCTGAATGCAGCTTCTACCCAGCCCTGGTATTGCCTGAAGGCAGATGTCCTCATAAGTAGGACACCAGCCTTACAGAGAGAAGTCACTTCTATCATAAACCTAGGTTATGACCTTGGTTAGTGTCCTAGATGCATCCACACTTCTAACTTCCCCTTTATGAAATGTGGGGGAAATGGTGGCTTCTGGCCTAGCTAGCAGGATCCTTGCTGACAAAGAATGCTGCATTGGGGAAACAAAGGTGCTCACGCAATTATCAATGGTATTCAAAGTTGTCTTGGCTGAGAGCCCTGCCTATTACAGGATTTCTGCCTTGGGTGCCCAAGGCTTTCTCTGCCCAAAGACTGTTTGAAACTGACAGTACTGTATGTTCTATTGCTGGAAGAGGCAGAAGAGAAGAGGCAGGCTCTCTGTCCCAATAGACCCAAGAGACAGCCACGTGTTTCCTGCAGATGCTCCCTATCAGAGAGGCACCATCTTCACATCAAGGAAGAAGAGATCTACTGACACCTTCTCCCCCTGTCAACTCTCCTGTCTCTGCTCTTTGTATGGAACTGCCTTATTTCTTTGGTGGTGATAGAGTCCCAGGAAGTGTCCACAAAGCAGAATGACGGCTGATGTGAAGGTAACAGTGGACAAAGACAAACACCAAATACCCTTTTCTGAAGATGACTGGTGTGTATAAACATAGAAACCACACCAATTCTTCAATGGAGGCTGAATTGGAGAAAGCCTGGGTTATTCCCTACCATCAGATGGTCACTGGCTGGACGGCTTGATGAGAAATCCAGAGGCAGTAACCACAAACAGGAGTTTAAGGGTTTGGGCCTCCCTCGTGGTGGGAAGATGTCTCTTGGCTAAGTCACTGAAAACAAGCTTCTCAAAAGCCTGGGCTGAGTTTGTGAAAGTAAAGCAAGTTGTCAGGGTCATCACCATTCCTCTGGTGGCAGAGAACTTCAGGGCCGGGCCCTTCATAACTCTGAAATGTTACTCTGAGGGGACGAGAGGCCTCATAGCCTCAAGGACATCTTACACACCGTGGTTCATCTCCATACATCTCAGCCTCTCACAAAGATTTGGAGGTAGTTGGAGAAGCACAGGTAACACAAAAGAATACAAAGAAAATTTAATAAGGAATAAGAGTGAAAGAGACTAAGAGCAAAGGAAAATAACAGGGAAGAAATGTGGGGCTGATGGGAAGGAACCAGGCCTTTGTGCATTTTCCCTGGTGATGAAAGATTACACGTCGGGGCATTTAATGGCTCTCTTTTGTGACCCCAGGGACTGGAAGAGATCAGTTCTGGATTGTGAGTAGGGTCTGTTCTCTCTCCTCTGTTCTCAAGTGACCTGACCCCTTCTCACCACCCGGAGAAAGCCGCCTTATATAAACATCAGAACAGGAGGGTCAGAGTCAGAGGGCTGACCAGGATGCAGGAACCCAGAATCCTAGTGGGGGTCTAGTGGGGACCAAGGCCAGGGGAACATGATCCCAGCTATCCCCTCCTACTGTCCTGCCTCCCATCATCCATGTTCCTTCTCTGACACAGCTGTGGCTGCTGGTGTCACAGGGTGGGAGGGCGTGGAGGCAGCCCATTAGAGGCCGAACTCTTTAAAACATAACAATGTGGGGTGCCTGGGTGGCTCAGTGGGTTAAAGCCTCTGCCTTTGGCTCAGGTCATGATCCCAGAGTCCTGGGATCGAGCCCCACATCGGGCTCTCTGCTCGGCAGGGAGCCTGCTTCCTCCTCTCTCTCTCTGCCTGCCTCTCTGCCTACTTGTGATCTCTGTCTGTCAAATAAATAAATAAAATCTTTAAAAAAAAAAAAATAAATAAATAAATAAATAAAACATAACAATGTGACATGGAACAAATTTGTTAGTATTCTCAAACCTATTACAGATGAAGCTAACATGACTTCTTAAGAAGATCCAAATCAGGGGAGCCTGGGTGACTCAGTCATTAGGCATATGACTTTGGCTCAGGTCATGGTCTCAGGGTTCTGGAATGGAGCCCTGCCATCAGGCTCCCTGCTTAATGGGAGGCCTGCTTCTCCCTCTCCCGCTCCTCCTACTTGTGTCTCACTGTCCCTATGTCAAATAAATAATTAAAATCTTAAAAAAAAAAAAAAAAAGGAAGATCCATGTCAGCCATGGGGCACCTGGGTGGCTTAGTCCATTTGTGCCTTCAGCTCAGGTCATGATCCCACCCAGTGTCCTGCATCAGGCTCCCTGCTCAGTGGGAAGTCTGTTTCTCCATCTCCCAATCCCCATGCTTGTGCACTCGCTCTCTCTCTCTCTCTCTGTCAAATAAATAAAACCTTAAAAAAAGATCGATATCCTTTGAGTTAAATAAGCTAACGTACATTAACTTATTTACATTAACTTGTTTACAAGGAACTAGTGAGTTAGTTGAAACAGAATCTAAACACGGAAACTCCTGGGTGACTGGAAAGTTGGCACCTAGGTTCTGGACCACAACAGTGAGTAAGATCTCTAGAGAAGCTGTGTTCCATGGGGGTTAGTGGTTGGAGTATGGGAGAGAAGTCTCTTTCCTTGATTTTGGGTAAGCTTCCAATCTTCCTGTAGGATCAGGTTCTTCCTCTGAAAAGGGGGAATACAGCAGTACCCTCTTATCTGCAGGGGATACCCACTGGATGCCTGAAACTGAATGGTGCTGATCCCTACGCATACTTTTTCCCTCTATGTACATATGTATGATAAAGTTTAATTTATAAATAAGGCATGGGGGCACCTGGGTGGCTCAGTGGGTTAAAGCCTCTGCCTTCGGCTCATGTCATGATTCCAGGGTTCTGGGATCAAGCCCCGCATTGGGCTCTCTGCTCAGTGGGGAGCCTGCTCCCCCCTCCCTCTGCCTGCCTCTCTGCCTACTTGTGATCTGTCAAATAAATAAATAAAATCTTAAAAAAAAAATAAATGAGGCATGGTAAGAGAATAACAACAATAACTAATAATAAAATGGAATAATTTTAACAGACTACCATAAAAGTTACATGAACATGGTCTCTCTTTCTCCCTCCCAAAATATCTTACTGTGTTGTATTCAGCCTTCTTCTTGTGAAGATGTGACCAGTGAGTGCCTGCCTGATGAGGCGAAGCAAGGTGAGTGACGTAGACAGTGCAACGAAGTGTTAGGCTGCTACTGACCTTCCGATGATCCCTCAGGAGAACAATCATCTGCTTCTGGACCAACTCGACAGCGAGTTACTGAAACCCCAGATAAGGAGGGACTACTGTAATCATGGTTATGATCTTTGTGATTGTTGGGGGACTAAAAGGCCTGAGGTATGAAAGGCATTTAGAACTCTGGTTGTCATGGTAAACGCCCAGTGATCATAAACTACTGCTACTGCGTTACTTGACATTGATTTTTAAAAAGTTTTTATTTAAATTCTAGTCAGTTAACATATGGTGTAATATCGGTTTCAGGAGTAGAATTCAGTGATTCATCACTTACATACAACACCCAGTGCTCATCACAAGTGCCCTCCTTAATGCTCATCACCCATCTAGCCCATCCCTCACCCACCTCCTCTCCAACAACTCTGTTAGTTCTCTATCCTTGAGTCTCTTATGGTTTGCTTTCCTTTCTTTTTCCCCTCCTTTTCCATATGGTCATCTGTTTTGTTTCTTAAATTCTACATGCAAGTGAAATCATATTATAATTGTCTTTCTCTGACTTATTTCGTTTAGCGTAATACCCTTTACTTCCATCTACGTCATTGCAAATTGCCAACTGATATTAATAAGACAGTAACATTGACTTCCAGGAAATCATTACTAATTCTTTGTGGTGGAAGAAGATGTTTTATATCCCCCCTTGCATGAGGGATGAGCACTGTTGTCAGGAGCAGACTGAGGAAAGCCATATTCTCAGAGACCTGGCAACAGTTTTAGTTGGAAACTGAACTAATAGTACTCCTATTTCACTTTGCCTCATTGAGGAGACAATTGTGGCTGAGGGAAAGCACAGTATGGAAGAAGAGGTCTACCGGACACCTTCTCGCCCTGTCAACTCTCCTATCTCTCCTTTTCATATGGAAGTGCCTTATTTCCTCGGTGGTGATGGGGTCCCAGGAAGTTTCCACAAAGCAGAATGACAGCTGATGTGAATGTAACAGTGGACAAAGATAAGCGCCAAATCCCTTTTCTGAAGATGACTGGTATGAACAAACATAGAAATAGCACCAATTCTGCAATAGAGGCTGAATTAGAGAAAGCCTGGGTTATTTTATACCATTAAAGAGGTGGGTGGGGCTTAGAGAGATGCACTAAGAAGTAGATAAGGCTGATTTACAATTAAGATTAGGTTATTTTTTTTTTTTTATAAAATCCTTCATTTAAGAATGCTCAGGAGTTATTCTGTTGAGCAGGTTAAACAGCTTCCCTAACAATTTCATTCACACTATTATATTGCTTAGCAAACTGTTTCTTCATGTAAAGGCATTTGCTGAAGACTGTGCGGAAATAAAAATGCCATGGCTCTGCTCTCAGTCAATGGCATCATGGGCCACTTTGAAATTACCTTTAGTAGACTCAAAATTAGTATTGCCAGTATTCTCTCAGTATTATTAAGGGAAGGAACATAAGGAGGCTTCACGTGTATGTGTATGTATATGTGTGTGGGGGGTGTGTGAGACTGTGTGGTAAGAATGTGTGACTGTGTGTGCACATGTGTGTGTGTGTGTGTGTGTGTGGTTTGCCACTACCCATAGGGCCTGGCACACAGTCAGCCCTCAGGGGAACGTTTACTGAATGACTGAGCATTGAGCCTAGACGGGAATTTCTGCCTCCCAGGAGCCCACCCACAGTGCACATGCTCTTCCCTGAGAAGTATTTCTGGTGACAGAGGATCTACAAAGCCCTGGGTAGGTGGGACTGGGTTTAGGGGGTGGCCCAGGTCATCTAGCAGTTCAGGGATGAAGGACTCAGAGAAGATCCCACAGCTGAATCTGAGCTGAGAAGGAGGGAGAGGTTTGGAGCACAGCTGTCCTGACTTGGAATTCTGGGTTTGTCATTTGTGAGCTGTGTGACCCAGTTACTGGTCTTTCTGAGCCTCAGGTTACTTATCTGTCAGATGAAAGTAGTAAGGTTCATCTTACAGAACTGCTGTAATAAATCAGTGAGGGAAAAAAACAAACAAACAAACCCACAACACATGCAGGACATGCAGAGACAGAGACAATACCCCTGACTGGGAAGCTTTGTAATAAAAACCCGTATCTCCCTTCGTGTTACAAGGAGAGCTTCCACTGAATCCTCACCATACTCAGGCCACTGGCCTGCAGTGCTCCATACCTTGTTTTATTTCATCCTGACTGCAGCCTGAACTTTAGGGACTTCTACCATTCCCATTTTGCAGCTGGAGATGCATGGGGAAGTTGAATTCTATCACTCAGATTAGTTCACTAATAAATAATGGCATCCGGAGTCCAACCAACCCCCAGACTTCAGTGGGAAACCACCTTCCACCTTGTTTTCTATATTGACTGCTTTCAATGGTGGGCCACGAGCACATGTTGGATAGACACATTAACCAATCTGTTTCTGGAAGCAACATTGGAAGCAGGGAAGTCAGGAATATGATCCTCATTTTGCAGATAGAGAAACTGAGTTTGAGAGGCTGTTTTCTCTACTAACAATGATCACAATAGCTCTTTCTGAGTGGCTAACAAATGCTCAAGAGTGTCTGGTCTTGCCAGGAGAACTGCCTTCATGGATGGTTTGTGCAAAGACAAGGTCGCACAGCGATTCACCTAAGAGGAGCCTGGCCAGATTCCAGGGGCTCTCCAGATGCAGAAGATGGATGCGGAGAGGACTCAGAGCCCCCAGTTCTCAGTGCCACAGGAGAGCTGTTGGGACAGGAGGGCATGAGGGAACCCACCATATTGACAGGACAAGTCAGGACACATTCAAGAACCCACACTTCCCTCATGGCCTGCCTCCATTTCAGCACATAGTTCTTACATCTGCCTTAGGCCGTCTGTCTCGGGATCCCTTTACACTCTTACAAGGTATGGAGGACGCCCCAGAAAAGCTGGATTATATGGGCTGTAGCTACTGATATTCACCCTATCAAAAAGTACTGGCAAGAAATTAAAAATATGTATGTACTAATTCATCTTAAAATAATAATCATACACTCATGTATGTTAAGACACATAACATACATAATATGCATAATATATTTTCTGAAGCAAAAAAAATGTTTTACAAAGAAGATTGACCTTTTTGGATTTATGAACTATAGTTGGTATCAGGATACAGAGCTTGGTTTCACAGCTCTTCATGATTTTTGTAGGAATTCTGCTGAAAGCACTTCAGACCCTTTTGCTCCTTAGTATTTAGATTATATTTAGATACATTTTAATGGATTTCTTTGGAGGCTTAATGCCAACATCTACTCTTCCAATTAATTAAGTGTCAACTCTGCAGTTCCTGCAGGCTAACAGATTTACCTTCCAAAATGTGCTTCAGCCCGTTGTAATAAATGATATGACCTTCTGCAATGGAAAATGGAAGCCTCTGGAGCAGAGAAAAGCTACAGCATTTATTGGAGTGCTATGGATGGTTGCCAAGGCCAGGCCGGAGCTATAGATCTGTCAGTAGCAAGGCTGAGGGTCAGAGCACTTAAGAAAGACTTGGGAGGGTAAACACAGAGGAGAAAGGGAAGAAATTCACCACTCCAGGGTGATCTTTGTTTCAGGAGCTCACAAGCATACCACGTGACAAAGTAGATGTTGTAGTCTTCAGAATATGCTTTGAGGAAGCTTCTTCTGGCCATTCCTCGATTCTCCTGGAGTCCCTCCGTAAGGCCACCAGCCACTGTGAGCCTGGGAGTGAGTCTCCCATCGAGGCAGGACTGCACCACACTGCTGGTCTCCACACACTTATGATAGCCCTCGTTGCCTGTGTCCTGGGACTCCCACTCTTGATCTTCCTCCACTGGGTTCCCTGATTTGATTTTTAATTATGGCAAGACACACATGCACAAAATTTACCATCTTAATCATTTGTAAATGTACAGGTCAGTGACATGAAGGACACTCATACTATTGTGCAATCATCGCCACCTCCAACTCCAGAACTCTTGTCACTTTTTGAAACTGAAGGTCTGGACTTGTTGAAGGACAACTCCCCATTTCTCCTCCCCTCCAGCTCCTGGAAGTCACCATCCTGCTCTCTGTCTCTATAACTTTGATTATTTTAGGTACCTCATATAGATGGGATCATACAGTATTTAAAGTTATGGATATGCCACTTTTTGTTTACCCGTTTATTTGTCAATGGACACTTGGGTTAATTCCACTTTTTGTCTGTTGTGAATAGTGTTGTTCTGAACATGATTCCAAAAAACACCTCTTGGAGACTCTGCTTTCAATTCTTTTGGAAATATAACCAGAAGGAGAATTGCTGGGATCTTAGAGTAATTCTTTTTCTTTTTCTCCTCCTCCTCCTCCTTCTTCTTCTTTTTAAAGATTTTATTTTTTTATTTGTCAGAGAGAGAGAGAAAGAGCACAAGCAGGGGGAGCAGCAGAGGGAGAGGCAAGCTGCCTGTTGAGCAGAACTCAATCCCAGGACTCTGGGATCATGACCTGAGCTGAACGCAGATGCTTAACAGGATGAGCCACCCAGGTGTCCCTGGATCATAGGTATTCTATTTTTAATGTTTTGAGGAAACTCCATACTGTTTTTATAGGGCTGCGCCATTTTACATTCCTGCCAACAGTGCACAAGTGTCCCAATTTCCCCCATGTTCTTCAATACTTGTTGTTTTCCACTTTTTGTGATAGTGGTCATCCTAATGGGTGGCTCACTTACTCTGATTCACCACAACAGCATGCACAATACAGTGCCTGGCCCAAGGGATGACCACAATGAGTGGCTTTTAAATAGAATGCCTTTTTTTTTTTTTAATTTTTTATTTTTTATAAACATATATTTTTATCCCCAGGGGTACAGGTCTGTGAATCACCAGGTTTACACACTTCACAGCACTCACCAAAGCACATACCCTCCCCAATGTCCATAATCCCACCCCCTTCTCCCAAACCCCCTCCCCCCAGCAACCCTCAGTTTGTTTTGTGAGATTAAGAGTCACTTATGGTTTGTCTCCCTCCCAATCCCATCTTGTTTCATTTATTCTTCTTCTACCCACTTAAGCCTCCATGTTGCATCACCACATACACAATGGAATACTATGCAGCCATCAAAAGAAATAAATAGAATGCCTTTTTGTTTCAGGCACGTATTGAACCAACTCTCCCTCTGATCAGCCTGCTCCATCTCATTAAAGCCATCTTTGTTGATATACAGTGATAACTTGTATCAGGGATGTGAAACTCTTTTACCTAAAGGCAGACTCTCCAGACATATCCTGTCCAGACATGGGAAAATTCAACATAGTAAAAATGTTTATCTTTCCCAAAACAATCTGTAAAATCATGCTGGAACTTGATACCACAACATAAAATTTATCTAAAAAAATACTCTTGTAAGAATAAACACAAAAATCCTGGAAAGGAATATGAGTGGGGCACAGGGGGACTCTACTTGCAGCTATTTGAACACATGAACATGATGTGCATCTGCTTTTGCTGGTAGCCAGAGGGTTGCTACTGGCTTGGAGTGATGCAGAGATTTCTGTTCAGCTCCCCTTCCTTGCTGCAGCCTGAGGTTTAATATCACCATTGCAAATCACAGCGCTGCTACCACCATTGCCCTCAGAGCAACCTCCTTCCTTCAGCTCATTCACCACCCACTCCTCTCAGCTCTGGTTCTGACTCAGAGTTTGGCATCATTTCTTAAGGAGGCAGGGCTCCTTGGAGATTTTCCCTGCTTCCTGAAAACACAACAGTCCCAAAGGTCAATTTCCCTTAAGACCTAGGTGTTCTTTTATTTTCTTTTTTTAAGACTTTATTTATTTATTTATTTATTTATTTGAGAGATAAAGGCTGAGAGAGAGAGCATGAGCGAGGGGAGGGTCAGAGGGAGACGCGGACTCCCCAGTGAGCCAGAAGCCTGATGCGGGACTCAATCCCAGGACTCCAGGATCATGGCCTGAGCCAAAGGCAGTCACTTAGCCAACTGAGTCACCCAGACGCCGAAGATCTAGGTGTTCTGGAGCAAATGGGGCAAGCCTCAAAAATATATTGTTATTGTGCTGAAAATAGATTTATTTAATTCAAAGAGGGGCACCTGGGTGGTTCAATCCATTAACCGTCAGACTCTTGATTTGGGTTCAGGTCATGACCTCAGGGTTGTGAGATCAAGCCCCCTGTCGGGCTCTTTGCTTAGGATTCTTCTCTCTCTCATGTTCTCCTCCCCTGTGTACTTACTCTGCCTAACAAAACAAAGAAATAGGGGTGCCTGGGTGATTTAGTCAGTTAAGCCTCTGCATTCAGCTCAGATCATGATCTCAGGGTCCTGATAACAAGCCCCATGTGGGGCTCCCTGCTCAGTGGGGAGTTTGCTTCTCCCACTCCCTCTGCCCCTCCACCCTGCTCATTCTCTCTCTCTCTCTCAAATAAATAAATAAATAAATAAATAAATAAAATCTTCAAAAAATAAGAATATTAACTTAAAAAAAGAATTCAAAGAATATTTTGAATGTTATCATCATTTTGTCTTGGTGAAACTAAGGTAGATAGACTTAATGGCTGGACAGTGGCAGTGCCCTGACCAGATCTCAAGCCTGTAGTGCCCAGTGAATACCCCTTGTAGATGCTAAGATGTCCCTTTCCCTCTGCCGAATGGTTTGTGACTTTGGAGATTGGTGTCCTGTGGTCTCGGAGTCTAAGTCTTGGAACCAACAGAGAAATCAGGAATGACTTCATGCCACTATGTCATCACTGTCTCATCAATTTTCTCTTTTCTACTTTTTTATTTCTGGGCCAGTCAGCAGCTCTGACTATATTTTTTTTCAAGAAGGGCTCCTTCCAGGTTTCTAGGTTAGTCAGAATTATTGTGCTGTATTTGCTAATAACCATTTTTTTTCATTCTTTCTTGAGATATGATTGACACGTAACATTGTATGAGTGTAAGGTGTGCAACATGTTGTGAAATCCAACCATTTTTCTTTTTTTAATTGAGGTATAATTGGCATATAACATATTAGTTTCAAGTATACAACAGAATGACTCAATATTTGTAGATACTGTGAAACAACTACCAAAATAATTCTAGTTAACATCCATCACCATACAGTTGTATATTTTTTCTTGTGATGAGAACTTTTAGATTTGCTCTCTTGGCAACTTCCAAATATGCAATAGAATATTATTAACTGTAGTCACCATGCTGTACATACAGCCCCATGATTTCTCCTATAAATGGAAGATTGTACCTTCTGTATCAAATATTTTTAATGTTGAACAGTGAGGAGCAGGAACAACCAGACAGACTTCTGCTGTCACCTACACCCTCATGTTCTTCTCTCTGTTGACTGTGGCTATTGGCATATGTGGGAACATCCCAAGGCCTGTTCTTCCCCCAGAACCAGTTAGATCCAGATGAATCTGGACTGGGGATCAAGGCACTTGGATTGCTGTCCAGCTCACCCAGCGAATAACACTTTTTAACACTTGAGGAATCCTATTGCCCTACCTGGATATTAAAGCCCTTAAAGATGACTTCACCTACAGTAATTAAAGAGAGACATTGTAAAGTTCAAGAGCTATTTCAGAAATGTTATTCAAATGGAAAATAGCAGGGACAGCAGCATGAAAACCTTACTGAACACGTAAGATTCACCGAGCTTGGTGTTAGCACCGTGGGAATAGCTGGATCATCAGCCCAGGTGGAGACTAGATCCATGGAAGAACTCTAGGCGAACGTGATAACCACTACACTACGGAAACCCCCCTTACCATGGATGAACTCTAAATATGCAAGTCCATGGCCTTGCGTTGCCTTTCTGTGGGTGGGGCCCTCAAGAGAGGTCTATCAAAATACTTTGAAGGAAAGGGCTTTTATGTTTAAATCAATTTGGAAAATTCTCTCTCTCTCTCTTTCTCACACACACACACACACACATCAGCGCTTTTGGAAATTCACAGTGCATATTCATTGATTAAACAGTTTGGTGAATCTTGCTGCAAAGAACCCATAAAAGCCATAATTTCCCACATTTCCTTGACTTCAGAACTTGTTTTCAGTAACATGTACCAACACAAAGAGGAACACATTTTGGGAGTGCTGATCTGGACCTTTATATCTCAGAAGGACTGTAACAGGTATGACATGCCTCTGAACAATAGCAGAATATAATAAGAGCCCAGTGGAGACATGAACGAGGTCCACACAAGAGAGAGGAAACGTTGCTGGGGCAGAGCAGTCTTGCAGATAAGTTTAGAGAATAAGATACCACCTGGAGAGCCTTGAATGCCAGGCTAAAGTTAAGACTCATAGAAGAAGGTGGTGTGTCATGTTCCTCAGTGGGCTCCTCCTGAGAGACCTGTTAGCTTTGCTTACAGTTTCCCAGGACACTCAGTGTGCATACCAGGCTCCCTTAGCTGCCTCCATTTCCCTGGAATGAGACCATCAAGTTGGGTGTGCATTGTCTCTAGTCCTTGCTTAGACCTATGGCTCTCAAACTTCAGCATGCATTAAAGTAACATGACAGAGTTGGCAAAACAGATTGCTGGCTTTACCCAGTGGTTTCTGATTTAGTGGTCCCAGAAGGCACCTAAGAATTTGCATTTCTAACAAGTGCAAGGTGATGCTGATATGCTGGTTTGGGAACCACCCTCTGAGTAGTCCTTCAGCAATACATTTATTCATTTATTTATTTACTTCTTTAAAAGATTTAATTTATTTATTTATTTGACAGAGGGGGAGAGAGAGAGTGTATGTGTGTTTGTAAGCTGGGGAAGCTGCAGAAGAGGAGGGAGAAGCTGACTCCCTGCGCTGCAGGGAGCCCAACATGGGACTCATTCCCAGGACCCTAGGATCATGACCTGAGCTAAAGGCACTTAACCAACTGAGCCACCCAGGTGCCCCAGGAATACTTATTTTTTTTTTAAGATTTATTTATTTAGTTGAGAGATAAAGCAAGCAAGCCCATGCATGGGTGGGAAGAGCAGAGGGAAAGGGAGAGAGAATCCCCAGCAGACTCCCTCTAAGCGGAGAGCCCAATGACACAGGGCTTGATCCTACAATCCTGAGATCATGACAAGAGAGGAAATCAGGAGTTGGATGCTTAACCAACTGAGCCACCCAAGTTCCCCCCTTCAGGAGTACTTTTAATTCTGACCCTTTGGTCACCGACAATTTTTTGCCCTGGTGGGCACACAGAGGACAGAGATGATGGGGGTGTTTTAAATGATACTGGAGAGAAAGATGGCTCCAGCCAGATTTCTCACTCTTCAGGGTCTCAGTTTCCCCACAGAAATAGTTGGTGACTTGGTGCTTGGACCACGTCATAGCTTGAAAACTCAAATCTGAGACATGTCGAGGCAACAGACAATGAATGTGTCAAGCCCTAGAGCACAAGCTGAGGCCCAGTTCACATTAGCTGCTGCCATGCTAGGTGTGGGGTGAGTTGCCAAGAGGAAGCCATGACAACATTCTTTATGTAGGGAAACAGGCTCAGTGAGGGTAGATACTGGGTTCAAGGTGACTTAGCAAGTGAGCAAGCGCAAGCTTCAGATTTAAAGGGTTTAATTTCAAAATCTCCGTTGTTCCTTGCATACAACATTGCCTCTAAGGGTGTCCCAAACACCAGTCATGGCATGACATTTGTAAAGGTTTTGTGGGCTAGGCAGAAGTGAGGAGGAATGCAGAGCCCTCCCAGAGATCTGAAAACTGTATTATTTGCTCTTTTTTCCTATTGCAATTGCGGGCAGAGCCACAGGCACAGGACAACTTAGACAAAGGATGGTCAGGGTATGCTCTACCAGGTCTAATCCACCTGATTCTCTATTACCAGCTTTTCACCCAAGTTTCTTGCCTGGGAGCTAATCAAGCTTTAATTGGAAACAAAAATGTAGTCTCTTACCTGAGTCACAGGATGACAACAAACCAAGATAAATTAGAATTAGGCTTGCAGGAGCTGGGGCTGCTTCTGCTAATGAAGCAAGCACAAGCAGGGAGTCTGCAGCCAATTTAAAGAGACAGTCCCTGTCATGGTCTGTGGCACACTGGGTAAGGTTGCTCGCTTTTACATTTGTGGCAGCATTCAGCTAATAAGGGGATATAAGGTGAGCTGGACTTCATTTCATTTCTCTTCCATGCACTGCCCTCACACAGGGGTGTCAGTGGTGAGTGATAGGAAGAGAAGGCAAGGAAGGACATAGTTGTAGAATTAATAAAATTATTAGAATTATGAGAATTAATAAGTGAATTTTTAAAAATTGTAAGTAAATTTAAAAAGTCCTTAAGCTATAAGGTCAGCATATAAATATCAGCTGTATTTCCTTATACTAATACAGTATACAATTGCTTAAAATGTATTAAGGATTTAGGAATAAGTATAACTAAAGATGTGCAAGACCTCCACACTGAAAACTAAAAATCACAAGAGACTTTAAAGAATATCTATAAAAATAAGAAAATATACAATGTTCATGAAATAGAAGACTCAATATTATGGATCTGTCAGTTCTCCCCAAACTGATCTGTGGATTCGATGTAATCAGAGTCAAACCTCTGAAGGATATTTTCTTGGGAGAAAATGGACAAACTGGTTTTAAGTGTTACAAGGAAATGCAAAGGGATGCAAATAGCCAATCAATATTGAAGAACAAAGATTAGAGGACAGTGAGGCTCATTATACAATTAATTAATAGAAGTTTGGGCAAATAGATCAGAATGTAAAGTCCTAACACAGACCCATACACCTGCATTACTTGATTGTCACAAAGGTAAAACTGCTGTGTGGATGGTCTCTTCCAGAAATGGTGTCAGATCCCTGACTTCACCCTAATCACAAAACCCAATTCCAGACAGTTTGTTGATTTAAATGTGAATGGTAAGCCATTAAGTATTCTCAGAAATAACATGAGAATATCTTTTGATTTTAGGGTACGCAAATGTTTCTTCAGCGGATCGTAAAAAGCAGGAATACTTAAGGGAAAAAAATTGATAAGTTGGAATTAAAGTTAAGGACTTTTAGAAAAGGGTGCCCTGCCCCAATCTTCCCTCCTTGTTAAAGTTTAAAAAAAAAAAAAAGAAAGAAAGAAAGAAAAATGAACTTCAGTCATTGAAACTCTCTTGAGGAACAAAACAGCAGAAAGTATTTGCAACACACTTATTAGCAACAAACAACATCCACAAATCATTCTAAAGTTAGAGAACTCAACAGAAAAATGGGCACTTTACATAAAAGGATATACATTATTTGAAATATGCTCAGCATCAGGGAAATGCAGATCAGTCATCAGGGAAATGCAAATTAAAACTGCAAGAAAAGCCCAAACTCTGTGACCCAGTAATTCCACTACAAGCTATATATCCCATGGAAATGCTCTTTTCCCTAGGATCTCTCCAACCTTAGGGGCCCCTTTTCCTGGTTCCTCTGGCCATGGAGACAGATTTCCCTGTGCCTTATGCTACCTTCTGAGGGAAGCGGTCAGAGAAAAGAAAGAGAGAGGGCTTCTTCCACCTCTGGACCTCTTGCTACAAAGATAGAGATTCTCTCAGGGCAGGACTGGGGGAGAGATCAAACAAAACCCAAACCAACCCAGGGATCTCCCTACAGCAGTACAGAGGAAGTATAAACTATAGAATACACAGAAAGTGATTAGATGGTATACAGTTATAGTATAGACCAGTACAAAATAAAATCTATAATTAAGCGCTGCATTTCTTTGTTGTTTCTTGGAAGACATAAAAATAGGGGGCACGTGATTGGATTGGATCAAATCTTTGGATTTCTTGGTTTCTAAAGCTTTTGGTAAAATTTCCCATTTTAAGCATCGTCTTTTTATTCTCCAGCAATGGTTTTTGAAGTGGCAGCCAGTGTCCCAGAGAGCCTGGGGGCTGCCACAGTGTGGCCAGTGTGGAAGAGAGCAGACCATTTGGTCTCTGAGATATTCCCTTTGGGTCACCATCAGCTCCACGCACAGAGCAGAAGCTGAAAACACATTCACAGGGGTTTCCAAGTCTCTGAGGAGGAGAGGAAGGGCCAGTCATCTTCTTTGTTCTTGCCTTTTACTCAACACATGTTTATTGAGTGACCCATTTAAGTGCCTGGAACCAAGCTATTGATTAAAGTGTATACTTCACTTATTCCTCATTTCACCTCCTTAAATTCACTCTCCCTGTGCTTCCAGTCCTGGAGCCCTAGAGCCTGGCTGACCTTGTCAGCCCTGCCTGAACGTCCTAAGACCATAGAGTCCGAGAACTTGACACTGGAACCTACTGGAAAGTAGGTGGCAAGGGAAACAGCCACATTTGGGAACATGCGCGGGAACCCACTGCGTTGTGGGACCCCAGATAAGGCACTTCACCTCTCTAAATCTCCTTTTCCTTCTCCACAAAATGGTGTAAACACAACGACTTCCTCAGGGAGGGTCAGTGATGTAAGTCTGTAATGTGTATGCCTGACTCAACCAGAGTGATGCTTCCCTTCCTATCTCTGCCCCTCTCAACAATGTCCTGTTGCTCTAGCAGCCACCCTCCGAGACTTGGAGCCACACCCCGAGACTCACGGGGTGGAAGGCATGGGAAGTACTGCCCTTCTTGCTGGGAGAGGTCTGCTCTGCCTCAGAGGCCCAAGGCCCCAAAGACACTGGAAAAGCAGGTAGTTGCCTCCCTGCCCCATCGCACCTGTCTTGTCAGGATTTGGGGAAGCTTAAAAATGAGGAAGAAATGTTATAAGTGTATGTGTACCTTAAAAAGCTCTAAGGCTATGTTCCTTAGACGCTAATGTTAACTCAGGCCTCTGGAACCCTGTAACATGAAATGATTCAGTTGGTCTAGGGCAGGACCTAGGATTCTGCATTTTTATGCATGGGTGCTGACGCTGACACTCCCAGGACTACATTCCAAAGTGGCTCCTTCGACTTCTTCAGGCACCTGGGTGGATCAGTCAGTTAAGCATCTGCCTTCAGCTCAGGTCATGACCACAAGGTTTAGGATCCAGTCCCACATTGGGCTCCCTGCTCGCGGGGAGCCTGCTTCTCCCTCTGTCCCTCCCTCATTCATGCGTGCACTCTCTCTCTCAAAAAAAAAAATAAAAATAAAAATAAAAAAAATAAATCTTATAAAAACAAAACCAAAATAGCTGTTTCTAGCTCAAAAATAAATAAATAAATCTTATAAAAACAAAATCGAAATAGCTATTTCTAGCTCAGAGCATACAGATCCAGGCTTCTCCACACCTGGCCATTTTCTGCATGTCTCACAAACCAGCCCCTTCCCACTCTACTCGGTCCTGCTCACCCTCCAGGAGGAGAGCTCTGAAGGTGGTCTCTTCTCTCTGCAAGCCTGGCCAGTCACCCTTGCGAATGGTGAAGTTCGTTCTTTTCCTTGCTGAGCTGTGGGCAGAGTAGAGGGAGCGTTGAGGGAGAAGAAAACTGCCCTGAAGAACATTTCTACAGCAGCCTATGCAAAATCTCAGCCATGGAGCCCAAACACACAAAGCTTTCTTCTCGGCCTCTGGCCCTGACAGGGAGACTGGAGGGGCTGGGCCTCCAGCGAGCGGCACTTTTCCTTACAGTTTTGAGCCTTCATCCCTTTGATCCCCTTGATTTTTTTAGTTTCTCAGCCTCTATCCCTAGCTACCTATGTGACTTTGGGCTCTTCCTCACCTTTCTGAATCTAAGTACCATCATTTGTAAAAATAAGAATAAAACCATATAGTCGCATTCAGAGCATCACTATTTACTAATATCCAAAAGATGGAAGCAACACAAGTGTCCATGGATGGGAGAATGGATAAGCAAAATATATATATATACACAGTACACTATTATTCGACTTTAAAAAAAGGAAGGGAATACTGTCATATGTTATATGGACAAACCTCAAGTTATTACACCAAGTAAGATAAGCCAGACACAAAAAGGCAAAGACTATATGATTCCACTTTCATCAGGTTCTGAGAGTAGTCAAATTCATAGAGGCAGAAAGTAGAATGGTGGTCATGGGGGGCTGGGGCTGAGTAGGGTGCAGGTGGGTGAATGGGAAGTTATTCAATAGGTACAGTTTTGATTTTATAAGATGTGGGAGCTCTGGAGGTTGGTCACATGACAAGGTAAATAAATATACTTAACACTACTCAATTGTACTCTTAGAAATTACGATGGTAAATTTTATATTGGGCTTTCTTTTTGTTGTTTTGATTGTTTTAGAAAACACAATTTTTAAAAAACGGAATAAAACTACAGCCCTCACAGGGTTTTTGTGAGGCTTCAGTTAGGCCAGGCTACCAAGGTACAGGCCTCAAGGCAGCCGAGTGTGGTTCTTCTGCAAATAGAAACTTTGGTCACGTACTCTGTCTGCACTGTCCTGCTGTCCCTCATTCCTGTAGGCCAGATCATGTACCCCACGACAAGTTAGACACCACTCTGGGCTGGGAAGTTTGAGAGAAAAAGGATGGGTAGAGCATGCATAGATTCTCAACAGATGTTGGGGAGCAAACAGGTTCATTACGTACCCTGTGTTGGCGGGGAGCCTGTGGCTTGGAGGGTCACTTAGGGCATTGAGCAAGACCCAAGCAGGGGTCTTCTGGGCAAAGGCCAGGCTCCCTGCTCAGGGAATTCCCTCTTGGGTTTTCTGCAAGTGGAGCCCCATCTCTCATTCTTATTCTGAGGGCCCTGCCAGATGCTCACTGAACTCCATCCGGAAGGAAACCTTGCTTGAGTATTGCCCAGTGAGGAAGAAAGCCAAGCAGTCAGGCTGCCAAGAATTACATACAGGAGAGTGGAGGGAAATTTTGAGGAACATTCTCCACCACTTTTTTTCCACCTGTGAGTCCAGCTGGATGATGTGTGTAAGATGCTTTCCTCAGGAAAGCAAATCTCAGAACAGCTATCTTATGGAAATGAGCCCTGAACAGCATTATTTTATATTCTGGGCTATTTGGTTGTTAATCATAATAATGATGAGATGAATTAAATGGAATTGTTAGAAGTGGAGTTCAGTGGATTCTACCATTCTACGTACATGTTTAATGCTTTTACTACATTCATCTTGGTTAAAATTAACTCTGGGGGCACCTGGGTGGCTCAGTGGGTTAAAGCCTCTGCCTTCAGGTCAGGTCATGATCCCAGGGTCCTGGGATCAAGCCCTGCATTGGGCTCTCTGCTTAGCAGAGAGCCTGCTTCCTCCTCTCTCTCTCTGCCTGCCTCTCTGCCTGCTTGTGATCTCTGTCTGTCAAATAAATAAAATCTTAAAAAAAAATTAACTCTGTAAATATTGAAACAAATACTGTCATCGAGGTAGCAGCACTGAAGCTCTTCAATTTAGTTCACACGTGAGCTTCACAACAAAAATCTCTCTGTCACACAGGTGGTTCCTCTCCATCATGTGTCACACTACCCCCGACAGGCCTAAAGGCAGGCACCAACCATCTCTTGGGTCTACACTTTACTTCTGTACTCTCTCTTTCTCTTGCAATCTCCTCCTTTCTTGCAATCACATCAGCCTTACTGCTGCTGTCTTCCCACCTTCTCTTCAGTCCTACTGACTGCCTCATCCTCAGAACTTCTTTATAGATATGGAAAAAAACCAGAGAAACTGTCAACTGGTAGGTATGTGTATATTCCCTTTCAAATTCTGAATTGGATATGAGAGTCCCAGTGTGAACCAGCCACTCGCCTAAGTGGGAAATGAAGCCTGACTCTTAGGCCAAGCATCAAGAACTTCAGGCAACTTAAAGACTAAATCAGTCACCGAGGATTCATGTTGTTACCACTCTGCAGCCTGGGCTTTATATGCCCATTAACCTTGTCAAGATGACTAGTGAGCTGACCCGTAAATAGCTTTGGGACTGAATTACAGCCAAATTCCCAAGTGAAATGCTTAGGAGAAGCTCCAAAACTACGAACCAACTCCAAATTACTGAAGTAGATAATTTTCTTTTCGGGTGACTTTCACTGGAGTGACACGCTGATATTTAAAGGCTTTGAAATCTGACAGACCTGGGTTTAACTTACTTTGCTTCTCACTAGCTGTGTGAAGAAGGTCATGTTACTTAACCTCTCTGAGTGTGAGTTTCCTTAAATGTAAACTGGAGATAATATCTGCATCTTTGTTTAGGTGTAAAGTGCTCAGTATATTCCCAAGACAGAGAAGGGCTAAATAGACCTGATACAAAGTAGGTAATAGAGACCTGGGACCTACTGTTGGTACCATGTAGGATGACAGTGGTAAGGCAGTTCAGAAGTAGGGAAAAGAAGAATGTAGAAACATCCTGTATTTTCTGGGAATTTGTTTCCTTAGACTTTCTTCCACCTATGAAGTCTGGGGTATGGCATCCTCCAAGGCTTTATGCATCCTCCTTTGAATGCCCTTTCCAGCACTGCCACCACCATTGCATTTTAAATAGCCATATTGATTTATCCTTCCCTTTGCCAGTGAAATCCTCCAGGCTCTGTTGACAGAGCAAAGCACATGCTCTGCTTCTTTCAAGCCCTCTTCAAACACAGTGCATCAGCTCTCTATGTCTTGGTTTGTGGAGAAACAAACTGGAGGTTGCTTTGGGGATTTACAGATTACATGTCCATTCCTGGCCAGTGTGGGCAAACCAGGGTCAGTTGGAATTGACTTGGGATCAGGATTTGGGGAGATATGAAGGCTCTTTTTCTTTTTTCTTTTCTTTTCTTTTCTTTTTTTTCATGATAAAGAAAGGGAGTCAAAGGAAATTCAGATCTTAGGTTCAGATTGGTGGCTGCTGCCAGCTCCTACTGAGACAATGCTGAGGACACTGAATGCCAGTTCCTCACCTTCAGTGCTTGTGACTCAGCCAGAATCCAGACATGTAGAAGGCGGTACATGGCCTAGTGACATATTGTGAGGATTGGCCCTGGTGGTATGGTCTGATTATCCCTCTGTATGTTTGCTAAAAACACCCATTAGATAATGTCTGCTGAGAGTGTGGAGAGAAAGAGCCCACTCTCTAATTTAATCTACATTAATTATAAATTTGGGGAAATCTAGTGGATAGTGTGCATTTGTCTGAGAATGTAGAAACATGAATTATAAATCTAGTTTTCTCAACCAGACCTTTAACAAGTCCCCTCACTTGTCTTGGCCTTAGTTTTGTCTTATGAGAAATAAACCACTTTTGAGAATTCCTGCCCAGCTAAGCTCAAGGAGAAGGGTCTGATAAGGTAATGGATTTGAAAGTGCTCAGGGAAAAGAAAAAGAGCATTATATTCATGGGAAGAAACACCATGGTTAGAAAAGGTTTCTTACTGTTGGATCAAAAACATCAGACCAGACACTCAGAAGGGAATTCAAAATTCATTAATGCAAACAGAAGCTTATGGACTCCAATTAGCAAGAAGCAGAAGGGAATATTGTAGAGCCATTTTTAGCAGATCCAGCACAGAGCCTTCAGAAAATGGTTACTGAGGAGGAAACATTTATGAAGTTTTGATTCAGGGAGAGGAGTCTTTCTAGCAGAGTGACAATTTTTCATAACAGTTAGGGACTTTAGCTCAGCTTCAGCACACTGGTAGGGGTTCACAATACACAGAAATGAATTCATCTGTGTACCCTACTCCTTGCATTTTTAGGATTGCTTACAAGACAATCTGGAGTACAAAGAAGAGGAAAATCCAAGAAATAATGAATTGACTAAGCTGCATATGATACCATTTCCAAGGCACTGAATCTTTTTATTAGTTAAACATCAATGGCAAACTCCTGGATCATGTGCCCATACAGCACCTGCTTTTGGAGGGGCTGTAGTAAGTATCAAATTCAAAGATCTTTATTCTGCTCTCTGGACGCGTTCTACTGATTTCTTTCAAGGGCTGTCCCTTGAATGGAAAGAAAAGGTTGGAATGGAAAAAAGGTTGGGCAGAAGGGTTTGGAGGCCCCCAATATACTATACTTCCATTCCAAGTTTATGCCAGAGTTCAACTTTGTATATGATTTACATTTGGAATTTTCTGAAAGGTGTCAATGCCTTAAAAAATGACATGAATGGAATCCAAGTTTTTAAAGGACAATGGTAGCCATCTAAATTAGGATCGAGTATACATCCTTCAGAAAATATATAGACCATTAAAGAAAACAAAGAAACCACATGTAAGCCATGCTATAGCATAACCAGGACACAAGGACTACCAAAATAACCAATTCATATGGAAGTAACAGAATAAATATTCAAAATAGCAAAGCCAGAGCCAGCTCCAGAATTTATACCCAAATGGAACATGGCCAGAGACTGCGCAGAAAGCAGAGGATAGCAGGAGCTTAGCTGTAATGAAATACAAAATAAAATTCACCACAAAGAGATGGTCCTACCCTAAGCAGAGAAAAATGAGAAGAAATCTGAAACCTGACAAGCCAGAGCACTGGCTGAGGGATGGGATTTGGGTGGCTGTGGGGAAATTGAGAAGAAGATGTATGGAAGGACACAGAATCAAAATGAAAGGCACTGCTCTGGGGGCTAGAGAGGCGACTAAAAGGGAAGGACAACTCTTGGAATCTTCATGGTGAATGGAAAGAATGAGGCAAGAAGTGGAAATTAAGGGTCATTGAGAAACCAAAGGATCATAAAATTAGAAAGATCATAACTTTCCTCTTTCCTCATGCCACCCATTAAAGAAACTGCAAGTCAGCATGCCAAGAGGGTTGTCTTAAACTGAGAAAGCCAGTGAGCTATCCAAACTCCTTAGCCCCAGATCTCATCTGGTCCAGAAAAATATAAACATTTTAAAAAGAAAAAGAAAGATATGCGATTCAAGATGGCGGAGAAGTAGCAAGCTGAGACTGCTTCAGCTAGCCGGAGATCAGCTAGATAGCTTATCTAAAGATTGCAAACACCTGAAAATCCATCGGCAGATCGAAGAGAAGAAGAACAGCAATTCTGGAAACAGAAAAACAACCACTTTCTGAAAGGTAGGACCGGCAGAGAAGTGAATCCAAAGCAACGGGAAGATAGACCCCGGGGGGAGGGGCCGGCTCCCGGCAAGCGGCGGAGCAACCGCGCACAAAATCAGGACTTTTAAAAGTCTGTTCCGCTGAGGGACATCGCTCCAGAGGCTAAACCGGGGCGAAGCCCACACGGGGTCAGCGTGGCCTCAGCTCCCGCAGGGTCACAGAAGGATCGGGGTGTCTGAGTGTCGCAGAGCTTGCGGGTATTGGAACGGGAAAGCCGGCTACAGAGTCAGAGCCGACAGTAAGCTCGCAGCTCAGGGTGACCTTGAGCCGGTCGCAGGCTCGGTGAGCTCGGAGCGCGGCCGGAGGTCAGGCAGACCGAAGTAACTGGGCGCGGTTCTCTGAGCGCGCACTGAGGAGTGCGGCCCTGGGCTCTCGGCTCCTCCGGGCCGGAGACCAGGAGGCCGCCATTTGTATTCCCGTCCTCTGGAACTCTACGGAAAGCGCTCAGGGAACAAAAGCTCCTGAAAGCAAACCCGAGCGGATTACTCACCCCGGCCCCGGGTAAGGGCGGTGTAATTCTGCCTGGGGCAAAGACACTTGAGAATCACTACAACAGGCCCCTCCCCCAGAAGATCAACAAGAAATCCAGCCGAGACCAAGTTCACCTACCAAGGAGTGCGGTTTCAATACCAAGGAGAGCAGCAGAATTCCAGAGGAGGAGAAAGCCAAGCACGGAACTCATGGCTTTTTTCCTGTGATTTTTTTGAGTCTTGCAGTTAATTTAATTTTTTCTTTTTCATTTTTTTTTTTCTCGCCTTTGGGTAAAATTTTTTTTTAACTGTTACCTTTTTCTTTTTTAACGATTTTTTACTAGTTTATCTAATATATATATTTTTTCTTTTTTACGTTTTTCTTAGGTGTTTTCTTTTTTAAAAAATTCTTTTCTTTTCTTTTTTTTTTTCCTTTCCTTTTTGTTTTTTTTTTTTTTCTTTCTTCCTTTTTGAACCTCTTTTTATCCCCTATCTCCCCACTCACGATTTTGGATCTCTTCTAATTTGGTTAAAGCATATTTTCCTGGGGTTGTTGCCACCCTTTTAGTATTTCACTTGCCCCTTCATTTACTCTTATCTGGACAAAATGACAAGACGTAAAAATTCAACACAAAAAAAAGAACAAGAGGCAGTACCGAAGGCTAGGGACCTAATCAATACAGACATCGGTAATATGTCAGATCTAGAGTTCAGAATGACAATTCTCAAGGTTCTAGCCGGGCTCGAAAAAGGCATGGAAGATATTAGAGAAACCCTCTCGAGAGATATAAAAGCCCTTTCTGGAGAAATAAAAGAACTAAAATCTAACCAAGGTGAAATCAAAAAAGCTATTAATGAGGTGCAATCAAAAATGGAGGCTCTAACTGCTAGGATAAATGAGGCAGAAGAAAGAATTAGTGATATAGAAGACCAAATGACAGAGAATAAAGAAGCTGAGCAAAAGAGGGACAAACAGCTACTGGACCACGAGGGGAGAATTCGAGAGATAAGTGACACCATAAGACGAAACAACATTAGAATAATTGGGATTCCAGAAGAAGAAGAAAGTGAGAGGGGAGCAGAAGGTATACTGGAGAGAATTATTGGGGAGAATTTCCCCAATATGGCAAAGGGAACGAGCATCAAAATTCAGGAGGTTCAGAGAACGCCCCTCAAAATCAATAAGAATAGGCCCACACCCCGTCACCTAATAGTAAAATTTACAAGTCTCAGTGACAAAGAGAAAAACCTGAAAGCAGCCCGGGAAAAGAGTCTGTAACATACAATGGTAAAAATATTAGATGGGCAGCGGACTTATCCACAGAGACCTGGCAGGCCAGAAAGAGCTGCCATGATATTTTCAGAGCACTAAACGAGAAAAACATGCAGCCAAGAATACTATATCCAGCTAGGCTGTCATTGAAAATAGAAGGAGAGATTAAAAGCTTCCAGGACAAACAACAACTGAAAGAATTTGCAAATACCAAACCAGCTCTACAGGAAATATTGAAAGGGGTCCTCTAAGCAAAGAGAGAGCCTACAAGTGGTAGATCAGAAAGGAACAGAGACCATATACAGTAACAGTCACCTTACAGGCAATACAATGGCACTAAATTCATATCTCTCAATAGTTACCCTGAATGTGAATGGGCTAAATGCCCCTGTCAAAAGACACAGGGTATCAGAATGGATAAAAAAACAAAACCCATCTATATGTTGCCTCCAAGAAACACATTTTAAGCCCGAAGACACCTCCAGATTTAAAGTGAGGGGGTGGAAAAGAATTTACCATGCTAATGGACATCAGAAGAAAGCAGGAGTGGCAATCCTTATATCAGATCAATTAGATTTTAAGCCAAAGACTAAAATAAGAGATGAGGAAGGACACTATATCATACTCAAAGGGTCTGTCCAACAAGAAGATTTAACAATTTTAAATATCTATGCCCCCAATGTGGGAGCAGCCAACTATATAAACCAATTAATAACAAAATCAAAGAAACACATCAACAATAATACAATAATAGTAGGGGACTTTAACACTCCCCTCACTGAAATGGACAGGTCATCCAAGCAAAAGATCAGCAAGGAAATAAAGGCCTTAAACGACACACTGGACCAGATGGACATCACAGATATATTCAGAATATTTCATCCCAAAGCAACAGAATACACATTCTTCTCTAGTGCACATGGAACATTCTCCAGAATAGATCACATCCTCGGTCCTAAATCAGGACTCAACCGGTATCAAAAGATTGGGATCATTCCCTGCATATTTTCAGACCACAATGCTCTAAAGCTAGAACTCAACCACAAAAGGAAGTTTGGAAAGAACCCAAATACATGGAGACTAAACAGTATCCTTCTAAAGAATGAATGGGTCAACCGGGAAATTAAAGAAGAATTGAAAAAAATCATGGAAACAAATGATAATGAAAATACAACGGTTCAAAATCTGTGGGACACAACAAAGGCAGTCCTGAGAGGAAAATATATAGCGGTACAAGCCTTTCTCAAGAAACAAGAAAGGTCTCAGGTACACAACCTAACCCTACACCTAAAGGAGCTGGAGAAAGAAAACAAGAAAGAAACCCTAAGCCCAGCAGGAGAAGAGAAATCATAAAGATCAGAGCAGAAATCAATGAAATAGAAACCAAAAAAACAATAGAACAAATCAACGAAACTAGGAGCTGGTTCTTTGAAAGAATTAATAAAATTGATAAACCCTTGGCCCGACTTATCAAAAAGAAAAGAGAAAGGACCCAAATAAATAAAATCATGAATGAAAGAGGAGAGATCACAACTAACACCAAAGAAATACAAACTATTATAAGAACATACTATGAGCAACTCTACGGCAATAAATTTGACAATCTGGAAGAAATGGATGCATTCCTAGAAACATATAAACTACCACAAATGAACCAGGAAGAAATAGAAAGCCTGAACAGACCCATAACCAGTAAGGAGATTGAAACAGTCATTAAAAATCTCCAAACAAACAAAAGCCCAGGGACAGACGGCTTCCCAGGGGAATTCTACCAAACATTTAAAGAAGAACTAATTCCTATTCTCCTGAAACTGTTCCAAAAAATAGAAATGGAAGGAAAACTTCCAAACTCATTTTATGAGGCCAGCATCACCTTGATCCCAAAACCAGACAAGGATCCCACCAAAAAAGAGAGCTATAGACCGATATCCTTGATGAACACAGATGCGAAAATACTCAACAAAATATTAGCCAATAGGATTCAACAGTACATTAAAAGGATTATTCACCACGACCAAGTGGGATTTATTCCAGGGCTGCAAGGTTGGTTCAACATCCGCAAATCAGTCAATGTGATACAACACATCAATAAAAGAAAGAACAACAAGACCATATGATACTCTCAATAGATGCTGAAAAAGCATTTGACAAAGTACAACATCCCTTCCTGATCAAAACTCTTCAAAGTGTAGGGATAGAGGGCACATACCTCAATATGATCAAAGCCATCTATGAAAAACCCACCGCAAATATCATTCTCAATGGAGAAAAACTGAAAGCTTTTCCGCTAAGGTCAGGAACACGGCAGGGATGTCCATTATCACCACTGCTATTCAACATCGTACTAGAGGTCCTAGCCTCAGCAATCAGACAACAAAAGGAAATTAAAGGCATCCAAATCGGCAAAGAAGAAGTCAAATTATCACTCTTCGCAGATGATATGATACTATATGTGGAAAACCCAAAAGACTCCACTCCAAAACTGCTAGAACTTATACAGGAATTCAGTAAAGTGTCAGGATATAAAATCAGTGCACAGAAATCAGTTGCATTTCTCTACACCAACAGCAAGACAGAAGAAAGAGATATTAAGGAGTCAATCCCATTTACAATTGCATCCAAAACCATAAGATACCTAGGAATAAACCTAACCAAAGAGACACAGAATCTACACTCAGAAAACTATAAAGTACTCATGAAAGAAATTGAGGAAGACACAAAGAAATGGAAAAATGTTCCATGCTCCTGGATTGGAAGAATAAATATTGTGAAAATGTCTATGCTACCTAAAGCAATCTACACATTTAATGCAATCCCTATCAAAGTACCATCCATCTTTTTCAAAGAAATGGAACAAATAATGCTAAAATTTATATGGAACCAGAAAAGACCTCGAATAGCCAAATGGATATTGAAAAAGAAAGCCAACGTTGGTGGCATCACAATTCCGGACTTCAGGCTCTATTACAAAGCTGTCATCATCAAGACAGCATGGTACTGGCACAAAAACAGACACATAGATCAATGGAACAGAATAGAGAGCCCAGAAATAGACCCTCAAATCTATGTTCAACTCATCTTCGACAAAGCAGGAAAGAATGTCCAATGGAAAAAAGACAGCCTTTTCAATAAATGGTGCTGGGAAAATTGGACAGCCACATGCAGAAAAATGAAATTGGACCATTTCCTTACACCACACACAAAAATAGACTCAAAATGGATGAAGGACCTCAATGTACGAAAGGAATCCATCAAAATCCTTGAGGAGAACACGGGCAGCAACCTCTTTGACCTCTGCCGCAGCAACATCTTCCTAGGAACAACGCAAAAGGCAAGGGAAGCAAGGGAAAAAATGAACTACTGGGATTTCATCAAGATCAAAAGCTTTTGCACAGCAAAGGAAACAGTTAACAAAATCAAAAGACAACTGACAGAATGGGAGAAGATATTTGCAAACGACATATCAGATAAAGGACTAGTGTCCAGAATCTATAAAGAACTTAGCAAACTCAACACCCAAAGAACAAATAATCCAATCAAGAAATGGGCAGAGGACATGAACAGACATTTCTGCAAAGAAGACATCCAGATGGCCAACAGACACATGAAAAAGTGCTCCATATCACTCGGCATCAGGGAAATACAAATCAAAACCACAATGAGATATCACCTCACACCAGTCAGAATGGCTAAAATCAACAAGTCAGGAAATGACAGATGCTGGCGAGGATGCGGAGAAAGGGGAACCCTCCTCCACTGTTGGTGGGAATGCAAGCTGGTGCAGCCACTCTGGAAAACAGCATGGAGGTTCCTCAAAATGTTGAAAATAGAACTGCCCTATGACCCAGCAATTGCACTATTGGGTATTTACCCTAAATATACAAATGTAGTGATCCAAAGGGGCACATGCACCCGAATGTTTATAGCAGCAATGTCCACAATAGCCAAACTATGGAAAGAACCTAGATGTCCATCAACAGATGAATGGATCAAGAAGATGTGGTATATATACACAATGGAATACTATGCAGCCATCAAAAGAAATGAAATCTTGCCATTTGCAACAACATGGATGGAACTAGAGCGTATCATGCTTAGCGAAATAAGTCAAGCAGAGAAAGACAACTATCATATGATCTCCCTGATATGAGGAAGTGGTGATGCAACATGGAGGCTTAAGTGGGTAGAAGAAGAATAAATGAAACAAGATGGGATTGGGAGGGAGACAAACCATAAGTGACTCTTAATCTCACAAAACAAACTGAGGGTTGCCGGGGGGAGGGGTTTTGGGAGAAGGGGGTGGGATTATGGACATTGGGGAGGGTATGTGATTTGGTGAGTGCTGTGAAGTGTGTAAACCTGGTGATTCACAGACCTGTACCCCTGGGGATAAAAATATATGTTTATAAAAAATTAAAAAAAAAAAAAAAAGAAAAAAAAAAAAGAAAAAGAAGATGCCAGGCTACATTTGTACATAGCTACCTTAAGAAAATTTTAAATGGGGATAAACATTTCACCTAATAATTTTTTCAGTACTGCCATGAAGCAAGGGAAAAATTATGATATTCTAGCCTAATATAAACATTGATAAACTATCATTTGTAAGTATGAAAAATCATCTTGGGTAAGAAATTTTAAAATTTGTGGACACCTGAGTGGCTCAGTCATTAAGAATCTGCTTTCGGCTCAGGTCATGATCCCAGGATCCTGGGACTGAGCCCTGCATCGGGCTCCCTGCTTGGTAAGTAACCTTCTTCTCCCTCTCCCACTCTCTCTGCTTGTGTTCCCTCCCTCGCTGTATCTCTCTCTGTCAAATAATAAATTTTTTAAATTTCAAAGAAAAAAAAATTATTTTATTATGTTTTTAATTTAATTTTATTTTTTCAGCTTCATTGTTTTTGCACCACACCTAGTGCTCCATGCACTACATGGCCTCCTTAATACCCACCACCAGGTTCACCTAACCAATTTTAAAACTTGCAATAGAAATGGACAGAACACAAGAAATGGGAGTTGATCAAATTCAAGAAAGAAATTGCAAAAACAAAACAAATCCAGGCAAAGTCATCACAGAAATGAACTAAATTATATGTACACAAAGGGAATAGATTTGTCCAAAAATAATGAGGAGCATTGGGAATAAAAGCAAAGAAAAGCAAAATAAAGAGGTGAAAAGAATCAAAGAGAAAGTAATAGAGATAGAAATAAGAAAGTATAAACATGTATATGATTGAAGTCTTTAAGGAATCTTTTCACTTGAAATGCACTTAACATGTGGAATTATAATCTAAAAAATAGAATGGCCTAGTTTCATTCTTCTACATATAGCTGTCCAATTTCCCCAGCACCATTAATTGAAGAGACTGTCTTTTTTCCACTGGATATTTTTTCCTGCTTTATCGAAGATTATTTGACCATAAAGTTGAGGGTCCATATCTGGGCTCTCTACTCTGTTCCACTGGTCTATGTGTCTGTTTTTATGCCAGTACCATGCTGTCTTGGTGATCGTAGCTTTGCAGTAAAGCTCGAAATCAGACAACGTGATAGCCGCAGTTTTGTTTTTCTTTCTCAACATTTCCTTAGCAATTCAGGGTCTCTTCTGGGTCCATACAAATTTTAGGATTGTTTGCTCCAGCTCTTTGAAAATTGCTTGTTGAATTTTGATCGGGATGGCATTGAAAGTATAGATGGCTCTAGGCAGTATAGACATTTTAACAATGTTTATTCTTCCGATCCAAGAGCATGGAATGGTCTTCCATATTTTTGTTTCTTCTTCAATTTCTTTCATGAGTATTCTGTAGTTCCTTGAGTACAGATCCTTTACCTCTTTGGTTAGGTTTATTACCAGGTATCTTATGGTTCTTGGCGCTATAGTAAATGGAATCGATTCTCTAATTTCCCTTTCTGTATTTTCATTGGTAGTGTATAAGAAAGCAACTGATTTCTGTGCATTGATTTTGTATCCTGCCACATTACTGAATTGCTGTATGAGTTCTAGTACTTTGGGGCTGGAGTCTTTTGGGTTTTCCATATAAAGAATCATGTCATCCGCTAAAAGAGAGAGTTTGACTTCTTCATTGCCAATTTGAATACCTTTTATTTCTCTTGTTGTCTGATGCCATTGCTAGGACTTCTAGTATTATGTTGAGCAAGAGTGGCAAGAGTGGACATCCTTGTCATGTTCCTGACCTCAAAGGGAAGGCTGTCAGCCTTTCCCCATTGAGGATGATATTTGCTGTGGGTTTTTCACAGATAGATTTTATTAAGTTGAGGAATGTTCCCTATATCCCTATACTTTGAATCATTTTAATCAGAAATAGATGTTTTATCTTGTCAAATGCTTTTTCTGCATCAATTGAGAGTACCATGTGGTTTTTCTCTCTTCTCTTATTGATTTTTTCTATCACAATGATTGATTTACAAATGTTGAACAACCCCTGCATCCCATGGATAAATCCGGCCTGGTCATGGTATTTTAAAAAATAAAAGGTCTAAATCTAAATGCTGAAAATGGTTCCAAATGGTTGTATTCAAGATAAATCCTATTAAATTTTTAAAATAACATGGGGTGCCTGCCTGGCTCAGTCAGTTAAGAGTCTGACTCTTGGTTTTAGCTCAGGTCATGATCTCATGGGTCATGGGATCAAGCCCTGTGCCCAGCTCTATACTCAGTGGGGAGTCTTCTTGAAGTTTCTCTCCCTCTCCCTCTGCCCTTCCCCCTCCCCTCAAATGTTCACATACATGTTTTCTCTCTCTCTCATAAATAAAATAAATCTTTAAAAATAAAATAAAATAACAGAAATGTTTTCTAGGAAAGCATCTTAAAAATAGGGGAAGAAAATAAAAAGGGAGAAATAAAATCTAATTGGTTTCACACAAGTAGTATTTAAGAAAAGAAGTTCATAATTCAGGACTGAAAAAATCATTAGTGGAAACCTAAGTAAGGAAAGGGACCTAAGGACATGATAAAGGGCATTTGTATAGAGGTAATTACTAGGACAAAAATAACGAACTCTTATAAGTAGTGAAAGGAATACAAAAAACAAATATCAGAGAAAATGGACCACAGAGAAATATGACATAATACAAAAGCAAATATAACATAAAATCATATGACACAGTTGAGAAAAGTCCAACTCAATACAACAAAACAATTTAGTAGTTGCAATTCACCTATTAAAGTAACACAATTTGGAGATTAATTTACAAACAAGACTGAACTCTACACTCTATAAAACTCATTTCTAAAATGAGTCAAGAAGGGTGCCTGGGTGACTCAGTTGGTTAAGCATCTGACTTCTGATTTCGGCTCAGGTCTTGATCTCAGGTAATGAGTTTAAGTCCCATGTTGGGCCCAGCATAGAGCCTACTTTAAAAAAAAATGAATCAAGAAGGCTAAATGTCGCGCTCTCCCTGCCTGCAGAGATGACGCAACACCAACACACACACAGGTGGATGCACAAGCTCTTATTTATTCCCTGGTCAATCTTTCTCCTTCCCCTGCGGGGAAGTTCCCTTGCCTTATATAGGGCATAACAACCAATCACAGAGGTGTTCACGTGAACAGGAGGTATACAACCAATCACAGAGGTGTTCACGTGAACAGGAGGTATCTGGGGCCCATAGGCAGTGGTGCATGCAGTGTTCATGTGACAATCACGAGGTCACGTGTGGCCAGGGCAGATGTTTTTCAGCTGTCCGTGCTGCTTGGGCTATGTAGCCGGCACCATCTTAGGGGTGCGACCCCGACAGCTTCCCCTTCTTTATTTATTTGTATGGATAAGGGACCCTGCCTGTCTTAGGTTGGGATGATCAACTTGCACCCTTACCCGTCATCAAATACTGCAGAGCATGCTGCAGCCTCTGTCTTAGGTTGGTACGCTGTTATCATCCTCATTACCCATCATTGACTACCAGTCCAGCATGCTAAGCCATACTTGGGGTGAGCTACCATGCTCTGTGCTACCAAGGCTTGATGTACAGCCTGCCGGTCTCTGGCTAATGTGCGTTGGAGGGCCCTTATCCAACGCAGCACCAGGAGGAGGACGAAGAGCACAATACAGCCAAATGCAATAGTCCCAAACCAGGATTTCCCAAAAGCCACCACTGCCTGCATAGTTTGTAGGAATTGGGAGGCTGTGAGAGGGTTGACTCTCATGGCATTGATCTGCAGAATCTCCATCCGGAGGGAGGCTGTCAGATTGTGGAATTTGGCTGACGAGGTGCCGTTGAGTATCTGAGATAATTCTCGGGAGAGGTTCGCTGCTCGGGAGAGATTAGAATACAAGTTAGATGTGATGCATATGCCCGATAAGGGCTGGATACAACTGGTGGAGAGAATTTGCGACATTAGGTTCATTTGTTCCTGGATGAGATCTACCCTTTGATTGAGGATCATTACGAGTGATATACAAGGGGGTTGAAAGGAAGAAGAATAGTTAAAACGAACAAAGAAGCAAAGGCTCCCGGGAAGGAGTAAGGAAGTGATGTTGTAAACTGCTTCGGTGTTCTCGTGTGGTAGAGATGGAAAGACGGTACTTGCATTGGTAGAGAAAAACAAAGGAAAAACTGTTGAGTCGTTAGAGAGGAGCAGAGGAGCAGGCCAGGCTTGCACCATGGCCCATAATTGTACTTCTCTATTTCACCATGGTTGAGTCAAAACACTGAAGGGTAGGATGAGTATCCACAGTAGGCATAGGGGGGTCCATCGTTGTCAGTTGCCGAATTCAGGGATGTGTGTAATATCCATATCATGACCACTCATTACAAAATCCATTCACTTTATCTCTAGCAGAAGCAAATTACTTGATTATAACCCTCCATTACCTCAATAAACTCATCTGTAGACCTGCAAAGTTAGCAAAGTCAAGTACAGAATACCTAAGATGGTAGAAGAGGTAAAAAGGCATAGAGATGTTGGGTAGTCCCTCAGTTCTGGATACTGCTTAATAGCGCAATATCAAATAAGCAATGACAGACAGCAACTATCCTAATCTAGGTCAGTACAACAGCCAAAATACTTTGTAAACTCTTTCTTTGGTTCTTTCTGGAGATCAAATGAACACTCTTCTGATTAAACAGCATATGAGGAGCTTAAGAGCAACTGAAGTGTTTAACAATATTTACTTATCTAACATCTTTTACCAAAAAATTATACTAAAAATAATACTAATCATAACTCATAACTGAGAAAAGTACTAACATGAACTGGTACTAACATAAACTGCAAAGGCCAAGAACAGAAATTAGGAGTTGTGTGATACTGAATAGTATATGTGAACTGAAGATTCTGCTGCCTTGTATAGCACCAAGTATACTTTCCTTTGATAAACCCAAACTTAGGCACAAGAACTCAGTGTTAACAGGATTTCACCTTTTCTTACTATGTTTTATTTGTATTTGTACCTAATTTTTACTGAAACTTAATTTATTGAAATTTAATTTTTAAAAGATACTATTTAGAAAATGGTCTTACCCAGAGAAAATTATAGTGGCACATATTTTAGATATTACATTATTATGTTTAATTTAAATATTAGATTAAAAGTCTATAGTATCACATATACCAATTATTTAAGCTGTCTTTCCATTTGAGATGAAAGGCTTATGCTAAGCTATACTCCTCACCTTCCCTGTGACTAAGAGCTGAATTGCGAGATATACACCTACAAGAAGTGGCAATCTGTAGCTATGAAGAGTTCTGTGTAAGTGTGTAAAGTTAAGGGACCTATAAAAGGATTGAACTCCCATCCTTAGCCACATTAGCACCATGCTCCAACTGAGTTAACTGGTTCAAAGTGTTAGATAAGACAGTGATAACTAAAGAAATAGGAACAAAGAACGGTTCTATTTCATCATCTTAAGGTTTCACAGAGATGACGCAGGTTTACTATTCAAATTCCCACCTCCTGAAAAACAACTTCTTAAATAACTCTCAAGAGGGGTTCCGTTAGCTTTCAAAAGTGCCCACAAGGGGCTCTCCATTCGGAGTCTAGAAATTTCTGACCCCATTATCTTTACCTTTACAGTCGCAATCTGCAAACATACAGCAGCTGTCCCTTTGTGGTTGCTCTTCAGCAAACTTCTAACCTTTCCTTGTGGTCGTCCTAGTGACGAACGTGCAATATGATGAGGGGGAAAAGGTACTCATGTATTGCCTTCTCTCACCTTCTCCCTAAAATGCTAAGTTTAAAAAGCTGCACAACTTCTATTCCATGAAATCTTCCTGTTAGAACTACCACTTCTAAAAATCAAGTAAACAAAATGGAAACATTGTATTTCACTCTGACAAAACTGTTCAATGTGAGATCAATGCACATAAAATTAAAAAGTTAAATATACCTCAATATTATCAGTAAATCAGAACATATCTCAACCAGTATCAGAATTTCTACCTTCACTGTATCTTTGCTATTTTTAAATATACTCACAGTTTCTGGGTTTCGGCACCAAATCTCGAGCTCCCCTGCCTGTAGAGATGACGCAACGCCAACACACACACAGGTCGATGCACAAGCTCTTGTTTATTCTCTGGTCAATCTTTCTCCTCCCCCTGTGGGGAAGTTCCTTTGCCTTATATAGGGCATAACAACCAATCACAGAGGTGTTCACGTGAACAGGAGGTATACAGCCAATCACAGAGGTGTTCATGTGAACAGGAGGTATCTGGGGCTCATAGGCAGTGGTGGCATGCAGTGTTCATGTGACGAGCACGAGGTCACGTGTGGCCAGGGCGGATTTTTTTCAGGCTGTCCGTGCTGCTCAGGCTATGTAGCCGGAGCCATTTCAGGGGCGTGACCCCAACAGCTAAAAATTAAGGCATATGCCAAGCTGTAAGAAGCAGATGCAGACAATATGGAAGCACCTGCACAGAGGTGGCCCCACTGGGAACAAAGGCCACATGCAGTGAATGGAAGAGTAAACATGCCATGAAAGGAAGACTGTACAGGTAGGCTAACTACTCTGTTGAGAAGGTTGGCCATGAGGCCAAGACAAGAGCAGCAGCTGAGCTTCAACAGAGGTGCTGAAGTCTAGATAGAATAATTGGTTTACACTCAATAAGACAGGAGCAAGGAGAGAATTCATACTTTGAGAAAATGGGCATTTTGTTAAGTTAAGGAAACTCAAGAGATGAATTCTGCAAGTTCTCAAAGACTTGACAGACAGCCTAGTAGAAGAGCTAATTTATAACACAGTTTGGAGGATCAATGTTCCACAAGGTAGGTCAAAACAAAGTGCTCTGGGGCATAGAGGATGGAGAAAAAATTACCAGCCATGGAAAATCTCCATGAAGGATATCACATTTGAGCAGAGACCTAGGCAACTGCAATGAAAACTTTATCTGATATAAGGAAAAAAAGCCTTTAGATTTGGTTAAATGATCAAGAGACTATGATGACAAGAGAATATGATGCATTGTGTAGTACACATGGAATTATTCTATAATGAAAGAGTATTATTGTATTAGTGATAATTGTATCCACACTATTTTATGACTTTGTCATGTAACCATGTATTGCACACATTCTTACACCACATTATTAATTTTTTTTTCTTTTACATAGCCATTTTAAATTATGGAATAGTATTTCATTATATTTATTAGTCTTTCTGGACTTTCTAGTCTCATTCTATGTAGTCAAGTCATTTCTATGTTTTCTTTATTATTGGAACCATAAAGGATATCCTTGTTGCTATAGTGTTGTATATATCAATATTCTGTAGACAACAAAAGCAAATTTGCATAACACTGCTGAATTTTGCTCCAAGAAAGCTGGGAACATTTTTACTTCCACTAGGTGTAGAAATCTAGGAAGTCCCTTCCTGCTCAGAAATGGGTCCCCTGTTTGAACAGTAATATGGCACTCTCCTTAGCACCATCATTAAAAAGGGCAATATTGTATCCTGCCCAACACCTATCCTTCACCATAATCCTTAAGATTGTTGAAAATTAAATAGAATGATTTATGTGGTACCCACGTATAGGTGCTTGCTAAATGTTTCTTGCCCCCCTAGTTTTCTTGAACTCAATCGTATTTCTTGCTTTTCAGTCTCTTAGAAATTAGTATTTCCATTTTAACTAAGCACTTTGTTGAAAGGACTATTGTATTATATAACATTGCAAACTTTTCCCAGAGCTAAGGCTGCTTTGATTTCCAGACTTCACAAATAAGACCACATGTGACCAATTCATGTCTTTGCCATCTCTGTGAAACTTTACATGTTTTCTTAGCCTTTGGGTCATTCATGATGGAAGCCCACTTGCCTTCATTGGCTGCTCTCTGGAAGTTCATCTACCTCTTTAACCCAGAAAGCCTCCCTTCTCTGGTCCTGACCATAGACCTGCTCCCTTGTTCTATATTGGCAACTCGAGAATCAGAGGTCTACCTTGTTCTCTTGTCATATGCACCATCTCTAGTCCAGGCCCAGCTGACTCACTATCCTGCTAAATCAATGAATCATAAGTCACTGGTGACTCAACCTTCTCCTTTCGTTAATAAAATGAAGAAGTCTCTTTGCAGAAGCATGGCATTTATTTTCAGAAAGAAAATTTACTGAGATTAGTTGATGAACACATTTTTATTCATTACAAAGAAAGGTCACACTAAGATGAAAAATAGAAAACCAGGAATTATTTTATAGGTGATATCAGAGGGAGTAAAAGAGACCAATGTGCCATCTTTGAGTGAAACAGAATTATTCTTTTTCCCCAAGCGAGAGGTAATGACTTCCATAGTGGGTGAATTATTGAATTGAAAATTGGTTGGATGGTGTGAATGTAACAAAAAGCTATTAAATGTGATCTTAATCTCTGACACACTAAGAGGAATGACACAAAAATGATTATCTAATAGTTTCACATTTTTATAGTCAATCTCTAACTTGAATTGCTTATGAACAAACTCTTCTTTTTTGAACTTCAAACACTGATAATCTATCATAAAAACATTTTTGAAAGCTTAATAGGTGAACATGGCATTGTACTAAATATAGGAAGACAAAATTTGGTGTCTATTTTTTTAAAAGCTCAATAGATTGAACCCAAAATTCATGTATATATTTTATTCATTCATATTTTATTCAGTATCTGCCAGACATGGCAGGTATGCTGAAAGTAAATTAAGAGGAAGAGAACATATCCTATGCCCTCTATTCTCACAGTGAAATGGTCTCCCATTTCAAAGTTACAATATACAGGTCCTGGCATAGCCTATATCTCTCTGACATTCTTTTGCGTTATCTCATTTATTTTTTACAGGGCAGTGAGAGTGGTGTTGTCATCTGGTTTTCCAGGAGAGAAAACCAAGATTCAGAGATGTTAAGTCACTTGCTCAACGCAATACAGCTAGCCAGTGTCAGGGCTAGGATTTGTATCCATGTCATGTCACCATAAATCCAAGCTCTTTCTGGAATGCCATGTTCTATTTTGCTCTAAAGGAAGGAAATGCTCTAAACTAGCATGTGATAGAGTTCCAGTGGAAGCTTCTTCTTCCCTCTGGCAACAGGACTTATTTCCTTGGAAATGAAATGAAAGCAGAGTTGGTATTTTGGTAGCCAGACAGTTGGGTGTGGACTGACAGTGCTTGAGAATGTCACAGTCAATAGTGCTACCATGAATTAAGGTTGGTGTGATCGTTAAGTTTATATGTCAACTCAACTAGGCCAGAGGATGCCTAGATATTTGGTCAAACATTATTCTGGGTGTTTCTGTGGGGATGTTTGGGGATGAGATCAACTAAAGCAATAGATTGTCCTCTATAATGTGGCTGGGTCTCATGGAATCATTTGAAAACCTGAAAGCAACAAAAAGGCTGACTCTCCCTACAGAGTGAAAGAGAATTCCTCTCTTCCACCTCATTACCTTTGAACTGGGACATAAGGTTTTTTTTCTGCCTTTGGACTTTAATGTAAACTTCTTCCTGGGCTTCAAGACTGCCAGCCTTGAAGGCCTTCCTGGTTTTTAGGCCTTCAAACTCATACCACTAGCTCTTCTGGGTCTTTAGCTTACGACTTAGCCTGCAGATCCTGGGACTTGTCATTATCCACAATCCCCTGAGCCAATTCCTTATAAAAAATCTCTCTCTTTTTTCTAAAAAGATTTTATTTGACACACAGAGAGAGAGAGATCACAAGTAGGCAGAGAGGCAGGCAGAGAGAGAGGGGGAAGCAGGCTCCCTGCTAAGCAGAGAGCCCGATGCAGGGCTTGATCCCAGGACCCTGACATCATGACCTGAGCTGAAGGCTGAGGCTTAACCCACTGAGCCACCCAAGTGCCCCGATAAATCTCTCATTATATTAATGTATTGGCTCTGTTTCTCTGGAGAACCTCAGCTAAGAAAATTGAAGAGCCTTAACATTAAAGGAATATGAAGTTAGTCATGCAAATAGCTAAGCAGGAAGAGTGTCATTCAGTGGAAATTTCTGTGGTTATAAATGTTCTATATCTGCACTGTCCAATATAATAACTGCTAGCCACGTATCAGTATTGAGCAACTGAAATAGCTAGTGACACTGAGCAACTGAATTTTTTTACTTTATTTTAATTAATTTAAAAGTATATTCAAATTCGCTCTTATGACAAGTGGTTACCATGTTGGACAAAACAAGCTTAGAATTACTCAATTTTGTGTTAACTATCTCTATTACTGCACATGTATGTTTGTGTGTGATATATAGACCGAGAGAGAAAGGGGGCGCTGTTGTTTATTTTCCATCTTTTCCCACTAAAGTATAAGGTCTTTTAGGGGAGTGAGTTTGTCCATTTCACTCTCTCCTCTATCCCCATTACCTGGAATAGGACCTAGAAGGAAACTACTCTTAACAAATATTTGTTGAATGTCACCCAAAGGAATTAAATAGTAACCTTGAGGCAAATGCTTTGTAGGTCCAGAGAGTTTCATTGATTTAATGAATTGCTTTAAAACATCAATAATGATTCATTTTATCTATATTTGCCTTTATTAGCCCTGCATGGCTCTGAACCATCCTTTTAGTTTGTAAAATGTAGACACTTTGGATCTTCAAAAGTGAGATGCTATTCTTAGCTCTGGAAGGTTTGAATTGAGAAAGCATTTGGGGAAGAAGCTGAGTGGCACGAGCACCTTGAAGTCTGTCCACGTTCAACTTCAGCTAATATTTATTTACAGTTTAAGATTCTATTCCACTGAAGAAGCCCTTCCCAATTCCACCTTCACCCTCTACCACCTATTGTTCGTGAGGAACTCATCCATGTACTCCCAAGACACCATGGGCACCCCAGCCTCTGGGACAGCACTTAACTCCCTGAGAGAAAAGGCTCTTTATTGTCTTCTCCACTATTGGTCTGAGAATTAAGGATTCTGTCCTGTTCATTATTGGATCCCCAATACCCAAGGCAATGCCTACAACATAGGACATGTTGAGAAAAAGATGTTAATGAATGGAAGAAAAGAGGGAGTGAGGGATGGAGGAAGAAAACAAGAGAGGGAGGGAGATCCAGAGCTTCCAGTAGTTCTCACAGTATAAGGAAAAGACAGTCTCCAAGGTTCTTCTAATGCCTCTGTCCTGGCAGGGAAGGCCAGAAAAGATCTACCTACTATGTACCTTGATTTCCCATGTGGTCCCATTCCCTGCCTCCCCTCCACTGTCTCCACACTGGTTGGCTTGGGGGTTGCTGAGCACTTAGGTCCAGGGGGAGAGCGCTCTGAGCCTGTGAGGGTACTCAAGTGTAAAGGTGGCCTCCTTTTCTTCACACTCTCAGCAGACATGCAGTTTCTAACGAACATGCAGAGGGAGGCATCAGGCCACCAGGGTTGATCCTCACAATAATGTCACTGGGCCATGTGCCACTTTCTACATGTCTGGGCTCTGGCTGAGTCACAAGCATTGAAGATGAGGAAGTGGCATGATCTCAGCAAGAGCTGGCAGCGGCCACCAGAGAGAGTGTGTGAGGCACAATGCATGTATAAAGGAAAAGATAAGTATAAAAAGCTCTGAATTTCCTCCGACTCCCTTTCTTTACCATGGGGGGGGGGGAAAGAGACAAAGAGAGATTCTTCATATTTCGCCAAGCCCTGACCCCAAGTCAATTCCAACTGTCCCTGGTTTGCCCACACTGGCCAGGAATGGACATGTAATCCACAAAGCCCCACAGGATCCTCCAGTTGCTTTCTCTGTACACCAAGGCATAGAGAGCTGATGCAGTGCACTGCTTTTGAAGAGGGCTTGAAAGAAGGAGAGCACGTGCTTTGCTCTGTCAACAGATCCTGGAGGATTTCATTCGTAAAGGGAAGGAAGAATCAATATGGCTATTCAAAATGCAATGGTAGTGGCTAAAAGTGCTGGAAGGGGCATTCCAAGGAAGATAGCTGAGGATTAAGGGAAGAGGAGGAAGAATTTCAGAGGAGGTTTTAAGCTTCATAGTTTTGTCTTTATTTTAGTTCTGAATTGTGTATTTCTAAAACTTTCCTATTCTCTAATCTTGCCCAGAGGATAATACCTTCTCCTTCTTGAGTACCTAGAATATGCCTGGAGCTTTGTACATAAAATCATGGTAAAATTAATCCTAGTTAAGATTTTTCTATCAACTCTACAACTACTGGGTTATTTCAAAATTTCCAGTGTATTGTTGGAAAAGATCTCTAGAAATGTGATTGTTGGTCAAATAATGATAGGACAGCCAAAACAAGGGAAATAGAGCAGTTTCAGGGTAGTTGCTGGAATATCACATGCAACTGGAGAAGACTTCAGTGGTTTGAAGCCCACAGAGGGAGAGAGTGATGTCATCCCAGAAGAACCCTCCACCCCCCCCCCTTTTTATTTTCCTGGATTGGAAAGAAGTGCTTGATACTTTGGCCTAACTTTAAAAATGATTACCTTTTTCCCCCCAAATTTCCAGGAGTGTGTGTGTTTATGCAAAGAAGATTTTGAGGAACATATGCATGGACAGATATTTTCCATGTAAGACCTTTGGGCCACAGTGGGCAGAATTTTTGCAAATAGACAGCTGCCTATACTCTAAACTGTGGCCAAGATAGTCCTCCTCACTTGTACGGTCATGAGAGGGTTTATCTTGTCCTACAAATATAGAGAAACACAGCATCTCTGGATTTCTTATTTGTAGTGTTTACCCCAAAGGTAACTCTCCATTCCTCATAACAGCTGAAATTCTAGGAGGCTTCATCTTTTTTTTTAATAATTTTTTATTTTTTATAAACATATATTTTTATCCCCAGGGGCACAGGTCTGTGAATCGCCAAGTTTACACACTTCACAGCACTCAACAAAGCACATACCCTCCACAATGTCTGTAACCCCACCCTCTTTCTTCCAACCCCCCTCCCCCCAGCAACCCTCAGTTTGTTTTGTGAGATTAAGAGTCACTTATGGTTTGTCTCCCTCCCAATCCCATCTTGTTTCATTGATTCTTCTCCTACCCACTTAAGCTCCCATGTTGCTACACCACTACCTCATATCAGGGAGATCATATGACAATTGTCTTTCTCTGCTGGACTTATTTCGCTAAGCATGATACGCTCTAGTTCCATCCATGTTGTCGCAAATGGCAAGATTTCATTTCTTTTGATGGATGCATAGTATTCCATTGTGTATATATACCATATCTTCTTGATCCATTCATCTGTTGATGGACATCTAGATTCTTTCCATAGTTTGGCTATTGTGGACATTGCTGCTATAAACATTCGGGTGCACGTGCCCCTTTGGATCACTACGTTTGTATCTTTAGGGTAAATACCCAGTAGTGCAATTGCTGGGTCATAGGGCAGTTCTATTTTCAACATTTTGAGGAACCTCCATGCTGTTTTACAGAGTGGCTGCACCAGTTTGCATTCCCACCAACAGTGTAGGAGAGTTCCCCTTTCTCCACATCCTCGCCAGCATCTGTCATTTCCTGACTTGTTGATTTTAGCCATTCTGACTGGTGTGAGATGATATCTCATTGTGGTTTTGATTTGTATTTCCCTGATGCCGAGTGATATGGAGCACATTTTCATGTGTCTGTTGGCCATCTGGATGTCTTCTTTGCAGAAATGTCTGTTCATGTCCTCTGCCCATTTCTTGATTGGATTATTTGTTCTTTGGGTGTTGAATTTGCAAAGTTCTTTATAGATTCTGGACACTAGTCCTTTATCTGATATGTCGTTGGCAAATATCTTCTCCCATTCTGTCAGTTGTCTTTTGATTTTGTTAACTGTTTCCTTTGCTGTGCAAAAGCTTTTGATCTTGATGAAATCCCAATAGTTCATTTTTGCCCTTGCTTCCCTTGCCTTTGGCGATGTTCCTAGGAAGATGTTGCTGTGGCTGAGGTCAAAGAGGTTGCTGCCTGTGTTATCCTTAAGGATTTTGATGGATTCCTTTCTCACATTGAGGTCCTTCATCCATTTTGAGTCTATTTTTCTGTGTGCTGTAAGGAAATGGTCCAAATTCATTTTTCTGCATGTGGCTGTCCAATTTTCACAACACCATTTATTAAAGAGGCTGTCTTTTTTCCATTGGACATTCTTTCCTGCTTTGTCGAAGATGAGTTGACCATAGAGTTGAGGGTCTATTTCTGGGCTCTCTATTCTGTTCCATTGATCTATGTGTCTGTTTTTGTGCCAGTACCATGCTGTCTTGATGATGACAGCTTTGTAATAGAGCTTGAAGTCCGGAATTGTGATGCCACCAACTTTGGCTCTCTTTTTCAATATCCCTTTGGCTATTCGAGGTCTTTTCTGGTTCCATATAAATTTTAGAATTATTTGTTCCATTTCTTTGAAAAAGATGGATGGTACTTTGATAGGAATTGCATTAAATGTGTAGATTGCTTTAGGTAGCATAGACATTTTCACAATATTTATTCTTCCAATCCAGGAGCATGGAACATTTTTCCATTTCTTTGTGTCTTCCTCAATTTCTTTCATGAGTACTTTATAGTTTTCTGAGTGTAGATTCTGTGCCTCTTTGGTTAGGTTTATTCCTAGGTATCTTATGGTTTGGGGTGCAATTGTAAATAGGATTGACTCCTTAATTTCTCTTTCTTCTGTCTTGCTGTTGGTGTAGAGAAATGCAACTGATTTCTGTGCATTGATTTTATATCCTGACACTTTACTGAATTCCTGTACAAGTTCTAGCAGTTTTGGAGTGGAGTCTTTTGGGTTTTCCACATATAGTATCATATCATCTGTGAAGAGTGATAATTTGACTTCTTCTTTGCCAATTTGGATGCCTTTAATTTCCTTTTGTTGTCTGATTGCTGAGGCTAGGACTTCTAGTACTATGTTGAATATGGACATCCCTGCCGTGTTCCTGACCTTAGCAGAAAAGCTTTCAGTTTTTCTCCATTGAGAATGATATTTGCGGTGGGTTTTTCATAGATGGCTTTGATGATATTGAGGTATGTGCCCTCTATCCCTACACTTTGAAGAGTTTTGATCAGGAAGGGATGCTGTACTCTGTCAAATCTTTTTCAGCATCTATTGAGAGTATCATATGGTTCTTGTTCTTTCTTTTATTGATGTGTTGTATCACATTGACTGATTTGTGGTTGTTGAACCAACCTTGCAGCCCTGGAATAAATCCCACTTGGTCGTGGTGAATAATCCTTTCAATGTACTGTTGAATCCTATTGGCTAGTATTTTGGTGAGAATTTTCACATCTGTGTTCATCAAGGATATTGGTCTATAGCTCTCTTTTTTGATAGGATCCTTGTCTGGTTTTGGGATCAAGGTGATGCTGGCCTCATAAAATGAGTTTGGAAGTTTTCCTTCCATTTCTATTTTTTGGAACAGTTTCAGGAGAATAGGAATTAGTTCTTCTTTAAATGTTTGGTAGAATTCCCCCGTGAAGCCGTCTGGCCCTGGGCTTTCGTTTGTTTGGAGATTTTTAATGACTGTTTCAATCTCCTTACTGGTTATGGGTCTGTGTAGGCTTTCTATTTCTTCCTGGCTCAGTTGTGGTAGTTTATATGTTTCTATGAATGCATCCATTTCTTCCAGATTGTCAAATTTATTGCCGTAGAGTTTCTCATAGTATGTTCTTATAATAGTTTGTATTTCTTTGGTGTTAGTTGTGATCTCTCTTCTTTCATTCATGATTTTATTTATTTGGGTCCTTTCTCTTTTCTTTTTAAGTCTGGCCAGGGTTTATCAATTTTAGTAATTCTTTCAAAGAACCAGCTCCTAGTTTCATTGATTTGTTCTATTGTTTTTTTGGTTTCTATTTCATTGATTTCTTCTCTGATCTTTATGATTTCTCTTCTCCTGCTGGGCTTAGGGTTTCTTTCTTGTTCTTTCTCCAGCTCCTTTACATGTAGGGTTAGGTTGTGTACCTGAGACCTTTCTTGTTTCTTGAGAAAGGCTTGTACTACTATATATTTTCCTCTCAGGACTGCCTTTGTTGTGTCCCACAGATTTTGAACCGTATATTTTCATTATCATTTGTTTCCATGATTTTTTTCAATTCTTCTTCAATTTCCCGGTTGACCCATTCATTCTTTAGAAGGATGCTGTTTAGTCTCCATGTATTTGGGTTCTTTCCAAACTTCCTCTTGTGGTTGAGTTCTAGTTTCAGAGCATTGTGGTCTGAAAATATGCAGGGAATGATCCCAATCTTTTGATACCGGTTGAGTCCTGATTTAGGACCGAGGATGTGATCTATTCTGGAGAATGTTCCATGTGCACTAGAGAAGAATGTGTATTCTGTTGCTTTGGGATGAAATGTTCTGAATATATCTGTGATGTCCATCTGGTCCAGTGTGTCGTTTAAGGCCTTTATTTCCTTGCTGATCTTTTGCTTGGATGATCTGTCCATTTCAGTGAAGGGAGTGTTAATGTCCCCTACTATTATTGTATTATTGTTGATGTGTTTCTTTGATTTTGTTATTAATTGGTTTATATAGTTGGCTGCTCCCATGTTGGGGGCATAGATATTTAAAATTGTTAGATCTTCTTGTTGGACAGACTCTTTGAGTATGATATAGTGTCCTTCCTCATCTCTTATTATAGTCTTTGGCTTAAAATCTATTTGATCTGATATAAGGATTGCCACTCCTGCTTTCTTCTGATGTCCTTTAGCATGGTAAATTCTTTTCCACCCCCTCACTTTAAATCTAGAGGTATCTTCGGGCTTAAAATGAGTTTCTTGGAGGCAACATGGGTTTTGTTTTTTTATCCATTCTGATACCCTGTGTCTTTTGACTGGGGCATTTAGCCCATTAACATTCAGGGTAACTATTGAGAGATATGAATTTAGTGCCATTGTATTGCCTGTAAGGTGACTGTTACTGTATATGGTCTCTGTTCCTTTCTGATCTACCACTTGTAGGCTCTCTCTTTGCTTAGAGGACCCCTTTCAAGATTTCCTGTAGAGCTCATTTGGTGTTTTCAAATTCTTTCAGTTTTTGTTTGTCCTGGAAGCTTTTAATCTCTCCTTCTATTTTCAATGATAGCCTAACTGGATATTGTATTCTTGGCTGCATGTTTTTCTCATTTAGTGCTCTGAATATATCATGCCAGCTCTTTCTGGCCTGCCAGGTCTCTGTGGATAAGTCCGCTGCCAATCTAATATTTTTACCATTGTATGTTACAGACTCTTTTCCCGGGCTGCTTTCAGGATTTTCTCTTTGTCACTAAGACTTGTAAATTTTACTATTAGGTGACGGGGTGTGGGCCTATTCTATTGATTTTGAGGGGTGTTCTCTGAACCTCCTGAATTTTGATGCTCGTTCCCTTTGCCATATTGGGGAAATTCTCCCCAATAATTCTCTCCTGTATACCTTCTGCTCCCCTCTCTCTTTCTTCTTCTTCTGGAATCCCAATTATTCTATTGTTGTTTCATCTTATGGTGTCACTTATCTCTTGAATTCTCCCCTCGTGGTCCAGTAGCTGTTTGTCCCTCTTTTGCTCAGCTTCTTTATTCTCTGTCATTTGGTCTTCTATATCACTAATTCTTTCTTCTGCCTCATTTATCCTAGCAGTGAGAGTCTAGCAGGCTTCATCTTATTATATTTCCCCAAGAGCCAAAACAGCATCTCCTGACACCAGCTTGAGTGTGTGTGTGTGTGTGTGTGTGTGTGTGTGTGTGATGGGAGCTGGTTGTAGAAGGGAAGAAGGAGGCAGGATACCAGACTAGGGGAGCAAAATACCTATAGCCCTTCCGAAAGATCTTAAAGCTACAGTTAATAAAAACAGAACACAGAATTGATATATCTTAAAAATTAAAATCTTGAAAATTGAAGCTCATGTCTTTAGTCTGGCTTCCCTCACACAAAGGATTGCTCTGCCATATTCTACCCACTGTATAACCCAGGCTTAGTTCTCAGGCCTAAGCTCTTCTCTCATCCTTCCAAAATCCCCTCACCCTATGAGACTAACAGAAGGGATCCATCTAGGAAGGTGGGATAAAATCATCTCTCTCTGGGGGAAGGTGTGAAGGTGTTTTAGAAATACCTGCAATGGGACACCATTTCTAGATGAAACTTGCCCATTGACATCAATCCGTTCATGTATCTATGCTCTCGTCCCATTTGGCTTAGGTTCTATTAAGAAGTAAGAGTGCTAAGCCAAGACCCAAGATGTCCTCTTCTTTCCTTCCCAAAACTTTTCTTGATTTAAAGAACGTATATAGAAGATTTCAATATGTTTAACAAACTTGCTCTAATTCATGTATATTAGAACACTATATGAACAATAGCAGAATATTTACTCTATTTGAATCAAAGAGAAGATTTTCAAAAATCATAGGCCATTAAGCAATGGGTATTTGAAAGGATCAAAATCATTAAGAGTGTAATTAAACTAGAAATCTGTAACAACAACCACCCTAAAAAAAATCACACATGCTTGGGTCAAAGAAGAAATAATGGAAATTTTAAAAACATATCATTTTCAAATAGATATTAATGAGAATGCTAAAAATCAATCATTGGACTTTGAAGCTAAAGCTGAGCTTAAAAGAAAATTTATGGCTTTAAGTAAATATAATGGATATATTATAAAGTCACAAAGGCCAATAATCAAAGAAGTTAGAAGAGAGAATGAAACTCAAACAAAATAGAAACAAGAAATCATAAAGGGAATAAATTAATGAAACAGAAGAATTTCAAAATATAGAGAATCTACTGTACCAAAAGAGTTTTTTTTTTTTTTAAAGATGAATAAAATTGTCAAACTCTTGGGACCCCCTAGTGGTTTATTCAGTTAAGTGTCTGCCTTCAGTTCAAATCATGATCCCCAGGTCGTGTGATAGAGTGCCATATTGGGCTCCTTGCCCAGCAGCTTGTCCCTCTGCCTAGGGCTCCTCCTGCTTGTGTTCTGTCTCTGACAAACGAATAAATAAAAATCGTTTAAAAAATAGAATTGTCAAATCCTGGCAAGACTGAAAGAGAAAGAGAGAGAGAGAAAGAAAGGAAGAGGAAGATAACATGAATAACCCATATTAAAAATAAATAAGAATATCATTACAGATATTAAGGTAATATTAAGAATAACTCCATGCCAATAAGTTTGAAAATATACATGAAATTAATTAATCCTTAGAAAAAACAAGTTACAAACTGATCCAAAGAAAAATAAAATTGGCCTATAGATGTAATGTTAAATGTTAAAAGTTAAATATGCAATTAAAAACATTTTAAGAAAGAACTCCAGGAGCTCCTGAGTGGTTCAGTCAGTTAAGCATTTGACTGTTGATTTCAGCGTGGATTTTGATCTCAGGGTTGTGGAGTTCAAGCCCCACTTTGGGCTTTGCACTGGGTGTGGAGCCTACATTTTAAAAAACTGAAAAGAACAGAAAAAAAAAAAAAGAAAAGAACTCCAGATCTAGATGGCTCCACTGATTTATTCTACTAAATTATTGGAACTCTTCTAGAATATTGACAAACAGAGAATACTTCTTAACTCATTTTATAAAGCTAACATAACCTTGATAACGAAACCTGAAAAATTCACTAGGGGAAAGAAAAATTGCAAGAGATTTAAAATGTTAACAACCTAAATCCAGAAATTTAAAAAATCCATCAAATATTAATAAAATTGCCAAACTGAATTGAGAAATACATAAAAAGTTTATTAGAATATGATCATGTAGGTTTATTCAAGGAATTCAAAATAAGCTTAACAGCTAAAAATGATCTGTACAGTTAACCATATAACAGAATGAAGAAGAAAAATAATATGATAATTTCAGTAGATGGAGAATATAATTTGTAAAATTCAACATCTGTTTGTGTTTTTAAAAAATGCTTAGAAAAATAGGTATGGAAGGAAGACTTATTAAAGTAAGGAAAACTTTATTATAGCAAAGGAAAACTATAAAAATCTGCAGCAGGAGTGAAATAAGTCAAGCAGAGAGAGTCAAGTATCATATGGTTTCACTTACTTGTGGAACATAAGGAATAACACAGAGGACATTTGGAGATAGAGCAGAGAAGTGAGTTGGGGGAAAGCAGTGGGGAAAATGAACCATGAGAGACTGTGGACTCTGAGAAACAAGGTTTTGGAGAGGAGGGGTGGGGGAGGGGCTGGGTGAGCTCAGTGGTGGATATTATGGAGGGCACGTATTGCATGGAGCACTGGGTGTGGTGCATAAACAATGAATCTTGGAACACTGAAAAGAAATTTAAAAAATGGAAAAAATCTAGAGCAGAAACTGTTAATATAGTATGTTACCAAATATAAGCATATTCCAACTGGAAATTGGTAAACTTATTCTGAAATTTATATGAAAATTCAAAGGGTGTTGAATATCTTAAAGAAGAGAAAGTTGGAGGAATCATCATCTATCAAATTTTGTTGTAACACTACAATAATAAATTTGGTATAGTACTGCTACCAAGGTAGACAAATAGACCAGCGGAACAGAATAAAAAGTTCAGAAACAGACCCAAATACATATGGAACATTGATTTTTTTAGTGTTTTTTAAATTTATCATAAAAATATTTACTGTATTTACCATACAACACATTATTAGTATTTTATGTAGTGTTCCATGATTCATTGTTTGCTTTTTTAAATTTTATTTTTTATTTATTTCCAGCATAACAGTATTCATTATTTTTGCACCACACCCAGTGCTCCATGCAATCTATGCCCTCTATAATACCCACCACCTGGTACCCCAACCTCCCACCCCCCGCCCCTTCAAAACCCTCAGATTGTTTTTCAGAGTCCATAGCCTCTCATGATCCACCTCCCCTTCTATTGTTTGCTTTTAATATCCAGTGTGGAGCATTGATTTTAACATAGTTGGCATGACAGAACAATGGGGAAAGACCATCTTTTCAAAAAACAGTACTGAGTTGCCTGGATATTTTTATGGGAAAAAAATGAATCTCAACCTATACCTTATACTACAGAGATCTATATACCATTCATGACATACACAGACCTAAATGTAAAAAATAATACTACAAAGTTTCCAGAATATAACCAGGATAATATGTTCATAATGTTGGAGTAGGAACAGATTTCTTACAAACAAAATACATATTTTTAAAAAGTACACTGAAATACCATTTTTTAATTGATAAAATTAGCAAAACTTCAAGGTAGGTGAAAATGTATTAAATCTACTTTCCACATGTAAAAGAATGAAATTGAACCCCCTACCTCACATCATATAAAAATTAACTCAAAATAGATCAAATACCTAAATGTAAGAACTAAAACTATAAAACTCTTGGAAGAAACATAGGACAAACAATAATAGAAAAAAGCAAATCAAGCAGACATCACTGAAGTGAAAAACTTTTGTGTTCCAAAGGATATCATCAAAAAAGTGAAAAGACAACCCACAGGAGAAAATTTTGCAAGTCATATATCTATCTAATAAGGGACGTGTATTTGGAATATATAATGGACTCTTGATACTCAATAAAAAAAAACCAATTAGAAATGGGAAAAGCATTTAAATATACACTTCTCCAAAAATATATGTAAATGATCAATAAACACATGGAAAGATACTCAATATTAGCTATCAGAGAAATCAGAGAAATGCAAATCAAAATCACTATAAAATATTACTTCACACTCACAAAGATAGTTATAATAAAAAAAACCAAAATAATAACAAGTGTTGACAAGGTTGTAGAGAAATTAGAATACTCATCATTCCTGATATGAATGTAAAACTATACAGCCAATTTGGAAAATAGCTTGGCAGTTCTACAAGTGCTTAAACAGAGAATTAAAATAAAATCCAGTAATTCTACTCCTAGACTCAAGAGAATTGATAACATATGCCCACAAGAACACTTGTACATAAACTTTCATAGCATTTTCCTTAATAGCTCAAAAATGGGAATACCCATATGTCCATCAGCTGATGAATGGATAAGTTAAATCTGATATCCATATGGTGGTATATTATTCATCAGTAAATAGAAATGAAATACTGATACATGCCACAATATAGGTAAACCTTGAAAACATTACATTAAGTGAAAGAAACCAGTCACAAAAGACCAAAGATTATACGACCACATTTGTGTGAAATTCCCAGAACAGGCAAATCTATAGAGACAGAAAATAGATTAGTGGTTGCCTAGAGCTGAGGGGCCTGAGGGGGGGTAGGTGGTTGACAAGAATGGGATATGGGGTTTCTTTCTGTGGTAGTGGAAATATTCTAAATTGAATTTGATGATGGATGTGCAATTCTGTGAATACACTAATAAACTTTAGGTTATATACTTTAAATGGCTGAATTGTATGGTATGTGAATTATCTCTTAAAAAGCTGTTAAAGATGTTTTAAATATGTTGAAACTATCACTCAGCTCTTCCTATATATTTTAATGGGTATAAAATTTGATAAAATTAATTTGGATTAAACTTGGATAGTGTCATCAAGAATGCCCCTAAATGTTTAAAATTTAGGGACACCTGGCTGGCTCAGTGGGAGGAGCATGAAACTCTTGATCTTGGGTTTGAGTTTGAGCCATGTTGTCTGTATTTATTTACTTAAATAAATAAATACTTTAAAAAAGAATGCTAAAGTTTATCTCTTTGGGTCCATTTATAAGGAAAGATATGTGTTACATCACTATTGATAGTACTTAAATTTTTTTTAATTCAAATTTTTAAAAACTAGAATCACCAGGTTTACACACTTCACAGCACTCACCAAAGCACATACCCTCCCCAATGTCCATAATCCCACCCCCTCTCCCAAACCCCCTCCCCCCAGCAACCCTCAGTTTGTTTTGTGAGATTAAGAGTCACTTATGGTTTGTCTCCCTCCCAATCCCATCTTGTTTCATTGATTCTTCTCATACCCACTTAAGCCCCCATGTTGCATCACCACTTCCTCATATCAGGGAGATCATATGATAGTTGTCTTTCTCTGCTGGACTTATTTCGCTAAGCATGATACGCTCTAGTTCCATCCATGTTGTCGCAAATGGCAAGATTTCATTTCTTTTGATGGATGCATAGTATTCCATTGTGTATATATACCATATCTTCTTGATCCATTCATCTGTTGATGGACATCTAGATTCTTTCCATAGTTTGGCTATTGTGGACATTGCTGCTATAAACATTTGGGTGCACGTGCCCCTTCGGATCACTACGTTTGTACCTTTAGGGTAAATACCCAATAGTGCAATTGCTGGGTCATAGGGCAGTTCTATTTTCAACATTTTGAGGAACCTCCATGCTGTTTTCCAGAGAGGTTGCACCAGCTTGCATTCCCACCAACAGTGTAGGAGTGTTCCCCTTTCTCCACATCCTCGCCAGCATCTGTCATTTCCTGACTTGTTGATTTTAGCCATTCTGACTGGTGTGAGGTGATATCGCATTGTGGTTTTGATTTGTATTTCCCTGATGCCGAGTGATATGGAGCACTTTTTCATGTGTCTGTTGGCCATCTGGATGTCTTCTTTGCAGAAATGTCTGTTCATGTCCTCTGCCCATTTCTTGATTGGATTATTTGTTCTTTGGGTGTTGAGTTTGCTAAGTTCTTTATAGATTCTGGACACTAGTCCTTTATCTGATATGTCGTTTTGGTGAGTGCTGTGAAGTGTGTAAACCTGGGTGATTCACAGACCTGTACCCCTGGGGATAAAAATATATGTTTATAAAAAATAAAAAATTAAAACATTAAAAAATAATAATAAAAAAAATAAAAAAATAAAAAGTTAAAAACTAGAAAAGATTATAATGACATTATACTTGCTAAACTTAAATATGCTACACAGAAAGGTAGTCAATATCATTAGTCATTAGAGAAATGAAAATTAAAATCATGATGAGATAACCATTACACACCTATTAAAATGATTAAAATGAAAAAAAAAATTGATGACACCAAGTGATGGTGAAGAAACAGAACTCCTCACTGTGCAAGTGGGAATGCAAAATGGTACAGACACTTTGGAAAACAGATTTATAGTTTCTTATAAACACACACTTGCCATATGACCCAAGAGTTATGGACACTTATGTTTACACAACAACCCAAACACAAATGTTTATAGCAGCTTTATTCATGATCTCCCCAGACTGGAAACAACTCAGATGTCCTCCACCTGAGGAATAAATAGCCATGCATTGGAGTACCAGCCACCAATGAAAAGAAAATAATATTAATGTAACAATGAGGACGAATCTGGAATTCTTTATTAGACTAAGCTAAAGAAGCCAGACTCAAAACCTAAATGCTGTATGATTCCATTTCCATGACATTCTGGAACACGCAAAACTATAGAGACAAAACACAGATCAGTGGTTTGCAGGGGCTGGGAGTACGAGAAAGGTTGACTACAGAAAGGAAGAATTTGGTGATGGACTGATTCTCCATATTGACTGCAATGATGGCCATGTAGTTTTCAAGCATAAATTTATCAAAACACAGAACTGTTTACTAAATAGGATGACTTTACCTGCATAAAAATCGTACCTCAATACAAAGTTTTAAAAAATAAGTTTTATCAACACACACAAAACAGATAATCATGTCAAAAAATGGGCAGAAGATATGAACAGACACTTCTCCAATGAAGACATACAAATGGCTATCAGACACATGAAAAAATGTTCATTATCACTAGCCATCAGGGAGATTCAAATTAAAACCACATTGAGAGACCACCTTACACCAGTTAGAATGGCCAAAATTAGCAAGACAGGAAACAACGTGTGCTGGAGAGGATGTGGAGGGAGGGGAACGCTCTTACACTGTTGGTGGGAATGCAAGTTGGTGCAGCCACTTTGGAAAACAGTGTGGAGATTCCTCAGGAAATTAAAAATAAAACTTCCTTATGACCCTGCAATTACACTACTGGGTATTTACCCCAAAGATACAGATGTAGTGGAAAGAAAGGCCATCTGTACCCCAATGTTTATAGCAGCAATGGCCACGGTTGCCAAACTGGGAAAAGAACCAAGATGCCCTTCAATGGACGAATGGATAAGGAAGATGTGGTCCATATACACTATGGAGTATTATGCCTCCATCAGAAAAGATGAATACCCAACTTTTGCATCAACATGGACGGGACTGGAAGAGATTATGCTGAGTGAAATAAGCCAAGCAGAGAGAGTCAATTATCATATGGTTTCACTTATTTGTGGAGCATAACAAATAACAGGGAGGACATGGGGAGATGGAGAGGAGAAGGGAGTTGAGGGAAATTGGAAGGGGAGGTGAACCATGAGAGACTATGGACTCTGAAAAACAACCTGAAGGTTTTGAAGGGGCGGGGAGTGGGAGGTTGGGGGAGCCAGGTGATGGGTATTATGGAGGGCACAGATTGCATGGAGCACTGGGTGTGGTACATAAACAATGAATTCTGTTACACTGAAAAGAAATTTTTTAAAAATCTACTAAAAAATAGTAAGTTTTAAAAAACTATTATATATACTAAATTCATATCAGATACTTGTATTTTTGTTTGCCATTTTGTTTAAAATGTTTGCCAAATAAGTAAAAGCATGAGAGCATGTTTATTATACAATAGCATGTGAAAAAAATCTAGTGATTATATATCTATAGTAAAAGTAGAAATATTATATTTTAAAAAAATTTTCACATATTAGAGAAGAAAAGATAGAAAAAAGCAAATCAAAATGTCATTATGACTGGAGGCAGGGGCCATGGAAAGTTTTGCTGTTGCTTTTATATTCCATTTTCTATGTATAAAGCTATATTTAATAAATATGCATTGTTTTCCCATAAAGAAAATTATGTTTGTATTTATGAAAAGGAATTTATGGGAGTTTAAGTAATCCTTACCAGATATACACATTGCCTCAGAATATAAATATATTGGTATAAATAAGAGCTTCACTTTGTAAACAAACTATTATTCTTGATGGCTTTTAGTATACTTTTCTGCCAAACCAGAGGAATTCATTTGAATCCATTTGAGGAATCCATTTGCTACTCTTGCCTTGAAGGCAAAATAAACAAATGGTAGCTAATTCACAGTGGGCGGCAAGGGATCTTTGTAAAACCAGGGGCATTTATTTCCATGTCTTGACTTCAATTCCTACTCTCAATCAAGTATTTCCCATAGTTTCATTTTTCCCTTCCTGGTGAAAACAGTAAAGCTCTCTTAATACTAAGCAACATGTTTATCTGAGCCACACTCTCTCAGTTATCAAATCCATAACAATATGTGCAACAAGAGATGATCTATCAGATGAGTTCTGTTTCCATAGCACTGGCCAACAGAAAACTATGTGGTGACCAGGCTTATAAAGTAGGTTTTTGTTCTCATTGGGATCTCACTGATACCTCCAAATCCAGAAGGAAAACGTGTTCAAACTCTGCCTGTGTAACCTCATGAGGGCTCACGGTGTTGCTGCAATGTCTGTGGGATTAAAGGATTGTTTAAACTGAACGAAGAACAAGGAGAGCCAAAGTGTTTTTGAAAGATAATTGTCTTTGTCATTATACACAATATGCACAATGACAGAGAGACTTCAGGACCCTTCTAACATAAATTGCCTGGAGGTGGCAGGACTACGAAATCAAATAGACCTGGGGTTGATTCTGGCTTTTAACTCAAATGGTGGTAACAAATACATTTTTAACTTCTTTGAGTCCCAATATCCTCATATGTAGAGTGAGAAAGATATAATATGTTGTCGAAAACTATGAGGATTAAAAGGGGTAAATGAAAAGTGCCTGATATATAATAGGTACTTAATAAAATATTATTTCTTTTCCATGGAGGTTCAGGGTGTTTTGTAAAAAATCGTAAGGAAGCCTAGACAAGGCTTCCTTTCTGTTCTAGAGAAAACAGTGGGATTGTGGTTGTCTTTGTGTGCATGTGTGTGCGTGAGAGAGAGAGAAAGAGTGAAAAAGTATGTGTTTGTGTTATGAGTAGTATTCAGAAAGAATCATATGCAATAGTATGGCTCTATAATTAGCTAAAACCTATACGATTTTGAAGAGAGACTTCCAGACTCCTGGTGTAAAAGTTACAAAGAAAGAATAGCAATTAGCAACCCATTTTAGAGTCAGCCATATCTAATTACAGGGTCATGGTATAGTCTAGTTGAAAGATATTACCAAATTGATCGTGTCCAATTTTGTCATTTTTCAAGCAAAAAGAAAACCCCCAATTTTCAGAGAAGGGAAAGAAAGGGAATTTCTCAAGGTCACACAACACTTGGGGAGCAGAAATGAGATCAGGATATTTCCAGGCCCCTGTATCTGGGAAAGTAAAGCCCTACTTGCCCTTTGAGAAACTGCTGACCCCTCTTTGAAATGCCTCTATAGATAGGCTCTGTGCTAGGTTCTGGTCAAAGCAAGGCATGGACCCACCCCTATCACACAAATTCACATGGAGATGCTTACATTACATAGGATTCCAGCGCATCACTATTTGTCATGGAGGGTTCTATGGAGAAGGTGTCTAGTCTGCTCAGCAAGGACGATTTGGATCTTAGGCAATCACTGCAGAGGGTCAGTGATGATGCTAGATGGAAATTAAAAGAAAGAGATATGTGAAGAATTAGGGAGAGTTTTATCTGACCATGTGACCTGAGGAAAGTCACTCAACAACCCTCTTCTCACTTTCATTTTTGATTATGTTGTTTTAACATCCCAGGTCCTTCCCAATGTGGGACTGCAGCTGAGGTCATGGAAATGTCTAGGGATATATGATTTCAAGCTGCCAGTTGCATATCTAGGACTCCAAGCCCTTTTCCAATTTGTCCCCTCTCCTCAGAAACCTCTAGGTCTTCTTAAGAAGGATATCATGGTGTCTCACCTGGAGTTTGAAGCCTATGTCTACTGCACTGGGTATCGACACCCATTCTTAAAAGAGTGAAACTAATTAAGAGGATTTTACATTACTCTGAGATACTGGACTTGGAGCTCTGTGAGGTCATAATGGGAATCCAGGTGGTCTCTCTTGCAGAAGAGTTTGAGGGTGCTCTCTTTGTGGTAGGAAGAATAAATTGGATATTTAGTAAGCTGCCCAATTGTGGTGGAGACTCCTAGGTGTTCACCAAAACCTCTTTCCTTTTTTCATGGCTGAACAAGGATGCTGAGGATCTATCTGCATGAAGGAAGAGCTACATGATGGAAAGAGCCTGGATTACTAAATAATTGAATTACATGAGCAAGAAATCATCTTCCACTGTGTTACATTATTGAGATTTGGAGGTTTGTGTTATATCATCTAGCCTACTCTACTTACTATATTTCATCAACTGAAGATGATACAATTACATATTTTAATATTCCATCTTAGACTTGATGACAAACAGTAGTACATGAATGCTAAGAGAGAATTATCAACATGCTTACATCCACAAAGCTAGTGTGTTCCTGATACTTCTATCCAAGACTCAATACTGGACCTAATCACAGAAGCTGTTATTCTTGACTAACTCACCCACAGCTTACTGTCATGTGCTATGGAATCATCGAATGGTATCTTTAGTATTTTGAATACTAACTCTCTAGATTCTTGACATAGGTTGGGACCAAAGGGACCAGCTAGATTTGGAGGTGGTGGAGGGGAGGCTGGTAAACCTAGTAAACCGCTGAGAGTCCTATTGTGTCCAGGAAAGAGGAAGATTCTATTTTGCAGAACTGAGCTCAGTTTTAAGGCCTGTCAAAGTACAGAAAAGAGGTGCTGCGGCCTGCAGTGTTAGCATGTGTCACCATAAACCTTTGGATGTTAGATCTGCTATCTGTATCATGGTGCCTGGTTGCCAGGGTTGTAATGCTCTCCCTGAACAGAAAATCAAGTAAATGCCTAAAATCCACAGGTAAAGCTCAGATTTGTTAGAATATGTACCCATTCTGGTATATAAAGGGGAAAATATGCTGCAGGGAAAATATGCTGCAAATATGCTGTAGTTTAGATTCCTCCTTTGAGGCCAAGCTAGTAAAAATGATCTGGGTAGAAACATCAGAGATCAGCCCTATAGAAATGAGTATCTTGATAATGCAACAGCAAATCCATAACTGGACATTGGAAATGGATACTGGGAAACTGAACACAAGATCCTGTGTTTTGGGGGGCATATAGTCCTGCATGAATCACAAATAATGATGGAGAATTCAAAGAAGTGCATATCCCAGATTCTACTTGTAACTTAAATAATGGTTTGATTTTCTGCCTTTTTGGAGCTCAGAAGACTTAGGGATAATGGTGGACATTCTCTAGCCAGGATGATTTCGTTCTGCAGTCCAAGCCTGAAGAAACAGAGAACTCCTGCCAAGAGGTTAGAGAGGTAACAGACTTCCAAAAACTGTCAGAGAAAGAGAAAGAGAGCTACCAATCATCCTGTGCTTGCTGGTTTTTATTCTTTTTATTGTAATTTTTAACCAGTATTGATGCTTTTAATAACATTGTGACTACTTCTGCTTCTAATACTACCTAGTATTTATGCCCACTAGTTCTTAAATAATATCCAGTGAAAGTATTATAAATATAATAGATGCAAGTAGCAAAAGGGTAATCATACAAAAAATGCATAAAAGGAAGTTTCTTTCTGTGTATGTTGGGTACCCAGGGACCACTCCTCAGCAGGAATCAGTCTCAAACATTTCCTATGTTACTTCAGAAATACTCTGCTTATATAAAGACATATAAATATATTTTAACAGATGTGGGATTTAATATACATACTGTTCCTAAACATGTTTTCATCCCTTAACACTGTGTCTTGGACATATTTCCTTGTTAGCACCTATAGAGCTATATATGTGTGACATACAAATTTGGAAGCCTGGAACAGTAGAAAGAGCATGGGCTATAATTAAGGAGACGTGAAAAGATTTGACTAAGAGATGATAATAGCTTCATTCTTTATAATACTGAAGCTTTTGGCAGCAACCTAAATGTCCATTAAAATGAAATGTCATTATGGTATCATAGAAAAATATATTGCAAAACAGCATGGTTTGTTTGATATTAAAATTTAATTACATACACAAAATAGTTTTTAGACCAGATTTAGGACAGTTTTTATTTCTCATGCACAATATGTGTAATTGATTCTTTTTCATAACAGCTTGTTCAAGCTTCTTGTTTCAAAAATTTGTCCTTATCACTCTAAGGCTATGTATTAAATATACTTTAAATTCTTATTCTATACAGTTTTTTAGTTTGGTCTCCTTTTGTATAGTTCATCTAGTCTGCTTTGCTTGAAGAGTGCTTATATTTCTTAGAGGCTGGGTTATTTTATTTTACCAGTTAACTTGACTTAATGTGACCCAGGAAGCATATAATAAGCCTAAAGCTTATCTTGAACAATTCAAACAATTTTCTTAGGGGAGTTGAGACAGAGCTGGAACATCTCAAGATGGAGAGGAAAGGAATAGGTGTTGCTATCCAGGTTTGACTTGCCCTTGTTAGTATCTTCCTGCATTTGACAGGTGACCATCATCCTTAAAGTGCCTCTGCCCAGGAGCTTTCACCCTCTCTTGTAAGAGGCTCAGCCATTGGATCAGGGTTGAAGAAACTGTGAAGTGAGGGAATGCTTGGAGTCCTGCCAAAGTGCTAGCCACCACTACTATTGGCTCCACCATCCCTAGCCAGGTGTAGCACTAGGTTGACCCTTGTCATGTGTAAATGAGATCATTAACTTCCTGACTTGAAACCCTACTATCTTTTATCATTATACTAGATTAAAAGCCAAGGTCTTTCTCATGACTCACAAGGCCCTACATGCTAGGACTCCTGCTCATCTCACCTGTTTTATCTGTCCTCCTTCCTTCTAATCTCCAGGAATTCCCATTAGCCAAACCCAGGTGGAACCTGATAGGACAAGAGAATGTACTAAAGTAATCCACGGAAATCAGCATATGGGGGAAGAGAGCAAAATGGAAGGAGTGAGAAACAGGTTTAGAGGGCAATAAAAAGGATCCGACACGATAATTCCCCAAAGTTAATAGGCACAGACTGGTTCCTTTGCTGAAATCCAGTACTTTTCAGCAAAAGGAGGTAAGTCTTCTCTTGCCTCAAAAGGTTATAGTCATTTCGTGTGAGGAAATATGTATTATGGTGTGGGGTACAGGAATGCTGACACCCCTCCCAGAAGACACTTCTTTTTAGCCCTCCACCCCATGGGGATCAGAAAATGCCCAAATAATGGGAGGGGCAGATTTTCATTCCCTCCAGGATAGACACCTGGGAAAAGCTTAAGAGTCAGCTAGCCTGATCTATTCAAGGCAAACATTTTAGTCTGTAAGTGGAACTTGCTCATAACAAACTTGAAACCTTAGTCTAAGGCCCTTTGATTATCAAGATCCATGGTTTTTAAAAAATTATTTATAGATTATAGATTTAAAAATTATTTATAGATTTTCTAAGCAATCCATGCAGAATTCTATTATAAAAAGAATATAGAGTTTTCTACCCAAGATGTACAAGTGTGCTTGAATGTGTGTGTGTGTGTAGAAGGAGGCCAGCTGGATTTTTGCATGATTCTCTTTTTCTTCATCTTAGCAACACTTGAGATAGCAGTTTGGAAAACAGGAATAGAGTCTTCAACATAGTCCCACTTCACTGCATGGACAGGGAGCCCAAACCTAAGATTTCAAGTTCACACAGGGACCAGAATTCTTATTCTCTTTAAACTTGCTCTAAGGCTTTGTCCAGCTCCCTTTCCTGTCTCCCGTATGGTCTCTGTTATGATCACAGACACATCATTAAGCAGATCCAAAGCGTATTTTATTTGGAAAACATACCACATAGAGTGGGGCTAGAATAGGCAATAGGACAGATTGGAGGAAAGAGTGGTACATGTGCAAAGAAAAAAAGAAAAATAAGGAGCAAATATTAAACACAAAATGTGTTTGCTGGTGAATTTTCCCTCAAAAATGCCAAATGCTTATGTTTAGAGATGAGCAAGTCTTATCAACTCATTAATCAAAAAGAAGAGCTTCTCATTCTCACAGATGTTAAGGTTGAATTATTCTCAAGGCATGCAGACCATAGATGACAGGTATTCCATCAGCCTAAAGTATTTTTGGAAGCAGTGGCAGTCAGTGAAAACTGACCTAGTTACTAAAGTTGGTTGGAATGCAAATGGTTACCACAGGAAGTAGATGCTACTGAAGAAATTTTTGACCTGTCTGTTAAAAATAATCTAATGAGGAATTGGCCATTTGGGCTTATTTAAGTCTCCATATAATAACTAGTGGTCTTATTTAAGTGGTTCTGAGAATAAGGCCAATCTGCCTGCTTTTGAAATTTAAAGCACATACCAAGTTGTCCACACAACTATCTTTTGGAACATTTTCTTATTGTGTCTCCAAGCTTTTGCATTTCCAAGTTTGAGCACCACATCTACCACTTCTGATGTGTGTACATTTTCTTTTCCAGAAAAGCTCTAAATATTTACTGACATTGATTATTAAAAGTAATTTTTTAAAAAAAGTAAACAGTCATGGCAGCGATGCTGCATTACTGGCGAGGACAAGAAACTAGAGATTGGATTCACCACACTTGATTGCTCACAATTCTGCCTCAGTGATTGAAAAGGTTGGACTATTATTAGTCATTGAAAGATAATCATTAAGTCTTGTTTTAAACCTAAACCCTTTGTTTCTGTCAACCAGCATGCAACTGCCTTCATCTTTTGTTGCTACTCTTATAAAAAGTTAAATCTAAGTTCTTGAGTCTGTCACCTTCCACTCAGAAACTATTTATCTTCTGTATTTTCAGATATATGTGACAGCCATCAGTATGTGGCTTCCTGACACACTCAGAAGTACATGGGAAAAAGAGAACATGGTGGGATGATGGTGGTGGGCAGAAATACATGAAGGATGGAACAGACACATGTGAAAAACAATAACTCCACTCACAGACCTTATTTTTTAGTTTGCTAAAGCCGCTGAGATCAGTAGGGCTATGCTTCCTTGGAAGTCAGTAGAGGAGGATTTGTGCCAGGCTCCTCTCCGGGCTCCTGGTACTTCCTTAGCTTGTGTCAACATAACTTCTGTCTTCTTGTGGCATTCTCCTCATGTGTGTGTGTGTCCAAATTTTTCCATTATATGAGGACATTGATCATATTGAATTAGGGGCCCATCCTAGGCCAGTATGGTTTCATCTTAACTAATGCATATACCACGTCCCTATTTCCCAATAAGGTCACATTCTGCAACTGGGAGTTAGGACTTCAATGTATGAATTTGGGATGGGGACAAGATTCAACTCATAAAGACCTCAGTAGCTTCTGATGGTGAAATCACATCACAGAAAAATCCATTCTAAACCCAAGTCAAGAAAATGTTACACAAAAAGAAAGATAAAGTAGTTGGCCCCTGAACTAAGATTTAGATCTGTATTCTTTCTAGTTCTGTAACTGCAGGATCATTGATTTTTTTTTATGATTTTATTTATTTATTTGACAGAGAGTGCACAAGTGGGTGGAGGGGCAGAAGGAGATGGAGAAGTGCACACCCCACTGAGCAGAGAGCCTGACAGAGGGCTTGATCCCAGGACCTGGAGACCATGACCTGAGCTGAAGGCAAATGCTTAACTGACTGAGCGACCCAGGTGCCCTGCTTTTTTTTTAATCTAAAAATGATATATTGAAAACTTTTGTTTTGGGATGGTTGGAATCAAAATAAATGTGAAAGCCCCTTAAAGTTTCAAATTCCATTCATGTAGCATATAGTATATGTACATAGTCTACTTAAAGTTAATATTATAGTAATTTATGTAAAATACAAAAACCTTGCAACATAAGCTCAGTTATTCTCCATTATTCTTCATACTATAGTTGTCAAATGTATTACATTTTCATACATTATAAATTTGACAAGGTAATGCATTAAATTTCACAATCATATGTATTTTTGCTTATGTTTTAAAGATTTATTTATTCACTTTAGAGAGAGAGAGTGAATGTGAGGAGGGACAGAGGGAGAGGGAGAAAGAAACTTTAGCAGACTCCTTACTGAACACAGAGCCAGACATGGGGCTTGATCTCATGACCCTGAAATCATGACCTGACCCAAAGCTAAATGACTCCACCACACAGGGGCCCCAATCATATGTATTTTAAACAATGTAAGAGAAAAAATATTATATTTGCCCAAATATTTATCATTTCTAACGCCCTTTTTACCTCCTTGAAATCTGTGTTTTCCCTTAGTACCCTCATTCATAGCAGCACATCTGATGGACAAATTCTTAGTTTTGTCTTAATTGAAATGTCTTTATTTTGCCAAAATTCCTGAAGGATATTTTTGCTGTATACAAAATTCCAGGTTAGCTGGGTTTATTCTCCCTCCCTTGCAGCACTTTAAAAGCGTTTTCCACTATCATCTGGTCACTATGGCTTCAGATGAGAGGTATGCTATATTTCAGATCATTCTCTTATTTGTAACTTGGCATTTTTCTCTGCTGCACCCAAGTTTTCTACTTTCTATGATTTTTGGAAGTTTGACTATAACATGCTTAAGCATGGTTTTCTTTTTGTTTATCCTGTTCAGAGTTTGCTGAGATTTCAAATCTTTAAATTTATGTCTTTCATCAAAATGAGGACGTTTTCAGCCATTACGGGAGAGTTAAACTGTTGGGAGGCTACCCCACCATTCCAGAAGCAGAATTTCTAAACTATAGTGGTTTAGAAGCTAAAGACTTCCAGAGCTATCTTGAGAAGTCATTCCACATGGCAAGTGGAAGTCAGAATCTCTGGGAACTGAATACAGAAATACCAAGAAGTCTCAATTAAGACTCTATACAGTATGTCTCAAGAGGTGACATCAAGCATCTTTGTCAGCAAATATAAAGAGTGTACTGTAAGGATTTGAGCTTTGTATTGGGTTAGTGGATCCTAGCTGCCTGTGAAGATATCCAGAAACAGCTAGAAACGTAGAAACTGGTGAGTTATCTGCCTGAGAGCATTTGTTAATTAAGCTTGCTAGTGATGACCTCTCCTCCACAAGGTGTGTCTGGTGGCTGTGTGAGCCTGCAAGGAATTGGATATGTGCTGATAGATGGTTCTGATTGTAAAAACAAAGGGCCATCTCTCTCTCTCTCTCTCGTCTCAAGATTTTATTTATTTGAGAGAGAGAGAGAGAGAGAAAGTACATGAGCAGGGGGAGTGGCAGAAGAAGAGGGAGAGTTCTTGGATCAGAAGAATAATCATTGTTAAAATGTCTATACTGCCTATACTGCCTAGAATAATCATTGTTAAAATGTCTATACTGCCTAGAGCAATCTATACTTTTAATGCCATTCTGATCAAAATTCCACCAGTATTTTTCAAAGAGTTGGAGCAAATAATCCAAAAATTTGTATGGAATCAGAAGAGACCCCAAATTGCTAAGGAAATGTTGAATAACAAAAATAAAACTGGTGGTATCATGTTACCTGATTGCAAGGTTTACTACAAAGCTGTGATCACCAAGACAGCATGGTACTGGCATAAAAACAGACACATAGACTAGTGGAACAGAGTAGAGAGCCCAGATATGGACCCTCAATTCTATGGTCAAATAATCTTCGACAAAGCAGGAAAAAATATACAGTGGAAAAAGACAGTCTCTTCAATAAATGGTGCTGGGAAAACTGGACAGCTCTATGCAGAAGAATGAAACTCGACCATTCTCTTACACCATACACAAAGATAAACTCAAAATGGATAAAAGACCTCAACGTGAGACAGGAATCCATCAGAATCCTAGAGGAGAACATAGGCAGTAACCTCTTCGCTATCAGCCACAGCAACTTCTTTCAAGATATGTCTCCAAAGGCAAAGGAAACAAAAGTGAAAATGAACTTTTGGGTCTTCATCAAGATCAAAAGCTTCTGCACAGCAAAGGAAACAGTCAACAAAACAAGAGGAAACCCACAGAATGGGAGAAGACATTTGCAAATGACCGAACAGAGTAAAGGTTGATATCCAGGATCTATGAAGAACTCCTCAAACTCAATACACACAAAACAATCATATCAAAAAATGGGCAGAAGATATGAACAGACACTACTCCAATGAAGACATACAAATGGCTATCAGACACATGAAAAAATGTTCATCATCACTAGCCATCAGGGAGATTCAAATAAAAACCACATTGAGAGACCACCTTACACCAGTTAGAATGGCCAAAATTAGCAAGACAGGAAACAGCATGTGTTGGAGGGGATGTGGAGAAAGGGGAACCCTCTTACACTGTTGGTGGGAATGCAAGTTGATGCAGCCACTTTGGAGAACAGTGTGGAGATTCCTCAGGAAATTAAAAATAGAGCTTCCCTATGACCCTACAATTGCACTACTAGGTATACACCCCAAAGATACAGGTGTAGTGGAAAGAAGGGCTATCTTACCCCAATGTTTATAGCAGCAATGGCCACAATCGCCAAACTGTTGAAAGAACCAAGATGCCCTTCAACGGATGAATGGACAAGGAAGATGTGGTCTATATACACTATGGAGTATTATGCCTCCATCAGAAAGGATGAATACCCAACTTTTGCATCAACATGGATGGGACTGGAAGAGATTCTGCTGAGTGAAATAAGTCAAGCAGAGAGAGTCAATTATCATATGGTTTCACTTATTTGTGGAGCATAACAAATAACATGGAGGACATGGGGAGATGGAGAGGAGAAGGGAGTTGAGGGAAATTGGAATGGGAGGTGAACCATGAGAGACTATGGACTCTGAAAAACAACTTGAGGGTCTTGAAGGGGTGGGGGGTGGGAGGTTGGGGGAACAAGGTGGTGGGTATTAGGGAGGGCATATATTGCATGGAGCACTGGGTGTGGTGCAAAAACAATGAATACTGTTATGCTGAAAAGAAATTAAAAATGAAAGAAAGAAAGAGAGAGAAAGAAAGAAAGGAAGAAGAGGGAGAAGCAGGTAGGGAGCCTTATGTGAGGTTAGATCCAAGGATCTGGAGATCATGACCTGACCTGAAGGGAGATGCTTAACTAACTGAGCCACCCAGGTGCCCACACCCCTTTTTTCCCCATAAGACTTTACTAGCACAGATTCAGCCTCAAGATTCAGAGTCTCATCCACCTGAGCCATGAACTACTGAACAGAGGTTTGTGTGCACTTGGTACTGATTTTCTCTCTTCTTTCTTCTGAATTGATAAACTGAATTAAATTAAGTGTGAGAAGTTAATATGGTATGACTTGTGGGCATAAATTAGCTCTATCTGAATTAAGGAATGGCCTTCTTATGTCAGAAAAAATAGTGATCAAAGATGGTAGACTAAATATTTCAAGACATTCATACTCTGGACTCTGGGAACCAAACTCAGCATTTCAGAGGGACGGGGTGGGGGGTGGGGGGTGGGGGTGGGGATAGGGTAACAGGGTAATGGGTATTAAGGAGGGCACGTGTGGTGATGAGCATTGGGTGTTATATGCAGCTAATGAATTGTTGAACACTACACAAAAACTAATGATGTACTGTATGCTGCTAGCTAATTGAATGTAATAAAAAATAATTTTAAAAAAGAGAATTCTATGCATTAACCTCTTTGTAGGGCCTTAATGTCTTTGGAGGCAACTCTGAAGAAATTAAGAGGTGTGACATTATCCTGGGCCCATTTTAAAGGAAATTAATGCCACTGAAGAGACTGTCCTTTGTAGCCTATCTACCAGGAAGTGTCCTAAGATGGAAGTCTTGGTGAAGCTAACCCAAAGAGTGCTAAGCATTGTTGGATAAACACACGAGGTTAAATTGAGGTTTGTCAAGACACCTAGGTGGCTCAGTCAGTTAAGTGTCTGCCTTCAGCTCAAGTCATCATTCCAGGGCCCTGGGATCAAGTCCTGCATCGGGTTCCTTGCTCAGCAGGGAACCTGCTTCTTCTTTTGCCTGCTGCTCCCCTTGCTTGTGCTCTTTCTGTTCTCTTTCTCTGAGAAGTAAATAAAGTCTTTAAAAAAATTGAGGTTTGTTGAGCAAAAGTGGGGGGGGGAGAAAGGGGCAAACCAAGAAACAGACTCTTGACTCTAGAGAACAAATTGATGGTTCTCGGAGGGGAGGTGGGTAGGGGATGGGTGAAATTGGTGATGGGGATTCAGGAGGGCACTTGTTGTGATAGGCACTGGGTATTGTATGGAAGTGTTGAACTGCAGGTGTTGTATACCTGAAACTAAAACTACATTGTATGCTAACTAGAATTTAAATAAAAGCTTAAAAAAGTTAAAAAAGAATTCTAGAAAAAAAGGACTCATTTTTCCTGAGATTTACTTTATTTTATTTTGTGTTATTTTATTTATTTTTATAAAAACAGTACTTATTCAATCATTTTCTTTTCTTTAAAAAAAAGAGTTATGTATTTATTTGCGAGAGTTATTTATTTACTTATTTGAGAGGGAGAGAGCATGAGTTAGGGGTAGGGCACAGGGAAAGGGAGAGAATCCCAAGCAGACTCACAGCCAAGCATGGAACCCGACGTGGGGCTTGATCCCATGATCCTGAGACCTCAACCTGAGCTGAAACCTAGATTTGGATGCTCAACCGACTGAGCTATTTAGGTGTCCCTCTTCTGAGTTTTTAGTGCTTATTGGAAATCCAACAAATCAAGCAAGTTCTTGCTATTAAACTAGATCATCTATCAGAGAGCCACAGCTTTTCTTCTGTAAGCTATTTACACCAATAGGGAAATCAATGGTGTGTGACCCAGACTCTCTACCTATGATTCATCAAGAATGAATTTTAGTTAACAGATTAAATGTTACACTGTCTCTGGAAAATTAGGACATTCAGTTCAGATTCTACTTAGAGTTGTGTGAGTTTTAATTCAGGAAACAACATTTTCTTTTGCTTTCAATGTGTAAGAACTCTAGAAAGGAGTTTGCGTTCAAAAACACTGCAGTTACCAAGAACAGAACCTGAGGGCATTTTTGTCTATGACCAGAGCATATTGGCCATCGGGCTAGAGAATCAGGACACTGAAAACTCTAATAAACTTTTGGTTTTTATAAAATGAAGATTCCACCCTGAGAATTTTCTGTTCTGGTAATAGAGCCTAAATAATTCAGACCAACTTCTCACTAAGAACACTGGGTAAATAGAAAAAAAAGTATCTTTAAAGAATTTGCTTGGAGGGACCAATGAATTAACAAGATAGTGAAGAATTATAAGTCCAGGGATCTGGGAGAACAGAACACAGAGAAGTGAACTGAGCATCTCGGACCACTTTTCCATAGGACTAGCACCATGGGAGCAGAACCTATTAATTAATTTTCAACTGACCTGAGGGCAATGGGTGAAAGCTGCGCACCCAACATCTTTCTCACTCAATCCTTTCTGATTCCTTTGGAGAGCTTTCTATCCATGCCATGTACAACTGGTAGGCATTTTAATCATGATTCCCAACAGGGTATGCATATGGCCCAAACTGAGAGCAATCAAATAAAAGGCCACCCAGGAGAACAATATTAAGATAAATAATGTGAGAATTGTGAAATGTGAAGTCCAACTCATAGACTTATCTAGGGGGTGGATACTAGGAAGAGAGTTGCATTATGTGTGATCAGTCAGATCAGGACTGGTGGCATCATGGAACCCAAGAGAAGGAAGTATATCATGATAACTAGAGAGGTCAGATTACAATAAGGTATCATTATATAGGAGGTTGTTGGTGATTCCTGATAGGAGAAATTTCAGAAAACGGTAGGGAAAAAGCCAGATTGGAGTAGGAGGAGACAAACCAGGTAATAAGGAAATGGAAATACTGAATAGACAATTAATTTGTGATTTAGTTTTGAAGGGGGTATAAAATGTGGCCCTCTCTGGAGGTAGATTAAAAAGTCAAGGGAGTGTTTGTTCTGTGCTGTTTTGCTTAAGATGAAAGATATTCAGGCATGTTTTTATGACCTCTCTGAAGGTGAATCTATTTTTATTATACACGAAACCAGCTTTTGTCCTAGTTTAACTTCTAATTCTTACATTGTTTTCTATGACCAACTGCTGACCTCAGTTGTTGACAGTAGATAAGTTTGTAAGACCTGCCTTTAGACATAAATACATGGGAGCTATAGACCTGTCATGAGGTGCGTCCTATGTCACTAGTCTAATCGCAATGGGCTATGCTAAGGTCTTACAGTTGTCTAATGACAGGATCTTGCTCTTGAAGGCTAATGAAACCAGACAGAACTTTAACTTCGCTGCGGAAGCTTATGTTATACAGGTCTCAAATTCACTTTCAAAACTGTAAAAAATATATGTAGAGAGAAACAATCCCAAAGTGTCCTTCCACCAGTCTCCTGAGAGTGTAATGTGTGTGATCCCGTTCTTTAGACAATGATCATGTTTGGGATATAGATAACATTGAATTTCTGGACTTTAAATCTGGCATTTGGACCTTATAATTGGGAAAAATCTCTGATGTACATTATGAGCTCCTAAATGGTCAGTTGGCTGGAATCCTTAGCCAGCAGTGTATATAGGGGAAGGGAGATTTAACATTCAGTTTTCTAATTTCTTAATCACATAATTGACCCCAAAAGGCTCCCTTTCAGTCTAAGCACCAACTCAGAATCTAGGCAAAGTTGTGGACTAAGCAATTAGTATATAATGCTTATTTATGATCCCTTTTTTAGGGACGGCCAAGAAAGAGCAAAATATGTGAGCAGAAAAACAAAAACAAAATCAAAGGGTAAATTAAGGTGAAGTAATCAAGTTTTAAAGCTTTCTAAAACTTCTCTTAAAGAAGAACAAATAGGTTAGTATTTTAAGCAGTGATCAAACATCAGATTCAAACCTAAGTGACTGAATATAGCATGTGAAGACCTTTCACAGCAAAAGCAAAGTTACAAGTTTATTATCTCCTTGAAATCTTAATTCCAAAGTCCTTGTGATGGTCTGCAAATACCCACAGATATAAAATTACTTGAAATAGATTGGTGTCCTCGTCTCAGATGAGCCACCTAATGGAAGTACAGCTGACATTACTAAAACAGGCAATACTTTCCACAGGGTATTAAACATCTGGCTTAAGACTTACAAATCTATGAAACTCCCAGATTGCTATTTCTGAAAGTGCTTGGCTCCTGACTACATTTGGCATGCAGGCTGGGGGTGGGGTGGGGAGCAGGGAATAAATCTATATTAGAACAAAGCATCTTTTTGAAAATTTTCCATTTTATTTAGAACTTCCTGTTTTCTTGTGAATTATCCAGGTTATTGCTTTTTTTTTCCTTAAGAGCTTTACCCTCACAAGAGAGATGCAAATAAGCATGCATGTATACACATATACACATGTAAAGTAGATAAATTTATTTCTTTTAGAATGATCAATAATAAATTTTTTGTAGTTTTCCCTTCTTAAAATGCAAATTGTGATGAAAAACTGTGCAACATTAAGTTGGTAACATAGGACCCATTTCATCATGGAAGTGGTAATGATTTGTCATCACTGGAATAGGTTCTTATTTAGAGAATGGATTTGCCTTCTCTGCTGGCACCCCCACCCCCACCCACAGATTTATCAAATGCCTTAGAACCCATCAAGTATCCCATACAACATAGATTCAGGCTGAGCAACCAATTGCACAGCATGAAAATTATGACACTTGGCTCTCACCTCTGGAATTCTCAGGACTCCCCACATAGTCCATCACTGAGAAGGAGCTGGCCACTTAAAATGGTTATGTTGCTAAATGGAAAACAAACCCCTGCATGGTAGGGTGCTCAGAATGTGATATATATATTCTCAACCCACAGCAGGTATACAGAACTTGAGAACAAGGTAGTAGTGATCCCTCTCATTATTACTCTTAATAACCCATGGGTAGTTTTTGCTTTCCACCCCAGAACCCTGGGATTTCTTGATCTAAAGAGCTTATTCCTATGGGAGGGATCCTTCTACTGGGAGACAAAGAATGGCCCTATCAAATCTGAAACATGGGCAGCCCCAGCCAGGTTGGCTTCCTCATACCACTGAAACAACAGGCAAAGCAGTCATTGAAAAGGGGTTAATAACTGTCTGGGGTGATTGGTCCTGATAAGTAATGGGCAATTGGGTTTCTTTTTTTTTTTTAATTTATTTATTTTCAGAAAAACAGTATTCATTTTTTTTTTACCACACCCAGTGCTCCATGCAATCCGTGCCCTCTATAATACCCACCACCTGCTACCCCAACCTCCCAATCCCCCGCAACTTCAAACCCCTCAGATTGTTTTTCAGAGTCCATAGTCTCTCGTGATTCACCTCCCCTTCCAATTTACCCCAACTCCCTTCTCCTCTCTAACACCCCTTGTCCTCCATGCTATTTGTTATGCTCCACAAATAAGTGAAACCATATGATAATTGACTCTCTGGGTTTCTGCTATGAAATGGTTTGGAAGTAGTTTCTTGCCGTGATTAATTTCTAAGTTACCTTGCCATTTCCTGTTTGGATTCCTAGCATTTCCATCACCTGTGTAGTCAATTTCCCCCATTAAATTCCCTCTGTTTTACATATTTAGAGTGGTACCTTAAGACCTTGATTGATACAGGTGTTGGTATCAGGAGTGGTCCCATGAAAAATCCCTCAGGGTAAGATTCTAAGATTGATTTCTCATCTGTCTGAGCACAATTTTAGGGTTCTCTTCCTTAACAGATAGAAAATGGGGTACTAGTATCTTTGGAATGTTCACATTCTTCCTCTGCAGTAGAACCTCTGTATATTATCTGAGCCCATTGCCACCCAGAACAACTGTTAGTCCTGGCCTACCTGACTTGCACTATGCATACTCATGTGACTTAAGACTGGCCAGTGGAATATAAACATAAGTAGTGTGTGTGATGAGCTACCTTTGAAAGGAGAGGCTTGCACTTCCCTTACCCTTTTCTCTTTTCAGCTGTCTGGAATATAAAGATAGAAACTGAAACTCCAACAGATATCTTGGATTGTCCTTTAGGACAGCAGAAAAGAAAGAAAGCTTGAAGGATCCTTGGTCTCTGATAAATTTAAAGAACTTTGTTATCAGCCCAAAGGCTGGATAAAATGAGTGATGTTGTCAGTGGCTTGAGGGAGGCCAGGGGCTCCTTCCCAGAAATAAACAATATCCAATATCTTAACTTGAATCCATGAGGACACAGAATGAAGGACACAAGGAGGTCTCTTCTGTCCTATGGAAGATAGATTTCTAAACTTCCTCTTAAGCCCATTTGCCACATTGTGAAGTAGATAGAAGGGAGGAATTTCTGTGATAAAGAGTTGATCTTCAAATTCCCTGAATATGTACCCCCAAAAGACTCAGAGACCAAAAGAAAATGATTTAAACCAGAAGGGACTGAGATACCATCCCCTGGGGGAAAATTCAATTTTTTTTTCCTTGTAACCGAGTGGGTGGGGACATAAAGGGGACATTAGATCAGTCATAGGAAATAAAGAAGCAGAATCCTCTGTGAATATGTGGGTATTCATATGGTGGGTATAAACATCTGGTTAAACTGAGTTTTATATTGCTGACTTGGTAGAATGCTGCAGTCATAGCTAGGAAGGAATTATACTTGCTAAAATCAGAAAATTCACAGATCATAGTATGGCTGAAGTTGTCAAGCAGAGCAAGCTTGTCATTTCTTGTATCAGGAGAGTCTATGTTGCAAACAAAATTCTGAAGTGATGAAACAACAGAGACTTTGATGAGCTTTACATATAGGAATAATTCATATACCCTGCAGGGATCTCTGCCAATACCAGAACTCTGTAAACAAGTTGTAGAAACTTCAGAAAATGCCACAGCCCAAGCCCTGATAAAACCAAGATCCTGAGCCTTGCTGACAAATGCCAATCTTCTCCCATTGAAGCCCAAGTTCCATGAGAGCAGGGACAGTGCCTGCTTTTGTTGACCATGGGTGCCCAGTGCTCAGAACAAGGCCTGGCAAGTAGTAGCTGCTCAGTAAATATATAATGAGTATATGAATGAGTCCATAAATTTTTATTTTTAAAACTTTCTACTGTAAGGAGATGGCACATTGATATTTGGAAGGAAAGAATTAAAATTTTTAAAAAGGTAAATATGAACTGTAGTACTTAAAAAAAATTCCCTATTGATATCTCTAAAACACTGGAAGATAATGAAGAAAAGCTATATACATTGGAGGAAGAAAATTGTGACTTAAGCAGGGAAATATGAGGGGCTCAAGGGCTTCTAGGATGCAGGGACCCAGAACTACAACAGAGGTGAGGTGGGTGAGTCATAGGCAAGGATGGGCACCATGATGTCCTATTGACTTTTAATTTCTCCCAAATATTTGGAGTGGCCACTAGAGACAAAGCACTGCTCTGGGCATTTTATTTCTGCATATCCTTTAATCCTCACATCAATCCTGTTAGATAGGAATGATTCCTATTAAACAAGATCAGAGAGGTTAAACAACTTGCCCAAAGTCACACAGCTGAAGGTAGTGAGAGTTGATCCAAGCTGAGTGACACACAAGCTTGGGCTTACATGTCTAGCCTCACCTGGAACACCTGCTCAGGGAGCACAGTTCTGCTCACTAGCTATCTCTGTTCCTCTCTCACCCCAGGCTCTAGCTAACTTATTTCATTTAGTATTATACTCTCTATATGTATCCGTGTTTTTGCAAATGGCAACATTCTTTTTATGGCTGAGTAATATTCCATTGTACCACATCTTTATCCATTTATCAACTGAGGAACACTTGGGCTGCTTCTGTAACTTGGCTACTGTAAATAATGCTGTAGTAAAAAAAATCTGTATATATGACTCATAAGAACATGAAATAATTTGGCTACTGTAAATAATGCTGTAGTAAAAAAAATCTATGACTCATAAGCACATGAAATAATGTTCAACATTAAATATCAGGGAAATGCAAATCAAAAACCACAATGATACCACTTTACACATATTTGAATGGCTATAATAAAAAAGACATATAATGTAAAAAGTGTGGTGAGGATGTGGAAAATTGGAAAGTTCATACACTGCTGGTAGAAAGGTAATATGGTACAGACAACTTAAGAAAACAATTTGGTGATTCCTCAAATGGATAAACAGAGTTACCATATTACCTAGTGATTCCATTCCTAAGTATATATCCCAGAAAAATGAAAACATGTCCACATGAAAACTTGTACAGGATGCTCATAGTGGTATTATTTGTAATAGCAAAGTGGGAACAATCCAATGTGTCTCAACTAATAAATGGATAAATGAAATGTGGTATATCCATACCATGGAATATTATCTGACAATAAAAAGAAATTAAGTACTGATGCCTGCTACAACATGAATGATCCTCAAAAATTAAGTTGAGTGAAGAAGCCAAGCATAGCAGACCAAATGTGGTAGGATTCCATTTACACAAAATGTCCAGAAGAGACAAATCTATAGTTAAAGAAAGTAGATTAGTGGTTGGCAGGGGATGGGGTTGGGGGTGGACACTAGGATTGACAACCAGATGGTGCAGCACAATGGAAACTAGGGCAGAAATCTATACTGATACACTGATGAGGGATTGGCAGGAGGCCCAGAAGAGAAAGTTGCCATTACACAGTCACATGTCAATTACGTCCAGATTTTCAACTTTATTACTATAGTAATGTTTTGTTGCTAACAAAATCTATTTCTTATCCTATTCTTGTTATATTTCTGAATGTTGTATATCTAGTTGGGCTTTCTTTATAATAGTAAATAACACTTATTAACTACTTACTATATTTTGGCAGTGTTTCTTGGTAGCTAAGAGGACAAGACTCTGGAGCACCATGAACTGAGTTAAGACCTAGCCTCACCACTTGCTATGTGACCCTCAGGAGAGGTGTGCACACTGCGATGAGTTATCCAAACCTGCCCTGGTTTTTGTTTATCTGTAAAATGGGAATAGTAGCACTGATATCATTGGGCTTTTGTGTAGTGCTGAGAACAATGTTGATGGGTAAGTTAGTAAGTGTCAGCTATTTTTCTTTCTTTATTAACTGTCAAAAAATTTAGTTCTATTTATTGTTATCCTGTCAGCCCCCAATAAACCAGTACATGGCCTAATTTAACAGTTCTATTTTATCGTTTCATTACAAATATATATATTCTTTATTTTTAATAGCATTTTTAGGCTCATGGAAAACTATAATGGGAAGTACAGAGTTTCCATATTGGCCCCTACAACACACACAATGTTTCCCTTATTATTAACATTTTGTGTTAGTGTGGTACATTTGATACAACTGATGACTCAACATTGAAATACTATTTTAAAAGCCCATAGCTTATATTACAGTTCACTTTTTGTATTGTACATAAATTAGGTTTTGACAAATACACAATTGTTCATATTCACCATTAAAATAGCATATATAATAGTTTCATTGCCATAAAAATCCCCTGTGCTCTGCCTATTCATCTGTCCCTTCCCCAAGAACCACTGGCAATCACTGATCTTTTTACTCCAGACTTTTGCCTTTTCTAGAATTTCATATAGCAAGAATCATACAGTATGTAGGCTTTCCAGATAATCTTCTTTCACTCACTAATATGCATTTAAACTTCTTCCATGTCTTTTTGTGGCTTGATAGCTCATTTCCTTTTATCCATGAATAATATTTGATTGTCTGGATGTACCAATTTGTCCATTAACCTGCTAAATTACATTTTGGTTGCTTTGAAGTTTTGGCAATAATGAATAAATCTCCTATAAACATTCATGTGCAAGTGTCTGTGTGAACATATGTTTTCAGCTTATTGGGGTAAATACCAAAAAGCATTGATTGTTGGATTGTATGATAAGAGCATGCTTAATTTTCTAAGAAACTGCCAAAGTGTCTTCCAAACTGGCTATCCATTATGAATACCCATCAGTAATCAATGAGAGTTCCTGTTGCTCCATATCCTTACTGACATTTACTGTTGTCAGCATTTTGGATTTTGGCTATTCTAATAGGTATATAATGGTATCTAACTGTTGTCTTATTTGCAACTCCCCGATGACATATGACATTGAATATCTTTTCATGTGCGTATTTGCCATCTGTATATCTTTTTTGGGTAACACATCTGTTCAGTTCTGTTGCCCCTTTTTTTTCAGTTGGGTTGTTCATTTTCTTACTGTTGAGTTTTAAGCCTTCTTTGTATGTTTTGAATACCAGCCCTTTATTAGATATGTGTTTTGCAAAGATTTTTTCCCAGTCTCTGGCTTGTCCTTCCATTCTTTTAATATATTTGTTTTTCTAATTCATTAATATCCTCTTTAACCTCGATGTAAATCTCTGCTCTTTTTCAGATTTATTTTAACTTTGTGAGTCCAATGTTTATTAACTTAATTTCTTTATTTGCTTTTGTTTGAACATGAAAATATGTATGCTTCTGCACTTTCTTCTTTGTACACTGTTGGCTAAATCCCGTATATCTTTTTTTTTTTTAACATTTAACAACTTAAAAATAATGATGAGAAGTGATAGAAACATGAAATTTTAAAAGTAAATTAGTATAAAAATGAAAAGAGGGGTGCCTGGGTGGCTCAGAGGGTTAAGCCTCTGCCTTTGGCTCAGGTCATGATCTCAGTGTCCTGGGATCGAGTCCCATATTGGGCTCTCTGCTCGGCAGGGAGCCTGCTTCCCCCCACCCCTGCCTGCCTCTCTGCCTACTTTTGATCTCTCTCTGTCAAATAAATAAAATCTCTAAAAAATGAAAAGAAGATATATGATATATGATGGACAGTTATTAAAATTAAATGAGAGGATATGATGCAGTGAGTTGCAAGTGGCTGATGCTTCCCCAAGACTGACTAAGGAGACTGGATAAAATATAAAATCCCATCTGTTTGGAAACCATAGAGAACTGATGAGTTCTCTGGAGGCCACAATTCTGAAAAAGGTGAAAAGAATGCAGATTGGTGAGTAGACATTCTAGAATAGTTCTCTAATCAGAAAACTTGCCAATTCTTGGCTCTAATCAAGGCAGAAGGCTAAGAAAGGAAAAGAACAATTGCTTATATCCAGAGAAGCCAGAAGAAATTCTAACAGCCTCACAAATCTGGAGAGGGAAGATGGAGCTTAGGGTTGCCCAAAAGACCCCAGTGGGAGAAGCTGGTACTTGGAAGTGAGTCTGATGCTGTTGGTTTCCCTGGAGGTATTTGTCAAATTCTTAAACAGTACAGGGAAGAAATATAAGACACTGGGAAGAAAGACAAAGAACAAAGCAGATTTTTTTTATACTTTCATGGTACTGAGAAAATAAAAATTTGAGTTCAGGAAAGCAGAGGAGAGAGGGCTAATAACAACCCTGGAGCTCAGTTAGCAACCCCAAAAGACCACAACCTAGAAGCAGTAGAATCAGAGGTAGATTAACTTGTGCAAAAAGTACAACCCAATCTTGAATGAGCCCAGTCCCTGAGTGGATTAAGGTAATATATTACCTCACTATCTGCTTGTCAGAGGAGAGACTTAGCCTTTACAGAGAATGAAAACTCCACTCAGAGTTGTTACAGTTTGCACACAATATACAGCACTCAATAAGGAATTACAAAGCTTCCCTAAGAAACTGAACCAAGAGAAAAAGCAAACAATAGAAGCAGATTCACAGATGAGACAGTTATTGGAGCTATCAGACAATGACTTCAAAATTTTTATAAATAACATGTTGAAGAAAAAAGATTTTCACAAGAGAACTGCAATATGTAAACAATCAGATAGAAATCTTAGAATTAGAAATGAATGAAATTACCCTGTGACCCAAGAATTCTACTCCTAAACATATACTGAGCAGAAATGCATCTATGTATTCTCTAAAGATCTATATAAGTATACTTTTAGAAGTTTAGTTTATAATAGTCCTAAACTGGAAACTACTCAAATGTCTGTCAATGGATGAATAGACCAGCTCTGATATATGCCTACAGTGGAATAAGAAGGGAAGAACTATCAATATACTAAGCTCTTCTTTCCTCTGTCAAGCCTGTCCCTCTCTGATTTTTCCTCAGAACAAAATTGTTGTCAATATTGACTACCCTGATTCTTGCACATACACTCTAATAGCAAATCAAGTTTGCTCTGCTTCCAAAACATGTTTCTCTCAAAATATCAATTTCTTTTTTAAAAAATTTGAATCCAGCCATTTCTCATGACTCACCAGCCCTCACATTATGATCATCTCCCTCCTAGAGCCTTTAGGTGGTCTTCCTGCTTCTGCATTTATCTGCCTAACCTTCTTCAATGAAAGCTTTCTGGAGTGTACCTCCAATCAACTATGTCACTTGCCCACAGCCATCCAATGATGTCCATCTCACATCGGATCATATCCTGACCTACAGGGCTCCATATAACTTCTCTTCTCTTGTCAGGCTCCAGGGCTACAAGACCCCCAACTCCGCAAATCCCTTTTCAGGAATGTTCTGTGATCTTCTGCTCAGTGTTACCTTTGACTAACAAAGCTTTCTCACTTGGAGGTGTCTGGAAGGTTAATTCCCTCTCCCAGGGGACCAGTGATTAACATAAGACTATAAAACACTGTCTCCTTGACTCAAGGTGGAACATTACTGGGATAAAATATATACTCCAGGGCTGGCTAAGGTTCAGGCCATGGCTTGACTTCATCTGGACTTACATCCTTGCCCAACTACTTCCCCTGCCTCTTTTTGCTTCCCTTCTGCTCTCCTAATCCTCCCACAATAAACCACATGTACCCAAATCCCTTTCTCAGATTCTACTTCTAGTTAATCTAACCTAAGTCACAAAGCTACTGCAGAAGAAGGCACAGTGATTTGGTTGAAGAAAAAGGCTTTTATAGCCAATTTTCTGTGCTGTTTGTAAGGTAGGTTGCCCATTCCTTACAAACTGTCCACTCAGGGCTTACAGATTTGGGAATACCAAAATCTTGTGTCTTTAATAAGCATACTAGTTAAGTAACAAAATTTTAAATAAAATTGATTAGCATGGGTAAGGGCTAAACTCTCAGACATCATTTCAAGCAGGAAAAAAGTCTTGGCATATGGTCAACTTGAAAAGTTCAGAGTCTGGAAGCTAAGCCATGATAGAGATAAGAGGTCCATAAATCTTATAGCAAAAGTAAGGAGTGGTTTCTTCTTTGAGTAATTTTACATTTAAGGAGGCTTGATGGAAAAGTTCCAGGGAAAAGGCCAAGTGTTTCCAAGAGGAAAGATATAGAGCCTATCTTGATCCCATTCCTGGGGACTGGGGATGTTAATTTCTCAGGCTGCTGCTTGGTGAGGCTGCTTCCAGCAGCCAAGGGAAATCTAGGGAGTTTTCTCATATAGGTGCAGTGATTGTAGTGGTGAGAGATGGGTATGCCAAGTGGTGAAGAGAATTCAGGAGGGCATCAGCAGGATTTATCATATCCTGCCCTCACTAACATCTGTTAAGGGAGTGGGATATCAATCTCTAAGAGAGATAAGAAGCCAGTTTCTTCCATGACACTAAAAAGCAGATAAAGGTCACTCTGCCTTTTACTTCTCTGAGGTTAGCTATGAGTTTGGGTCCTTTTATAAATATCCGATCCCTTCTTCTTGGGTTTCCCATCATCAGGAGTGTTCCTCTTTACACCAAAATTTGGACTTGCATAAACTCCTTATTCTTACCACCCAAAGCAGTAACCCAGTGTGAGTTTTATTTCTCACACAAGCATATTTAGAGAACTGTCCCCAGTGAGGATCTCTGGAGCCCCCAGACCAAGCAGACTACCCTTCCATGCCCATCTCATGACTTTCTCAGCCATGGCAATGTGACTGTGCAGGATAACAGTATTCATTATTTTTTCACCACACCCAGTGCTCCATGCAATCCGTGCCCTCTATAATACCCACCACCTGGTACCCCAGCCTCCCACCCCCACCACTTCAATCCCCTCAGATTGTTTTTTAGAGTTCATAGGCTCTCATAGTTCACCTCCCCTTCCAATTTCCCCCAACTCCCGTCTCCTCTCTAACTCCCCATGTCCTCCATGCTATTTGTTATGCTCCACAAATAAGTGAAACCATATGATAATTGACTCTCTCTGCTTGACTTATTTCACTCAGCATAATCTCTTCCAGTCCCATCCATGTTGCTACAAAAGTTGGGTATTCATCCTTTCTGATGGAGGCATAATACTCCATAGTGTATATGGACCACATCTTCCTTATCCATTTGTCCATTGAAGGGCATCTTGGTTCTTTCAACAGTTTGGCGACCATGGCCATTGCTGCTATAAACATTGGGGTACAGATGGCCCTTCTTTTCACTACATCTGTATCTTTGGGGTAAATACCTAGTAGTGCAATTGCAGGATCATAGGGAAGTTCTATTTTTAATTTCTTGAGGAAACTCCACACTGTTCTCCAAAAGAGGCTGCACCAACTTGCATTCCCACCAATAGTGGAAGAGGGTTCCCCTTTCTCCACATCCCCTCCAACACATGCTGTTTCCTGTCTTGTTAATTTTGGCCATTCTAACTGGTGTAAGGTGGTCTCTCAATGTGGTTTTTATTTGAATCTCCCTGATGGCTAGTGATGATGAACATTTTTTCATGTGTCTGGTAGCCATTTGTATGTCTTCATTGGAGAAGTGTCTGTTCATATCTTCTGCCCCTTTTTTGATATGATTGTCTATTTTGTGTGTGTTGAGTTTCAGGAGTTCATTATAGATCCTGGATATCAACCTTTTTTCTGTATGGTCATTTGCAAATATTTTCTCCCATTCCGTGGGTTGCCACTTTGTTTTGTTGACTGTTTCCTTTGCTGTGCAGAAGCTTTCAATTTTGATGAAGTCCCAAAAGTTTATTTTCGCTTTTGTTTCCTTTGCCTTCAGAGACATATCTTGAAAGAAGTTGCTGTGGCTGATATCGAAGAGATTACTGCCTATGTTCTCCTCTAGGATTCTGAGGGATTCCTGTCTCACGTTGAAGTCATTTATCCATTTTGAGTTTATCTTTGTATACGGTGTAAGAGAATGGTCGAGTTTCATTCTTCTACATATAGCTGCCCAGTTTTCCCAGCACCATCTATTGAAGAGACTGTCTTTTTTCCACTGTATATTTTTTCCTGTTTTGTCAAAGATTATTTGCTCATAGAGTTGGGGATCCATATCTGGGCTCTCTACTCTGTTCCACTGGTCTATGTGTCTGTTATTATGCCAGTACCATGCTGTCTTGGTGATCACAGCTTTGTAATAAAGCTTGAAATCAGGTAATGTGATGCCCCCAGTTTTATTTTTGTTTTTCAACATTTCCTTAGTGATTCAGGGTCTCTTCTGATTCCATACAAATTTTTGGATTATTTGCTCCAGCTCTTTGAAGAATACCGGTGCAATTTTGATCAGAATGGCATTAAAAGTATAGATTGCTCTAGGCAGTATAGACATTTTAACAATGTTTATTCTTCCGATCCAAGAGCATGGAATGGTCTTCCATCTTTTTGTGTCTTCTTCAATTTCTTTCATGAGTGTTCTGTAGTTCCTGGAGTACAGATCCTTTACCTCTTTGGTTAGGTTTATTCCCAGGTATCTTATGGCTCTTGGTGCTATAGTAAATGGAATCGATTCTCTAATTTCCCTTTCTGTATTTTCATTGTTAGTGTATAAGAAAGCCACTGATTTCTGTACACTTTCTTTATTTTAGTTTAATTTTGTTTGAATCCAGGTATTACACCTACATAAATTTAAAGTTCAATGGCTCCAAAGAGAAGTTTTCCAGTCTCCTTATTGAGATGCATATGTCTGACATCAGAGTTCCCATACCAGGTAAGAAATGAGGTGTGTGAGGTGTCATCACCCAGAACACAGGCTCAGCTCCTTTGCACATCTCACCCCACCCTCAGCTGTACAAGCTCTCCAGAAAGTGAGTCTCCATCCTTCCACCAGTATGTCCCTGGGCTGCATAGGGTAAGGGATAGATCTGATGGATGGGTTCTATCAGCTCCACATTCAAACTACCAGCAAATCCTTTTCATCTTCACCCCACAAACACACTCCCCTTCAACTCCCCCACTCCATCCCCAGTAACTAGTATCTCTAATTCCTGCATCTTCTTTGATTCTGTGATGGAAGTTCACTTGTTTTTTGTTGCCTTCACCATCTGCAACACCAGGTTTAAGATTCACCTAGCTAGCTAAACCAGTTACCAGCTAACTAACCATTTCACTTTTAGCCTTTGTGAATTTTTGGAAATTTATGTAATCTCTAGTTTTGTTTGACTGAACGGCTGCTCTCTTTGTTCTCATGGATTGATGGACTTTTCATTCTTTACCTCTCACTTTAATGTGTTTGTAAGGGAATAGACATATATACTTAAGTTTAGCCTGCAGTATTTCTGGCCCAGACTTTTCAGAAATTTGTATATTCGTTGGCCTTCCTCTATAGGCTCCTTACTCACATCCATAATAATTATCCAGAGAAACTGAGGTGTGTTACAGAAACGATGTGATTTCATTTTTTACCTTTGAATACAGACCCAGGGAGAATGGAAGAGACAAAGTCTGGGATGGGAAGAGACCACCTGATTTCCACCACACTCCTGCCCTGTCCATGCCAGCATCTCCCCCAGCTCAGAATCCAACCTTAAAATAGGCTCTTCCCAAAGTCATTAGAGTGAGGTTTTTTTTCATTCTAGATGTTCCTATTTTTTCAAAGGTGAGCTGTGAAAAGTTGTTTCTATTAATTTTTGTTGTAAACAATGATCTCTCTCTCTTTAAATTTACAGAGAACTTGTTCAGAAATAACAATGATCTGTCATTTCTTGCTGATAATAAAAAACCATACAAGTCCTACCAAAAAGTGCCCTTTTGGCTGGGTCCAGTTCCAAAATACAATTTTTTTCTTGAAAATATGGTGCTATTTCTAACTTGGTTAATTTCTAAATCTGAAGTGTGACCCCATGGATGACCATTAGAGGTTGCAAGAAATTTACCTGTAGGGGCCGAAAGAATGTCACTAGGATCTTTTTCCATTTAAAGGGCAGTGGACTTTTTCTTACGATTTTTTTTTTTAGAAAAACATTTTAAACCACTGTACATTTTTATGCAGATCACCAAATGCAAACAAAGGAAGAAAGAAAAAGGAAAATACTAATAAATACCAGATTACTGGTCCATGTTTCAACAAGAAACCATTCCTTCCTTCATTCAGCGAATGTTTATTAAGCACCTACTACCCACCAGGCACTGACCCCAATGCAACAAACATGCATTCATGCATGGCTTCCAAGAACACAGCTTGTTTTCTCTTACTCATATTGTTGTCTATAAGAATTCTGAATTCACTGAGACTTCCAGGAGATGAAATCAGAATATTTCAGGAAAAATTTTGGCTAAAAGTTAGAGGAGAATCCTTTCCATTAGCTAGGTACCAAATGAACTAACAGGTTCCTTTAAGAAGGTCATAGGGAGAAGACACCAATCAGTGAAGGTTTTGGACAAAATTCAATACTTTCCCTACTCAAGATACCATTAAGTAAAAATGTGAGGATACACTCCATTTCCCCTCTGTTCTCTGCTGCTGATGCATGCAGCTGTCCTTTAATTGTTTCAAATGGCAATCATACCTGTCCTGGGATCACCTAAGTTCACACTACCCCCCCCCCAGTCTTAGGAGGAGACAAATAATTTCATCCACTATGAAGCACCATTGACATGAACTGATCAGTGGCTCTCCCTCAGGATAACCAGCATCCTTACTTTATGTCTAGGATGACTAATGGTGAAGAAGATTATTCCAGCTTCTGGTTTTTAATTCAAGGCTTTGTCTACTTTCTGAAGGGGTATTTCAAAGTAACAAGTGAGCAAAAATTTTATATGGTGGGGCAAGCACATCACATTCATTCATTCATTCTTTTCCTTTTTCATAACATGAAATTAATCTCGAGGAAATGGAGTGACCCAGGTATTGCTGTATTCTGTTCTCCTGTTGACAGCTTACCATCCAATGTTCCCAGATAATAAAATTTTAGCACGTGGCAATGGTTCTCTGGACCTGACAAGGAACCAAGATCGAGCATATGCTCATCTTTGTATGGGCTTTGGTGGGAAATAAGTCCACCACATCACCTGAGCAATGTTTCTTATTAATTGTAACACTGAAAAGAAACTGATTAACTCCCTCAGTTCCAATGCAAAAATAACTATAAACAAACCAACAAATAAATAAATACTCAGATGCTACTCCTGGAACAAGCAAATGTAACCAGTAGGGTGGAGCTTTGGGCATATCTTGGATGGGAACCTCAGGGCAATGGTGGAAGAGCAGTTCCCAGAAGAATGGGAATGCTCTTGAAGACAAAGCCATGGGTGTCCACTGTGGCAAAGGTCACTGTTCCTTTTTAATATAAAATTAATTCTGGCTTTTTGATACAGAGCTGTTTTAGGTGTGCTTGATGTATATATATTTTTTTTAAAAACTCTTTGACTTCTCTTTTTTTAAAAAATCTATTTATTTATTTATTTATAAAAAATTTTTTTACATCACTTTCCTTTTAGTTGATTTTTTAAAATTTATTTTCAGCATAACAGTATTCATTATTTTTGCACCACACCCAGTGCTCCATGCAATCCGTGCCCTCTATAATACCCACTGCCTGGTACCCCAACCTCCCACCCCCCGCCCCTTCAAACCCTCAGATTGTTTTTCAGAGTCCATAGTCTCTCATGGTTCACCTCCCCTTCCAATTTCCTTCAACTTCCTTCTCCTCTCCATCTCCCCTTGTCTTCCATGTTATTTTGTTATGCTCCACAAATAATTTGAAACCATATAATAATTGACTCTCTCTGCTTGACTTATTTCACTCAGCATAATCTCTTCCAGTCCCATCCATGTTGATGCAAAAGTTGGGTATTCATCCTTTCTGATGGAGGCATAATACTCCATAGTGTATATGGACCACATCTTCCTTATCCATTTGTCCATTGAAGGGCATCTTGGTTCTTTCAACAGTTTGGCGACCATGGCCATTGCTGCTATAAACATTGGGGTACAGATGGCCCTTCTTTTCACTACATCTGTATCTTTGGGGTAAATACCTAGTAGTGCAATTGCAGGGTCATAGGGAAGCTCTATTTTTAATTTCCTGAGGAATCTCCACACTGTTCTCCAAAGAGGCTGCACCAACTTGCATTCCCACCAACAGTGTAAGAGGGTTTCCCTTTCTCCACATCCTCTCCCAACACATGTTGTTTATTGTCTTGCTAATTTTGGCCATTCTAACTGGTGTAAGGTGGTATCTCAATGTGGTTTTAATTTGAATCTCCCTGATGGCTAGTGATGATGAATATTTTTTCATGTGTCTGATTGCCATTTGTATGTCTTCATTGGAGAAGACATATCTTCTGCCCATTTTTTGATATGATTTTCTGTTTTGTGTGTGTTGAGTTTGAGGAGTTCTGTATAGATCCTGGATATCAACCTTTTGTCTGTACGGTCATTTGAAAATATCTTCTCCCATTCCATGGGTTGCCTCTTTGTTTTGTTGACTGTTTCCTTTGCTGTGCAGAAGCTTTTGATCTTGATGAAGACCCAAAAGTTCGTCTTCGCTTTTGTTTCCTTTGCCTTTGGAGACATATCTTGAAAGAAGTTGCTGTGGCTTATATTGAAGAGGTTACTGCCTATGTTCTCCTCTAGGATTCTGAGGGATTCCTGTCTCACGTTGAGGTCTTTTACCATTTTGAGTTTATCTTTGTGTATGGTGTAAGAGAATTGTCGAGTTTCATTCTTCTGCATATAGCTGTCCAGTTTTCCCAGCACCATTTATTGAAGAGACTGTCATTTTTCCAGTATATTTTTTCCTGTTTTGTTGAAGATTTTTTGACCATAGAGTTGAGGGTCCATATCTGGGCTTTCTACTCTGTTCTACTGGTCTATGTGTCTGTTTTTATGCCAGTACCACGCTGTCTTGGTGATCACAGCTTTGTAGTAAAGCTTGAAATCAAGTAATGACTTTTTTTCTGACTCAATAAGGACATACAAAAATTGTCAAGAATGGATCCTGGTTACAATTATACAGAGAAATCCTTGGAGTCAACCCATATGGTATAATATATAAAGGTAAAATGCCATCAAATATCACTGATCCCAAGAAACCTCAAAAATGAATCTTTCATCTAGCATAAATGAAACATAGTACAATTCCCAGTGAAAGACATACTTCCCCTGACCCCATTAAATAGCCTGTTTCTGGGCCCCTTAGATTCCCAACTTTGATATCTGTGGGCTAATGGCAACAGAAGAGCTCAGTTTCAACTGTCCCATCTATAGAAAGAAGGCTGATCTCTAGAACATGCAATTTGAAAGTATCTGAATTTAGCACCTTTAAGTTATCAGTGGCAAACAGGAAGATCCTGCATCTGGCAGGGGAAAGATTTTCAAAAGTGAAAGGAATTTAATTCCTACAGTCTGAAAAATCTCTAAATAAAAAACTTTGGGAATGGCAAAAAAGTATTTGTGCCTGCTTCATTTGAAAGAATCGGTTTTTGCTTTGTTTTTATGAAAAGATTCATCCTGTAATTAACAAATGTGAAATGGAATTTTAAAACATTTAAATTTCACAAAGTTAAATTAAAATGGTTTAATTTGTTTTTCCAAAGATTAGAGCAGATTTAATTTCTCGGAGATTGTTGCATAATACCTACTGAGGAAAAAAAAATTATCGAGGTTTAACATCCATCTCAAGCATGCAGCTGGATGAATTTCTACATCTTTATATATCCGTGTGGGCACTACTGAGATCAAGATACAGAACATCAACATCACAGAAGACTTCTCATGCCTCAATATGGTCAACTCTTACTACCCCTACCTTGGCCCCAGAGGTAATTTCTGTTTCAACTTTTATGACTATTTGAATTTCATGAAAATGGAAAATTTTGGTATATACTCTTATATCTGGCTTCTTTCACTCTATGTTATTTCTCTGGGATTCACTCATGTTGTCTCATGTAGCTGTGATTCATTTGTTCTCATTATTCTGTATTATAACAGTGCATGAATAGACCACAATTTCATTATCCATCTACTGTTTTTTGGTAGACTTATGCATTCACTTCTCTTAGACATAGCCCCACTAGTAGAATTGCTGAGTCAGTGGATAGGAAGACATTTAGCTTTATGAGATAATGACAACCAACTCTCTAACATGATTGTGCCAATTACACTGCAGCAAGAAAGTTGTTTCACATTCTTAACAATTCTTGGTTCTAATCAGTCTCTCTAATTTTCCTTATTCCTATAAGCAGAGAGTAGTGTCTTACTGAGGTTTTCCTTTGCATCTCCCTAAATGCCACTAATGTGCTTCTTTTCATATGCTTGATGTTATTTGGATTTCCTACTTTGTAAAGTGGCAGTTCATTATTTTACCCATGTTTTATTGGGTACTTTGCCTTTTTTCTTATTGATTTATGGAAGTTCTTTATATATGTTGGACATGGGAACTCTGTGGGTTATATGCATTGTAACTATCTTCTCCTTATCTGTAGATTGCCTCTTCACTCTTTTATTGATGCTTAATGAAAGCCAATTCATCAATTGCCTTTTCTGTTAATGGCTTTTTTAAATCTTAAAAATCTTTTTAACTTTTAATTTTGAAATAATCATGGATCCATAGGAAATTGCAAAAATAATACAGAGAGGGCTCATGTATCCACTGGTTTCTCACAAAGGTAACATCTTACCAAACTGCAGGGTAATAACAAAACCAAGAAATTGACATTGATTCAAGTCACTGTGTTTATTCAGATCTCATGTCTTATAGGTACTCATTGTGTGCATGTGTGTGTGCATGTGTGTGTGTGTCATTCTAAGCAATTATTTCTGGTGTGTTGATCATGTAACCATACCACAGTTAAGATACAGAGGTGTTCCACCATCACAAAGATCCCTGGACTACCCATTTATTATTTTTTTCAAATATTTTATTTATTTATTTATTTGAGAGAGTGAGAGAGAGAGAACATGAGCAGTGGGGAAAGGGAGAAGAAGACTCTTTGTTGAGCAGGAAGCCCAACATGGGGTTCAATCTCAGGACCCTGGGATCATGACCTGAGCCAAAGGCATACACCTAAACAACTGAGCCACCCAGGCACCCTGGGCTAACTCTTAGAGCCAAATTCACCCTTTACTTTTATTCTCTGGCAATCACTAATCTGTTCTCTATCTGTAAATTGTTATTTCAAGGATATTATATAATGGAATCACATAGTATGTAACCTTTAGAGATTGTCTTTTATCACTCAGCACAATGCCCTTGAGATCACTCAAGTTATTAGATATATCAGTGGTTTGTTCCTTTTGGCTCCAGTACCATAGTGTGTTTAACCATTTGTCAATTTAAGGTCATTTGACTTGTTCCCAAATTTCAGCTTTTACAAATAAATCTGTTATGTATATTCATATACAAGTTTTTGTATGGACATAAGCTTTCATTTCTTTGGAATAAATGCTCATGAGTATGGTTGCTGGGTCATATAGGAAATATGTATTTTGCTTCTTCAGAAACTACCAACTGTTATTCAGAGTAACTGCATCATTCTACATTCTCACCAGCAATGTTTGAGGGACCCAGTTCTCCACATTCTTGCCAGTATTGAGGACTATCCCCCTGATGTGCTGTGTGATACTGTGGTGTGATGTGATGATGAGGCTTTTCCCTCTGGTCCACTAATGTTTTATTTCTTTAGGGATTTATCCCAATTAGTCATTTAAAAACCTAATAGACACAGTCCTGGGGTGTAGAGGTTGGGCACTAGACCTCCATCCTACTCACTGTGAACAGCAGTGGGAAAAAGGTAGGGAGCAGGAAGGGTGCTGAAGCAAGACAGCACAGAGCCACTCCTTCCTCCCCTAGGCCCTGGTTGGAGCCCCTGTGGCTGGGGGTGTGAAGTAGATAGAACTCTCCCCAGGCCCTCCTCCCTCCTCAGATAGCCTTCCTGGGGATTCAACCCAATTTTTCTTGCAGGAGACTGAGGCACATAGAGAGGTGGAAGAAGATGTTGGAGAGGCAGAGAGGTGGCACAAATGAAGTCAGAAGTGAGGTGTGGTGAGGCCCTAGTTTGGAAGCTTCTGTCCACTTACCTCATGTCCACCCATGCCATTTTTCTCAATAAAATGTTAGTTGGTGGACTGGACTTGACCCATGGGCCATCGTTTATCTCCTTGTGTTCTAGATTATTTGATCTTTTACTCTTCATTCTCTCTTTATCCTGTTGTGTTGTGTACCATATGCCTACTTGCTTCTTCTATGTGACTGTTCTGCTTCATATTACTAATTTATCCTTTTATCTAATGAAGATACTGATTATGCACTGTCCATGTCAGTAACTCTACTTCATATATGTGATACTTAGTTTTTGTCTTTGGAGCTATGACACAATATAATGTTTAAAAACTTTGATGCTAGAACCTGTCTGCCTGAGTTCAGCTACTAGCTCTCTACCAGTTGATCAGTTAGAACTCTAAGACTTTTGAGTAACCATGGGAAGGGATAAAGTTCCTCCAGAATGAATGATATTGGTTTGTCACAAGTATAGTGAATGGGAGCTTGGGGCCATACGGAATGTGTTTCATAAAAATAAAATAATGGGTTCTCTCTTTCCGGACCTGGCTAAGCTGGAGTTGCCATCATGGGAGTCGACGTCCGCCACAACAAGGACCAAAGGTTCGGCGCAAGGAGTCCAAGAGCCAGGACATCTACCTGAGGCTATTGGTCAAGTTGTACAGGTTTCTGGCCAGACGAACTAAATCTACCTTTAACCAAGTCGTGTTGAAGAGGTTGTTCATGAGTCGCACCAACCGGCCACCACTGTCCCTCTCCCAGATGATCCAGAAGATGAAACTGCCCAGCTGGGAAAACAAAACTACTGTGGTTGTAGGGACCATAAAAGACGACGTGGGGTCCAGGAGGTGCCCAAACTGAAGGTGTGCGCGCTGAGTGTGAGCAGCCATGCCCGGAACCGCATCATCAAAGCTAGAGGCAAGATGCTCACCTTTGCTCACCTTTGGCCCTGGACTCCCCTAAGGGCCGTGGCACCGTCTTGCTCTCTGGGCCACGCAAGGGCCAAGAGGTGTACAGGCATTTTGGCAAGGCTCCCGGAACCCCCATAGCCACACCAAACCCTACGTGAGATCAAAGGGCGGGAAGTTCGATCACGCCAGAGGCCGGAGGGCCAGGCGAGGCTACAAAAACTAACCCCAGATCCTGCGTTGTTTTAATTAAAGATTTTGAATTCTGGAAAATAAAATAAAATAAAATAATGTATTGTACTTGCATTGTGCTCTGTGGAACCAATTTAAGACCATGACATCTACATCTAGTAACCATAATTATGATGTGCCATGTTGGAAAAGCTGAAGTGAACAGTCTTAAATGTAAATCCAGTAGCATTCTACCTTAGTAAAAAGATGAAGTATAAACTTCCTAAAAAGAATATTAAAAGAGCCTTAAAAATGTCCATACCCTTTTCCCCAGTAATTTCATACTACAAACCTTAAAAAAAAAAAAAAGGTATATTTATTTATTCTAGAGAGCAAGAGAGCAGGGGAAGGGTCATAGGGAGAGGGAAAGAATCTCAAGCAGACTGCCTGCTGAGCACAGAGCCTGATGTGGGGATTGATCTCATCACCCCTTAGATCATGACCTGAGTTGAAATCAAGAGTCAGAGACTTAACTGAGCCACACAGGTGACCCTAGAAGCTCTTTAAGCAAATAGTGAGCATGTAAATACAGAGACAAAAAACACATGCCAAGGGTGGTAGAGCAGGGACATAGAAGGAACTTGACCATCTGATGGAAAAATTGAGCAGCTGTATCCACCCCAGACCCCATATCTCCTAACTTATTGTCAGAGAGCTCAAGGTAGTCATAACTTATATAAACCCAAACTTCCAAATACCAAAATATGATAAATAATATTATAGTCCATTTATTAAGCTTAAGATTTTTATAAAATGCATGGCATAGCTTATCAAATGTTTTATGGGGGGAAGTGAAAGGCACAATTTTACATGCCACATGACTAGAACTACAGATAAAAGACATCTCCTACCAATGTTTATGCTTTGAGATCTTATTTCCTATATTTTGAGTTTCCTTTTTTTGATGTTTCATAATTATGAATATACAAAATAAAAACAAATACTTGTTTTAAAATACATTTTCCAGTGAAATATTGAATCTGGTAGAGATGGACCAGAAATCAAACCTATGCCATAAGTGTATATTAAGTAATGAAATAATGGTGCTGCATGGAGAGGAAGTTCAAATTTCCTGAACTCTTTTAAAATCAGTTTTGTTTAAATGTTAGGAAGATAAAAACACCTATTTGACATTCCTAGTTTCCTATTTTTATTCCTAGTCTTAAAATACTTAGTTACATTATTCAAAAGCCCAAAGACTCTAGGCATCCATTAAATGAATGAGATGGAGATTTCCTTTGAGATTCGGTGTCTCTGCAATAAGACTATAAGCTGGCCAAGTTCAGAGTGATTGTATGCACAGTAGAATTACAAGTGTTCGACTTCAGTAGGATTGGGGAAAATGTTAATAATAAATTATTCTCCTGAATTTAAAAGAAGGCAATTACCTATAAATTTGAATAATCACAGAAGACTGAGCATGTTGAGATCATTAACAGTGCTTAGACCATGCAAGTAATGTTACCATTTTTAATTTTTTAAACCATATTTAATTTTTAAAAAATATATAAAGAAAGTTCTCATCTCAGTAATTTTGTGCAATAAGGAGTCTAAAGCTTGTCCCATGAAAAACATTAAGAAATGATGGGAAATATAACATCTTTGTTTTCTTTTCAGAGTGGGGAGTGCAAAGGGAGAGGGAGAGAGAATATTAAGCAGGCTCCACACACTGTGGAGTCTGACGTAGAGCTTGATCTCACAACTCTGAGGTCATGACTTGAGCTGAAATTGAGAGTTGTATGCTTAACCAAATGAGCCATAAAGGCACCCCTTCCCTTTATTGGAGGGAAGGAAAGATATCTTTGAATTGCATTACTAGGCATTTTGGAAATTCTTGGGTGTCAAAAACTAAGAGAAAACTGGATACCAGATATATAGTGCATGTCTTTATTTTTGTGTTCCATAGATGTTTGGTGGTGAGAAGAGTAGTTGGTCCTGCTTAAGGACTTATGTTAAGAATTGGGCTCTAATGGAGAGGTGGGGAAATAAGATAGTCTTTGGCCCCTGAGAAGCAGAACCAAGACGCCAGAATAAAGTAGGATCTTTAGTAGACTGCACCCAAACCAAAAGGCAACCCAGGGGAAAAAAATCAACTTCACTTCATCCCCTCACACCAGCATTGGGTGGGTAGAGGGGTAAAAAAATAATCCCTCAACTGAGACTAAAAACATGGACCTGTCCCTGACCTGGGCTTTAAGCCAAAAAATATTTTAACTAAATAATGCAAGAAATCAATGGTAAATTTACAGTACCACTCTGGGTTGTTGGAAGAAAAGAAATCAAATTACCCTGAAGAATATGTTCTCAACCTGTACTGTAAAGAATTCCCACAAGTAAAGTTCTGTTAATGATTAGCTCACAATCCCAAATTATAAGACACAGGAGGAAAAATTCACCACGGTGAAAGAACTACATATGTGATATATAATATGATAGAAACTATACATTATAAATGTCTAACATAATTAAAGAAAACTTCTGATTTGGACCATGATGGAATAATGGGTGTTAGACTTATATTCTGGTATAAACATCTCTAAAACCAGACAAAATATATGAAGAAATATTTAAGGCTTTGGACCACAGGCAATGCAGATCTGTGATTCTAGAGAAAAAGGAAAAAAACATATGAAGTGAATGCCACTTGCATCCTGGTGTCTGAGGCACCTGAGGGCACTTCTAAAATGGTAGCATAGGGAAGAAAGAACAAGTAGAAATCAGTTATTTCCTTGAACAAAGGAAACATATTGAAAATTAGTGCTTTGGAGGCAACTGGAATTTGTTGAGCAGGAAAGTAGAGAACAGAAAGTTGTACAAAGAAGGAACCTAAGAAATCTATGTGGGAGCCCATTTAAGTCTGGTCAAATACTAAAATATATATAAGCAGAGTAAGACTCCACAAGGTTTGGAAGAGAACAGCTACTGGGCATTAAAGGAACTGACATTTTATTCACTTATTTAAATTTTATTTTATTTTATTTTTCTGTGTTCCAAAATTCATTGTTTATGCACCACACCCAGTGCTCCATGCAATACTATTCACTTTTGAGATGAATGGATTTTGGAGACGACAGAGATTGATGATGTTTGAAATTCCAACCAGCCAGACTGGAATGATCTCATTGTGCACCTGGGAATTCAGCTGACATCCTGTAAAGGCTGCAGAATAAGAGTGGGGATAATCTATACTCATCCAATTAAGACTAAACCCAAGACTTGATAAGACCAAGCTTAGTCTCCAGTAAAGGAACTGCTGGCTAAAATGGAGTTCAACGTTTTTTTTTTAAAAAGCCAATATACATTGAGATACACCTTACACCTGTTATAATGGCAAACATTGACAAGGCATGAAACAATGAATGTTAGAGAAGTTATGGAGAAAGGGGAACCCTCTTATACTGTTGATGGGAATGCAAATTGGTGCAACCACTTTGGAAAACAGTGTGGAGGTTCCTCAAAAAGTTAAAAGTAGAGCTACTATATGACCCAGCAATTGCACTACTGGGTATTTACCCCAAATATACAGATGTAGTGAAAAGAAGGGCCATATGCACCCCAATGTTCATAGCAACAATGTCCACAATAGCCAAAATGTGGAAAGAGTCAAGACTGGAGGAGATTATATGAAGAGAAATAAGTCAAACAGAGAAAGTCAATTATCATATGGCTTCACTTATTTGTGGAACATAAGGAATAACATAGAGGACATTAGGAGAAGGAAGGAAAAATGTAGAGGGAGAAAACGGAGGGGGAGACAAACCATGAGAGACTATGGACACCAGGAAACAAACTGAAGGATTTAGAAGGAAGTGGGATAGGGGGATGGGTTAACCTGGTGATGGGTATTGAGGAGGGCACAGATTACATGGAGCACTGGGTTTGATATGCAAACAATGAATCATGGAACACTACATCAAAAATTAATAATGTACTGTATGGTGACTAACATAACACAATAAAAAAAATTAAAAAGTAAAAAAAAAAAAGCCAACATAATGCGAACTTCCAACAACAGCTACAATGTCCAGAACATACATTTTTGAGCCATACAAAAAGGCAGGAAAATGTGAGTTAGGACTAAGAGGGAGAGAAAGCCAAGAGAAACATATCCATGGAAAATACACATGGTGGAATTAGCTGACAATGACTATAAAAGTTTATATAAATAAATTTAGGGATGTAAAGAAAAAGACAGACTAAGTGAGTGAACAGATGGATAATCTCAGTGAAGAGATGGACACTATTTTCTAAAAGAACTAAAGAGAAATTCAGGAACTAAAAAGTACAATATTTGAAATTCTCTGGATGAGCTGAACACAGAGTGGACACTGGAAAAGAAATGATCAGTGGTCTTGAAAATAGATCAATAGACATGATGCAAATTAAATGGAAAGAAAAAGATATTGCAAAAATAAATATCTCTAGTGACTTGAGGAACAACATCAAGTGGTCTGATTCATGAGTAATTGGAATCCTAGAAGACGAGGAAAGAGATTGTGCCAAAAAACCCAAACAAACAAAAGTTTGGGGAAATGTCTGAAAATTTTCTAGTCTTGATTAAAAAAAAAAAAAAATCAACCCAGAGGTTCAAGAAACTCAACAAATCCAAGCTGATTAGCCACAAGGAAAACTGCATATAGACACATCATACTCAGAGTGATAAAAACAAAGATAAAGAGTAGGTAAAGCAGGCAGGAAAATACATATAGGGAATAATAAGAATGTCTACTTATGTTTTATCAAACACGATGCTACCAGAAGCCAATGTAACAGCATCTTTCATGTGCTGAAGAATAAAGCAGTTAACTTAGAGCTGTATATTTACCATAAGTGTCTTTTTAAAAATGAAAATGAAATATAGACTTTTCATATCAACAAAAGCTGAGGGAATTTACTGTCAGTAGACCTTCACTGAAGGAAGTCATTTGGAACAAAGGGCAAAAATGAAATAATGCCAGAGAGAAATCTGGATTTACAGAAGGGAACAGAGATATCTAGAAATGGTAAATATGTACATAAATCAAGAAGTTTTTTTCTCATTCATAATGTTTAAAACACAAAGAACAATAATAATACATCATAGAATAAAAACTTACATATAAATAAAATAGGTGACTAAATATTTTGTTGCAAGATTCTTAGATATAAAGAATTATATAAAAGCAAAGTATACTGCGAGTAGTTACAGATATGCAAACAGTAGCCATAAGAAAGGCAAAATCTGTATATTAATATTAAAGTACAAGTCAAGACAAGAGGGATCTTTCAGTTCATAGAAATGTATAATGATCCTAAATCATTATGCTTCTATGAATTCAAAATACATGAAGCAAAATCACAGAACTAAAAAAAGAAATAGATAAATCTATAATTATAGTTGGAGATTTTATGACAATCATCTAGTAACTGTTAGAACAGGTGGACAAAAAAGTAATGTGTAGACAGTTGCAATATCATCAAATAATTTAACCAACTATATATTTAGAGAAAAGTTAACCCAATAAGTGAAAAATACAACATCTTTAGAAGTACATAGGGACCATACACCAATATATACCATATGCTGGGCCCCAGAAAAGACTCAATAAATTAGAGGGACTGACATGATATAGTGTATGACCTATATGGAACTAACCACAATGGGACTAAAAGTTCGCCAATAAAATGATCCATGGGAAATATCCAAGTATTAAAAATTAAACAACACACTTCTATATGGCCCACAGATCAAAGAAAAAGTCTAAAAGGAAATTGTGGAAGAGCTGAAGTAATGAAAATTAAAACCTAATAGATCAGCTGAAGAAGTCCTTAGATGGAATCCCAGCTGTAGAAAAAGATGCTATAAAATCAATGAGGTTGTGTTTCATCTTTAAAAAAAATAATAAATAAGAGCAATTAAGCTTTAAAAAAGCAAAAGGAAAGAAATAGTACAGAGCAGAAATCAGTGAAATAGAAGTCAATCACACACCAGAGAAAAGCAAAGAAACCAAGAGTGCGTCATTTGAAAAGATCGGTAAAATCGATGGACCCTATCTTAAAAGCACAAGTACCAATATCAGAAATAAAAAAGAGGATATTACTACAGAACATGTAGATACTAAAAAGTTACTAAGGCCTACTATGAATTACTTTATGCCAAAAGTGGCAACTTAGATGAAAAACACAATTCTTTGGAAGACAGAATTACCAATGGTGACATTAAAAGAAGTTAGAAGTCTGAAGAGCCTTGTGTCTATTAAAGACATTGAAACCAAAAATTTAAAAAGAGCTTCCTGCAAGGAAAACACCAGACCCAGATGGCTTTACCAGTGACTTCTAGCCAACATCTGAGGAAGAAATAATACCAGTATCATACAGCTCTTAAAGAAAATAAAAAAGGAAGGAACACTTCCCAACTCATTTTTGAGGCATCACCCTTAGAACATCAGATAAAGAAGTTTTAGGAAAAGAAAAAGGAAAACCAAGAGGCTAGAGCTAGTAACTGAGCTAAGGGAGTATGATGGCTTTTGTTGTGTCAACTTTTACAGTTATAAACCCCAGTTATTCAAACAAGCACTAATCTAGGTGTTGCTGTAGGGGATTCTGAAGGTGTAATTAAGTTCCCTCATCAGTTGTACTTAAGTAAGTTCCAGCCTGACTTAATCACCTGGAACTCCTTAAAAGCAGGACCGAGGCTGTTGAGGGGGAGCCAGTGAGAGAAAAGGTTCCATCTGTAGCTGACAGCTTGGGCACAAGCTGGAAGCCTACTCATGAACTCCCCTTCCTGTTAGAATCCTGACACACACAGCAAGGGCAGCACTAGAAGTCAGAAAAGTGCACAGAACCCACTTTTGCTACACCTTTCTGGCAGTGTTAACAGAAAAGGATTTTTCAGTGTAATTGTATACAAGCAGTCATATAATCTGAAGGTTTTCCCAAGAGCTTGTTTACTAAATACCAACTTCTGCCCACGAAACTAGAGAAATAAAGTGGCATCACATGTCGGTGGGTTTAAAGAGAAACTAGAACTTTGGGAACTATATGCCAGGGACACAACTGACATTAAAAAATAAATATAGATGCAGTGTTCCAAGACTTGCTGCATCGAAATCTAATGAAGTGTTTGATGGTTACTAACATGACATGATAAAAAATTCATATATGTATACATGTATGTAGATATGTATATATGTTTCTACTGCTGTGTAACAAGCTACCATACAGTTAGTGGTTTCAAATACACCCATTTACTAATACACAGTCTGTCAGTCAGAAGTCTGGTAGGATTCAGGTCCTTGTAAGTGTTGTAGGACTGAACCTTACTGGCTGTCAGTGAGGGGGGCCGCTCTCATTTTGAGAGGCTGCCCACATTCCTTGCCATATGACCCTCTCTATCAACAGAAACCCCCTCCTATTGAGTCCCTGTCATGCTTTGAATCTTCCTGACTTTTTAAACCCCAACCTCTAGACCTAGATTGGAAGGGCTCATGTGAGTAGATCAGGTCCACCTAGGGACTCTTCCCTTCTTGGAGACAACTGTCCTACATAACTTTACCCTAATCACGGAGTGAAACCCATCATGTTCACAGTCCTGGGGTTGTAACAAGCATGAACACCAAGGAGCAGGGAAGCTCTGGCCCATCTTAAAATTCTACCCACCCCGATATCTATGTTGATATGTAGTCTAGATAGATGTAAAGATAGGCGCACAGAGTGTATATTCGATGGCCACTCCAGGCCGGCCAGCCTGTGGTGAGTTAGGTAATGGAACACCGTCATTGCTCTGAGACATGAGTCCTCATGTTTCTGGGACATCCTCACCTACCTGCCACCTCTAATGGTGATGGAATACAATAAAGAAGGATGCATGTGCAGTAATAACATGAGTTGCAAAATAGCATATATATTAGAATTACTATGAGGAGGAAACAGCATTTTTCATTATTGTGTTGTTCTTGTATGGTGGAGGGTGGGCAGAGAAAGAGCAAATGTCTTCAGGTAAACAAATGGGCTTCTACTAGCTTTACCATTCAGGGGCTTCTGCCCCTGGGCAGAAGAAGAATGAATATGGAAAACACAGGTTGCCAGTTGAACCCAGACTCCTTGATCATGTCAAGGCCGTGCGAAGCTGGCTTGCAGAGACAGGGCAGCTGGGCAGACAGACTCAATGAGAAGCATAGGAGTGTGAGTGACTCACTGCTCAGGGCTCCCTTTGCTGAGAGGCTCTGTGTCCTCCTGATTGCTCCCTTCATCTCTGAGTCACTGATTGTGAGTGACAGGTGGAGTGAATATAAAATCCTTCGCTCCTCTCTCCAGCCAGCTGCCCAAACTCCTTTCTCCTCAGGCTGCCAGGCCCCATCCTTGTTGCTAACTGATCTCCCCAGGCCTTAGACAACTTTCCTTCACACTCTGAGCATCAGACTCCATTTTCCTTGCTTTACCAAGCAGGCCGCTATGTCAAAGGCCTGGCGGGAAGAGGGCGAGTGGCGGAGTGAGGCTGGAAGCTTGCCTTCACACTTCAGAGACTTTGGTAAATGAGTTTTTCTTTCCAACGGGGAAAGCACTGGGACTAAGGGGCCATGTTTGTTTGAAGCTTGTAATTCAGACATCCATCTTCCTGGTGAATTTTTGATCTAAATTTTCTCAGAAAACACAGTGCAGCTCTGGCTAGGCCAGAAGCCAAGGTTCCATGACGGAGGCTCTCTGCAGTGGGTGGCTCACTTCTGCTCCTTTCAGGTCCCGAGTGGTCCTTTGTTCTTCTCATTTCATAAGAATATTTTTAAAGCTTGAAAAAGTGTCTCCTTTCTCTTCCCACACGTCAGTGAGGGCTCTGAGGAACGAAATAAATTTTCCTGTGGTTGACATCTAAAATACTTGGAACAAATGTGGGTGGGGGAGCCGAGGAGGCAATCCCAGTACAGTTGGACGGTATGGGCTTTTGTTTTATTTCCCATTCCAGGGTTCTATCACTGACATTCAACCAACACAATCCTGTCCCCATAAACAAATGTAGGTAGGAAATGTAACCCACCACAGGTGATGTGTTTGGTTTGAAAATTTCCTAAAATCTCCACTAATCTTCCCTGCAAGTCTCTGAGGTGTACATAATTTCTCTGAACCTAAGATTGCCTGGTCTGTGACTTATCCCTAATTTTCAGATGAGAAGCAGGCTAGTAGAAGGGCCAGAATGTAATAACTGATAAAAAAAAATCCCATGATATCAGAAGACTTACAACAAATGAAGACAAACATTTCCTAGGGAGTATAAGAAAAAAAATGCAAAGAAGGCTCAATTGTTAAACGCGAACTTGCAAGGATTTCTTTCCATTTGTCCAACATGGAAAAATAACAAAACAAAACAGAATATGTCTCTATTATAGCCAATTTTGAAAACAGTTCAGGAGTTTCCTTAAATGTTACACATATACTTACCATATGACCCAGTCTGCATTCCCACCAACAGTGCAAGAGCACTCCCGTTTCTCCACATCCTCACCAACATCTGTTGTTTCTTGTGTTGTTAATTTTAACCATTCTGACAGGTATGAGATGGAATCTCATTGTGGTCTTGATTTGTTTTTCCCTGATGATGAGTGATGTTGAGCATCTTTTCATGGGTCAGTTAGCCATCTGGATGTCTTCTTTAGAAGATTGTCTATTCATGTCTTCTGCCCATTTCTTAACTGTATTATTCATTTTTTAATTTGGTAAGTTATTATTTGATAAGTTATTATTTGATTACTTGAATTTGAGAAGTTCTTTATAGATTTTGTATACTAATCTTTTATCAGATATGTCATTTGCAAACACTTCTCCCATTCTGTGGGCTGCCTTTTAGCTTTGTTAATTGTTTCCTTCACTGTGCAGAAGCTTTTTTCTGATGGAGTCTCAATAGTTCATTTTTGCTTTTGTTTCTCTTGCCACTGGCAATGTGTCTAATAAGAAGTTGTTACCATCCAGTGTTCTCCTGTTCATCCAGTGTTACCTGCCTGTGTTCTCCTCTAGGATTTTGATGGTTTCCTGTCTCATATATAGGTCATTCATCCATTTTGAATTTAATTTTGTGTGTGGTATAAGACAGTGATCCAGTTTCATTCTTCTGCATGTGGCTGTCCAGTTTTCCCAACACTATTTGTTGAAGAGACTTTTCTCCATTGGACATTGCTTCCTGCATTGTTGAAGATTAGTTGGCCATATAGTTGTGGGTTCATTTCTGGGGTCTCTGTTCTGTTCCATTGATCTATGTGTCTGTTTTTGTCCCAGTACCGTACTGTCTTGATGACTTCAGCTTTGTAATATAGTTTGAAATCTGGAATTATTAAGCCTTCAGTTTTGTTTTTCTTTTTCAGAATTGCTTTAGCTATTCAGGGTCTTTTGTGATTCCATACAAATTTTAGGATTATTTGTTTTAGCTTTGTGAAAAGTGCTGCTGATATTTTGATAGGGATTCTATTTGATGTGTAGATTGCTTTAGATTGTATAGACATTTTAGCAATGTTTGTTTTTCTAATCCATGAGCATGGAACATTTTTCCATTTCTTCTTGTCTTCTTCAATTTCTTTCATAAGTGTTCTATAGTTTACAGAGTACAGATCTTTTACCTCTTTGGTTAGGTTTATTCCTAGGCATCTTATTGTTTTTGTTGCAGTTGCAAATGGGATGGATTCCTTGATTTCTTTTTCTGCTGCTTTGTTATTAGTGTATAGAAATGCAACAGATTTCTGCAGATTGGTTTAATATTCTGCAAATTTGCTGAATTTCAACCCGAGTTCTTGATTGACATACATTTGGCTTGCTACAAATCAAGGCTGTATTGTCCCACCATCTCCCTCTTTTCCCCAGACACAGAGCTGCTGAGGTGAGAGGAACAGTGATGACACATTTGCATTAACATCTGTCCATTTGTCGCCTGATGTAGTCTAGGTGACCTCATTTAAGTAGATGCTATACACTTGTGGCCTACTAATTATCTCCAGTAAAATCTATGTAGCCTTTGCAGCTGCTTCTGGAGTCTCAGGGGGTCTCCACCAGGCCCTTACAAGTTCTCTGCCCATCTGTTACCTTTTCCACCCTTACTTTTGACAGTGAGACTCAGCTGCAGCCCACACATAGAGGTCAGGGCTCCAGCTGGCCTTTACCTGCTCTATAAGCATAGCCAGAACTGGAGAACAATATCTTGAGCATGTTTCTGCCTGGCTCTGCAGGGTGTCACTGAGGCTCGCCACCTAGTTATCCTGGAAGAAGAGTTGGGACAGCAAAGGTAGATGAAGAGCTCCATAGAACTCAAGCCTGAAGCAGAACTTTAAGTACTGGAGTATGCTTTCCTAGGTCAGAGCTAAGAGAGCTCAGACCAGGGTTGGTAGCTGTGGGGAAAGAGGACCTTAATACCCATTCCAAAGCTTTCTCCTGTCTTGATTTTGTATCACCTTTCAAGCTGAAATGGGGGATAGTTTTCATCTTGAGATAGACTCTGCACAGTCTCTTGGAGCACCTTCTGCACTGGCTGGCCTCTTTTTAGGGTGTTTTCCCCACAAGGATAAGATAAGCATGTGATAATCCTTTAGGGAACAGGGTCAGGCTACAACCTCAAACATTTTATTCTTATAATTATTTTTGAAATATTCCATAAATATTTTAAACCAGTAGTCTTCAATAAAAGATACAGTTACCTGAGGAGTATACAACGATTTTCCATGGAGGTAAATGGGCACAGATAGTTTCATGGGAATCAATTTCTATATCCTGAATATGTGAACTATTTCTCAGAACTAGTTTTCTTGGTTCCTCTTTCTAAACTCCCATTTAAAGACCACTCTTATCCCACTTGACAAAATAAAGGTCCACCTCTTACCCATCCAGAAAATTACTATTCTACATGATTCCCCTTGGTGTAAATACCTCTGACACAATTCAGAATAATAGAATTGGGATTGAAAAAGTGATTCTAAAGACAGTAAGAACACAGATCAGGGAGGTAGTATCTGTCGTCTTTAGTGAAGCTTGCTTCAGATTCTCCCTCCCTCTCTCAAACAAACAAACAAACAAATAAAATCTTTTTAAAAATAAAGAACTAACGTTGTTATAGAAAATACTTTCCACTCCTATGTACTTACACATTACTTTGCATTTCCTAGAATTTTTTAATAAATGTACTATTTCCAGCCTGACTTCTTTCAATCAGCAGGATAGCTTTGAAATATGTCCCTGTTGGGGTACCTGGGTGGCTCAGTTGGTTAAGTCTCTGCCTTCAGCTTAGGGTATGATCTCAGGGTCCTGGGATCAAGACCCGCATCGGGCTCTCTGCTCAGCAAGGAGCCTGCTTCTCCCTCTCTCTGCCTGCCTCTCTGCCTACTTGTGATCCCTCTCTGTCAAATAATTGAATAAAATCTTTAAAAAAATGTGTTTATGAAATGAAATTGGACCATTTCCTTACACCACACACAAAAATAGACTCAAAATGGATGAAGGACCTCAATGTGAGAAAGGAATCCATCAAAATCCTTGAGGAGAACACGGGCAGCAACCTCTTTGACCTCTGCTGCAGCAACATCTTCCTAGGAACAACACAAAAGGCAAGGGAAGCAAGGGAAAATGAACTACTGGGATTTCATCAAGATCAAAAGCTTTTGCACAGCAAAGGAAACAGTTAACAAAATCAAAAGACAACTGACAGAATGGGAGAAGATATTTGCAAACGACATATCAGATAAAGGACTAGTGTCCAGAATCTATAAAGAACTTAGCAAACTCAACACCCAAAGAACAAATAATCCAATCAAGAAATGGGCAGAAGACATGAACAGACATTTCTGCAAAGAAGACATCCAGATGGCGAACAGACACATGAAAAAGTGCTCCATATCACTCGGCATCAGGGAAATACAAATCAAAACCACAATGAGATATCACCTCACTCCAGTCAGAATGGCTAAAATCAACAAGTCAGGAAATGACAGATGCTGGCGAGCATGCGGAGAAAGGGGAACCCTCCTACACTGTTGGTGGGAATGCAAGCTGGTGCAGCCACTCTGGAAAACAGCATGGAGGTTCCTCAAAATGTTGAAAATAGAACTGCCCTATGACCCAGCAATTGCACTATTGGGTATTTACCCTAAAGATACAAATGTAGTGATCCAAAGGGACACATGCACCCGAATGTTTATAGCAGCAATGTCCACAATAGCCAAACTATGGAAAGAACCTAGATGTCCATCAACAGATGAATGGATCAAGAAGATGTGGTATGTATACACAATGGAATACTATGCAGCCATCAAAAGAAATGAAATCTTGCCATTTGCAACAACATGGATGGAACTAGAGCGTATCATGCTTAGCGAAATAAGTCCAGCAGAGAAAGACAACTATCATATGATCTCCCTGATATGAGGAAGTGGTGATGCAACATGGAAGCTTAAGTGGGTAGAAGAAGAATAAATGAAACAAGATGGGATTGGGAGGGAGACAAACCATAAGTGACTCTTAATCTCACAAAACAAACTGAGGGTTGCCGGGGGGAGGGGGTTTGGGAGAAGGGGGTGGGATTATGGACATTGGGGAGGGTATGTGCTTTGGTGAGTGCTGTGAAGTGTGTAAACCTGGTGATTCACAGACCTGTACCCCTGGGGATAAAAATATATGTTTATAAAAAATAAAAAATTAAAAAAAAAATGTGTTTATGTTGTTGCATACCTCAATAGTTCACTTCTTTTTTTATTAATGAACAGTATTTAATTCTATGTATATACTACAGTTTACTTATCCACTCTGTGGATACATGTTTATGTTGATTTTGGCTATTACAAACAAAGATGCCACGAACATTTGTGTACAAGTTTTTGTATGGACACATTTTAGTAAGTATGTAACCTGAAACAATAGTTTATTTTCTTACTCTTACATAAATATCTAGAAGTGGGATAAGCAGATCATATGATAGGTTATTTTTAATATTTTAAGAAGCTGAAAAACTATTTTCCAAAGAGGTTGTGCCATTATATAGTTCCACCAGAATTGTATGAGAGTTCCAGTTCTCCCAGACCTATCAACACTCCCTAAGCTAAAGCTAAAGAAGGATTTAGAGGAGATTTAGAGCTTAAATGCTTATATTAGAAAAAGAAAGTTCTAATATCAATCATCTAGTCTTCCAAAATAAGAAACTGGGAGAAGAAGAGCAAATATATCCAGAGCAAGCAGAAAAAAGCAATTTACAAAGAACAGAAATCGGCAAAATTAAAAATAAAAATGCAATAGAAAAGAAATGTGAATGAAACCAAGGCTGGTTCTTAAAAAGCATTAATAAAATTAGTAAATCTTGGAGCACCTGGGTGACTCAGTCCATGAAGCATCTGCCTCTTGGTTTTGATTCAGGTCCTGATCTTAGGATTGTGAGATTGAGTCCCATGTCATCTCTGCACTCAGTGTGGAGTCTACTTGAGGTTTTCTCTCCCTCTCCTTTTGACCCTCCTGCTCATGCTCTCTAATAAATAAATAAATAAATAAATAAATAAACAAATCTTTAAAAAAATTTGCCAGTTCTCTAGCTAGATGTACTAAGAAAAAAAGTAAAATTACAAATTAACAATAGAAGGAATAAAAGAGGGGTCACTGCTACAGATCTGACAAGACACTAAAAAAATACTTAATTCATCTGTGATAAACTTAATAAGATAATGAGGGAACTAAAAATATAAGGGAATATCACAAAGATAATAAGGGAATACTATAAAAACACTATGTACATAAACTTGATGACTTAGAAGAAATGGATCAATTCGTTGAAGTATACAAACTATCAAAATTTATTCAAGAAAAAAAATGCAGGTAACTTGAATGTTGGTGAATTTATTGCAGAAACAGAATTCATACTTGTTATTATTGTTTAAAAGCAATTTAAAAAGACTCCAGGCCCAGAAGGTTTCACTGCCAAATTCTACAAACATCTAAGGAAAAAAATAATTCTAATTCTACACAATCATTTAAGAAAATGGAAGAAAAGGAAACTTCTCAAAAACATTAAGAAAGAAACATGCAGACCAATATCCCTCATGAATATGGATACAACCCCCCCAAATGTTACCAAATAAAATTCAGCTGTGTATAAAAAGGATAATACATCACAACCCAGTGAAGTTTATCATGGAAATGCAAGATAGGTTCAACATTCTAAGAAGAATCAATGCAACTTACCGTGTTAACAGATTCAAGCATAAAGTCATGTGATAATCTTCATAGATGCAGAAAAAGAATTTGAAGCTTCCATCCCAATATACCTAGCAGTGGCCTCAAGTCCATGTACTTCTCAGCAGAAAGACCTTGTCAGCATGTCAACACTTACAAGGCCAGAGGTGGGCTGTGCTTGTTATGGCTCTTTTTTTTTCCCCTTGAGAGAGAGGGAGCATGCATGCATGCAAGAGGGCATAAGCAGGAAGAGCAGCAGAGGGAGAGGGAGAGGTAGGTTGCCCACTGAGCAGAGAGCCTGACACAGCATCAGGACTCTGGGATCATGACCTGACTCAAAGGCAGATGCTTAACTGACTGAACCACCCAGGTATCCCAGCTTGCTTATGTGTTCTGCATGGGTATAAGGATATCACCTGGACAATAATCTTTCCAAATCAAGCTCCTTGAACCCTCTGTGATAGATGGAGAAGTGAGGGAAGGTGAGAAGGTGATGCCATTTCCAACAAAACATTTCTGTCTTTGTCATCAGCGTTGTATAAAGATCTGAGTTTTAGGAGAAATGAACAAGAGAGGAGATTGGAATAGTTCAGGGGCCTTCAAACTTCTTCTGATAATGTTTTAATGGGATTTTATGAGTCTCAATTTGCAGCTTAAATAAAAATCCTTCTGCAGAGAACTTGAACAGTGCCTCTGTAGAATTCTTCTTTTGTTATGAGACACTAGAAGGCAGTGATGAGTCCCAAACATTTTTCTTGGTGAAATGCCTTCTCTTTTCTTCGGGATGTTTTCCCCTGTAGCCTTGAGTCTGTGTAGTATCATTGTGGCCTTTGAGACAAGAGTAGTAAAATGTCTTCTAGCAATACCTGGAGCGAAGCTCTTGGTGGATCTGTTCTAATAATAATAAGGGATTGAAACTAACTGTAGCCAACTTTCCATTCATTTGCTCATTGTTTACCTTAAAATTAGATAAAATTAGATGTTCCCATCATGGCTCACAAGGCTCTTCATCTGTGACTCTGTGCTCTAACTTCCTCTCACTATTTCATAAAGCCTTCCTAAAATTTGCCTTCAGACATGCTGTTCACTCTACGTGAAATTATCTTCCTCTTTTTCTCCACCTGCTTAATCCCTATTCATGTTTCAAGTGTCAACCTAAAAGTATTCCTCAGGGATACCTGCCATGAATACACCCCACAACTAGGAACTGTTCTCTCCTATACTTTCTCCTGGTGCCTACACTACTTTTTTATTGCACTTAGCATGAGTTTCTGTTTTATATCCATTTGTGATCTTGTCTTTGGCATTTCTCCACCAAGCTGTAAATTTCATGCAGGCAGGAGCAATGTTCACTTTATATTTTTTCCAGGAAAATTTAACAGGTTTATTTATAATTGTTATAAAGTTGAGCTTGTTCACTGAAATATTTTGACTTGCATTAATGCTTTATGTCCCCACCTTTATATAGAAAATCCACACACAAATGAAAATGAAAAAACTGCCAATACCTGATTTCTGTCCCCTGTTTTTCCACTTGCAATCATATGCTTTAGGTACCTTTTTAATCCCATGAGGGGAAAAAAATCTGACATTCAGAACTACCATAACAGGAAGAAGAGAATCTTTTCTAAAGAATGAAAGGCTCTCCATCATAGTGGATTCTTTCTTTTTCTTTAAGATTTTTTAAAAAAGATTTTATTATTTATTTGCCAGACAGAGATCACACGTAGGCAGAGAGGCGGGCAGAGAGAGAGGAGGAAGCAGGCTCCCCACTGAGCAGAGAGCCCGATGCGGGGCTCGATCCCAGGACCCTGCGATCATGACCCGAGCCAAAAGCAGAGGCTTTAACCCACTGAGCCACCCAGGTGCCCCAAGATTTTATTTTTTAATTTGAGATGGAGTAGAGAGAGAGCACAAGCAGGGCAGGGAGGGCAGAGGGAAAAGGAAAAGCAGACTCCCCATTAAGCAGGGACACTGGGATCATGACCTGAGCTGAAAGCAGATGCTTAACCAACTGAGCCACCTGGGCACTCCCATCATGTGGATTCTAAAGCACTTCTCCACCTATTTAGCATTCTAGCTGGATGTCTTTTGCCCTATTGTTACACCTTTGGCCTGGATAGCGCATAGGTTGGTGACTGCAAAAAGGTGCACCAGATGTGCCTCCCTTGGCTCCTGCAAAGCTCCAAGAGCTGCACTCTGGAAGTACTGATCTGTTTTCTTGAAGTCCTGAGCAATTTCTAGCACCAGATGCTGGACAGGAAGTTTGCCAATCAGAAGTTCAGCGGACTTCTGATAATGTCCAATTTTCAGGCCTTTAACAACAAAGTTTCTTCACCCCTCTGTAGAGGGCGCATTTTGTAGCCAGGTGCTTTCTCCACGCTTTACCAGGGGTTGATTGGCTGATTGGCCGGCAGTCCGCTTTTGTAAAGACCTCCCTTCTACAAGTGCCACAGTGTAAAGTCCTGCTTCCTTCTCCTCCCTTCTCCTCTGGCTGGAACACAGTGAGCTAGAGGCAGAGCTGGCATTAGAGAGTGAAGGCAGAGGAGTAGCGGCTGCAAACATCCAATATTCACTTTATATACCATTGTGTCTCCAGTGCCTAAACTAATTCCTACCACATAGTAAGTGCTCAATAAATCCTTACTGAATGACTATTGAAGGGATTTCCACTATCCTTCTGGACTTTGATACTAGAACCAAAATGAATACTTCAGATTTAAGTCCCATCAAAATATGTTACTATAAATAATTGTTAACAGCATAGGATACCTTTTCAATTCACATGCACTGCTAGGTCGCTAATAAAATTATTGTAGTCTAGAAGAAGGAGGCACAGTTCTGAATGTGTAGTTGGAATGGAGTGTCCGAGGCTCAAACAGCCTTACTCCCTGTTCTATCTAGCATTACCACCATGGGTTGCTACTATACGTGATCAGATAGCTTAGATAAAAATAGTTTTGCAATAACTTCCAGTAATTTTTTCACTTTTCTGTATTTCCAAACAATTTCCTATATACACATGGAAAACAATTAACAATTTTTTTGTTGTTGTTGTTATATTAGTCACCGTACAGTACATCATTAGTTTTTGATGCAGTGTATACTGTGTATAACACCCGTGCTCCATGCAATATGTGCCCTCCTTAATACCCACCACTAGGCTCACCCATCACCCTACTCTCCTCCCTTCTAAAACCCTCAGTTTGTTTCCCAGTGTCTATAGTTTTTCATGGTTTGTCTCCCCCTCCAATTTCTCCCCCTTCATTTTTCCCTTCCTTCTCCCAATGTCCTCCATGTTATTCCTTATGTTCCACAAATAAGTGAAACCATATGATAATTTACTTTCTCTGCTTGACTTATTTCACTTAGCATAATCCCTTCAAGTTCCATCCATGTCAGTGCAGACGGTGAGTATTCATGCTTTCTGGTGGCTGAGTAATATTACATTGTGTATATAGATCACATCTTCTTTATCTATTCATATTGTTGAAGGGCACCATGGCTCTTTCCACAGTTTGCTTATTGTGAATATTGTTGCTATGAACAATGGGGTGATGTGCCCCTTCTTTTCACTACATCTGTATCTTTGGGGTAAATGCTCAGTAGTGCAATTTTTGGGTTATAGGGTAGCTCTACTTTTAACTTTTTGAGGAACCTCCATGCTGTTTTCCAAAATGGCTGCACCAATTTGCATTCCCACCAACAGTGTAAGAGAGTTTCCCATTCTCCACATCCTCTCCAACATTGGTTATTTCCTACCTTGTTAATTTTGGCCATTGTAACTGGTATAAGGTGGTATCTCAGTGTTTTCTCAGTGTGGTTTGGATTTGAATTTCCCTGATGGCTAATAATGTTCAACATCTTTTCATGTGTTTGTTAGCGAATTGTATGTCTTCTTTGAAGCTGTGATCACTGAGACAGTATGGTACTGGCACAAAAACAGACACATAGATCAGTGGAACAGAAGAGAGAGCCCATATATGGATCCTCAACTCTATGATCAGCTAATCTTCAACAAAGCAGGAAAAATTATGCAATGGAAAAAAGACAATCTCCTCAAAAATTGAAAAAATTGGACAGCTACATACAGAAGAATGAAACTGAATCATTCTCTTACACCATACACAAAGTTAAACCTTAAATGGATGAAAGACTTCAATGTGAGACAGGAATCCATCAAAATCCTAGAGGAGAACATAGGCAGTAATCTCTTCAACATCGGCCATGGTAACTTCTTTCAAGATCCACCTCCAAAGGCAAGGGAAACAAAAATGAACTTTAGGGACCTCATCAAGATAAAAAGGTTTTGCACAGCCAAGGAAACAGTCAACAAAACAAAGAGGCAGCCCACAGAATGGGAGAAGATGTTTGCAAATGACTTTACAGATAAAGGACTGGAATCCAAGATCAATGAAGGACTGGAATCCAAGATCTCTAAAGAACTTCTCAAACTCAATACCCAAAAAACAAATAACTAAATCAGAAAATGGGCAGAAGACATGAACAGATGCTTCTCCAAAAAAGGCATACGGATGGCTAACAATTTTATTTTTCTAGTGGTCTCCCACTCTGTGCTTGACTCAGTGATAACAACCAGCATATGACACCCAAGAAGGGTGTGTGATACAGACTATCTCCTCAGCTGCTAAAAATAGGATGATGTGTTTGTTTCATTTGTTATCTTCTCATTTTTTGCCATTTGAAATAACACCCCAAATTTGGGGATAATGGGATTGAAATCCCAGCCTATCTTTGCCCTGGCAGCTCAGCCATGCATCTGTACCTTCTATTTGTCAGTTGCTAGATGACTATGGTGTCTGGATAGTGTGATAATAAGGAAATTAATAATGTTGACCATTTTTCTCTTAGCCTAATAGTTGGTTTAATTAATAGGTTGCCAGGCACAGCAGATACTATGTGAATGTCCAAAGTCATCCATTATGGGGACAGCAACTCTAATAGACTCGGGATCCAAGAGCTAAATGAGACTTTATTTGAAATCAGCCCAACTACAATGACAGCATTATAATTTCAACATGAAGACATATGGTTTGATAAATAATTTCAGGACAATGACTTATAACATGAAATTGGAATGGCTCTAGGAAATCTCAGCTTTCGGTTATTTTAGCTAAAATGTATAGAAGAATGTTTGCTTTCTTTTAGGCAACCAGGCCTGATAAGTATTTCCATCATCCAAGGCATACTCCTGGCCAATAAAATGTAAAGGGGCAGGGAAATGGATTAAGTTCCTTTGCAGCCTTCTTGAGACAGCAGGAAGGGGCTGATGGCATGGGACCTCCAATGGGAGAGAAACCATAGAAAGCCTGCATGATACCAGGACCCATAGAACAGGAAAAATTAGCAACTATTTGAGCTAAAAGCAAGACAGACATAGAAAAAGCCATCTATGACAGGGAGGACTAGACTGAGCAGCATGATAGAATTCTGTGCCCATGCACACCTGAGGATCTGAATGGGGTCCCACAAACGTGATATGACTGTATTTGGCAAATTTTGTCACCCATAAGTCAATATATATTATATGTACGTATATATTGACATATAAATATGTACAGCATATATAAAACATTAAGCATATGGTTTGAAAATAGCTACTGGGAACTTATGGGTGACAAAATTTGCTCTGCTCCCCCTCTCATACAGGCTTTCTATATCCATCCATCACCACTTGCTCCTGGAAGAACTTAGCATCTGGCCCACCTTTCCCTACAACCATTTCCCCATCCTCAGCTGACATTTTCCCCTCCTTCAGCCTATCGGGGGCAGAGGTGTTCCTTCCTGGGAATCACTGCTCCATTAGCTCCAGGGACAGGCCCAGTCCTCTGATTGCCACTTTCTCTGATCTTTCTCCACAAGCAACCCCTTTGTCTGATCCTGGGCTTTGCAAGATGGGTGCTCCCTTTCATCTGTGGTTTAATGAAGCTTCCACTAGGTGCTGGCCAACCAGCCTAGGTCAGGAGCTTAGAGAAAAGCAGTTATTGACACTTGCTGCTTATCCTATTGTCAACCCAGCTCTCTCACAAGACAGCACTTTATTTTACTTCTTTTGTCCCATTTCAGTTGTAGGTCCTGTCCCCCATACCCCATTCATAAGATCCTGCCTCTATGGTCTGCTAGTTCCCCATTTCTTCCGACCTTGGGGCCTCACTTCCTGGGCCTCGTGGAGAAGGGGGCCCCTTAACTCTACCCTATTGAGTGCTCATTACATATTCAGTTAAACCATATTATCCATATTTTTCCTACAAAAAGGACAAATTTTTTTTATTTAACTTAATATAGGAAAGTCCTACATGAACACCAAGACATTTTTGAATTGTACCTGGGTGAAATTTAAAAAATAGTTTATCATCCATGTATTGTTCTTTCATTTTGGGAGAGCCTGACTTTTCTAGTCTCTTACATGCTATATAGTCATCCATCTTCATGTATGTAAGTACTTGTGCATGTGTGTGTATATAAACTCATACATCTTTTTTTCCCCAAGATTATTTATTTATTTATTTATTTGAGAGAGAGTGAGTAGGAGGGAGAGAGAATCTTAAACAGAACCCGTGCTGAGTATAGAGCCTGACACAGGGCTTGATCCCGCAACCCTGAGATCATGACCTGAGCCAAAACCAAGAGTTGGGCACTCAACCAACTAAGCCACCCAAGCACCCCTAAGCTCATATGTCTTAATACATATTTATGTTATTTTCACTGACTACCCTTTAACATGACAACATAATTGTTTATAATTAAAAATGAAGCCAAGTCCCTAGGTCCTGCACTCTCAGCAGACATGGCTGGCTCCTGCTCACAGCTGTGCCCACGGTGGGCAGATTCCATCCAGGACCACAATCTTTAGAGGTTTTGAAGCAGGCAAGCCAATGTCATTCCACCACAGACTTGGATCCCTGCCAGGGAAGCAGCTAAGCTCCAGAACAGAGGAGCCAGCACATCTGTCTGCTTAGGAGGAAGTTTTAGCTCAGTCACGCAGAAGGTATCGAAATGGGGTTAGAGCAATTTGCAATTAGCCATCCTCATTTACATTTTTCTTACTAACGGCTATGTAGAGAAGAGCTTACACACACTGGCTGATAATTCTGGGAGCTGGGTCTGCCTTTATACACAGACCTGCAGGCAGAAGGGATTTTAGCAGAGCTCTCATTTAAATACTTCAGGGAGAACATTTACGAGGCAAATATTCCATCTCACTTTTTGTGTTAGTAATATTTTATCTCTTCTTAGGACTGTTTCTAGAGCAGATACTGGATTCCTCCACATGCTATCTGGGTGAGCTGAGACGAAGCATTCCACCTTTCTAAATGTTAGTCTCCTTATCTGTAAAATGGGATAAGAATGTGTTCTTTATAGGATTGTTGTGTGATAATGTTGACATTGTAGTGGGGCAAGCAGCCAGCAAACCATGACGATATTAGTGTTTCCTTGTCATGACGAATGACGAAAAGGAAACATTCAGGGTACCAGGAGAGTGACTAATAGAGATCTGGGTTGGTCGGGAATAACAGGAAGGTTTTACATCTTAGAGATATATTGAAGAAGATGTCATTATTGTACCCAGTTAGGAAGACAAAGGGATTACCTTGGGATGATTATAAAAGTTTAGGTGTAGAATGCATGGCTTTGGGTGAAGGAAGGAGATAAGACCGCATAGCTATCAATAGATGCTTTTCTATTCTGCTAGTATTTCTATATGTGGTTGATTAAGAAACTACAGGAAGTGAATAATTAAGAAGTAGTCTTTTAATTCTGGTGCAGGGTTCTCCATAATGACACTATTGACTTTTGGGTGGGATAATTCTTTGTTGTGTGGGCTTTGTGCATCATAGAATAATTAGCAGCATCCCTTGGGTCTACTAACCTCCTGGTCATGGCATCCAAAATGTCTCCAGACATTGCCAGATGTCTACTGGTGACCAAAATCACCCCCAATGGAGAATCACAGTTCTAGTGCATTCATCTTAGAATCATGTAGCATTTGGAGTATATAAATCAGTAATAAATAGTCCCCCATTTCTGAGGACAGGAGACAATATATAAAAACAAACAAGAAAAGCAAAAATAAAGGCAGCCAGAGACTTGGTCAGAGTGTGGTGTGGGGCTTTGGGCATGATAACTTCTGCCTGGCTTGCCTGTACTGGATCATTCTGTTGTCAACTTTAAGCTGAAACTAGGTTGTTCAGAAGCCCGATCCATGAGAAGCTTAGGTCAGGGCTGGTCAACAGAGGAACATGCCCCAAATTTGAGAGACAAAAGTGAAGCACCAGTTATCACCCTCAGAAGAACGTCTGTCTGGTACAATAATGGACAGATGCATAGCCGACTAGCTTACCCTCATTCTAGTCCACTCCTTGTCCAGTTCTTCCTGATAGCTTGTTCTGCTGACCAACAACAACCCCAACTCACAACCAGAAATGTGACTGTGGAAGTACAGAGGTGGTAGCTCAGAAACAACAGGTTTCTTTCCATGAAAGTTCTGCTTGGGAAGCTGGGAATGTCTGGCTTCTCAGAGATCCTCGAAAGCTCTGACCTGTCTATTTGTGTTTTAGGATGTCTAGTTAGGACTTGTTCTCTGGATCTTAATCCTTCTTTCAGAACTTCACTTCCCCAGCTTATCCCACAATTGGGCAATGCCCAACTTTTATAAATAATCCACCCCCTTGTTCCATAATACTCATAATAATTGAATGATTAATCTTTGATACCACCTCTCTGTCCCTTAGCCTTCCTCAGAATTGGAATTTCAGAAGCCATTGCTATCTGAGCCATTGTTAGTCACATCCATCCCCAGGGAGGATACTTAGGACATGAATCACCACCCAGAACAGAGGCAGAGAGAAACAGGACAAGCAGTCAACTTCCTTCCTAATTCAATGGACACTAATACATTTATCTCTGCTATGCCTATTCCAAGAGCTCAGTTTGTTTTGTCTGCCCTGGAAGAATGTAGACCAGACAAAAATTAACTCTTTGTAGGCTGAAAGAGCAAAGCTCTCCATGAGCACTCTCAAGTGTAAGATTTAAGCTATGGACTGCAGAGATTGGAGAATCCCCTTACACTTTTGGTGGGAATGCAAGTTGGTATAGAAACTTTGGAAAACAGTGTGGAGGTTCCTCAAAAAATTAAAAATAGAGCTACACTCTGACCCAGCAATTGTACTAGCAGGTATTTACCCCAAAGATAAAGATGTAGTGAAAAGAAAGGCCATATGCACCCCAATGTTCATAGCAGGAATGTCCACAATCTGTGGAAAGAGTTGAGATGCCCTTCAACAGATGAGTGGATAAAGAAGATGTGGTCCATATATACAATGGAATATTACTCAGCCATCAGAAAGGATGAATACCCAACTTTTGCATCAACATGGATGGGAATGGAGGATATTATGCTAAGTAAAGTAAGTCAAGCAGAGAAAGTCAATTATATGGTTTCACTTACTTGTGGAACATAAGGAGTAACATGGAGAACATTAAGAGAAGGAAAGGAAAAGTGAAGAGGGGAGATCGGAGGGGGGGACAAACCATGAGAGACTATGGACACTGGGAAACAAACTGAGGGTTTTACAGGGGTGGGGGTGGTCAGGGGATGGGTGAGCATGGTGGTGGGTACTAAGGAGGGCCCGTATCGCATAGAGTACTGGGTGTTATACACAAAGAATGAATCATTGAACACTGCATCACAAACTAATGGTATACTGTATGATGACTAATGTAATATAATACAACAATAACAAAAAAAGATTTAAGCTTTGGGGTTAAGTTCACCACATCTTTTCTGAAAGTGGTGACCACAGTGCAACCTTGGGATTCTTCTGTGTCTTAGTTCGAGTTCCTCAGAAGCAGACCCAGAGAAAAGGATCTGTGGCAAGTTGTTCCCTTGAGAGATGGTGCCAAGTGACACTGAGAGAAGCATGGGGAAGCGGGGCAGGGTAGGCAGCCAAAAGGTTTCTTATAAAGCTAGTGGCTGTGTGGGTAACTGGAGTTTGAGTCCACTGGAGAGCTCTGGAAACCAGTGTAGAATACCCTCTTACCCCAGGGTGGGGATAATTCCTCTTAGGAAGGGTACTATGGGTATTAATTCTTGATGTACACTTCTGATCTGATCTGCACAAAGGCAGAAGATCCCAGCTGCTAGAGATGCTGATGCTGGCAGCTAGAGATTGGCCAGTGTGCATTAAAATGGTAGGGTCCAAGGGAATATGCAGAGAGGCACTGATAGCATCTGTTGCTCTTGGCAACACCAGGTTTTGTGCATAAGACTCCATATTCAGACAGAAACCAGATCTCAGAGAAGAAACACATCAAAAAATGTAAGAGTTTGTGTCCTATGTCTTGCTGCTAGTCTCAGGAAGTACTTGATACCACTGCCTGTGACCCTTGAGTACTCAAAACAGAAGTCTACCCCACACACATTCCTCTTCTCATTTAAAGCAATGTGGAACACAATATATATATTTGCTCAGTTTATTATTTCCTGTTCTTTCTGGACTTATACCATCCTCAGACTTGATGGGCTTTCTTATGTTTCCTCTTCTGTTGTTACACTGGACCAAACAGAAGAAAGAGGTTGGAGGTTTTTACTGGAAACATCACAAGATGAACTTTGGTCAGCAGCATCCTTTGGGTATGGATTTAACTTCTTAGAAAAACTGATTCCACATCCCTCTGATCTACAGGAGGACCTGCCTTAACTTATATCATGGATATAAGGGATCACCATAGAGAAATGGCCCCCTAATCCCTTTCCAGATATTGTGAGTTGGCTGTTTGGCAGAATGGATGAAAAGATTATAAGACTATCATTGCAAGCTCCTCTGTTGCAAGAAGTGCCTGTTGCCTATGAGGGTCTTTCATGCTACAGGGTTGAGATTCATCAGCAGAGCTCTAGGGAGCTGATAGTTTGAGTCTGGCTCCTGAGGGTTGGATTATGTGAAATCTTTAACAGAGGTGAGCCAGTGTTCAGGGCTCCTATGTGGCCCGGGGATATATACAGGAGTCCAGGAAAAAGACCAAAGTAGGAAAGAAATACACCTATGACAGGAGTGCCACTTGTCTTGTAACTCAAGGATAGGAGAGAGTGAGGGAAGTACGAGGGAAAGAAGAAGAGGAAGGAAGAGAGAGGAAGAAAGAACAGAGAGGTGCCAGCCCGTGAGATGGTGTCATCTTAATTTTGTGATGATGTCTCTGAAGCTCAGGGAGGCTACATGACTTCCCTAAGATGATTTAGCCAGTCAATGGCAAGGCTCACCTTCAAAATGGGTCTGACTTAACCTAAAACCAACACTTGTACTTTGCAGGCCAACACAAGCTTTATACCTAGCAGACATCTGGGTGGGGGGTACTCAAGCATCACCTGCCATATATTTACCCATAGTATTAATGATAACTGAATAATAAATAGCATTTGGGAAATTACTATATGCTATACAGTGTGCATACCACTTAATCATCAAAACAACTATGATGACACTTTAGAATTACTTGGGAGCTTTTAAACATATGAACTCTTGGTGGCCCACTTGGGATCAGTTATATTGGACTTGCTTGAAGTTGGAGCATGGCATCAGTACATTTTTAAAAAACTCAAGGAGTGTTTGTAGTGAACAACCTGAATGAAAAGCCATTGCATTGAATAGTGGTTTCCAGACCAATGTGCATCACAATGCCCCAGAGGGCTGATAAAAAAGATTTCTGGGCTCCACTCTCAGAGTTTATGATTCAGTAGATCTTGGGTGGGGACCACAATTTTGCATCTCTAACAAGAGCCCAAGTGACCGCTGATATTGCTGGTCTGAGGACCTCACTTTGAGAATCATCGATCTAGAACAACTTTGAGGATAGTGCTAATACTAATGAGCTGTTTTCCATGTTAATAAACCGAAGTTTAGTGATGACTTAGCCAGAACTTGAGCTCAGGTCTGGGATCCATGCCGTTAAAATCTATGCTCTATTTGCCTAATCTTATACACAAGTTGATCAGGCCTGACTTCACCAGTTACCTCACTGAATAGCAGCTGCAGCCAATTTTCAGTGTTGTGTAAAAGTCTCCCTAGTGGGCTGTATTAAGTTAGTTCCAAATTCTTGCCTGGCAAGAAGGAAGAAGCATTAGAAAATAGAAAGCTAATTTAGCTTCATTAATCAAGATAATATTAATTGCTCCAGTCTTCTTAATGAAGAACTGTTAATGCATACAAAAACACTTTATCCAAGACAACTTCCAAGTGCCTCCTTCAGGGCTTGTACTCAGAATGAAAAGCTCTTCTGGATAAATGTTCTCTCCTGAATGGACTCAGCTCTCAGTACCACCTTCCTAGATACCCAGGATGCTCCTTAGAAAGTACAACTCCTATTCTGGATGATCCCCAGGGTACGCTTCAGCTGCCGCAGTGAAGGAGGGCTTTGGTCTATGAGGAATTGAGGGACAGTCCCAGGTAGAATTTAAATCCTTTGTGAAAATCAGAAGTTAAAGCCAAAGACCCTCATAAACAAGTTGATTATGAGTTCAATTTCCTCTGGTGTTTTTTCTTTGTTTTTGTTTTTGTTTTTACCATGGAAGTGAATTTTGAAACCTTGAGCATCCAAGTGATTGGACTCCTAACTTTAACCAATTTTAAATTTAACTTTTAAGACAGACTGAGGGTCTCAGGATTCTTGGAGGAAGCCAGCCTTCTCTGTTTACATGCTCTCCTCCCAGATGCTGCCTCCATGCATGCTTGCTCCTTGCAACAGTAATTCTTTCACTTAGAAGGGAATGGAGCTGAGATGTGCCGTGACAAGATTATTCCCTGACCCTCCTCTCTTCCCTCCATCTGTCCCTGCTAGTATTCCTTCCTCCCCTCCATCCCTTCCTCCATCCTTCCTTCCTTCTTTCTTTCCTTCCTTCCTTTCTTTTCTTCCTTCTTCTCTTTTTTCTTTTCCTCTCTTTCTTTTCTTTTCTTTCTTCCTCTCTTTGTTTCTTCTTTCTTTCTTTCTTTCATGACAGCCATACAACCAACTGGCTGAGAGTAAACATAGAAAACTATCTTACGTGTATTCTCTAAAAGCAGAGCCTGAGATGAGCTGTTTGCAAATGATAGAGGGAATGATGTCAATTCCCCTGAAAATGAGGAAAGCAGGCAGGAGAGGGAAAGAAACCAGGCAAAGATGTGAGTAAGCTGAAGTCTAGCCTCAGCCTGACCCCATGTGGAGGGTTAGTACATCACAGTGTTCCTTCCCTGAGGCCAGGGGACCAGGCTTTTACACTCTGTATTAACCAGTGATTGGTAGGCCACTGATGGGAAGGCCGTAATATTCAGGCATTTCCAAAAATGGTTCCCAACAGATGAAGGGCAAGTGTCTGGATAGATAGCTATTGAGCACTCACAGTAGCTGATGACGGGAGTACCTGTCAGATGAAAGGTATCTGGGCAGCAACAGCATTTACTGCAGGAACTTCACAGAATCAAGAAGTCTCCTTGTCATCTGAATGTATAGCAAGTGCCACTGGGAAGGAATTGACGTTTTTCCTTCTGTAGCTTTTCCCTAGGACCACCCAGGGCCCTTGGTTGGTTTTCATTCCCTCCGGCCCCCATCTCAATATATTCATATTTCTGCTGTAGCTCTTGGGTTTGTTAATATGTTTATTGTGTCTGTCTCAACATTGAGATATTGAGGGTTGGGACCCTGACTCCCTCATCTTTGTATCCTGAGACAGCACCTGGCACATGTGGGAGCCTCCTGGTTTGTTAATGGTTTGACCAAAGCTTTTCTGTGCTTCCTCCTCCGTAACACCTTAGTTCAGTCCCATCAGGGCCACTTTCAGTACAAAAGACAATGATCAGGGTCTTAAAAATGACCATCTCTGGAGCTTAGGAAGCATTTTAATGTAATTGCAATTGTGTAGAAATGAAATAAAGACCAATTGTTCTCTCTGAATAGATGACAATGCCAGAATGTTTAGTTACTCTTGAACTCTTTGGGTCCAAAGCAAGACCATGTAATGGATCTTAAAAAGAAGAGGCAACATCCAGCGCAGAGATTAACAAAAGAGACAGGGACGATTCTTCAAGGTACTAACTGGCACATTCAGAGATAGCATTTTGCATAGCAAAGATTATTATAAGGGATAAAGGCAAAATAACTTGGGAATAGAAACTCATTTCGCAAGGCCGGTAATATGTAAGTCAATATTACTCTGGCATTATAAAATGTAGAAATTGGATTTTTCAAGTATATTCCCAAACATCTTCTACTTAAACTAAAACTCTTTCCTTCCCACTTACAACCATGAGAAGTTATTATTGCAGTACACTAATCACAAGGAAAAAATAACTTGCACAAAATTAATGCAAATAGTGTTCTAAAGAAAGCAAACGTTGTGTCATGATGGCAGATCAAATACATGGTTTTACCTAAAATCTCTAAAAATTGCACAAAAATAACAAAGTCAAATCTTCATTTTGAGTGAGAAAAACTCCACCTAGACACAATGTTTCTGAAAAGATTGAGTGTTGGAAAGGGGTTCTCTTGGACCACTGCCCAGACACTTAGCTATTGTGACATCCCCTTCTAAGATACATGGTTGGTGGAAGCTGGGTCATGTGCCTAATCCTAGTACCATTTTTATGGTCTATCAGCTCTTCATCCAAAGGTGGTTTCCCAGGAACAAAGGCGATTCCTTTTGTCCTAATCTGGCCAGTTACCATGATATCCTCAACAGTTAGAGCACTGTCCTAGAAGGAAAACTCTCACTAGCACTCATGAGTATCTAGGCTCTTTTCGTTGGTCTCTGCTCTTGCCTCCACTTCCTGGACTTCATTCTCTTGGTGGATGGTAGTAAGTAGCAGGGAGGGAACTTCCATTTGGGGGGGATTTACAAAGAGAATTCCTAAGGGATATCATGGTGATAGGAGGTAGGGAACTCTAAACACTTCAACAAGCCATGATGATTTCTGGTTTTTCAATTGTTAGGATTCCTGGAGCTCTAACTCCAAGATTAGTCCTAGGAGAAAAGCATGTGTTTGTATCACTTCCCCCAGCATGTCCAGTGCTTTCCACCTGGGACCTGAAGTGGGCAACATGGGCATCCTTTGTTATTCTAGACTCTCAGCAGGGTATTAAAATTAGTGAAATCTCCTCGATCCTGGCAATCTGTCTGCTTTGGGGCATTGAGAAGAGTACCGTATGTTACTGGGAAAAAGTGAAAGGCTGCCTCAGAGACCGCATACTATATGTCATTTTTACAACAGAAACTGTAAATTTTAGTGGAATGTGGTTAATATGACTGCTTCTGCCTCCAGCTTTTTATGACTGAACCAATGGATGCTTTACTACCTGAAATCTTTAAGACAGATATTCTTTCCATACACTTATGATGTATGCACTTTGCTCATCTACTTTCAGTGTGTTTTTAAATGGTTTTCCATAAGTCAGCCAGAGAAATACAAATACCATGTGATTTCACTCATATGTAAAATTTAAAAAACAAAACAAATGAACAAAGAGGAAAAACAGAGAAAAACCAAGAAGCAGACTCTTAACTATAGAGAATAAACTCATGGTTACCAGAGGGGAGTCGGGTAGATAGGTGAAGTACATGATAGGGATTAAGGAGTGCCCCTGTGTTGAGCACCAGGTATTGTACAGAATTGTTGAACTGCTGTATTATATACCTGAAGCTAAAATAACACTGAATGTTAACTATACTGTAAGCTAAATAAAAACTTAATAAAAAATAGCTATTCATAATGTTAATTAACTTCACAAGAAAAATCTAAGTGATCTAATAAACACTTCTGGTATTTTATCTAGTTAATTTTTAATTTTTTCCCAATGTATATTTTTTAAAAAATTGAGCCTATAATAAAGTGCAAAAATATTAAGTGTGCAGCTTGATTTTTTTATTTTTCGAATTTCCATACAATTAACTTACAGTGCTATATTAGTTTTGAGTGCACAATGTAATGATTCAGCAAACAGTTTGATTAGTTTGACAGGTGTGTATGTCTCCACCCACCCAGGAAGCTTCCTCAAAGTTACTACCTTCTTTGCTCTCCCTTGAAAACTGTTTCTCAAAAGCTTCACTACCATTCACTCTTTGTGTTTTCTCCTTCTACAGCCTCTTAATCTACCACAGTCTTGCCCTCTAAGTCTCTATATTTTGTCCCTTTAGGTCTGTAAGACTTCCCTGAAATGTATTGGCTTCTCTGCTCTCAGCCATGGAAGCTACTCAGATTTCTAGGTCTTGTCCCTGACCCTAGAAATGGCAAATGCTCCAAGGCAAAAGCAACTGCAGAGTTCTGGTCCACCTCTCCAGGATTTATTTCCTTCTTACAGAATACTGCTCCTAAAGTCCTTGTAGCCTTGCAGCCTCTTGTAGCCTTCCAATATATTTTTAATATATTTAATATCAATGTGGCTAGTTTTGGTCAGCTACAAGCTATGCCACCATGACTGGAAGAAATCAATTATGATCTTTATGTTGTAGAGTTTGATGCATATTTTTTGAGACCTTATATTACTTGACTTGTCTGACTGGAAACTACTATCTCCTTTTAATGCTCTCTCTTCTTTTGAATTGTATGATAGGTTAGGATTTCCTTTTTTCTTTGTCTTTCCTCTCCTACCCCATATTTTACCTGGTCTGAGTGGAGGTGTGTCTCTGGTAAGACAGAGCAAGGAGATAGACATATGCTTTCCATAATAATGCTTAAAGGTATGCCATAGGATATGGTTAATATAAGCAGGAGAAAGATACATTTACCTTGAAGATATCATTCTCAAGAATCTTCCTGCTGCCTCTACCTCCCACTCCCCTACTCCCAAGGTTAGATCATCAAAACCTGCTATCACAATTCCAGAATCTTGTGTATCTACTTCCCAGGCGAGCTCCCTAGAAGAAGGACTGAAATGGAGAAGCAAATGGATCCTGGGGAAGGGGAGAAGGAGGAAGATCAGAGAGAGAGAGAGGGCTCACATGTCTTTGATAGAGGTCTCCATATGGACCAATATATAGCTTCAGAGAAAGTATAAAACTTCTTATAACTTTCTCAGGATTTTATAACTGTGTTCTCTTTTCTTCATATGTCTTAAATTGTCTATCTGTCTAGATGTTGGTTCCATAAAGTCCATGGATTCATTCTCCACTGATATTGCTGGATGCTCCTCACGATCTCCTCACGATGCTCCTCACAATCTCCTTTGTGGGGTTATTTTTACTTATCTTTTAAGTTTGTCTTTTTTCAGGGACACCTTTAGATTCTTCTCATTCCATACTTCCTTCTTGTGGAAAGTCCTATGCAGATTCTTACTCATTCCATTGGCTCTAGTGACCACCTGTATACTGGTTACTTATAAATGTAATCCCTAGAACTGATTATTGAGTAGGACCAGCTATAGAATTTGTGGTGTTCAGTACACAATAAAATTGTATGATGCCTTATTAAAAAATAATCATGAATCTCAAGATAGCAGCAGAAGAACATTAAGCCCAGCCAAAGGTTCTTCTGAACCTGAGGGTCTGTGTGACTGTCACAGGCTGCACACCCATGTGGCCTGCTCTGCTATGAGATACAGACAAAAATAACAATTGTCACCTGGGAACTGCTGCTTGGTTATCCTACAGGCATTTCTCCAACTCAATGTGTCCAAAACTCATCTCTATGCCTCTGTCACATCACAACCTCTCCTGCTCCTTTGTTTCTGGAAGCAGCAAATGGCATTGTATCCCCTTAAATAGCCAAGTCAGCAATCAGAGTGTCATTCTTACCTCCTTGGTGTTCTCATCCTCTGCAGTCCCAGCTCTCCGGGGTGACTCTGCCTCCTTCATACTCCGTCCTCACTACATCTACTTTGGTTTCAGACACTACTGACTTTCATGTAGATGACCTCCATTTCTTCTCAGCTATTTGCCCTGCTTCCAAGCCTTCTCCTTTGCTAATCTGTTTTTTCCTACAGTGATGAGAAAGATCATTCTCTTGCCTAAATTTAATCCTGCTACCTCACATCTTATAAACTTTCAGTGGTTTTCTGTTGCTTTCAACATAAAATGTAAATTGTGTAGCTTGATGGATAAATGTCCTTCTGATCAAGCTCTGGCTTCCACCTATAACCACACATACTGGACCACAAGAAATTCCCTATCCCTTTCAGTGAAGAGCTACATTGCCAAATAAAATTGTTTTAACCAAAATACCATGTTTAATATCTCCTAGAGTAAACCTCACTCTCAATCCCTTTTCCTAATTCTTCATGTTCTAAAAGCACATCAAAGCCAGGAAATTTCTTTGGAGGTGATAGCTAGCTGTCTGTGATTTATCTCTTTGCCTGGTTAATATTTTTACTGAGCAGGAAGGTGATGGTCATAGGTCAATTCAGCCCATATATGTAATTAAATTTGATAATGAGAAGAGGTTAAGAAAACATCCGGTTTTCAATGTCTAAAATTGTTAAATCACTCTCATTGAAACTCATCTTTTATGTAGAGCAAAACAAAGTGATGTTTATATATCCATTCTGTGATCCAACAATTCCATGCCTAATTGTTCAAGAAAAGTAGAAACGCTTACATTTAAAAGGACAAAAATTTTCATACAATGGAATACTACTCAGCAATAAAATGGATATGGTACCAATACATGCTGAAATAAAGATAAATTTCAGTGACATTATGTTAATAAACAAAAACAAACGAAAAAAGCATCTATGTACATGAAGTTCAAGAACAGACCAAACAAGTCTATAGTGACAGAAATCAGAGCAGTGGTTGCCTATGGGGGAGGGGGCTGTACAGGTTGAGCTGTAAAAGTTAGGGTCCTAAGAACACATTTGAAGGACGCAGACTAACTGATTTTATTAAAAACTTATTACAGAGCCACAGTAACTGAGGCAACATGGTATTGGTGAAAGGATAGACACATAGATCATCGAAATAAAATTAAGACTCCAGAAATAGACACATGAATATGGTCAATTGATTTTTCACAAAGGTTCAAACCAAAGATCAATCAGTGGAGAAAGGGCAGTCATTTCAACAAACAGTGCTGGAACAACTGAACATTTTCTGGCAAATAAAATACATCGGGCCTATGTCTTGCATTATATAGAAAACATCCCATTCACAATAGTTAAGAAACAAAACAAAAAAATGCTTATGAATAAATTTAACCCAGAGATGGAAGATATGTACACTGCTAACTATACAATATTGATGAAAGAAATTGAGAAAGACACAAATGGAATTATAACATATGTGCAAGAATCAGAAAATTAATACTGTTAAAACATCCTTACTACCCAAAGCAGTCGTAAGTGTAATTCTTATCAAAATTACCATGGTATTTCCCACAGAAATAGGGAAAAAAAAAACCCTAAAATTTGTATGGAAACACAAAATTCCCCAAAGCACCCAAAACTATTTTAAGAATAAAGCTGGAGGTATAACACTTCCTGATTTTAAACTGTATTACAAAGCTATGGTGATCAAATCAGTGTGGTACTGGCATAAAAATTGACACATCAACCAATGGAACCAATGGAGTCAAAAGCCCAGAAATAAACCCCCACATATATAGTCAACTAATATTTGATAAGGGAACCAAGAATACTCAATATAGAAAGATAATTTAATACATTGTGTTAGGAAAATTGGATAGTCACATGCAAATGAATGAATTTGGACCCCTATCTTATACCATTCATGAAAATTAACTTGAAGTGGACCAAAGACATAAATGTAAGCCCTGAAACTGTAAAACTCCTAGGAGAATACATAGTGAAAAAACTCTTGACATTGGGCATCACAATGATTTTTTTTGGCTATGATGCAAGAAGTATGATCCAAAAAAGCAAAAATAAATGAGCAGGACTAAATCAAACTAAAAAAATTTCTGTATAGCAAACCACCACCCAATGAAAAGGAAACTCATGGAATGGAAGAAAGTATTTGCAAACTATGTAGCTGATAATTTAATATTCAAAATGTACAAGGAACTCACAACCAAGGAGCCCAAAAAGGGGAAAAAGTAATTCCATTAAAATGGGGAGAGCCCCTGGATAGACATTTTTCCAAAGACCTACAGATGGCCAACAGGTACATGAAAAGATGCTCAACATCACTCATCACCAGGGAAATACAAATAAAAACCACAATGAGATATACCTGTCAGAGTGGTCATGATAAAAAAAAAAAAAGACAGGAGATAACAAGTGTAGACAGGATGTGGAGAAAAGGGAACACTTGTGTCCTGTGTAAATTGGCCAGTCACAATGAAAACCAGGATGGAGGGGCACTTGGTTGGCACAGTCAGTTAAGGGCCAGAATCTTGGTTTCAGCTTAGGTCTGATCTCAGGATTGTGAAATCAAAACTTGCGTTGGGCTCCATGCTCAGCTCAGAGTCTGCTTGGCTTTCTCTCTCCCTCTCCCTCTGCTCTACTTCCCCTTTCTTTCTCTCTTTCTCTCTAAAAAACAATAAATAAAATCTTAAAACAAAATGAAACAAAACCAATATGGAGATTCCTCAAAAAATTAAAACACAACTATCATATCATCCAGAAATCACACTATTGGATATATATCCAAAAAAAAAAGGAAAGAAATCAAGATCTAGAAGAGATATTTGCACTCACATGTTCATTGCAACATTATTCTTTGTAGCCAAGATATGGAAACAACCAAGCATCCATTAATAGATGAATGGATAATAAAAGATATGGTATAATAGGGTAGTATTTAGCCATGAGAAAAAGGAAATTCTGATCTTTTTAAAAAAGATTTTATTTGTTTATTTGACAGAAAAAGAGCAGAAGCAGGGTCAGTGGCAGGCTGAGGAAGAGGGAGAAGCAGGCTCCCTGCACAACAGGGGGAGCCCAAGTGGAGCTTGATCCCAGGACCCTGGGACCATGACCCGAGTCAAAGGTGGACACTTAACTGACTGAGCCACCCAGGCACCCAGAAATTCTGATATTTTTGACAACAGAGTTGGGCCATGAGGTCATTATGCTAAGCGAGATAAGTCAGAGATAAGCTGAGACCTGAGTTTTATGTTGGCTCCAAATTTCTTCTGTGGAAGTAAGGTTCAGGTACACCCTTGTGGTAGCTTGCTTGGTGACACATCTTTGGTTGGCTGTCTTCCCTTCCTGTCTCACTTCCCCACTCACCTACCAGTGTTTTCTTCACCTCCCAAGTAAGCTAATTGCTCTCCGTGCACTCTGTCAGGTCCTGCTTCCGAGGCAATCCAAACTATGATTCTCCCACTTACAAATCCAAAACAGGTTGTTTCTTCTTCTTTCGAAGCACGTTGTTTATTTCCTCGGAGCACTTATCACAATATAAGATTATTGTGTTTACTAGTGTATTATCTCTCTTCCTAACAAAGTTAAACACCCAAGTTTAGTCTGTGTCTATGTTCCTTAGGGCTTTATCCTTAGAACCTTTACACAGCTTTGCATACAGCAGGAGCTCGGTAAACATTGGTCAGTGAGTGGATGGAAGAGTGAATTTTAAAAAAACTGATTCAAAGCCAACATATCTACAACCAATTTACCAAATTATGCTTCAAGGAGGATACATATAGTGTGTGTGTATACACAAAGCTTATCTGATAAATGATATGCAGGAATATCCTTCAGTCGAAACTGAAACCTGAGGCTGGCTGATCTGAGAGCCTGGACCCAAACCACTAGGTTGACTTTTTCATCATTTTAATACAAAGCTATTATTTATATTATTCCTATCACAGAGGTTTCTTGGGATTGTTATATTACTGTGTGTATGACACTGCTTTGAAAAGCATTGAACATTCCCACCTCCAGCAGATACTGTTCACATCTACACATGACTATGTCTTTGACAAAGTCAAGGGCATCCTTAAGGACATAATATCTACAATCACAACCAGCTTTCCAGCAGAGATCCCTGTTTTGGGGTAGAGCACCTGGACACCTGCAGGGAAAAAAGACAGTGGGATGTTTTCAGGATGCTGGCCAGGTGGTTTGGAAAGTCATGCTGCTTAATGACAAGGAGGCTGGGCACAGTTAAAGCAATTAAGGAATAGCTGAGTTGTGAAGTTACAGACCCAGATGGATGAAGCTTGCAAAGGTGGCAAGGACATGAGTCCAGCTCAGTTCATTGGCTGACTGGTTCCCACCATGTTTCCCTAGATTACTCTCTCCTTTTCTTTCAGGACCCCAACAACAAATCCCACCCCTATCTTCATTTAGAGCAACTTTTGCTTTCTTCCTTATTTCTTAATACCTTCCAATACCCAGGCCCACAGATCCTCCTCTCTGACATGGCTCTGTAAAGTTGAGGTCTCCAAAAGCGAGTCTGAGACAGGAATTCACATGCACAGTATTTATCCAGGATGTGCTCTCATGGGAAACTTGAAAGCAAAAGAGAGAAGCGGATAAGGTGGACGGAGGGCCTGAGAAGGAACATGATCTCAGCTGGGGTCCAGCTTCAGCTTGACCCACTAGAAGCTTAGGAGTATGAACTGCACTGCAGAGTTTGGTCCCATTTTGAGAGAAATCCCTTTGCCAGTTGGTTATTGTTTTGAGGCTGTTCTGGGCAGGGGGCTGTAACCTTGTAATAAGGCAGCTCCCCTCTGGCTGAGGGCATCATTTTGGAGAAGAGGCGGCTGTGAGTCATTAAAAGAAGCCTACACTCACACTACTGAGGTGACAGGGGCACCAACTGAATAATGGGATCTGAGTGGGTATCAAGAACAGTTAAAACAGGGGTATTGAGTTACCCTGCAAAATGGAGGTACTAAAGAGGACTTAGGTCTTGGAGCTTCTAATGTGCTTATTTGTAATTATGCATCCCATTTTTTCGCATGCCTTTTGATGAATGGATTAAAAACAATGCTTATTCTACTTTCTCCCTAGGAAGAATCCTATGCCATCCTTCTCCTATACTAACTTCTATAACTATGCATTTGTCACTCATGTCAAAAACAAAAACTGCCTGAAACTTAGGTCTAACCATGTCTCATCCTAGCTAATATTAGCTGAGTGCTTACTACATGCTTGACACTGATCTAAGATCTTTATAGATGTTACATCACCTAGCTCTTCCACAAACAGAGGACGTACTACTAGTCCCAAAGTAAACTGCTCTGGAACAAAGAAAAAGAGGTAAGACTTCCAACCATTTTTTCTAAAAGCCTACATAACTCAGATATCCAAACTGGACAAAGAGCACATGCAAGAAAGAAGGAAGGAAGGAAGGAATTTCACTTATAAACAGTGACAAAATCCTACAGGTAGGAAAATTTTAAAAATCCTGTTATCACTGTAACTATACAACAAATATATTTAATATAACTAATACCCAATACAATTAGACAAGAGAAAGAACAAGAGGTATAAATCAGAGGATATTAGAAAGGCACAGGAAATAATATTATTAATATATAGATCATATAATTTTATATCTGAGAATTTTAGAGAATCCATTGTATTGTACAATTCAATGATCGTATCTTTTCCCTTAAAGCCATTTTTTCCCCTAATCTAGATTTTCTTTTATTTCCCTTAATTTAAGCTTTACAGTTCTGGTGAGTTTATGTGGTTGAATTAGAGTCTTTGGAATCAAGCAGCAAAGAAAGCAGTGAGTTTTCAAGTAAAATGCTGCATGGCAGGAATATTATTCACTCTGCTGAGAACCGAAGCCTCAAGTTAACTGATCTATGCTCCACCTTTCAAACAATTTCTGTGACTGATAGATATTTTAGATTAATTTACACATTAGTAAAATACAGAATTGTTACATGTGTCCCTTTCTGTAAATAGGGCCAAAGTAGATTTTTTTTTTCTGACTGCTGGAAGGAAAAAAAGAGGAGAAATTGTATACTAGCTTCAGTTACTGTGATTTTGATGGTAATGTCAACTCCCTAATACATTAAATTGCAAAGATTTTGAAGGAAATATACATCTCAGCTGGGAAGCCTAAAGTAGGACTAAACAGAAGGAGTGTGGGATGGTAAGGAAGCAAGTAATCTTGCAGGGTATTTTCAATTCTAAAAAAAAAAAATTTTTTTTTGAAAGTAAGCTTTGCCACAACAGGAAATATTAAAACTATTCCAAATGCCCATTAAACATGTCATCAAACTGTCTGAACAAAGCTGGGATTGCTTCCTGGGAAGCAGCAATATTTCCACAAAACAAAAATGTAAAATTTTTTTTGCCCAATAACTTCTTAATACTGAAAATTTGAAATTAATTACAAGCACAATAGAAGAGATTATTAAAAAGATGGAAAGTATCAGGGTGTGAGACTATTTTCCTGGTTCCTCCACTTGTTGGCTTTGTGAGCCTAGAAAAGTTACTTAACTTCCCTGAACCCATGGTTTGCGTTTTTAAATGAAAAGAGTAAATATAGTATGTTACTTCTGGTGTAAAGAAGATAATAAAATAATACACTATGTATGTATCTATGTATGTTTATTTTTACAAAAAGAAACACAGGAAGGATTGCTGGGAGAGAGTCATTGAGAGGACGTGAGGCCTGGTTGACCCAGAAGCTGGTTGGCGGCGGTCAGATGTTCCTCACCCCATCCCCTGTCCTTGGTAGGTGCACTCTCCCCAGCTCCCCAGGACTGGGAGCTGTTTTCAAGGATGCAGCCTTCAGATAGTGCTGTGGTGCTGAGACCATCTGCATGGTCTATGTGACTCAATGCTGTGAGGCCTCTATATCACGTTTAAAATTCTGGTGGGGAGGGCGCCTGGGTGGCTCAGTGGGTTAAGCCGCTGCCTTCGGCTCAGGTCATGATCTCAGGGTCCTGGGATTGAGTCCCGCATCGGGCTCTCTGCTCAGCGGGGAGCCTGCTTCCCTCTCTCTCTCTCTCTGCCTGCCTCTCTGTCTACTGTGATCTCTCTCTGTCAAATAAATAAATAAAATCTTTAAAAAAAAAAAAAAAAAAAATTCTGGTGGGGAGGCAAAAGGATCTACTTGTCTTGCAGCCACCCAGGACAAGTCTCATAAGTAAGTGAGTTCCCTTTGCTTCTTAAACCTGCCACCTACCAATCTAAAATGGTCTGCTTCTTTCTTCAGTTTCTCCTTGCCCTCCCTGTATGGAGCCTGCTTTGTGAACCAACAAAGATAACAGGACTGTTTACCTAAAGGAGGTGGATGGGAATGGGCTGGAAGGGTTGGGGGTAATAACTCACACTCCTCTGAGTATTGGGTTTTGGATAGTTTTGACTTTTGGAATCATGGTCGTGTTTTATATAACTAAAAGTAAAATTAAAAGGTTACCAAGGATAAGAAGGGAAACCCTAAAATAGGATACAAGCAAAACCAAGTGTATTTAATTATACTTCAAGTGAATAACATAACCAAACTGAAGGGGGAAATAAAAAGAAATAACCCTTGTAACTTTTCAACAAATTATTTTGACTATATACCTTCAAACTAAAATAAAAAAGAAACATATAAATATTGAATTCTAGTTAGTAGGGTATTTTTTCCTCCGCCATTGTGTGTGTTAGCAATTTTAAAACTACTTTTTATACATTCTAAGACCGAGCAAACAAGTAAATATATTAAGGACGGGGAAGCTAAAATCAAAGCTGTGGCTTTGAACTAGAGTTGAAAGTATCAGCATATACTTGTGGTTTCTGATACAGAGATAGTCAGATTGATAGATGATAGAGAGAGAGAAAGAGAGAAACGTGTATATTTACATGTACATACATATATTTCCTAGTCTACACACTATGAATCTGGAAGCCATGATACAACAGTAGTAGTGAATGCATCTAATGCCCAGATTGTAGTTTCTTTTTCTTTTTCTAAGATTTTATTTATTTGAATGATTGAAGGGGGGGGCACTTGAGCAGGAGGGGAGGGGAAGAGAGAGAAGCAGACAACCTGCTGAGTAGGGAGCCCAATGCGAACTTGATCCTATAGTTTCCATATATCATATTCTATTTAAAGAAACCACAAGTCATTGGAGAAATGGCTGATTCCAGGGCTGGGGGTAGAAGAGTAAAAGATAAACCTTGAAATTTTTTTGTGCCATGTGACAAGGACATAAGAGCTAAGTTAAAAGAGTACACATGCCAAATAGGGGACAACTTCAGGGAAGTACTATTATTATTAGGGTGGCAGCAAACCTTCTTTTATAAGATGTAAAACATAGAAGACATATTTAAAAGGTTGACAAATTTGAAAACACCAAAATTCAAATTCCTTTAATAAGCAATAGTCCAAAAAATAAAATATTCATTAAAGCCATACTGACATAAGTGAATGACTGAAGAATGAAGAAGTATATAGTAGAAGAGATAAACCTTCTTTATAGAAGAATTTCAAATAAGAAATGTAGATTCTTTTCTCAGTTAGAGGAGGTGGAGCTTAATTTCCTTCCCCTTAAGTATAAGCTGGATTTAGTGATTTGCTTCTAAAAAATAGAGAATGGAAAGGAAAAATAATGACTATACAGTGGAGAAATTTGGCAGACACCATCTTAAATGAGTGATTAAGGCTGAGGTTACTAGTGGTAAGTCATGTGGATATCATGTACACCCAAAATGATGTGGTGAGAAGGGCAATTAACCTCCAAGATTTTCTTTCTCCAAATCCATAATCCCAGTCAGATCATGAGAAAATATCATATAAACCCAAATAAGAATATTCTACAAAATACAGATAAGTACTCACCAAAAGTGTCAATGTCATGAAAAATAAAGGAGTGAGAAATAGTCACAGATTGAAGGTAACAACAGAAACATAATGGCCAACTGCATCAGGGTGTCCTGGATGAGATCTGGGACCAGAAAAAAGACATTAGTGAGAAATCTGGTGGAATCTGAATAAAGTCTACAAATTTGTTAGTACTATCAAACCACTGTCAATTTCTTATTTTGACAAAAGCACAATGATTACCTAAGATATTAACATTAGGAGAAGCTGGGTAAAGGGTATACAGGAACTCTTTGTTCTATCTTTACCACTTGTTTGTAAATTTAAAATTATTTCAAGATTTTAAAATGTTTAAAGACTTGATAATAATGAAAAATCCCCATCACAAACAAAGACAGTATTACAACAACAGAATGGAAAGTAAATTTTATATCTTTAAATTGAAATACATAAATGCTCCTATAAATCACAAAGAGAAAGGCAAATAATCTGGTATAGAACTGCACAAAGAATATGAAATGGAAAACAAACACGGAAGGAAAAATTCCTATGACCAATATGTCTAAGAGAAGACTCTAAATAATCAGAAAAAGGTAAATCAAAACAAAAAGTTGTGGCATATATCAATATAGATTGCAAAAAATTAAAAGAAATGCTAAAAACAGGGAATGGGAACTGAAGGGCCAGGGACTTACTTTATACAGTTGATGGGAATGAAAATTGCTGTAACATTTTTAAAAAATGATTCTATTCATTTATTTGACAAAGAGAGAACACAAGGAGGCAGAGAGGCAGGCAAAGAAAGAGAGGGAAGCAGGCTCCCCGCTGAGCAGAGAGCTTGATGCGGGGCTTGATCCCAGGACCCTGGGATCATGACCTGAGTCAAAGGCAGAGGCTTAACCCACTGAACCACCCAGGTACCCCATAATATTTTTAGAGGCCATTTGGCAATATCTATCAAGGTTTTAACTTGGGATATTCTTTATTGCACAACTCAACATTGGAAAATATTCTAGAGAAATGCTCTCTCTTATGCACAGGTGTATATGCACAAGGACGCTAGTTAAAGTTTGGTTCAGAAAATTATACACTCCGAATGTCCACAAAAGAAAATATTCAGAAAATTGATAATAATGTAAAAGTCTAAAGAGTAGAATTTAAAATAAGTAAGTGTATGAATATATGAAATACTATTTGTCTCTAAAAGGCAGGAAAGAAATAGATGGTAGATAACAGATAAATGATAGATAAATGATAGATCCATGATAAGAAAGTGCTTATTTTTTTTTTAAAGATTCTACTTATTTACTTATCTGATGGAGTGAGAGAGAATAAGCAAGGGCAGCAGCAGAAGGAGAGGGAAAAGGAGGCTCAGCAGGAAGCCCGACACCAGGCTCCATCTCACGTCCCCAGGATCACAACCTAAGCCAAACCAGACACTTAACCTATTGAATTACCCGGGTGCCCCTCGGTTTGTGCTTTTGCCTCCTCTTCCTTTAACATGATTATTGTCCCTGTGATTTCAGAAATATAAGCAAAAATAGGGTTGAGTGATATAAATAATATACTTATTTTATGTGTAACTTATTCTTTACCAATATCTGAACTCTTTAACTCCAAGAAAAGCAATGTCTCTTTGTCTTTAATGATCTTGAAATAGAAAGAATATATCATTGTTATTTTCACCTTAAAGGAAATCAAAGATCCTTGCTTTCTGAGTGAGGGATGTTAATGTTTTTGTGTATCTGTTTGGTGTTGTATGGATATGTACTCACTGTTTTGCATGGGTATGTCCCTGGACTTATATCTGGCAATTTGTGTGTTTTAGTGTGTTTGTGTGTCTGTGTTTCAAAGAGGTGCTGCTTCTCACCAATCCAAGAATTATACAAATTCTCTGCCATCCTTCTCTCCCTGGTCCTTTTTCTCCACCCATGACAGCTGTGTTGGCATATGAATGTATATGTTCTGGCCAAATGATTCTGTCCAAATGGCAACATTAATTTTTTTGAGGGCGTATGTGCCAAACTCTACCAAAGGGAAAAGAGAAAGAATGTTTTCATTCCCTATCTATAGCCACTATCCAGGCCAGGCTCAATTTAAAATATTTTATTCTCCCTACAAATCAGGAAAACAATCTTTGTCAGATAATGTATCTAACTTAGAGATTATAAAAATATAGCAATTAAGCCCATACTGGGGGATACTATTCAGCAATAAAATGGCCCCAGCTTCTGATATTGACTGTCACATGAATAAACCTCAAAAACATTATGTTAATGGAAGAAGCCAAATGACAAAGACCACATATTCTGATTCCATTTACATTAAATCTCCAGAAATGACAAATCTATAGAAACAGCAAGTAGATTAGTATGGCATGAGGCTCAGTGGTGAGAACAGCTATTGTTTGCAAATGAGCAGGATAGTTCTTTTGGGGTGATAAAAATATTGTAAGGCCGGATGTTTGTGATGTTTGCACAGCTTTATAAATTTACTAAAACTCACTACACACTTAAAATGGGTGAATGCGATGCTATGTACACTATACCTCAATAAAGCAGTTAAAGACTGATATAATCAGACTGTGCTGAATTTACATTGCTAGGGTCTATGATACTCAGGGCCTCACTGAGGCCTACAGCTAGATTACATCCCATATCCACCCAATGAGAGTTGCTGTAGTTTCTCATTTGATGACTTACTCATCCATTGGAAAGTGCTCAAAGGCAACAGTGGCAACTGGTTGCCTTCGGCCATGGGCACATGAAAGTCCTTGCCTTTACACACTACCTCCTCCAGTCCCTTACATGCACCAATCAAGATGCAACCAAGCCACTGAAAGAGAGGACCTGCCATCAGTGTCAATATTCAAAGAGGCTTGGACAAGGTAGGCAAAAGCATGGTTTAGGATAATCATTCATATTGTTATTGGGCAAAGAGCAATCTCAGTTAGAATTGTCCAATTTATAAATCATATAACAAGCAGGAACATCAACAAAACTAAGAACTAGGAGAAAAATGGCAGAAGAGTAAGAGACCTAAATATCATCAGGTCCCAGGAGTTCAACGAGAGAGCTATCAAACCATTCTGAACAGCTACAAACTCAACAGGAGAGAGAAGAGAAGAGCAACAATTCTAAGAAAATTGACCACTTTCTCGAAGGTAGGACGTGCAGAGAAGTGAATCCAAGGCAATATTCAGGAAGATAGACTGTGGGGGGAGGGCGCTGGCTCCCAGCAAGTGAGAGAGCAGCAGAGCACAAAATTGGAACTTTTAGATGTCTTCTCCACTGAGGGACATTGCTCCAGCAGCTAAACAGGACTTGGAGCCCTCACAGGGACAGTGTGGTCTCAGGTCCCTTGGGGTCACAGAAAGACAAGAGGTGTCTGTGTGTGGCAGAGCTCTTAGGTATTGGAGTGGAGAAGTCAGCTGCAGAGACAGAGCTGAGGAAGGGCTGTTAGCTCAGGGTTACCTTAAACTGTGATCCGAGGCACAGCTGGGTCACTGTTCTTCAGGCAGGAACACAACAAGCAACAGATCTGGGGAGACTCACCTTCCTCCTCTGAGAGGAGTGGCATGGGAGCACACAGCAGCAATCTGCTGGCTTTGGAGATTCTAAAGGGCACCATGCACCAGAGATAGAAACACTCAGTCAGGGGCTATGTGAGTTCGAAGTGTGGCCAGAAACCAAGGAGACGGGAGTGACTGACAGCTTTTCTCTGAGGGTGAACTGGGGAGTGGGCCCTAAGGTCTTGACTCCTCTGGCACCGGAGATTGGGAGGCCGCCATTTTCCTTCTCCTCCTCTAAAGCTCTACAGAAAGCATTCAGGGAACAAAGGCTCCCAAGAGCGAAACCAAGCAGATTACTTAGCCTGGCCCCTGGTAAGGGTGGTGCAATTCTGCCTCAGGCAAAGATGTTTGAGAATCACTACAACAGGCCCCTCCTGCAGAGGATCAGCAAGGACATCCAGCCAAGATCAAGTTCACCAGTCAATGAGAATTGCAGAACTCCAGAGCTAGGGCAGAGCAAAACATAGAATTCATGGCTTTTTTCCCATGATCTTTTAGTCTTTCAAAGTTAAATTTTTTTAATTTTAATTTTTTTCTATGCTATTTTTAAAAAATGTTTGCTCTTTCCTATTTTAACATTTTAAAACTATTTTATCAATACCTTTTTAAAAATAATTTTGAATTTTCATTAGTATAGTCATATTTTATCATTTCATTATACTTAACCTTATTCTTTGTGTACATTTAGGTGTTTTTTTTTTCCCTAAAGAGCTTTGGGATACAATTTCATCTACTAGATCAAAATATACCCTAAATCTAGCACATGGCTTTGTTCTAATCCCCAGCCTAATCACATTCTTTCCTCTTTTTTTCTTTTATTTTTTCAAACAACTTCTTATCTTATCAATTCCTTTTTTAGAATCTTCTTTAATTTTCATCTTTATAGTCATATTCTATCCCTTCATCATGTTTACCTTATTTTTGTATGTATATAAGATTTTCTTTCTTTAAAATTTTGGGAGGTAGTTTCTTATAACAGACTAAAATTCACCCAAAATCAAGTATGTAGCTCTGTTCTATTCACCAGTCATATATATATATATATATATTTTTTTTTTTTCTTTTATTCCCACTTTCTTCTCCCCCTGGTTTCAGGTCTCTTCTGATTTGGTTAGTGTATATCTTTCTGGGGTCATTGCTATCCTTTTAGTATTTTGTTCTCTCATTCATCTATTCTTATCTGGATAAAAGGACAAGGTGGAAAACTCACCACCAAAAAAAAACCAAAAACAAAAAACACCAAGAGACAGTACTGATGACTAGGGATCTGATCAATATGGACATTAGTAATATGTCAAAACTAGAGTTCAGAATGTTGATTATCAAGGTGTTAGCTGGACTTGAAAAAAGCATGAAAGATATTAGAGAATCCCTTTCTGGAGAAATAAAAGAACTAAAATTTAATGAAGTTGAAATCAAAAAAGCTATTAACAAGGTGTAATAAAAAATGTAGGCTCTTACTGCTAGGATAAATAAGGCAGAAGAGAGAATTAATTATATAGAAGACCAAATGATGGAGAATAAAGAAGCTGAGCAAGAGAGACAAACAACTATTGGATGATGAGGGGAGAATTTGAGAGATAAGTGATACCATAAGATGAAACAATATTAGAATAATTGGGATCCAGAAGATGAAGAAAGAGAGAGGGGGCAGAAGTTATATTGGAGCAAATTATAGCAGAGAATTTCCCTAATTTGGTGACGTGAACAAGCATCAAAATCCAGGAGGCACAGAGAACTCCCCTCAAAATCAATAAAAATGGGTCCACACACCATCATCTACTAGTAAAACTTACATGTCTCAGTGACAAAAAGAACATCCTGAAAGTGGCCCAGGACAAGAGGTCTGTGACATACAATGGTTGAAATATCAGATTGGCAGCAGACCTATCCACAGAGACCTGGCAGGCCAGAAAGGACTGGCATGATATATTCAGAGCACCAAATGAGAAAAATATGCAGCCAAGAATATTATATCCTGCTAGGCCGTCATTAAAAATAGGATAGACTAAAAAGCTTCCAGGACAAGAAACAAAACAAAACAAAAAACTAAAAGAATTTGCAAACATCAAACCAGCCCCACAGGAAATATTGAAAGTTGTCCTCTAAGCAAAGACAGAGCCTAAAAGTAACATTCCAGAAAGAAACAGAGACAATATACAGTAACAGTCACCGTACAGGCAATACAATGGCACTAAATTCATATCTTTCAATAGTTACCCTGAATGTAAATGGGCTAAATGCCCCAACCAAAAGACACAGGGTATCAGAATGGATGAAAAAAACTAGACCCATCAATATGCTGTCTACAAGAAACTCATTTTAAACCCAAGGCACCTGCAGATTTAAAGTGGGGGGGTGGAAAACATTTTATCATGCTAATAGACATCAAAAGAAAGCTGGGGTGGTAATCTTTATATCAGGTAAATTAGATTTTAAGTCAAAGACTGTAATAAGAGATGAGGAAGGACACTATATCATAATTAAAGGGTCTGTCCAACAAGAAGTTCTAACAATTTTAAATATCTATTCCCCTAACATGGGAGCAGCCAATTATACAAACCAATTAATAACAAAATCAAAGAAACACATCAACAATAATAATAGTAGGGACTTTAGCACCCTCTCGCTGAAATGGACAGATCATCTAAGCAAAAGATCAACAAGGAAATAAAGGTTTTAAATGACACACTGGACCAATGGACATCACAGATATATTTAGAACATTCCATCCCAAAACAACAGAATACACTTTCTTCTCTAGTGCACATGGAACATTCTCCAGAATAGATCTTATCCTGGGTCACGAATCAGGTCTCAACCAGTACCAAAAGATTGGGATAATTCCCTGCATATTTTCAGACCACAATGCTTTGAAATGAGAACTCAATCACAAGAGGAAAGTTGCAAAGAACTCAAATACATGGAGGCTAAAGAATGAATGGGTCAACCAGGAAATTAAAGAGGAATTTTAAAAATTCATAGAAACAAATGAAAATGAAAACACAACTGTTCAAAATCTTTGGGACACAGAAAAAGCCATCCTGAGAGGAAAGTATATAGGAATACAAGCCTTTCTCAAGAAACAAGAAAGCTTTCAAGTACACAACCTAACTGTACACCTAAAAGGGCTTGAGAAAGATCAGCAAAGAAAGCCTAAACTCAACAGGAGAAGAGAAATAATAAAGATCAGAGCAGAAATCAATGAAATAGAAACCAAAAGAATGGTAGAACAAATCAATGAAACTAGGAGCTGGTTCTCTGAAAAAATTGATAAAATTGATAAGCCCCTGGCCAGACTTATCAAAAAGAAAAGAGAAAGGACCCAAATTAATAAAATCCTGAATGAAATAGGAGATATCACAACCAACAACAAAGAAATACAAACAATTATAAGAGCATATTATGTACAACTATATGCCAGCAAATTTGACAGTCTGGAAGAAATGATTGCATTCCTAGAGACATATAAACTACCAAAACTGCATGGGATTGGGAGGTAGACAAACCATAAGTGACTCTTAATCTCACAAAACAAACTGAGGGTTGCTGGGGGGAGGGGGTTTGGGAGAAGGGGGTGGGATTATGGACATTGGGGAGGGTATGTGCTTTGGTGAGTGCTGTGAAGTGTGTAAACCTGGTGATTCACAGACCTGTACCCCTGGGGATAAAAATATATGTTTATAAAAAATAAAAAATTAAAAAAAAAACTACCAAAACTGAACCAGAAAGAAATAGAAAAACCTGAACAGACCCATAACCAGTAAGGAGATTGAAGCAGTCATCAAAAATCTCCTAACACAAGCCCAGGGCCAGATGGCTTCCCAGGGGAATTCTAGCAAACATTTAAAGAAGAATTAATACTCTTCTGAAACTGTTGCAAAAAATAGAAATGAAAGGAAAACTTCCAAGCTCATTTTATGAGACCAACATAACCTTTATCCCAAAACCAGACAAAGATCCCATCAAAAAGAAGAATCAAAATCCTTGATGAACACTGATGCAAAAATTCTCACCAAAATACTAGCCAATAGGATCTAACAGTACATTAAAAGGACTAGGACTATTCACTACTAGTAAGTGGGATTCATTCCTGGGCTGCAAATAAAGAACAAGAACTATATGATACTTTCAATAGATGCTGAAAAAGTATTTGACAAAGTACAGCATCCTTCCTTGATCAAAACCCTTCAAAGTGTAGGGATAGAGGGTACATACCTCAATATCATCAAAGCCATCTATGAAAAACCCACAGCAAATATCATTCTCAATGGGGGAAAAACTGAGAGTTTTTTCCCCCAAGGTCAGGAACATGGCAGGGATGTCCACTATCACCACTGCTATTCAACATGGTACTAGAGGTCCTAACCTCAGCAGTCAGACAAAAAGAAGAAATTAAAGGCATCAGAAACAGCAAAGAAGAAGTCAAACTCTCCCTCTTTGCAGATGATATGATACGTTATGTGGAAAACTCAAAAGATACTCCAAAACTGCTAGAACTCATACAGGAATTCAGTAATGTGTCAGGATACAAAATCAATGCACAGAAAGCAGTTGTATTTCTGTACACCAATAACAAGGCAGAAGAAAAAGAAATTAAGGAGTTGATCCCATTTACAATTGCACCCAAAACCATAAGATACCTATGAAAGAGGCAAAGGATCTATACTCAGAAAACTATAAAGTACTCACGAAAGAAATTGAGGAAGACACAAAGAAATGGAAAAACATTCCATGATCATGGATTGGAAGAACAAATATTATAAAAAAATATCTATGCTACCTAAAGCAATCTACACATTTAAGGCAATCCCTATCAAAATACCATCAATTTTTTTTAAACAAATGGAACAAATAATCCTAAAATCTATATGGAACCAGAAAAGACCCCGAGTAGCCAGAGGAATATTGAAAAAGAAAACCAAAGTTGACAGCATCACAATTACAGACTTCAAGCTCTATTACAAAACTGTGATCATGGAGACAGTATGGTACTGGCACAAAACAGACACATAGATCAATGGATCAATGGTGTTGGGAAAACTGGGCAGCCACATGCAGAAGAATGAAACTGGACCATTTCCTCACACCACACACAAAAATAGATTCAAAATGGATGAAAGCTTCAATGTGTAATAGGAATCCATCAGAATCCTTGAGGAGCAGCAACATTTTCAACCTCAGCTGCAGCAACTTCTTCCTAGAAATATCACCAAAAGCAAGGGAAGCAAGGGCAAAATGTACTATTGGGATTTCATCAAGATCAAAAGCTTTTGAAAAAAAAAAAAGATCAAAAGCTTTTGCACAGCAAAGGAAACAGTCAACAAAATCAAAAGACAACCAACTGAATGGGAGAAGATATTTGCAAATAACATATCAGATAAAGGGCTAGTATCCAAAATCTATAAAGAACTTATCAAACCCAACACCCAAAGAACAAATAATCCAATCAAGAAATGGGCAGAAGATATGAACAGACATTTCTGCAAAGACAGCCAAATGGTCAACAGACATGAAAGAGTGCTCAACATCACTCAGCATCAGGGAAATGCAAATCAAAATCACAGTGAGATACCATCTCACACCAGTCAGAATGGCAAAAATTAACAAGTCAGGATATGATAGATGTTGGTGAGGATGCAGAGAAAGGGGAACCCTCCTACACTGCTGGTGGTAATAAAAGGTGGTGCAGCCACTCTGGAAAACAGTATGGAGGTTGCTCAAAGAGTTGAAAATAGAGCTACCCTATGATCCAGCAATTGTACTACTGGGTATTTGCCCTAAAGATACAAATGTAGTCATCCAAAGGGCCACATGCACCCAAATGTTTATAACAGCAATGCCCACAATAGCCAAACTGTGGAAAGAACCTAGATGTCCATCAACAGATGAATGGATAAAGGAGATGTAGTATATATACACAATGGAATACTGTGCAGCCATCAAAAAAGAGAAATCTTGCCATTTGCAATGACATGGATGGAATTAGAGAGTATTAATGCTAAGCAAAATAAGTCAATCAGAGAAAGACAATTATCATATGATCTCTCTGATATGAGGAATTTGAGAGGTAGGGTGGGGGGTTCATGAGGGGTAGAGAGGGAAAAAAAATGAAACAAGATGAGATCAGGAGGGAGACAAACCATAAGGTACTCTTAGTCTCGTGAAACAAACTGAGGGTTGCTGGGGGGGTGGAGAGGTAGGATAGGGTGGCTGCATTATGGACATTGGAAAAGGTATGTGCTATGTGTAAGACTGATGACTCATAGACCTCTACCCCTGGGACAAATAATACATTACATGTTAATAAAAAATTTTAAATAAAACAACAACAATAAAAACCCTAAGGACTAAAGAGCTTGCAAAAGAAAGATGGAGGAAAATACACAGATTATTGAATCAGATCCCACGCCTCTGATCACAGAGGCAGAGCCATGGCCTAAGCTGAGCCATTCTGTCCTTTATCTTTTGGCCACACACACTGCTATAGGAACAGGAATGTAACCAGGCTATCTCCTAAGACATTTCTCACAGAGGGAAAGTCTTTTTTCCAAAATGAATGATTTGAGTGAAGGCCTGTAAGGACCAGGTATGCCATGAGAAAGAAGGAAACCAATACAATGAGAATAGAGGCAGAAGACAGAGGGGCTGCAGATGGCATCATGCTTTTCTACAATTAGGTTCTGTGAGCCAGCGGATTTCCCATTTGTACTTAAACTGGTTTGAGGTGGATTTCCATCAGTCGTAACCAGAACATTTTAAAATATAAACTCACATTGGAAAAAGAATCAAAGAAAACAGGGACTCAATGATATAAAAGTTAAAGAGGAGACACAGTATTTCAAAGAAGCAATAAAGCCACAGAATGGGATGTGGGGGTAGCTAGTGTAACAAAATAAAGACAGCAGAGAAATCTAATACCATCTCAAAACTAAAAATTCAAACTAAAATCAGCAAGAAGTAGAATGGACTGTGCAGGAAATTGTATCAGAGATATGGAGTGCAGATTTGAGGGTGAAAAAAATCACAGAGAAAAATCACAGAAGGATAAAGCACTTTTCCTGCCCATGACTAAAAGGATGTTCTGTCCCTGAAGAATGAAGAGATCTATAGATTCTGAGAGAAGGGATGAAGCCATCACCAACCTTTACAGTCCAACATTCAAAAGAGCAGTATACTTACAAAGGAAAGGGAAATAGACTGGCCTCAGAAGAGCACAGAACAACATACATAATTGCAGAAGATAAAAGAATATGCACCAAACTGTCTACACCAACTGTCATCTACATGACAAGAAGGAATAATGGAATTTAAAATGACATGCATAGCATTGATCATATACTTTTTGCTTTTTTAAAAAATCTTGAGTTTATGACTGGCTAACTGAAAGTGTGCTATATTTGGATGTAGACATATACCTGGTAGTTGTAGCCTAACACCAATCAGCCCTGTGAAGTTGGTCCTGGAATGTCCTTTGGTGTATGAATGTATTCAGGGATTGATGACACGAAGAAACAGGTGAAAGGTAAATGTGTATGAACATGGGTCATACATGCTCTAAAAGTCTGATCCAGAGAAATTTAAAGAACACAGAAATTTCGAAGGCATTAGGCCAAAGAACTTACCTACTAATCTTCCATCTATGCTCATGGGTTTATTCAAGAGCTTGACCTAACTGACCATCTTTGACACGAGGCAAGGTGGGGGGGACTAAACCCTTCAAGCATCCTTGGCAGTCCATTGTTGTCTGATAGTTCCAGAGCACACAGTTGGAGATCCAGATTTGCCCATCAACCCCACCCTACTTGAGTAATTATTGGATTCAGCAATGGCTAGGTGGCAAGACTAGATTTGAAAAGACACAATTTCCCAAGATTGTGGAACTCCAACCAAAGGAGTAACCTGCTAGAAAAACAGGAAAAGTATAATGAAATCGTAGTTGGGGCCTTATTATGATTTCAACAAATTGTATCCCAATAAATGTATCTGTGCTCCAAAAGCCTCGCGGTGCAGACAGCACCATTTTAACCATTTTAGGCAGATTGGGAAGAGAACAGGAAATCTGTGACTCCACCTGATGAGGGCCATCCAATTCATAAGACCTGAAGAAGATGGGATCAAATATGCCAGAAAATCTAGAACAAATTCTCCCTAACTAAATTTACTTCAGGGTCAATCCAGCCCAAGAGGAAGAGAGAGAAAGGAGCAAAAAGAAAAGATCTCACAAATGGAGAGGCTGTGGCATTAAAAGGGCTCCATTTAAATACATTATTATATGTAAACAGATGTCTGTGTACAATATATAGATATATATTGGTATATTATGACACAAATATGTAAGTATATATTAATATGCATAATTAATATTTAATTAAATATATTCATCATAGTCTAAATAATTACAGTAATCTTGATTACAAACATGAAGTATATATATAGTTTTTAAATTGAAAGATAAATAATATAAAAAGTAATTTATCTTTAAGACACAGAAATAAAGCTCAGAGGACACTTGCAAATAATGGGAAATGGGGCCAGAATTGGGAGGAAGTACAAGTTGCTAATTTTTCTACTTTAGTTGGGATAAAATAGAAACTTCATAGTTTCTTTTTTTTTAAGGTTTTATTTATTTCTTTGAGAGAGAGAGAGAGAGAGAGCACCTGCGCACACGTGCTCTAATAAGCATGGGGATAGGGAGCAGGATGGGGAGCAGCAGAGGGAGAGGAGAAGCAGACACCCTGTTGAGGAGGGAGCCCAAAGCAGGCTCAATCCCAGGACCCAGAGATTATGACCTAAACTAAAGGTAGATGCTTAACCAACAGAGTCACCCAGGTACTCCAGAAACTTCTTGGTTTCTGAAGTTGTTATATTGGTTTGGTGTCAAGATTATTGATTTTAATAACCAAGCTCCTGTTTAGTAATATCATAGGCTTTTAGGAACTAGATGGTTGTCACTTTCCTGGAGAGTAAAATGACATAATGTATCCAAGATCTAAAATACCTTCATAAATTTTGATTCAGAAATTCTTTATTTTTGAAATTTTCCCAAGAGTGATCAGATGTACACATGTGTACACAGGAGACACACAATCAAATGCACAGTAATTTGTATACAATGTTATTTCCATTACCAGCATGTGTATGTGCAAGAGGTCATTCAAATCCTGTACAATCAGGAGGGTCTCAATGTAAGTTACGGTTTTAGCCAGGATACTTGTGAGAGTGAAAGGCAGTGTTGTTAATAATTAGACCAGGATGACAGGGATGATGCCAGATGCTAGTATGTACTATAAAGTACCATAGATATATGTTAGCTTTATAATAAGGAAGAAAAAATGAATTACTTCAAAATCTACTAAATTGTAAGAAAAAACCAAAAGGGCAATGAACAAAAAGAGTGCAAGAATTGGGGGGTTTCTCCAAGCAGAAATTAAAATTCTGGTCCCATATAATATCTAGATTCCAAACTTTATTTAAAGTTAAATCTTCCAGGCTTTCCTACACTTAGGTCCTTCTGCAGTCTTTCCCTTCTACCTCTCCTTCTGCCTACTAGTCTGGTTTCTGACCTACATTTGCTTTGCCCTGGCAAATTGTGTGAACAGCCTCATTGCTAAGCAGCTGTCTTAACCTGTCATGTAGCAGCCTGTGTCTTGCCCTTTGCCTTCCCGGACAGCTCTCAGTCCACTCTGTCTCACCAACTGTAGGTGATAGGTACTGTGCTCTCAAGAATCTCACTGGCATCCCCTCTCTTGATCTGAGATTAAGGAAATGCACCCTCAACCTTATATCCTTGCTCACAGTCCTTTAACAGCTCCCCACAAATCACTCCAAACCAAAATAAGCTACCTTCAATGCCCAATGTCAGTGTTTATACTCCCAATGTCAGTAACGAGTTTAAGAGTCATGTAACTGGTTTTTACTTATTTCCTTAGAAAATTTTCATTTTGGTTTAAAAGCTCGCTACTTGAATGTAGTCCAAGGACCCTGTAGCATTTTCTGGGAACTGATTAGAAACAGAGAAACTCAGGCCCCCATCCCAGATTTACAAAATCAAAATCTGCATTTTAGCAGGATTTCCAGGCAATTTGTATACACATTAAATTTTGAGAAGTGCTGCTTTAGAATCTCTTTCCAATTGCATTTTGGTGTTTCAGTCAAAACTTCCTACTTAATATTCTGTTAACACATTTATGGTTCAATATCCTGATGTAGCTTTGTGGGTTCTATTTTCAGAAAGGAAGAATGCTGGTATCTGTCCTTTGCAAGACCATCTAAAGAACTAAAGTTAAAAAAAAAAAAAAGAAAGAACTAAAGTAAATGTCTTTCGACTGAATTCAAACGTTCCTCTGTTACTTCCAATTCAACATAACCTAAACCAAAGTCATCATTTTCCCCCAAACTTGATATCTCTTCCTGACTCCTTTCACCTATAAATCTACCTCTTCTTTAAGACCTGATAGAGGTCAATCTCCTCCAAATCTTTCCTTGACCATTTCAGTCCACACTGATCACTCCCCAGTCTCAACTCACACACCATATCACCCTTTAGCACTTATTCTATCCTGCTGTTTACCATTTAAGTTAAGCTGCCCTGAATTGGTATTTAATTTTTTATCCATTCAGTAATATTTATTGAGCACTTATTATGTGCCAACCCATGTTCTAGGAGCTGGGGATATAAAGAAAAACAAAACATTGATTGTCTGCCCTCATGAAACATATATTCTTGGGGAAGAAAGAGTTGAAAAACAGATGAACAGATAAATATATAATCTATAATGATGAATATCAAATTGAGATCACCACCCAACTTCTCCCTTTAACTGTAGCTCAAGTAGTCAGCTCTCTGCTCAGTATCTTCACTTGACATGCATCTCTAATTCAACACATCTCAATCAGAGTCTTGATTTTCACCCTAACACCCTCTTTCCCAGTGTCCTTCCTCTCAATAAATGGCATCTGCATCCCATAGTCCTCTCTCTCTGTCTACCCCACTTTTACTCCATCACCAAATCCCGGTAAGTCTGCTTCTAAACATACCCAAAACATCATGTCTCCCCCTTTGCTCCAGCTCTGACCAACAGCTCCCTTGTGTTGTGACTAACCACCTGCCAGGTCTCCTGCTTCCAGCTCTATCCCTCTACTATAGTAGCACTTGATTCAGTAGCTCCAGAGTAAGTCTAAGCATCTCCTAGCTCAGACCCTCCAGTGGCTTCCCACTGCACTAAGAATTGAATCCAGAGACTCTAAACTCCTTGTGACCACTGACGTTACTCCCACGTCTTGCCCCATGCCTTACCTTATTTTTTTATATTATGGTATATTTGTGACCACACAGTACACCATTAGTTTCTGATGTAGTGTTCCATGTTTCATTGTTTGTATATAACAGCCAGTGCTCCACGTAATTCATGCCCGCCTTAATACCCAACACCAGGATTACCCATCCCCTTATCCCCAAAACCCTCAGTTTGTTTCCCGGAGTCTATGGTCTCTCCTGGTTTGTCTCCCTCTCTGATTTCTACCCGTTCAGTTTTCCTTCTCTTCCACTTTGGCCCTCTGCACTATTCCTTATGGTCCACATATGAGTGAAACCATATGATAATTGCCTTTCTCTGATTGATTCACTTCACTTAGCACAATCCACTCTACTTCCATCCATGTCGATGCAAATGTTGGGTATTCATCCCTTCTGATGACTGAGTAATATTCCATTGTGTATATGAACCACATTGTCTTTATATATTTGTCTGTTGAAGGGCATCTTGGCTCCTTCCACAGTTTGGCTATAGTGGACATTGCTGCTGTGAACATTGGGGTAATGTGCCCCTTCTTGTCACTACATCTGTATATTTGAGGTAAATACCCAGCAATGCAATTTTTAAAAAACTTTTTGAGGAGCCCCACACTGTTTTCCAAAGTGGCTGTACCAACTTGCATTCCCAACAGTGTAAGAGGGTTCACTTTTCTCCATATCCTCTCCAGCATCTGTTGTTTCCTGCCATGTCAATTTTGGCCATTCTAACTGGTGTAAGGTGGTATCTCAATGTGGTTTTGATTTGAATTTCTCTGATGGCTAATGATGTTGAACATTTTTTCATGTGTCTGTTAGCCATTTGTATGTCTTCTTTGCAAAAGTGTCTGTTCATGTCTTCTGCCCATTTTTTTACTTGATTATTTACTGTTACCTTTCCTATTCCAGCCACTCTGGCTTACTTGATATTCTCTGAACACATAGCAGCTTCCCTTCCTAGAGCTTTTATAATTGCTCATACCACCCCTCCCCAGACACAGAGGAGGCTGGCCTTCTTACAGCCTTCAGATCTCTACTCAAATCTCACCTCCTCTAAGGGATCTCTCCTGATTACTTTCCCCAACAAGGCACTCCCTCACCTTTTCTTTTCTTTATGACATTACCCGTAGTCCCCCCACTCCATCACAGAAACACACATTCATTCATCTATATGTTTACTGTCTTCTCACTAAAAGGGAACTACCCTAAAATGTAACTTCCACACATAGCAAGAAATTTGTTGTTGTTTTAAACTGCTTCATGCTGAGCCCCTAGACCAGTGCGTAGAGAGTTGATATTCAGTAAATACATGCTGAGTAAGTGAACTGTATCTGAATTATCTAAGTTTGAGAATTATTGACTTTGTTTAATGACAGCCCAAATGGCCGCTATAATTACATCACTGTCACTAACATTTTAAAATGCTTCTCTAGGAGTACCTTGGTTCTCAGTGGGTTAAAGCCTTTGCCTTCGGCTCAGGTCATGATCCCAGGGCCCTGGGATAGAGCCCCGCATCAGGGTCTCTGCTCAACAGGGAGCCTGCTTCCTCCTCTCTCTCTGCCTGCCTCTCTGCCTACTTGTGATTTCTCTCTCTGTGTCAAATAAATAAAATCTTAACAAAAAAAAAGAAAAGAAAAGAAAAGAAATAGCAGTGTACAGCCACACCCCTAGGAGATTCAGATTTAATTTGCTTTGGGTGAACCTAGGCACTGGCACTTCTTAAAAGCTCCCCTGGTGATTTTAATATGCCATCAGGGGGCCAGCATCTGGTTTATAATTCTGGGGTGCTGGAGTTAGGGTAACACTGAAAGGAGGCATGTTCCAGGCAGAGCCAAGTACAAGGCTCTAGGGTGAGCCTTAGGAAATATAGCCGGTCTCAGCCTCCTTGAAGAACCCCAGGTCAATGTGGAGGGTTTCACAGCTGCATGCTCATGTCCCAGTTAGAACACCGGCAATACTTGGGTATTTGACAGCTTTAGAGATGTGGAAACCTAGGATGATTCAAGGAAAGGGGTGCCTGGGTGACTCGGTTGGTTAAGCATCTGCCTTTGGCTCAGGTCATGATATTAGTGTCCTGGGATCGAGCCCAGCATCGAACCCCACATCGAGCCCCACATTGAGCCTGAAATGCCAATAGAGTATTACCCCCACCTTAAAAGACCACCAGAGACATGAGTCAAAGCCAATCAGCAAGGGTCGTTTATTACAGGTTCGAACCTGGACCTCTGCGCCGCTCGTTGCCAATAACGCGGAGAGGTCCGGAGCTGGGTCAGTGCAGGATTTTTATATTCAGATACAAACAAGTTTCGGGTGTGGCTGAGCTGATTGATTGATATTTTGAACAGGCATACTTGGCGTCAGTGGATTGGGTCAGGGGACCCGCGTGCGAAAGCAGACAAAGCAATCTTACAGAAGCAGAACTGGCCGGTTAGCCCACGCATGCGAAAAAAGCACTATCAGGATATTGAAGGCCTGGTTACTATCAAGTAAAGACAATTGGGAGTCTCCTGGTGGAATGTTACATTCCTGCTATCAAGCATCCTTGTTAATGGGATTTAGGTTTAGAAGAAATTTAACTTTACTTCTAAAGAAATTTACTTTTCCTTCTACCTCCCCCTCCTTCGGTTTTTTATGGAGGGGAGGGTGACATCAGGGCTTGAGGAATTGGGTTCTGTGTCCCTGGAAATTGGGCTATTGATAAGGTAACTTCTTTGTACATCTCAAGGACATTTGCAAGCCAAGAGAGACTCCTACCTTGCAGGACTGTGATCTCTGCAAGTTAACTACTTATCGTTTTATGGCAGTCAGGGGTGCCTGAGGAATGCTACACATATGGAGGGGAGCGGATGAAGGGGGGGTGCAAGGCGCCAGCCTTTGCTTTGTCCTCAGCCAGCCTCCTGCTCCTTCAAGCCCTGCAACTGGCTCCCTTCTCAGTGGAAAGTCTGCTTCTCCCTCTGCCTCTCCCCCTTCGCCTGCTCATGCTTGCTCTCTCTGCCTCTGTCTCTTTCTCAAATAAACAAAATCTTTAAATAGATTAATTAATTTTTAAAAAAGAAAAAAGTGGATGCAAAGATTTAAGGATTTGGAAAATAAAATATATGAGGCAAAGGTCAAAAATTAGATTTATTTAGCCGGGAGAAGTAGAGTAGGTAGAAGAAGAATTTGTGGAAGCATAGTTAATTTTTCGATCATCTTTAAATGTATACATGTATCTCACATGAAGAAAATGTATACCAAAATTTCTTCATATTTCACATGAAGAAATAATATACAAAAATGTGTGAAATAGGCACAGGAGAGGTTAATCATTTATATCAGCATTACATACACAAATACACACGGATTGATTACGGACAGATATCTACATAGCATTTACCATGAGCTGGATGCCGTGCTAAGCTCTATGTAAAGCTGCCTGTATATTCACTCAGCTGGCCCTTTTATCAACCCCATGAAGTAGATACAAATATTATTCTTATTTTAGGAGAAGTCTAAGTCACATAAAGGTGAAGTAACTTGCCTTTGTTGCCATATGGATCTAGATTAAATACAAGTGGATTGGTTGCACTGTCCATGCTCTAAACCATTATTTCATATTGTATGTATATACATACATATATATGTTTTATATAGACTGCGTGAGTCCAGGCATGTATATATCCATCTGTCTAGATACGTATGTATGTTATTTGTGAGTGTACCCACCCCACAGATACATATATGTCTATAGGTAATGTCTTAACATATGTACACATTTTGCTTTACAAAATGATGCAGGGGTAACCGGTTGACGGGTATTAAGGAGGGCACGTGTTGTGATGAACACTGGGTGTTATACACAACTAACGAATCATTGAACACTACAACAAAAACTTATGAGGGACTATATGCTGGCTAAATGAACATAATGAAAAAAAAGATGCAGTTTCCTTTAAACAATAAGCATACTTATTTAAACAACAATTTATAATACTGGGATTCACAAATAGGTAAGTAAGAATTTTGAAGAGAAAAGCACTTCTGTTATCGTGTGGCAGCCCATTACAAATCCTTTGCCATGGAAGCTTTTCAGACAGATTAACTGGAAAGCACAAGTGATTCAATGGAAACTCTTGCACATTTGTTCTGAGTTATTTCACCATGTGATGGATAAATATGGTGAAAAAATGTGTCCTTTTGGGATTTTCTTGAGAGACAAAAGACAAACATAAAAAGCTGGCTTTTAAATATTAAGTCTCTGCCATTCAGTGGCTCAATGGCTCATTGTTTTCTAATTGGCTAATTGGCAGGAAGGGACAAGGGTTAGTATTGGGGAGGGTGACGTTCTTGAGACTGCATGCACACCAGTGGGACCGTTGAAGACTTTGTTTTGCTTTGCCAGTTGCTATTTTAATAAATTAGGCAAGATGCTTACTAAAGGATTGCCCAGTGAAGTAGTTGAAATACCGTTTTTACAAATATAATCTAACATTTTTTTGGAAATAGGTCTGGGTTTAATGCAATAATCTTTTAAATGACAAATATACACATGGTTATAAAAATTTAAATATTCTTTTATTTCCTATTGATTTACTTGAGAGAAAATTTAGAAACCTTCCTATGTTGGATTGAAACTCTTTAATTACTTAAATATTTATAATTTGATAATTATAATGCAAACTTAATTGAAAGGTCAACTCAAAATGATTCACAACATAAACATTTGATCAATTTAATTAAACAATACTGAGTTTAACAAGTGTGTAACAAGAATGAACAAATATAAATTGAGGAAGAGAAGTGAAAGTCTCAGAAGGCTGAGAATGATGAATAAGTAGGGAGGATGATAGCAGTCACACTGGCCCTTTTTCCATTGTCCTGAAGTTGTAGAGAATTAATGAAATATTTGAGTAGCAAAGATAAGAGACAAAGATGCTTTATGGAATACTGGTGATGAAAGTCTTCTTGTGAAAGGACAGCCACTCAGCTTGTTTGATGCCTATTAAAGACCAAATTATACCCCTGGGGATAAAAATTCATGTTTATAAAAAAATAAAAAATTAAAAAGAAAAAAGAAAAGAAAAGAAAGAAATCCTGAACTTAAAAAAAAAAAAGACCAAATTAGCCAATTTTTAAAACAGAGCCCTGCAGAGCTGCTCTGTTCCTAGGCTCATATTCTCTTTGTCTAGTGGGATATATGTTTTGAATGTAGATGAACTTTTTAGACATAGTTATGAAGTGACTCATGGAGTATCAGCAAGCATTTCTGTCCTGTCAGCTGGATTTCCTTGGAAGACCATATCTGCTGCCTCCCCTCCCTCATCCAGTGTCCCCTGTGGTTAGAGGTCTAGGGACAGGGAGTGTTTTCCCCTCTGTGGCTTGCACCCTACCTATTCTTAGCTAAGGTTTCTGCTTTAAACTCTTCCCTGTTTCTGTACCCTGGTGGTGGGTGGACCTACAACTCTAGGACACTTCTATCTTTCTTGAAAAAGGCCAAAAGCAGCTGCAGCTCCACTGCCCATTCTCTTGGCAATGCCCAGATCTTGTCATCAGAGGCAACCTTCCACATAGGAGGTACCATTAGATCATATCAACCCCAGGAGAGAAAAATTGGTCAGCACTAGGAGGAATGGATGGCAAAATTCTCAAAGGCACCGAACTTGTCTTATTCATCTTCACATTTCCAGAGCTACCAACAATGCCAGTGACCAGCAGTCACTTCAGTGATTTTGGTTGCACCGAACTTGGACTCCTTTTTACCCCCCTCCCCACCTCACCTTCAGGATCAGTGGCTCCACTGTGTATTTCTTATAAAATTACCAAAAAGTTTATTTATTTTATTTATAATGATAAATAATTTATTATTTATTTTATTTTATTTATAATGCCTAGCATGTGATTTGTTCCAGATTAACAAAATTTCCAAAATTCAGATGCCTTAACTAAAAAAAAAATTTAAAGATGAGTTATGATATATAATTTGGGATGTAAGGTATGATAAAAAAGAAATGAGTTTTAAAACTGTATTAGTCAAAAATTGGTGATTTCTAAAATGTCCTTCAACAGTTGAATGGATGGGGTGCCTGGGTGGCTCAGTCAGCTAAGTGTCTGAATTTTGGTTCCAGCTCAGATCATAATCTCAGGGTCAGGAGGTTGAGCCCAGAGTCAGCAACTCGCTCAGAGCGGAGTCTACTTGAGATTCTCCCTCTCTGTCCCTCCCCCAGCTCAATCTCTCTCTCTCTCTCATACCCCTCCCACTTAAAATAATTAATTAATTAATTAATTAATTAAAATCTTAAAAAATAGTTGAAAGGATAAATAAATTGTGGTATATTAACACATTGGAGTACTATTCAGCAACAAAATAATCTGTAACTATACAGAAAAATATAAATGTTGCATATAATATTCAGAGAACAAAACCAGATACAAAAGAAAATAGTGTATGAGTTCATTTATATCAAATACAAAACAGGTTTAATTAATCTGTGCTGTTAGAAGTCATGACAGTGGTCATCTTAGAGGCAGAGGTTCTCCTCTAGGCATGGTTCAGTCCTCAGGGCATATTTGGCAATGTCTGGAGACTTATTTGGGGTTATCGCACTGGGGATGAGCATTGCTACTGGCAGGTAGTGAGTAGAGGTCAAGGATACTCCTCAACATCCTAAATATACAGGGTAGCCCCCACAGCAAAGAATTGTTCAGCCTAAAACATCAATAGTGCTGGGGTTGAGAAGCCCAGTCTTAGAGGAGTCGCGGCTGAAAGCATGCACAGGAAAGCTTCTGGGGTCTGGTAATATTCTGTTTCTTATCTGCTTGCTGACTATACAAGTGCGCTCAGTGGAAATGTCATCAACCTATACACATATGGTCTGTGTACTTTTGTACATGTATATTAACTTTCAAGAAAATGTTTTAAAAATGTTAATAAGTTACCTATGCTTTGGAAAGCTTTGTTTAATGAAACTGTATCCTAGGACTCAAAGAATATATTAAGTAGCTATGAGCTTACATTAACCAAAATCATCTAGATTTTGTAGAAAACAGAAAAAAAAGTAATGTTTTACAGAAAACCCTAAATGTTTAATGATAAGACACAATTTAAATCTTTTACTCATCAAAATCTTGCACTGGATATCAGGATTTAGGATGCACTTTAAAATGGCAATGACAACTTCATAAAAAAAGACTCATGCACCAATAAAAAATGCATGAATGTTTTATTTACCAGAAAATCCTGCTTGATCTGTAGATAGGAACCTGGCCAAGCCACTTAGAATCAGAATTTGTTGTGTCAGCATATGCAGAAACCAAAGAAGAAAATTCCCACTTTAAAATGCCTCAGTGCTTTGCATAGCCTCTTGTTGGGGCTTCTCTTTAGTCTGTGCATCTGCAGCATCCCTCACTCTGGGATTGTTAGTTCACAAACTCCCCATGCACAGAGGCCGGGCAGAGATTGAAGAAAGGTGTACGTCACTCCAAACTGGCAGGTGGCTGGTTTAACACTCAGGCTTGTCTTGGGTGGCCATGAGACCAGTAGACCCATACCCACTGCTGGAATCTTACAAGTTTATATGGCAGTGTGTATGAGGTTCAGTCATGTATAGACACCTCCCAGAGAGTCTAAACCCCCTCACTATCTCAAGTCTGGGTCCTTGAAAGTGGCTCCAGTTGTGGGGAAGTTGAGCAGAAGGTACATTCCAAGGACAGAGAAGGAGGTGAGGAGCCTCCAATTTCCATCTGTAGCTTGTGGATCAACCCACGATCACATCCTCTAGATGACCTTCCCCAAAAGTGATGAGGTCCGTTGGCTCATGAAATTTACAAGATTTTTCATTGCAACTGTTTTTAACAGAGTATCCTGATTGGAGAAATCTATCATGGTTATCCTGTCCATGCCTCCCATTTCTTTCTTGGGTGTGTTGAGGGCATGTAATTTGTTTTTTTAGTTCACAGGCCTCCAATCAAGCCTCATGTGAAAGGATATAGGTCCCAAAATCATGGACTCCAATACAGACGGGAAAAGGCCCTGGGAAGAGGTAAGGGCATTTTGCATATAGAAGACATGTGAATAATTGTGGCCAGAAGATGGGCTGTGGAAGATTACCTTAAAAAAAATGGGCATAGTTAGAGGGCAGCCTCTACCTAGACCTCCATGCACTATGTCTTTGCAGTTCTTCCTTATGGAGATGGAGTCCATTTTACCACTGCTTTAAATCTGTACTGGATTTAAGGCTTGTTTTGATTAACAGAGTGTAGGGAGCGGCGCCTGGGTGGCTCAGTGGGTTAAGCCGCTGCCTTCGGCTCAGGTCATGATCTCAGGGTCCTGGGATCGAGTCCTGCATCGGGCTTTCTGCTCGGCAGGGAGCCTGCTTCCTCCTCTTTCTCTCTGCCTGCCTCTCTGCCTACTTGTGATCTCTCTCTGTCAAATAAATAAATAAAATCTTAAAAAAAAACAAAAGACAAAACACAGAGTGTAGGGAAAGGTGAGACCATCCCATTTTAGAGCCTAATGCTCACCAGGTCTTACACATTTCTGCTCACTCTCTTAGAGCCATGTCCATGCTGTGTGAGTAAGCCTGGGCTGGGCATCTGGTAGAGAGGTAACCCATCCCAGGTGAGACCATCCTAGACCAGCTGGGCTTGGCTAATCTAAGGGATGCTCACATATACAAAAATGAGTTCAGCCAAGACCAGAAAATTAACTCAGCTGAGCCCAGTTCATATTGGCAGCCCACAAAATCATGAACCAAATAATTTAGAGAGATTTCTTATACACCTTTGTTCTCAGAAAGATGACCATAAGCTGCTCTGACATTTATTCTATTCATGTCAAGTCCAGTTTTTTAATAGTTCCCCTTTCCCAATAGTTGATGAAAGTCCCTGAGTGGAATATCATTGACCTAGCTCAAGTAACCTAGCACTGTGGCCAGGAAGTTGGATGTTTGGTGGCCATACCGGGGTCCTTCTCAGAAACTGGGGTGATGGGATAGACTGCGGGAGAGTGATGACCTCCAAAAGGCAAAAATAAGAGCTGTCCAATGCACAGGATGCCTTGAATCTCATTGCCTCTAATGCTAGAATTCAGTTGCTAGAATGTTCCCAACTGGATGGTTATTCATTACTCTGTAGATTCTGTCATAACCACAGAGATCAGAGTGATTCATTTGTTAGTTTTTCTATTTGCATGACTTGAAACATGGAAGATCACAAGGGAAAAAAGTCAATTCAAACCAAGTTTTGTATTTTGGATGCTTTGGCATGGGGGTATTTCTGGGTAACTTATTTTCTACCATATTTTGTCCTTGAAGCATTCCAGATCTCTTTTCTCCTGAAAGTGAAGGAAGGTGGTATTGGCCAATTTTACACTGTCATGTGTTATGGAATGACACACATTATAATAAATACTTCCATTATTATGGAAAGTAGAGTTGGAAAAAAATGAAGAAAATGTTAATGCTTGAATAATAAGTATAGATAATTGACAGATAATGGACAAAAGAATACTATTTCCTTTAATCTTACTTAATAAGCTTTATCTTCTAGCCTTTTGATTTTCTCTGGCTGACTGTAGATGTGCTTGACTTGAATTTATTTACCCTCAAAAATAATGAAGACTAAGAGGTGGACATGGTGTACGAGTGGGAAAATCAGTGGAAAGAATTGACAGGGCTTAATAATCCTCCAGGAGATGAAGATTGTGTGGGCTCCTTCTGTTGAAACACAAGCTTTGTGATGGGTAATTCACCAAATCATCCTGGTGAGTAAACCACTCAGGAATCAAAAAAGGAATTACAATATATTCCACAGGATGGAATAATCTGCAGCTGTTGCATAGTGACAGGGTGAGTGTAAACAACATTTTGCCAAGTGAAAAATATATCTAGCTGTGTATTATATCATCATTTTCATAATATATGTATTGTATATATAACAACATATTATCAGTGGGGTCTCCAAAAACAGATCATTTGAATGCATTTCTCCCTTTAATGTTTATTTTTTATATTTTATAGGCTCCCAGTGTTAGAATATATTACTTTTATAATTATAAAATATACAAATGAAAATATAAAGTGCATCAATTAACCAATTGATAGTCATGCTAATAAAATATTTACAACCAGATAAAACTGATTCCCTAGCTCCTCAAGATGTGTCTCTCTTGTATGAATTTTGAAATCTGTATTGTAGTCTGATGAGGATATTCTTGAGCGCTGCAAGGTTTAGGCTAAACTAAATAATTCTGACATCTAGAGTACACACTCTATGTCATATCCTGTTCTAAGTATTTTATAAGCTTTCACTCATGTGCTACGCACAATATCCTATGAGGTAGTTACTACTGTTATCATTTTATACATGAGACAATTGAAGCATGGAAATTTTAAGTTAAGATGTGGTAGAGTCAGACTCTTGGGTTCTTTCTCTTGACATCTATTCTACAGTTCTCTTCTATCTTGTGAGACAGGTCATTCCAGATATCACTCATCTGAAAAGGAAAGACTTCTTAGAGAAGAAAGTGGGACTGTAAACTCAGATATTCAGTAGCCACAAGAAGGTCTTGATGTTCTTCTCTTTGTCTACTCATGGAGTAATTCACCTTGAGCTTTCAGGACAGCATCTACCATATAGAATCTGAAGGGAGATGTGAAGAAGAAAGAAGAGACTCCATCACAACCTTTGCTTTAACAGGGGTCCCCTTTTTAAGGCTTAGGATACAGTGCAGGTAACCAAACTGATATCTCAGGTTATGCTGCCCATAAGATACTGGTTGTGTGCTAACATAAAATATTCTGTACTTTCATAGCCTGGGAATCACTGCATAAGGAAAAGTTAGAGGTCTATCGCATGACTTCTCAGAGTCTTTATTATGCTCATGTACATTTTAGTATCTATGGGGCAGATATAGTGTGCACCATTCCCAATTTTGGTTGAACCACAAACATCTTTTCATGGAGCATCTTCTACTAACTCCCCAAATTAGCGTTCTGTTGAACAAAATTGGAGAAACATTAGTCTCAAAAAATGATACTCTTGATATTGTTTCCATTTCCCTTAGTTTTCAGTGACTTTTAAAAAAATATCCAAACCTTATCTCAAGTGTCCTCTAGAGACATGAGAAAAGGATTTATATCCCTGTTTGGATACATTTATTAGAAGAGTAGCAATCTACTGAGGTCAACATGGTAGAAGTAGCCATGAGCTCCTAGAGGAAATAAATCTTGGTGATGGAATAGGAACAGTGTCTAAATCTTCACCCAGTTCATCATTAGTTCTCTCCCCATGTACAGTAAACGTTGGGAAGCTTATTGTTAATGAAGCAGTGTTTCCTTCTAGGAATGTTAATTGAGCTTGGTCTGTTGAATTGCAGAACTTCCTATGTGATACATATGGTTACCAGATAAGCATATGGAAGAGCTCATCATCAATGACTTGATTCAAAAGATAAGATGGCTATGGCATGGGAATGATGCTACATTCTCATTTTTCATATGGTGGGGAAATGAGATCCTTTATATAACTCAAAAGTCAGTGCATAAAGCCCTTCCCAGAATTTGGCCCTGCACATGCTCATATGTGAAAACACTGTATATATTAGGTTGAGTTGTAAAGTCATAAATGGAAAGAAGTTTAACATTCCTGCTAGAAGGAGACTGCCAGGTAAATTACTAGGCACATTACTGTACTTGCTAACATAACCAACTAATAAATATTCCAAAATTTGTGAATGCCTTGGAATTGCAACTACGTCTTATTTTCAAAGTGGTTGACAGGGAAAAAGAATAGTGAAGGAAACCCACCGACATCACTAAGGATAAACTGTTAGATGACTTTTAACTTACAATCAATTTCATTCAGTGAGTAATCTATTCTAAATTATCCAGCCAACAACTAATCTGCTCTCTGAATGAGCCCAACAAGATCAGCTGAGCCAGCCCAGTCCCAAAGACCCACCTAGCCAACCCACAGAATGATAATCTAGTAAGTGTTTATTACTCTAAGTTGCTAGATTTTGAGGTGGTTTGTTTCACAGCAAAACTTAACTGATGCAGTGTTCTTGGCATGGTGAGCACCTGGTGTCTTTTCCTTGATGACCTGGCCCCATTTTGCCTCTTAATGTCTTGACCGAACCTCTGGGTTTCAGCCAAATCCCAATCAGGTCCCTGGCCTTGGCAAACTACCTCATATCCCCTATGTGGGAGTAATACGTGGGTAAAGCCTACTTCCTCCCAATAGGCTTGCTGGCCTCCTACAGGCTTGCTGGCCCTCAACAATCAGTACCTTCCACATTCTTTCATAGGGAGTATAGAGGTTATTTGTGGATTTCTTCTACGCTGTGTAACAGTCAAGGCATTCTAAGGGTTCCATCTCCTATTTCTTTCTCACCTTAAATCTGACATGGTTCCACTCCTCTTTGGCAGCAGCTGCTCTGTGTTGCCAGATGGTAGCCATGTGGGTCTGTCTCCTTCCAGAGTTCCTAGCGAGCTGTGGAAATAAATGAAGACCATGCAAATAAAGCCTCCAATACTTGTGATTGGTAGAGTCAAACGCAGGCAGGATAGGAAATCTTTATAACAAAAGAAAAAGGAAAGTGTTAGGTATGATCTGATTGGACATTGTTGGTATAGGAAATCTGGATCAGTCTAACTAGATATGGGGCATCTTATGGGATTGGTTTGGCTTTCTCCTTTTGATCCTCACTTGGAAGCTGGGGCAAAAAACTTAAGAAGTTGGCAATTATGAACTGAATGCTAATTGTTCTGGGCCAATTGCTATAGAGGTTGTGTTTTCACTTCTTAAACTGGTTGCTGTAGAGGTTGTGAGTAAGCATTCTATTGTCATATAGACTGGCCATTTTCCTTCACGTATTCAACCCATCTGTCTCCCTTTTGGTTATTCTCCCACTCTTGCAAGTAGCAGATTGACCTATTCAGGGAAGGCTACAGATCCGGATCTTCACTATGGGGATGGTTCAGTTGTCTCCATGGTCAACTATATTGCAAGATCATCTCGAGCTTTTTGTTGTCATATTGTCCTGGTGATTATCTGTCAAGAGAGCAGCTATGCAGTAGGATTTACAATTCTGGATAGAATGCCAGAGACCACACCATGACCACTCACAAAAACAAGTATAATTAACAGTCCCTATAAGACACTTAACAGGAGGGGCGCCTGGGTGGCTCAGTGGATTAAGCCGCTGCCTTCGGCTCAGGTCATGATCTCAGGGTCCTGGGATCGAGCCCCACATCGGGCTCTCTGCTCAGCAGGGAGCCTGCTTCCTCCTCTCTGCCTGCTTGTGATCTCTGTCAAATAAATAAATAAAATCTTAAAAAAAAAAAGACACTTAACAGGAACCAGGAGCCCCGATTGTCCAACCCAGTCCAAGTAAACAAATTCCATGGGCCATGTAGACCAACCTGAAAAAGCCAAGTCGTGTTTTCCTTAAGGCAATGTATTGCCTGTTCTACTTTGCCTGTTTCATTGATCTAAGTACAGCAAGAAGTATTAGCAATGACACAAAAACCATCATGACTAGCCAGCAAAAAATCTAGAGCAATACAATTATCCATCATTACCTGTGCCAATGAGTAGAGATTGGTCTGTACATCATCTAGGGTGGAGGAGTATTGTTTTAACTTCTGCCAAGGTTAATGATAAGTTTTTTATAGTATTTTCTGCTTATAAGGTCTCCCCCTTGGGAACAGTGCTCTGGTTGTTCACATAAACAACTGGTTAGTAATTTCCCATTTGGAGTGCTTGGATAATCAGGGGTGGGCTTATTTGGGGACTTGCATCTCAGGGAATTTGCCAAGTTTGTGATTTCTAGGATTACGGACTCTGTATACAGATAAGTCTTGGCATACTATTGGTAAAGTGCATGAAGTTTAAGTCTGGGGCAAGTAAGACCAGGCATTCTGGCTGCAAAAGAAGTAGTATCCAGTAGGGGGCATTCAGAGACACAGGAGAAAAGGAATTGTTTATGGTAGAAGATCAAAAGAAAGGTCTTAGATTAGCCCAGTTACAGTTTGATCTCCATTAACCTCTTCCAGGTGGCAAGTAATTGGCCCATCACTTCCATGAAAGTTGTTGAATTCAAATGTCTTGCAATAATTGGTTCTTTTTCTGTGACAGAAGGACACTACCATATTCATGTGTTGATTTATTTATTTAGATGCAAATGTCATCAGCTGCCATCCCTTATGATCTGCTTATTAAGACTGAAATTCTCTAGAGGTTTTTATCATGATGATCTGGTGACGGTTGACATATACAGCAATCAGTAAGACTCAAGGCCGTGGCTACTGTTTGGGATCATCTAAGAATGGCATTATAATAAGTATGTTCTGACCTAACAATTATAATAAAGTGGGATGAAAAGAGGAAAAGAGCCATTATGGGTGGGTAATAACCAAGGGTCTATAGAAAATGAGAAGAATGGTTATGAGCAAGCAGATGAATAACAAAATAGAAATTAGCCAGGAGTCTAGTCCCATGTCTTAGGCAGTGGCTATCTACTATCCTAAGTCATCTGCATATTCCACAGATCCTTGGTCAGCTACTTACTTCCAAAAGTCAGCTGCTACTAGTGGATCTCTGGGAATTTGGAATTTGAGGTCCCTTATAGGAGTAGCCTACCAATGATATGGAATTCCAAATTGCTTTTTTAATTATGAAACATGAACCTAAGGACAACTCCCTGGAGCTTCACTACTGTATTTGTTGCTAACGGTACATGATAAAGTCCATTCCAGTGAAGTTCAAGAATAGTCTTTTCTCCGATGTCTCTTCTAATAGATGAAATGCTTTGTTTTAAGAACATCAGGAGGCTGAGCCTGTTTAGGAAGGTGTTGTGGGAAGGCAGATGGGGATGAGTACATGAGTCCCTTGCAATATTTTGCCAACTCTGCAAGAAACAGGGCAGAATATCAGAGGAGAAGTCCCTAAATGTGTGGGTCTTGTTACCAGATGTTAGAGGAATAACTGTTGTGTCTCTGAGACAGTGGACTACACAGCCATAACCTCCTACAGTTTCTTTTGTGTGTGTGCACGATTGAATTATGGTCTAATAAAATTCTGTTGGAAATGTTTTGGGTATGGCTTTTAGTAGACTTTTCCCTAACTTTGGGGCCCTTCTTGACCCTCAGGTTTATTATAAAAGAGAGACTCTGGAGATCCCTTTCTGTGTTCATCCAATCAGTTTTTGCCATCCAGGATTTTAACATCTGAGGTTTTGACCAACATGTGTACAAGTTGACAAAGTTCAGGTAATGGTGGGACATATGAATGCATCTAAAAGAAGGCTAAATTCTATGAATAGGAGTTGACTTTCTATGGGTTAGGGAAATTCTGAATTATAACTGTGAATTCAGGTCAGATTCAAGGCACACCTGACTTATGGGAAGGATAGATTTTTAGAAGGAACCAGAATTGGGGGGTTTTAGGAAAGTCAGGAGGAAGAGACAGGGGATCTGGACAAGGGAAAGAAGAGTGAGAAATTACCAGAAGTGTGTAAGGAGAGAGATCAGAAGAATAAGAGGAATGAAAGAGAGTTAGATGTAAAGAGGTAACTGGAGAACACAGAGGGAGAACTTACTCAGGGAATGAGTCTAGTTTGTCATTGCTTCAGACTGTCAGGTTGCTCATTAGCTTTGGCCAAAGAATCTTTTAGTGAAGGAATTTTTTTAATCAGAATTTCGTTTGGAATCAGGCAATGTGATGCTCCCAGTTCTGTTTTTCTTTTCCAACATTTCCTTAGCAATTCGGGGTCTCTTCTTCTTTCATACAAATTTTAGGATTGTTTGCTCCAGCTCTTTGAAAAATATCGGTGGAGTTATAATTGGGATGGCATTGAAAGTATAGATTGCTCTAAGCAGTATAGACCTTTTAACAATGTTTCTTTTTCCTATCCATGAGCATGGAATAGTCTTCCAGATTTTTGTGTCTTCTTCAATTTCTTTCATGAGTGTTCTGCAGTTCCTCAAGTACAGATCCTTTACCTCTTTGGTTAGGTTTATTCCCAGGCATCTGATGGTTCTTGGCGCTATAGTAAATGGAATCGATTCTCTCATTTACCTTTCTGTATTTACATTGTTAGTGTCTAAGAAAGCAACCGATTTCTGTGCATTGATTTTGTATCCTGCCACATTACTGAATTGCTGTATGAGTTCTAGTACTTTGGGGCTGGAGTCTTTTGGGTTTTCCATGTAAAGTATCATGTCATCTGCGAAGAGAAAGAGTTTGACTTCTTCCTTGCCAATTTGAATACCTTTTATTTCTCTTTGGTGTCTGATTGCTGTTGCTAGGACTTCTAATACTATGTTGAACAAGAGTGGTGAGAGTGGACCTCCTTGTCGTGTTCCTGATCTCAACGGGAAGGCTGTCAGCTTTTCCCCATTGAGGATGAAAAAAAAAGAAAAGAAAAGAATTTCATTTGAAGGCTCTGCATACCAATACAAATGCTGCCTATAAAACCTGAGAAACTTTAGATACTTTCTTTCCCAAGGCACCTCTCAGACAAACAATTTTATTCAAGCCAAATGTTCCCAGATGGCTACTGAAGCTCCAAATCGCCATTGGTGAAGATGTGACATTTAGAGCAACATATTAGGATTATAAGAAGAGTTCAGGTAGAAAGGAGGAGTTTCTCCTGGAATTGGTGGAAAGAACATCTCACCTAGTTTTTTTCAGTAATTTGGCAAAATTTGTCCAAATGGGTTCTGGTTTAATGAGAACCACAGACTCAGCTTATGGGGTACTTGTGCCTGTTTTCTATTCTGTGATTCTCCTTAACAGGACAAACACTTTTAGATAGCATATCACAAAACAGAACCACAAAAGAGAGCAAAATTGGTCCCCCCAAAATGGCCTGATTACACTAAGGATGTGAAGCCCAGAGAAAACAATAACAAAATTCAGGAACCAAACTGAGAATGAATAGCTGTGGAATTCCACACCCAGAGAGCAGAGCTCAGAACCAGGGCTGATTCGCAAATGTTTGGTGAGAACTTGACAAGCCACTAGTGGCAAGGCACAAAGGGCCTCTGTGGGCATCTGGCTTAGTGAAGGCTGAGGTCTGTGGTGGTGGGCAATGCAGTCTGTCTCAGTAGGACCTTTAGGAAAACTGTGGGAATAAATGAAGATCGACCAGATGAGAATTAACAAGCTTTTTGTTCAGCGTTTATGTTTGGCAGAGACTCAAAGGCAGGCAGTGGAATAGGAAACTTTATAATGAAAAAAGGAAGACTTCAGGCATTCTCCCTGACTGCAGGTATGGGGCATGAGGAAGTTGGAAGCAGGCTAACTAGAAGCAGGGCATCCAATAGGATTAAGCTGGAAACATATATGGCTTTCTCTGATTGGCACTAAGTTAGAAGCAGGGGCCAAAAATAAGGAAACTGGTAGCCATTAACCAAGTCCTGATCATCGAGGGCAGATAACTGCAGATAACTGCAGAGGGTGTGGTTTGGCTTCCTGGCTGGTTGCTGGAGAGATTGTGGATCAGTCCCGTTGTCATCTATGGTTTGGCTGTTGTCCATTTGTACCTTCAGTCTCTCCGGGGCTCAGCTCTGCTAGCCCCAAACGCTATGTCATCTCCATCTCCTTACCATCTGCCCACATTTCCATTCTGGGTCCCCTAGGGATCAAGAAAGATTCAGTCCTAGATCCTTGGAGAACAAAATAGTGTTGTTACCTATTCACAATCATTCCAAATGATTCTCTTGCTCTTCTGGCAGAGAGAGTTCTCCTGCTCCTTCTCCCTTTTCTGCTCCATCTTCATCCTCCTTTTTTCCCTCTTCCTCCTCTTCTTCTTTCTCTTCTACATCCACCTCTTCCTCCCTTTCTTCAATTCTCTTCTTCTTCCTCCTCTTCCTTCTTCTCCTATTTTCTCTCTTTCTCTTCTACCTTTTTTTCTCCTTCTCTTCTTCTTCCTTGTCTTTTCCCTTTCTATAGAGCAGAGTCTTCTCTCAATCTTCTTAGATTTCTGTCTTCCAGGTAGGATCCACCTTTTTTGTCTCCTGGAACCATAAGCCGCTTGGCTCTGCCTTAAAGATAGTGATGGTCAGAGTGGAGGGGGGAATTACTGAGTGGAGAAATATCCTCAATGATCCGGTAACATCACTGCCATCAGCATCACTTCACCTCTGGAAGGAATTTTAAAATACATGAAAATTCAGGTCCTGATTTTAAAAATAGCAATGTGAATATTCAGCATACATGAAAGCATCTGAACATCTTTGAATTGTAAATGTTGGTGGATGACCATTTTCTCTGGCACCTTAATTCATTTAATAAATATTTATCCAGCTCTTCCTTTGTGCTAGGCTCTGTTCAAGGAACTTAGATGTATCAATGAGCAAAACAAAAATCTCTGCCCTCATGCAGCTTATATCCTAGTGAGGAAGACAAACAAAAAGTACCAAACAGAATAAAAAGTTAAGATTGTGTTAAAGGGTGACAAGTGGTGTGGAATAAAGAAAAAGCAGAGCATGGTAGGGAGGATCAGGCACTGAGGGAAAGAAGACAGATTCATCTGTCTGCTTCTCTTTAGGGATGCCTGACTGCCATTTTGATGGAACCTTATTGTTAAGCCTCAGTGAATAAGATCATGACAATTAAACCATCCCTCAGGCTTTGAGGATTGTTGTGAAGGGGATGAACACTCACACACAAGGCACTGGCTAAATTTCCGGGCATTGCTGCTAATTTTATTAACAGGCTGAGTCAGCTGCCTCAGACGTCAATTGGTTCAGGATTCAGAGAAGCATAGTATCTGATTTGGCTCCAGAGGTTAATAACTGAGCCTGGTTTTTTTTGTAGGGACCTAATTTATAATAAGAAAAAGTGTAAGAGCAGACAGTCACAAATAAAGACTGTAATTCAGTAATCATCTACTTCTGTAAAATAATATTTTTAACAGTATCTCTTAGCAGCACCAGGATCCTTTATTGGATACTGTAATCAGTGAATGACAAGATTCTATAATTATTTCTACACTATCCCTCCAAGATAGAATCAGCTTTACTAAAGAAAGCAATAAAGCTTTTTAGAAGCCATTATTTAATAGGGAGCAAATATCTGTATAATAAAATATTAATTATTCTAAAAATACCTTATAGAAAAACACTGTACTTACCAGAAATAATTAATTCTTTTCTATACATTTCTAGTTCTAGTTCTGTTTAGTACAGTGTGAGCTGTTTCATCAATGCAAGATACACATATGGTCACATGTCTTTTGTTTTTCCAGATAATCACTACTTAAAGTCTAGGATTTCCATTTTGAAGCCTCCCACTTCTCCTTGACTTGTCTGAAACCATGAGTGTTCACTCAGTCCAGTGAGCTCCATCCCATTTCTTCATATAGCAAGCAGACTGGATGTGCGTCATGGTCCTTTGTTCTTTTGCTATCTTGTCCTGGGTGGAGCTGCTGAGAACTAGTGACTGGTGCTGTGTGGCCTGGTTTGTAAAAGATTTCGTGTGAATGCAAGTTTTCATTTCTCTAGGACAAATGCCCAAGGTGAAATTGCTGGGTTGTGTAGTAGGTTCAATTTTGGTTTTAGAAGAAATAGTTTTCCAGAGTGGTTGCACCGTTTTACATTCCCAGCAATGCATATGTGTCAGAATTTCTTTGTCTCCTCGTCAGGATTTGGTGTCATCACAATTTTTTATCTTAACCCATTCTGATAGTATGTAGTGATATCTCATTATAGTTTTAATTTACATTCCCCTTGGCTAATGATGTTGAGCATTTTTTTCATGTGCTTATTTGTATACTTTTTAGTGAAATATCTTTTCATATCATTTGCTCGTTTTCTAATTAGATTGTTTGGGAGTTTTTGTTATTGAATGTTGAGCATTTTTTATATATTCCAGATAGAAGTCCTTTGTCAGATACGTTATTTGAAAATATTTTTCCCAGTGTACCATTGTCTTTTCATCTTCTTAATGGGGTCTTTCACAGAATAGATGGGTTTAAAAAATTTTTTTGATGAGGTCCAATTCAACAAATTTTCTTTTCACCCACTTGTTTTTCATTTAACAAATAATCACTGGATGTCTACCATTTATCAAGATAATGTTCAAGGTGCCTATAGGAATCAAAGATGTGACATGGTTCCAATTTCAAGGCATTCCCAGTCTAATTGGGAGACTGGAGATACATCCAAATAACTAATATTACAAAACAAACACTAAGTTGAAATGGAAGAGGTAGAGGTACATTTTTTGGAAAATCAGATATCATGTTTTGGCTGATGGAGAAGTGGCGGGTGGAAGTTTCATCACTTCTATGCCAGCGCTTGCCACAAAATGGTATAGAAACTTCCTTTATAAAATTGTTTTTTTAGACTAAAATGATCATTTTTAGATAGCTAACATACTAAATCTCATTATGTACCAAGCAATTTCACATACATTGTATCAATTAATAACACAGTGGACAGGATTATGCTACATTTTGTATTTAGGGAATCTAGAATTCAGCAAAGTTAAGTAACTTGTCCAAGGTCACAAAGACAGGAAGCAGTAAGGTCACACTGGCACCCCAGTCTTGTGATTAATGCTCTTTTAATTCTATCCAGAATCCTCCTGAGACATGTCCTTCTCTTGCCAGGATAAACTCATCAATCTTCTAGCTAAGAAATGGACTGTCTGATTCATGTTTTAAAAGATGAGATACACATCCTTGGTTCACAAAAGTCAATGAGCTCTTCTTGATAAAGGAAGAATCCATTTAAACTTTTACATTGGTCAAGATCATGCAGAAAAGGGAAAAACAAACACTGCCTGTGAGTCATGAGAAGCAAAAGAAGGTATGGCTATTCAGTAAAATTTTGCTGAATGACAGCTCAGAATGGACTAACCAAGGGGATAAAACTTTAGGTCATCTTGCTTTGTTACCCAACTCATCTCCAAATGCCAAACCTTTCATAGGGAATGTTTAAAAAAAAAAAAAAGTCAGTAATAGTTCAGGTGAAGAATGGAGGTTTTGCCTGTTTCTGACCTACAAGATGACAAATAGGGAACTGGGGCTCTTTCTTGTTCATAAGGTCTCCAGATTTCCATTTGTACTTTCTTCCTGTCTTATTTGTAAGCTTGCCCAAATCACTAAACTCTTCTCTATGTATTTGTTTCCCTTTTGAAATGTTTATCACTTACATAAGATGTTAGGATCTTGATTCTCAAAGAGTCTGTAAAGAAGCAAATTTATACATTAGGTGAGTTTTACAAACACCAGCCTAATGTCAAATCTTTGAATGCAGATTCTCGTCCAGATGCTGCCATTACTGGGCCCCATGTATAAAGTAACTCTTTCACATTCTACACTCAACCCTTTCCTCTGCTGACCTGTGCCTGAAGTTAGACCTACCATTTTGTATAACAAAAGTAAAAATAAGAACATTGGAGGAATACCTTTGGTTGATCAGATTTTCTCTAGGGTAAGCGGGAATGGAACAGGAGGGCAATGGTGCCTCCAGGCAGAGGAACTGAGAGGCTGGGAGCAAGGATGGGAGGGAGTCTGGTTAACTGTGTAGCCATCTGCACTAGGTTAATTTCGTATCATGCCAATGCTAATCGAGCACAGATAACTAAAACTGAATGTAAACAAAATAGGAACAAAACACAAACTTTCTTCCACTTTAGGCAGTTTGTGGATAATAAAATCCCTTTAAAAGAGGAAACTCGATCTTAAGAGAAATCAACTCTTTTATCTTTCAAGTTCCCTTCTTAAAGGTTTTTGTTTCTGTTTTTTGCGGCTGCGAGCGAGCAGATCAGCAAAGGAGCCATCCATTTCTACTGAGCAAATTTACACCGGGTGAACACTCTCAATCCACTGTCCTGCGAGAGGACTCCCAGGGGTTTAGGAATCACCCAGTGTAGCTCCACAGACACATTATTTTGATGGAGTGACTTCCATGTTGCGGGTAAAACTGACAATGTGTTTTCACAGCCCAGGTGTGAGGGCTAAGGCAGTAGGTCTCAGGGAGATCCCGGGACCTGCGCCTGGGGAATGCAAACGCGCTATGAAGCCCTGGCCTGGAGGCGATCCTTTCAACTCCCAGGCATTCTTCCAGGACCTGGGCCTCCTGGCCAGGGCCCGAACGCGTCCCTTACTTGAAGCAATATTCGGCGGCCTTCGGGCAGCGCCGGCTCACTAAGCCTCTCGTGCGGCTGCGATGGGGGGGGGTTCGTAGGTTTGGGCACACAGTAGCCTGGGACAGACTCTGAGCCCAGCGCGAAGCCAGTCTGTGTCTGTTGAACGACTAAGCGTCGCCAGCACAGTCAATTGCTGGCAGAATGAAAGGAATCCAGACCAGGGCATGGGTCACCACGGTGACTTTAAATACCCAGGGACTGTGAAGGGGGCAAGAGCTGCCTTTGGAGAAGCGCCACGCAGGCTTTGGAGAGGCTAGGGAGGGAGGGCGCCCACACTCCGCTGGGCGAGCGGCAGCGCTGGTAGACAAGCCGACCCCGGATTCGGGTGACGTGTCACTCCGCGGTCAGGGAGGGTCCGGGCCCCGGGGCTCAGGGGCAGGGGACAGGGAAAACCTTACTTCAATGACAGGAGTGACCTGAGGTCTCGCCTGGGGGGCTCCAAGGCCGTGGCCCCAGCACTGCACGGCTCTGCTGGGAAGAGCCCAGGAAGGGGCGCGGATCCCCGCCCCGGGCGCGCGCAGCCCCAACCCCGCCTCCTCCCGATGCGTCCCGCCCCTCCCGGCGCGAGCCACCCGCGCGCAGGGGGAGCTTCAGAGGAACTGGCCGGGCGGGCACCCCTCTGCCCCGGCGCAGGCGCGAGCGCGCGCCGCCTCTCCGGCTGGGCGCCCCGCTGGCGTTCCCGCCCCGCCTCCGCACGCGTCCCCGCCCCGGGCACCTCTGATTGGCCGTGGGCCGGGCCAGCAGGTGTCGGCGGCCGCTGCGGCCAGGCTGGCCCCAGCTGCCTGCGGCGCGGGCGCCTCCCTCGCAGCCGCTGCCACCGCCGCGCTCCCCGCCTTCTGCCCGCTCCCCGGCTCCCGCTGCGGCTGCGGTTCTGGCGGCCGAGCCCCCAGGGCGCTGCAGCTTAGATCCGGCGCGCCGACAGACCCGCGCCCCTGCCTCGCTGCTCGAAGCTCGCTCATCCACGCACGGCGCCGCTCTGCTGCGGCAGGTACCCCAGGCGTCCTGAAGTGCGGTGGCCGCCATCGATGACCCCGGCCACGGAACTGCTCCAGCCCGGCCACCCCTTGTGAGTACGGTCCCCTCCTCTCTGGCAGCTTTGCGCCACTCTCCCGGTTGCGTTGCCGCAACTTCGGGGGTGGGTGTGTGGAGGGGTCTCTCACGTCCCCCACCCCCCGCCCGCCCATACACACCCGTGCGAGTCCTGAGCGAGGGCCTCTGGGCACGACCGGTCTGCCTCTGCGGAGGGGCTTGGGGGCGGGGGTGGGAGTCCTTGAACTTGCTCGAGGATGGTCGCAGAGTCGGAACCGCCCCTTTCTCCCTTGGACGCGGCTGGAGCTCGACTCTGCGTTTCCCTCGCGTTTGGCGTTCCTCACTGGCCACGTAGCTCCTGGGCTGCGGTTCACCGCGCACCTACTACGCTGCAGGCGCACCGGCAGGGCGCCTGGAACCATCGGGTAAGCACCCCGGAGCAGCCCAGCGCGGCGGACTTGACTCTTTCCGACTCTTAATTTCTGTAAAATGGGACTAATCAGGACTTGCTCAAGGTCATGGCCGGTGCGCGGAGTAAGAACCCTAGTGGGTCGCGTCTGGCTAGGTCCGCGGACTGCTTGGGTAGGGGCGCGCTGTTGCAGATAGATGGTCATTTAGCTTCATCCCCGTCTCCTTTAAATAATTCCTTCCCCCTAACTTTGCCAAATTTGGAGAGGTCGGGAGCCGACCTCAAGGGACCCTACAGAGGTTTGAGGGGTATCTGCGAAGGACCTTTGGGGTGAGCCGAGCGCTTCTGTGGCTGGGACCCCTGGACCTGCAGCATTTGCAGCATCCTCTCCAATCTCAGTCATTTAATTTGCTAACATCTCGGCAGGGTAGGGGAATTTGCTAGGTGCCTGCTTTTAGATCCATCCTGCTCCGTTTCCTTCTCCCAAATAAGCCCTGTTCCTGAGGATAAGTATGGGAGAGATTAACTGTATACACCAGTTTGGGCCCTAGGACTTCGTAAGAGAAGCGTGTGCGCTCTGCTCTTGGCTTAGTCAACATTGACTCTCATTAGCTCTAAGAAAGTGTCTTGAGTCTGGCTTCATCCTGCCGGCCCTACTCCCTGTCCCCAGATCTGGGTTTGTTGCACTTTTCCTGGGGAGGGTGGAGTCCAGTCGCAGAATGTGTAACTGTTGCCGGATGTGAATAGTTTACTCCAGCTCTTTTGTGGCAGCTCCTGTGGGTCTGTGGGTGGTTCTCAGAGCTTTGGACTGGAGACAAAGTCATCCCCCTCTTTTGACATTGTTATTCTGTCCCTTCAACTTAGGCTACCTGGCCCTAACCCAGTGATCAGATATTTACTTGGATAATTTTGTGGTGTCTGACAAACATCTTCGGACCTCAACTGTTTTTGTTTTTTTAAGTAATCTCTGTGCCCAAGGTGGGGCTTGAACTGAGGACCCCAAGATCAAGAGTCCAGTGTTTTACTGGCTGAGCCAGCCAGGCGCTATGAGCCTCATTTTTTAAAAAATCTATAAAACAGAAGAATCCCTGCTTTTTAGTCTTCCCAAGGCAGTTGGGGTTCAGGGAACATGGTAGAGGTGGAAGCAGAAGGAAGATGTTCCAGACGATCTGAGCTGTAGGTAGAAGTGGAGGTGATTTCAAGAAAAAAAATTTTTTTAACAGCAGTCTCTGGACCTTACTAGATCTAAAAATCTTTCCAGAGAAATTTAGTTTGGTAAGACTTTGAAAATACTACATTTCATCTTCCAGTTGCTGTTCCTTATCTGTCCATGGGTAGCCACATCTCTCACAATGTCCCCTTACCCCGTCTGTGGTGTGTGGGCTGGAAGCTAGCTGTCTCTGTGGGGTTTGGGCTGTCTCTGGTGGTGGTGAGGCACTGTGTCTGTGTGTGTGTATGTGGGGTGGTTGTCTCTGTGGATCTGAAGTGTGTCTCTGTGGAGACATGGATATCTTTGTGGCCTTGGTTTCATGTAGAGGGGAAGGGGAGGGGCAGTTGCCTGCTCCAGAGTTTGCTCATTTTTGGAAAAGTGAAGTTAGCCAGGTCCAGCGATGTAAACTCACAGTGGTCTAGATTGTGTCCTTTCTCCTTCCTCTCCTTCCAAAGGGGCAAAAGGAGAGCATTTGTGGCCTTGGCCTTTGGAGAAATCAAATGACAAAGACTGAAATAACTGAGAGAAACATGCCTTCCCTGTTCTTAGTTTTGTATCTGCACAGCCTTTTGTCCCAAAGGCAAGTTAAAGAGGGACAAGTGATCAGAACTTGGTGGCTTTGTTTAATATTATATTAAGCTATGACATAATGACAGAAAATGGCATAGATATGAAGTGAACACTCTGGATTTTCACAAATTGAACACCCCTGTGTAAACAGTGCCCAGAATAAGACCTAGAATATTCCCACTCTCCCCCGTCCTCTATAGGTACTGTCCCCCAAGGGTAATCATCATTCTGCTTTGTTTTGTCAGGCGAGTTTTATTTTTATTCCTATTATCATTTCTTTCACCAGTTTAGTTTCAGAGCTAAAATGAAACTGCTTGATGATTTTCTACCTCCTCTTTTAATGTATGCAAACCAAAGGTAGTTGTAGGTAAGCCAGTCCAGAAATCTAGGAGGAAGTATTTGGTCTTAGGAGCTGGGTGGAGTCTACACCTGTTGTCTCCTCCCTTCCCCTCAATAGGTTCTTGGGCGGTGAAGCAAGCCAGACCCCAGATACATCTCTGATATTGATAAATTGAAGCCAGTTTATTCACCAGAATGTATTTGAAAAATGCAAGTCTGAAATAGTGTCATGGTAAAGTATACATAGAAAATTTGAATTCTCATCGGAAACGTAAAAATGGGAATGTTTTGAATTTCTCAAAATTAAAAACTGATAGAGGATCTAAGAATGTCAAGGCTTAGTGATTTATAAACTGTTTATGCTATTGCCACATGGTGGCACCACGTTGGCTGGAGACCAGCAATACCCAGCATTCTTTCCCAAGTCCAGGGGAAGCAGTCCCAGGAATAAAATCCAACAGTTTGGCATCTCCAGAAATGATTTCCAAACACTGTGGTTTTTCCCATGTTTGGCAGGTAAGTTTCGCCCCTGGTACCTGCTACACTAAGCCCATGGATCAAACCCTGTCCCAGCTTTTCAGGAGGGTGCCTTGTGGGTCGGAGGCACCTGTGTGTTGGAGAATGGGGAGCTGAGACATTGTTGCCCTTTCTTGGATAGTATGGAACTGTGGCATGTCCTTGGAATTTTATTTTATTTCATTTTTAAAAATTTTGTTTATTTATTTGACAAAGAGACACACAGCGAGGGAGGGAACACAAGCAGGGGGAGTGGGAGACAGAGAAGCTGTCTTCCTGCAGAGCAGGGAGCCTGATGTGGGGCTCCATCCCAGGACCCTGGGATCATGACCTGAGCCGAAGGCAGATGCTTAACCCACTGAGCCACCCAGGCATCTGTGTTCTTGGAACTTTAAAGAGAATTGGCTGAGAATCTAGCTTAGGTGTGTTGTGATTTTCTTACCCCAGAATTCCCCCAAAGGTGTGAGAGAAGGAGTTCTCTTTCCTGAGGCAGGTTGCTATTTTCCAGAGCACTGTCCGTGGTGAACTTGTAAAAATAAAGAGGCGTGGGTGTAGCCAAATTGCTGCCCCATGAAATGCCCTCTGTGTTCCACAGGGTGGGGGCCAAGTCCCAAGGGGAGACCACAGGGTGGGGGCTGTTGTATCCGGCTGTGGAGAGGGCCAAGCAGACCCATTCAGTGCCTTTTCTTTTTACTGTTGGTGTGACGGAGATGCTGCTTAGAAGATTGTATTCATGTGCTGGCTGCCATGACTGTGGTTGCCAAGAGTGCTGTATACTTGCCATGTGCTGGACCCGACATATATATATTCAGTTAATCTTCATCACGGGAGGAGGGTGGCTTTCCCATTTTCAGGATGAAAGAACTGGGCCTGGAAGCATTCTTTCTGAGTTTTACATTATGTGAGCCAGAGCAAGAACTGAGTGCCAAGTCTCCCAGACGACTTCCCCAGCTGAGTTGTGTGCCCTTATGTGGGGTGAGAGGAGCTTTGCACCATTCTTCTTCTGTCTTCCCTGACATCTGGTAGAGAGCCTTGCATGTAGTAGCTACTTAGGGCAAAGTATGGGACTGCCATTAAGTAGAAACTTCCTGCCGAGCAAGAGGGAAATCCAGACAGTGAAGGATGAGAGTTTGGGATTGAGTCCCTGCAACCTGCAACATTGGGACTGAGTGTGGGCCCACCAGAATGTGTAGTCTTATTTTATGTTTAAAATTTTATGTAAATGGAGGTCTGTTATTTGTTTTTGTAATTTGCTTTTTTTCACCCAACATTGTTTTTAAACATATGTTGATAACATTTGTTGATAATCATAAGTTTAGTTTATACATTTTGACATAATATTTCCTTGTTTGGTATACCAGAGTTTGAATATGCATCATTGATGGACAAAAAGATGTTTTTACCTTTTGCTGTTATGAAAAATATTGCAGGGAATATCCTTGATAAGGTCTTATGCAAGTGTATGTGTGTTTAGGATTTATATCCCCAGACGTAGAATAACTGGGTAGGAGGATATGCTTATATCAACATCTATCTGTTGCTGGGTTTTGGAGATTGTCCTCTGTAGTTGTTGGGCCACTTTTTACTCCTACTATCACTGTCCTGAAGCTCCTTGTATCCCCATTACTTTGTGCCATCAGATGTTTTAATTTTGGTTCATCTAATAAGCATGAAATGTGTTTTACTGCTTTTTTACTTGCATTTCCTGTAGCGGTTTTTTGTTTGTTTTTTAAAGATTTTGTTTTTAAGCAATCGCTACACCCAGTGTGGGGCTTGAACTCACAACCGTGAGATCAGAAGTCACATGTTTTACCCACTGAGCCAACCAGGCACCCCTCGCTTAGAGATTGCTAAAAATATATAGTTTGGTTTTCAGAGTTTCTTTTCTGTACATTGCTGCTTTTCCCAGATAAAACTTTCAAATCTTGGGGGCACCTGGGTGGCTCAGTGGGTTAAAGCCTCTGCCTTCAGCTCAGGTCATGATCCCAGGGTCCTGGGATTGAGTCCCACATCGGGCTCTCTGCTTAGCAGGGAGCCTGCTTCTTCCTCTCTCTCTCTGCCTGCCTCTGCCTACTTGTGATCTCTGTCTGTCAAATAAATAAACAAAATTAAAACAACAACAACAACAAAAAAAAAACTTTCAAATCTTATACTTACCTGAAATTTATATTTCTGTGTTGTGTGAGGCAGGGATCTAATTGTTTTGCATACAGAAAACCACTTCTCCCATTAACATTTAATGAATAGTTACCTATTTTCTCACTTATTTTGTTGCCATCTCTGTCATATATCAATTTCTCTTATGTTTTTTTATCTGTTTCTGAATGCTGCTTTTTTCTATTCATCTCTTTGTGATTCCTGAGCTAATACCATTTCACTGAATTATTAAAGCTTTATAATAATTCTTTTCTTTTTAGCCTTTTTCTTCAAAAAATTATCTTGGTTATCTTTGATACCTTAGGCTTCAACATGAATTTTAGGATCCCTCCTAAATACCCCTTTCCATGAAAAATACTGGTATCAAAAATTTGGTGAAATATCAAATAAAACACATTTTCTTATTTTTTTCAAATATAGTGTTAATCAAAACTTCTAATTTTCCATTATTTGCTGTGAAATTTTGATCTCCATTTCAAGTGGATTCACTTTCAGTAACACTTTCCTGATATCTTAAATAATATCTTTTTTTTTAAAGATTTTATTTATTTATTTGACAGACAGATCACAAGTAGGCAGAGAGGCAGGCAGGAAGAGAGAGGAGGAAGCAGGCTCTCCGCGGAGAGAGCTTGATGCGGGGCTCGATCCCAGGACCCTGGGATCATGACCTGAGCCGAAGGCAGAGGCTTCAACCCATTGAGCCACCCAGGCGCCCCTTAAATAATATCTTGAATAATCTCTTGAATAATAAGGACCATTTGAATGTGATTTTTTAAACACCTCTAATATCATTTTTTAAACTCAACAACATAGAAGTAATGTTAATGTCAGTGATTATTCTTCTGTGACATTATTTTTGTCCTCCTCATAACTCATTTCTTTCAGGTACCATAATTTATTCAACAAAATCGTTCTTTAAAACATTAAGTACTTTATGCTATTGTAACTTCATCCTACTATACATGTTTGTTTCCTTAGCATGAATTACTTTGTTGAAAGTTGTTTACTTTTCCTTAAATTTTTTATACATATTGCCAAATAACCCTCTAGGAAAGTTTATAAATTCATTTTGCTATTTAATCATGTGCAAATGTGCCAGATCCCCATGCCTTGCCAGCATTAAACACGATTATTCATCATCATTTCCAGTTTCACAAAGACTCTTGTTTTGTTTTTTTTTTTAAGATTTTATTTATTCATTTCACAGAGACTCAGCAAGAGAGGGAAGAACACAAGCAGCGGAAGTGGGAGGGAGAAGCAGGCTTCCTGTTGAGCAGGGATTCTGACATGGGGCCCATCATGACCTTAGCTGAAGGCAGTGCCTAACGACTGAGCCATGCAGGTGCCCCAAGACTCTTGTTTTTTATTTTGTTTTGTTTTGTTTTGTTTTGTTTCTAGCAAGGCAGAACATATCTTCATGTTTATTGGTTCTTTTTTTTTTTAATATAATTTTTTATTTTTTATAAACATATATTTTTATCCCCAGGGGTACAGGTCTGTGAATCGCCAGGTTTACACACTTCACAGCACTCACCGAAACACATACCCTCCCCAATGTCCATAATACCACCCCCTTCTCCCAAACCCCCTCCCCCCAGCAACCCTCAGTTTGTTTTGTGAGATTAAGAGTCACTTATGGTTTGTCTCCCTCCCAATCCCATCTTCTTTCATTTATTCTTCTCGTACCCACTTAAGCCCCCATGTTGCATCACCACTTCCTCATATCAGGGGAAGCATATGATAGTTGTCTTTCTCCGCTTGACTTATTTCGCTAAGCATGATACGCTCTAGTTCCATCCATGTTGTCGCAAATGGCAAGATTTCATTTCTTTGGATGGCTGCATAGTATTCCATTGTGTATATATACCACATCTTCTTGATCCATTCATCTGTTGATGGACATCTAGGTTCTTTCCATAGTTTGGCTATTGTGGACATTGCTGCTATAAACGTTCGAGTACACGTGCCCCTTTGGATCACTACGTTTGTATCTTTAGGGTAAATACCCAATAGTGCAATTGCTGGGTCATAGGGCAGTTCTATTTTCAACATTTTGAGGAACCTCCATGCTGTTTTCCAGAGAGGTTGCACCAGCTTGCATTCCCACCAACAGTGTAGGAGGGTTCCCCTTTCTCCGCATCCTCGCCAGCATCTGTCATTTCCTGACTTGTTGATTTTAGCCATTCTGACTGGTGTGAGGTGATATCGCATTGTGGTTTTGATTTGTATTTCCCTGATGCCGAGTGATATGGAGCACTTTTTCATGTGTCTGTTGGCCATCTGGATGTCTTCTTTGCAGAAATGTCTGTTCATATCCTCTGCCCATTTCTTGATTGGATTATTTGTTCTTTGGGTGTTGAGTTTGCTAAGTTCTTTATAGATTCTGGACACTAGTCCTTTATCTGATATGTCGTTTGCAAATATCTTCTCCCATTCTGTCAGTTGTCTTTTGATTTTGTGAACTGTTTTCTTTGCTGTGCAAAAGCTTTTGATTTTGATGAAATCCCAATAGTTCATTTTTGCCCTTGCTTCCCTTGCCTTTTGCGTTGTTCCTAGGAAGATGTTGCTGCGGCTGAGGTCGAAGAGGTTGTTGCCTGTGTTCTCCTCAAGGATTTTGATGGATTCCTTTCGCACATTGAGGTCCTTCATCCATTTTGAGTCTATTTTCGTGTGTGGTGTAAGGAAATGGTCCAATTTCATTTTTCTGCATGTGGCTGTCCAATTTTCCCAGCACCATTTATTGAAGAGGCTGTCTTTTTTCCATTGGACATTCTTTCCTGCTTTGTTGAAGATTAGTTGACAATAGAGTTGAGCGTCTATTTCTGGGCTCTCTATTCTGTTCCATTGATCTATGGGTCTGTTCTTGTGCCAGTACCATGCTGTCTTGATGATGACAGCTTTGTAATAGAGCTTGAAGTCTGGAATTGTGATGCCACCAACGTTGGCTTTCTTTTTCAATATCCCTTTAGCTATTCGAGGTCTTTTCTGGTTCCATATAAATTTTAGAATTATTTGTTCCATTTCTTTGAAAAAGATGGATGGTACTTTGATAGTAATTGCATTAAATGTGTAGATTGCTTGAGGTAGCATAGACATTTTCACAATATTTATTCTTCCAATCCAGGAGCATGGAACATTTTTCCATTTCTTTGTGTCTTCCTCAATTTCTTTCATGAGTACTTTATAGTTTTCTGAGTATAGATTCTGTGCCTCTTTGGTTAGGTTTATTCCTAGGTATCTTATGGTTTTGGGTGCAATTGTAAATGGGATTGACTCTTTAATTTCCCTTTCTTCTGTCTTGCTGTTGGTGTAGAGAAATGCAACTGATTTCTGTGCATTGATTTTATATCCTGACACTTTACTGAATTCCTGTATAAGTTCTAACAGTTTTGGAGTGGAGTCTTTTGGGTTTTCCACATATAGTATCATATCATCTGCGAAGAGTGATAATTTGACTTCTTCTTTGCCGATTTGGATGCCTTTAATTTCCTTTTGTTGTCTGATTGCTGAGGCTAGGACCTCTAGTACTATGTTGAATAGCAGTGGTGATAATGGACATCCCTGCCGTGTTCCTGACCTTAGCGGAAAAGCTTTCAGTTTTTCTCCATTGAGAATGATATTTGCGGTGGGTTTTTCATAGATGGCTTTGATGATATTGAGGTATGTGCCCTCTATCCCTACACTTTGAAGAGTTTTGATCAGGAAGGGATGCTGTACTTTGTCAAATGCTTTTTCAGCATCTATTGAGAGTATCATATGGTTCTTGTTCTTACTTTTATTGATGTGTTGTATCACATTGACTGATTTGCGGATGTTGAACCAACCTTGCAGCCCTGGAATAAATCCCACTTGGTCGTGGTGAATAATCTTTTTAATGTACTGTTGAATCCTATTGGCTAGTATTTTGTTGAGTATTTTCGCATCTGTGTTCATCGAGGATATTGGTCTATAGCTCTCTTTTTTGGTGGGATCCTTGTCTGGTTTTGGGATCAAGGTGATGCTGGCCTCATAAAATGAGTTTGGAAGTTTTCCTTCCATTTCTATTTTTTGGAACAGTTTTAGGAGAATAGGAATTAGTTCTTCTTTAAATGTTTGGTAGAATTCCCCCGGGAAGCCGTCTGGCCCTGGGCTTTTGTTTGTTTGGAGATTTTTAATGACTGTTTCAATCTCCTTACTGGTTATGGGTCTGTTCAGGCTTTCTATTTCTTCCTCGTTCAGTTGTGGTAGTTTATATGTTTCTAGGAATGCATCCATTTCTTTCAGATTGTCAAATTTATTGCCGTAGAGTTTCTCATAGTATGTTCTTATAATAGTTTGTATTTCTTTGGTGTTAGTTGTGATCTCTCCTCTTTCATTCATGATTTTATTTATTTGGGTCCTTTCTCTTTACTTTTTGATAAGTCTGGCCAGGGGGTTATCAATTTTATTAATTCTTTCAAAGAACCAGCTCCTAGTTTCGTTGATTTGTTCTATTGTTTTTTTGGTTTCTATTTCATTGATTTCTGCTCTGATCTTTATGATTTCTCTTCTCCTGCTAGGCTTAGGGTTTCTTTCTTGTTCTTTCTCCAGCTCCTTTAGGTGTAGGGTTAGATTGTGTACCTGAGACCTTTCTTGTTTCTTGAGAAAGGCTTGTACCGCTATATATTTTCCTCTCAGGACTGCCTTTGTTGTGTCCCACAGATTTTGAACTGTTGTATTTTCATTATCATTTGTTTCCATGATTTTTTTCAATTCTTCTTTAATTTCCTGGTTGACCCTTTCATTCTTTAGAAGGATGCTGTTTAGTCTCCATGTATTTTGGTTCTTTTCAAACTTCCTTTTGTGGTTGAGGTCTAGCTTTAGAGCATTGTGGTCTGAAAATATGCAGGGAATGATCCCAATCTTTTGATACCGGTTGAGTCCTGATTTAGGACCGAGGATGTGATCTATTCTGGAAAATGTTCCATGTGCACTAGAGAAGAATGTGTATTCTGTTGCTTTGGGATGAAATGTTCTGAATATATCTGTGATGTCCATCTGGTCCAGTGTGTCGTTTAAGGCCTTTATTTCCTTGCTGATCTTTTGCTTGGATGATCTGTCCATTTCAGTGAGGGGAGTGTTAAAGTCCCCTACTCTTATTGTATTATTGTTGATGTGTTTCTTTGATTTTGTTATTAATTGGTTTATATAGTTGGCTGCTCCCACGTTGGGGGCATAGATATTTAAAATTGTTAAATCTTCTTGTTGGACAGACCCTTTGAGTATGATATAGTGTCCTTCCTCATCTCTTATTATAGTCTTTGGCTTAAAATCTAATTGATCTGATATAAGGATTGCCACTCCTGCTTTCTTCTGATGTCCATTAGCATGGTAAATTCTTTTCCACCCCCTCACTTTAAATCTGGAGGTGTCTTCGGTCTTAAGATGAGTTTCTTGGAGGCAACATATAGATGGGTTTTGTTTTTTTATCCATTCTGATGTTCTGTGTCTTTTGACCAGGGCATTTAGCCCATTAACATTCAGGGTAACTATTTAGAGATATGAGTTTAGTGCCATTGTTTTGCCTGTAAGGTGACTGTTGCTGTATATGGTCTCTGTTCCTTTCTGATCTACCACTTGTAGGCTCTCTCTTTGCTTAGAGGACCCCTTTCAAGATTTCCTGTAGAGCTGGTTTGGTGTTTGCAAATTCTTTCAGTTGTTGTTTGTCCTGAAAGCTTTTAATCTCTCCTTCTATTTTCAATGATAGCCTAGCTGGATATAGTATTCTGGGCTGCATGTTTTTCTCATTTAGTGCTCTGAAAATATCATGCCAGCTCTTTCTGGCCTGCCAGGTCTCTGTGCATAAGTCAGCTGCCAATCTAATATTTTTACCATTGTATGTTACAGACTTCTTTTCCCGGGCTGCTTTCAGGATTTTCTCTTTGTCACTGAGACTTGTAAATTTTACTATTAGGTGACGAGGTGTGGGCCTATTCTTATTGATTTTGAGGGGCGTTCTCTGAACTTCCTGAATTTTGATGCTCGTTCCCTTTGCCATATTGGGGAAATTCTCCCCAATAATTCTCTCTAGTATACCTTCTGCTCCCCTCTCTCTTTCTTCTTCTTCTGGAATCCCAATTATTCTAATGTTGTTTCGTCTTATGGTGTCACTTATCTCTCGAATTCTCCCCTCGTGGTCCAGTAGCTGTTTGTCCCTCTTTTGCTCAGCTTCTTTATTCTCTGTCATTTGGTCTTCTATATCACTAATTCTTTCTTCTGCCTCATTTATCCTAGCAGTGAGAGCCTCCATTTTTGATTGCACCTCATTAATAGCTTTTTTGATTTCAACTTGGTTAGATTTTAGTTCTTTTATTTCTCCAGAAAGGGCTTTTATATCTCTCGAGAGGGTTTCTCTAATATCTTCCATGCCTTTTTCGAGCCCGGCTAGAACCTTGAGAATTGTCATTCTGAACTCTAGATCTGACATATTACCAATGTCTGTATTGATTAGGTCCCTAGCCTTCGGTACTGCCTCTTGTTCTTTTTTTTGTGTTGAATTTTTCCGTCTTGTCATTTTGTCCAGAGAAGAGTATATGAAGGGGGAAGTAAAATACTAAAAGAGTGGCAACAACCCCAGGAAAATATGCTTTAGCCAAATTAGAAGAGATCCCAAATCGTGAGGGGGGAGAAGGGGATAAAAAGAGGTTAAAAAGGAAGAAAGAAAAAAAAGAAAAAAAAAGAATAAAGAAAGAAAAAAAAGAAAAGAATTAAAAAAAAAGAAAACACCTAAGAAAAATATAAAAAAGAAAAAATAGATGTATTAGATAAACTAGTAAAAAATCGTTAAAAAAGAAAAAGGTAACAGTTAAAAAAAATTTACCCGAAGGCGAGAAAAAAAACAAAAAATGAAAAAGAAAAAAATTAAATTAACCGCAAGACTAAAAAAAATCACAGGGAAAAAGCCATGAGTTCCGTGCTTTGCTTTCTCCTCCTCTAGAATTCTGCTGCTCTCCTTGGTATTGAAACCGCACTCTTTGGTAGGTGAACTTGGTCTGGGCTGGATTTCTTGTTGATCTTCTGGGGGAGGGGCCTGTTGTAGTGATTCTCAAGTGTCTTGCCCCAGGCGGAATTGCACCACCCTTACCTGGGGCCGGGGTGAGTAATCCGCTTGGGTTTGCTTTCAGGAGCTTTTGTTCCCTGAGCGCTTTCCGTAGAGTTCCGGAGGACGGGAATAGAAATGGCGGCCTCCTGGTCTCCGGCCGGGAGGAGCCGAGAGCCCAGGGCCCCACTCCTCAGTGCGCGCTCAGAGAACCGCGCCCAGTTACTCCCGTCTGCCTGACCTCCGGCCGCGCTCCGAGCTCACCGAGCCTGCAACCAGTTCAAGGTAACACCGAGCCGCGAGCTTACGGTCGGCTCTGTCTCTGTAGCCGGCTTTCCCGTTCCAATACCTGCAAGTTCTGCGACACTCAGACACCCCCGATCCTTCTGTGACCCTGCGGGACCTGAGGCCACGCTGACCCCGCGTGGGCTTTGCCCCGGGTAGCCTCTGGAGCGATGTCCCTCAGCGGAACAGACTTTTAAAAGTCCTGATTTTGTGCGCGGTTGCTCTGCCGCTTGCTGGGAGCCGGCCCCTCCCCCCGGGGTCTATCTTCCCGTCGCTTTGGATTCACCTCTCCGCCGGTCCTACCTTTCAGAAAGTGGTTGTTTTTCTGTTTCCAGAATTGCTGTTCTTCTTCTCTTCGATCTGCCGATGGATTTTCAGGTGTTTGCAATCTTTAGATAAGCTATCTAGCTGATATCCGGCTAGCTGAAGTAGTCTCGGCCTGCTACTTCTCCGCCATCTTGACTCCTCCTATTGGTTCTTCATAGTAGACTTCCCTATAAAGTTTTCCATGACGGTTGTTTTTCTCTCCCTGCCTCTCTCTCCTTCCTTCCTTCCAATCCTCCTTCCTTCCTTTTAAAAGATTTTATTTATTTATTTGTGAGAAAGAGAGCATGAACAGGGGTGGGGCAGAGAGAGAAGGTAACCTGACTGTAGCTGAGCAGGAAGCCCAAAGCAGGACTCCATCCCAGGACCCTAGGATCATGACCTGAGCTGAAGGCAGATACTTAACCAACTGAGCCACTCAGGTGCCCCTCTTTTACTTTCTGTAAAAGAAACTTGTAGGGACATCTGGGTGGCTCAGTTGGTTGAGCAGCTGCCTTCGGCTTGGGTCATGATCCCAGCGTCCTGGGATCGAGTCCCACGTTGGCCTCCTTGCTCGGCAGGGAGCCTGCTTCTCCCTCTGTCTCTGCCTGTGCTTGCTCTCTCTCCCTCTCTCTCTCTGACAAATAAATGAAATCTTTAAAAAAAAAAAAGAAAGAAACTTTTATTATCACTGGGTGTCTTTGATAGAGCAGTTTGTTTTATACAAATCATGTTCATATTTTAATGTTAAATATCATTCCATCTTATGAAAATATCATATTTAAAAGATCTGTTCCTCCATGATGGATTTGAGGTTACTTCTGTATTTTTTTTTGTCTATTGCATGTACGCAGTAAACATCTTTGAAATGTATTTAAGCACAAACAAAAGAAGATCTTGAGGATATATGCGTAGAAGTGGGATTGCATGATCACATTTTATACACACTTACAGCTTGACCACCTGGTGCCAAATTGCTCCTCAGAGTGGTCACGGTCATTTAAACTTCTGTGGCAGCATGTACAGAGGGCATTTGTCATGGCAAGGAAACAATAATATCAGAGAAGGAGGAACAAAGGTGTTAAAGGAAAAAGTACAAATGTATGTATGTTTATGTGTACATGAGTATCCTAAAATTCATTGAGAAAACTCAGAGGCTTTTGACTGTTTCATTTTGTAATTTACACCATTAGAACTGATTATATGTAAGTATAAATCATAAACATCATATCAGTATTTCCTTAGCTTAGGAGAATTGGTAAGAGTTGAAGTAAAAGGTAATCTGTTTAGTAGTGCTTTTTCAGAATAGCCTGCAAAAGGAGATGGGACCCTAGTGAAGAGAACAGGAATCATGCCTCTGCTCAGCACGGTGCCTCCCCATCCCAGGGGGTGGGTTCTGCCACTGCATAGTTGTTCCTTTTCATTACCTCATCTTGTAAAATTTAGAAGGCTGGGGGAATAACTCTAGAGTGATATAGTGCCATGAATAACTTAATGCCGAAGAATTTATGCGATCAGTTGCTGGTGACAGTAAGACCAGAATAGCCTGAAACCTCAAAAAGGTTAGTGGGGAAAAGGCTGAACAATGAGTTTGGTTGGGGACAGGCTGGAAACTTCACTGAGAGAAACCTGTCCTACTTCAAGTGTACTCTGAGAATCAAGTCTGCATTTGTGTCAGAAGCATAAAAAGAGCTTGATGAACTGCCTAAATGTCATCTGAAAACTGTTTTTGGTTTGGTATTCAACCATGTGTTCTATTCCCCCATTACCTTCCGTAAGTGATTATGAGTTAAATTTTTTGCCTATATTTATATATCGTCAGCTGGGGAAACAAAACACCGTATAGTAAGTTCTTTTGTGGCTGTGATTTACAGCATAATGCCACAGATACAACAGACACGCGATCTGCAGCTGGTATGTACAAATCCATTCTATGGGCTGACAATTTAATCTCACTGAGCAGACACTTGAGAAAAGAACGTAAGACATGCAAGGAAGGGCAGGTGCCTGGAAAACAGAGGGGCCCATGGCTCAGGATCTGATGTGGCTGTTTGCCCAGGTCCCCAAATAATTTTTTGACACTGGTTTGTGGCTCAGATGACCATGTCATCTTATGTGGTTCTTTCCTTTTGGTATAAAATGTAACTACATCAAAGTGTGCAGGGTCATTTTCTCTGCTGGGAAGCCTAGGTATCTACACTACAGGAAGTGATACTTACTCTGCAGAAAAGGAAAATAACCCATCTCTTTACACTGTTTTCTCTGAAGATTTCCCAGTCTGGAGAAACAGTGTTTCTAGCCCCAAACCTCTTCCTAACCTCCTCTTGATGAAGACCATTGTCTCAAGCATCAATTCACTTTTTCTGTGTAGCTCCAGACTCAGAAGATGTCGTAGGTGCTCTTTCATGTTTGTGTTATATAAATGTGGTTTGGCTGTTTTGCTTTTTTTTGCAAAGCAATTTATTGATCATTAGGGTCTTGGATTTACTAGAATGACATGTAACTAGAGTAGTCAAGATTCGTGTCTTTCTTTTATGGCTAATTAGAAGAAAAAATTTTTTAAATGCTATTTTAATTGAATCCTTGTTTAGTCTAAAAATCTGCCAGTCGATTTTTCAGCTTTGTGGTCCAGTAAATGTCAGGTGCCTCTCCCAGGACTGCAGGTCTTACAGTCTGGTGCCCGAATGCTGCAGAGATCCTCTTACTGTCCCTTTGTGCTCCCATTTCTGAATCCTTTCTCCCACAGCTTCCAGATACCTCACACTTCCTCTTCTACTGCCTCAGTTTCCTTCCTTTCAGATGGCTGCTGGTGGTAAATGGCAATATAATGCTGTTATTTCCCCTCTTCTCTTTTCTTTAAATGATCCAAAACAATGAAGAAAATGAGAAACAAAAAACCCAATGCCATCTTTGGCAAATGGGAGAGATGGTTAAAATTGGTTCCCCCAAAAAGAAGGGCTGCCTGAAGAAGTGATATACACAGAGATGTATTATGGGTGTTCAGTCAAGACCACTTCTCAGGAGGGCGAGAGCCCTTGGTTGGGCACAAAAACCCAAGTTCCTTCTGGGTCACAGTGGGATAAGAATGCCTGTAGTGTTGGCCAGCACTTCCTATCACCCCAGAAGCTCCATCCCTCTTTTTCTCTTTATCAATTTCAGCAGAGGTACAGATTCTTTTCATACTTTCCTGAGAACCGACTATTGGTGTTCTTTTCTCTATTTTGATATTGTATTTTATTTTATTAAGCTCTGTTCTCATCCTTATTATTTCCCTCCTTCTACTTTCTTTGACTTCATTCTTTTTCTATCTGTTTAATTTCCAAGGTTAACTTATTAACTTTCAGACTTTCCTCTTACTTAGATATGCATTTAGCCTAATAAGTTTGCCTGAAGTATTGCCTTAGGAATATTTGTCTTCTACAGTTTTGATTTGAAGTGTTTTTCTTGTTCACATGTAAGTTTTTAACATTTTTGTTATGATTTCTTCTATGACTTATACGTTTCTTACATGCTTTTGTTTTATTTTCAGAAATTTTAGAACTTTTCAGTCATTTCTTTTTCTATTTTAGTACATAGTGATTAAAGAATGTGGTCTATATGATTCCAATTCTTGAAATTTATTGGGATTTGTTTTATGGCCTGGTACATAGTCAGTTTTTACAAATTTCTATGTTTTCTGGAAAATAAAGTAATTAGTTGCAGTGACCAGTATATGTTCATTAGCTTAAGCTAGTTAATTGTGTTATTGAGATCTTACATCTTTACTCATTTTTTTTGCAGCTTAATTAATCAGTTATTGAGGGAGGAATTTATAGGAGTGAATTGGTCAGTTTCTTCTTGGGCTTTTTTCAATTTTTGCTTTGTATATTTAAAAGAATTTTAAAAAATTTATTTATTTGACACAGAGAGAGAGAGTGAGCGAGAGAGACAGACAGATAGGCAGAGCTCAGGAGCCTGGGGAGTGGCAGAGAACCCAGACTCCCAGCTGAGCAGGGAGCCCACCATGGGACTTGATCCCAGGACCCTGGGATCATGACCTGAACCAAAGGAAGATGTTTAACTGACTGAGCCACCCAGGCACCCTGCTTTGTTTATTTTGAAGTAATATGTAATTAGGTGCATTCTGGGTCTACTCAGTATATATTATGAAACAACCCTGTTAATGTCTAGTAATGCTCTTTGGTTTTAAGTCTGTTTTATTTATTTTTGATTTAAAAAATTATTTATTTATTTGAGGGGGTGAGGGGCAGAGGGAGAGAGAATCTCAAGCAGATGCTCTGCTCAGTGGGGAGCCTGTGGTGGGGTGATCTCAAGACCCTGACATCATGACCTCAGCTGAAATCAAGAGTCAGATGCTTAACCAACTGAGCCAATCAGGTGCCCCAAGTCTGTTTTAATAGAGCTATGCCAATTTTTTTTTGCTTAGTATTTGCCTGTCTTATCATTTTCTAATACTTCCACTGTCAACAGTTTTTTTTTTTTTTTAAGGTTTTATTTATTTTACAGAGAGAGTGTGTGAGCACAGGCAGGGGAAGTTGCAGAGGGAGAGGGAGAAGTAGTCTCCCCTCTGAGCAGGGAGCCTGATGTGGGGCTCAATCCCAGGACCCTGGGATCATGAGCCGAAGGCAGACACTTAACTGACTGAGCCACCTGGGCTTCCCTCTGTCAGTAGTGCTATATATTTTTATTTCACTTGTGAAACTGTATTAAAGAGGATAAAGTTGCTTTTTTAAACCCATATGTTTTAATATGAAAGTTATGTTCATTTACAGTGCTACTGTTAATGTATTTTGATCTATTTTTATCATTTTACTCTGTCCCACCTTTTGTATACTTGGTTTCTCTCTCTGGTTGCTTTTTGTATAATTTAGATCCTCTGTCCTACTCCACATTACATTTTCTTCCCTCACTTATTCAAAATTTTACACTCAATTTCTGTTTTCTAGTGTTTATGATATGGTAAGTTCGGCATTCGTGTTTACTTTAATAAAATCCAAACTGAATCAGAGTAATTTCTGTCCTGAGCAATTCAAGGACTTTATACTTAAACTCTGATCACCCTCCCTGCTCAATTTATATGTTGGCATTGTCTGGTGTTTTAGTCAGGTTTAACTCCTTTTTTTTTAAATTATTTTTTTCACATAGTGTGCAATTTGTTGACAATATTATCCCACCGTTTTCCATGTTCTGTTTTTGCATTCGAAGAATCCAGCTAGCAATCTGATTGTAGTTCTTCTGTATTAATCTGTCTTTTCTTCCTGGCTGATTTTAATTCCTTCTGTTGTTGTGTTGTTCTGAATTTCACTACAGTGTATGTGGTAATGGGCTTCTTTTCAATTATCCCCCCCAGGAGTCACTAGACTTCTTAAATATGAGGATTGCTGTCTAATTGGTGTTCTAGAAAATTCTCTGCCATTATTTCTTTGAATATGTCTTCTATCCATTCTCAATTATTTGTTCCTGAAACTTTGATCAGATGCATGTTAGACCTCCTTTCTGTATCATCTGTGTCCTTAAATTCCTTTCTTACTTTATTTTCTTTAGCTTATTATTTCAGCTCTGTTTAGCAATTTACCACTTACCTTCTCTGCTTTGTCTCTTCTGTTTTTTTTTTTCAGTATGTTCACTGAATTTCCATTAACTTGTTCAAATAAATGTGGTAATTTTTATAGTTTCTTGTTTGAAGTTATAATTTGATAAACTCTTATTTCCTTAACCATATTAAACACACTTATTTAATGTTTTACATAAAATAGTTTCACAATTAACAGGAATTTAGCAGTTGGAGAAGACTGACCTGGCAGTCCAGTTCTGGTTTCTTTATTAAGGAGAACAAACGAGTGGCAAGGTTAGCGACCATGCTCTGGAACTCAGGCTGCCCCTCCCCAGATGCACTACCCATCTGTATCATAAAGGGCAACAGGTGTTTGTGAGTCTAAGTAACACTGGGCTTCCTCCAGTGTCCTCACTGAGGGAGTGCCCTGCTCCCCTCCTCAATAAAGACCAAAAGGAGCACCTCACACTGGGTTAAAGATCATGTCTACCCTGGCCTCCTGCTCTCCACTGACCTAGTCAAGAGTAAACTTGAAACACCCCTCCTTCTTGCCCCTTATCACTTGTGGTCCTACCTCCACTTTGCTTTGAATGGACCAGGACTCATCCCATCATGCTCTTCACCCCTATATGTCAGCCTCCTGGTCTCCAGGGTCACTCCCCCTCAGTTCTTGATGACCTCAGCCCCAGCTTCTCCACCGCTTCCTGCAGCATCCCTCCTGCCTTAGTCCTAGCACTTCAATATACAGGGAGAGGATCCTTCTAACATCTGGGCCTCTCAGTTCCTTGACCTACTTTGCTCCAAGTTCTGTCTTCCACACCACCCTGCCACTGACTTCCATAGTCATAGATGGACACTCATTCCCCGTAATGGCCAATCTCTTCCTAATGGCTTTCATTCATCATGTGTTCAGAGAAGCAACTTGCATCTTCCAAGTCTCTCCCTCTCTTCCTCTAATTCCAACAGTCCCTCAATCTCCTGACTTTCAGTCCATGACCCCGGACCCTCGAGGTCCTTTCCTACTGCCTTTTCCAGCCTGTATTTCATTGTGTGCCCTATAATCAATCCTTGGACTACACCCTCAGTTCACATACCCAACCCAGACCGCCTCCTTTTCACTCAGCAGACACCCAGAGTGGTTCAGTCCCTGTCTCTGCATCCTGCTGCCTGCATCAGTGCTGGGGAGTGTGGCCAAAGGAATACTCACAAGCAGTCGACTGGCCTTGTGTGACCATGAGCATGGGGTGGATCCTTAGAGCTGTGTGAGACTTTTGTGGGCCTGGCCCTCTCGAATTCCCCCATTGCCTCAGACATGCACACCTTCTCTCTATCTTCATTCTCACAGTGTCCCTGCTGCCACTCTCGCTGAAAAAGCTAGAGCCATCTGCGGGGGAATGGCCTCCCACAGACTCTACCATCGCCCACCAGCCTTCATCTGTAGCTACACAGTCTGCCATGTGTTCTGGCACTAACCATGAAATATCTGTGCTCGGATCTAAGAGTCAGACCCTCCAATCCCCAGCCCACCTTCCTTGAATACTCAAGGGTATCCCTCCAGGGATTCTCCCTCTGTATTTCCAGTTTTCTCTCCCTATCAGGCAATTCCTACTGGCTTACAAAGAAGTTATTTCTCCTTTCTTGGAAAACACTCCCTCTGTAACTCCCTTCTGCCTCTAGCTATGGCTCTGTTTCTCTGCTTTCCTGTATATAAAAACTGCTAAAGAGAGTTGTCTAGACTCACTGTCTGCTATTTCTCTCCTCCCATTGTCTGTTAACCCCACCACTGCAGATTGCCAGCTCAGTTTCATCAACTTCAGCAGCAACTGCCTAATGACTAAGGGCCCCAGTTTACTGAACACAAGGGCTGCTCCTGTCCTCATCCTTCTTGCTCCATTAGCACCGTTTGACTCAGCCAGTCAGCCTCTTTTCCTTGATATACTTTTTCCCCTAGGTGTGGAGGATGCACTCAAATTCCTTCCATATCCTTGGTAGTTCTTTCTCCTCTATTCAGCTGCTTCTTTGTCATTTGCTTGACCTCTGAATGTTGGAGTGCCCTATGGCTGAGTCTTTGATCCCCTATTTTTAAAAAATATTTAATTTATTTATTTGACAGAGAGAGAGAGAGAGTGAGCGCACAAGTAGGCATAGAGGTAGGCAGAGAGAGAGGGAGAAGCAGGTTCCCCACTGAGCAAAGCGCCCAGATGTGGGGTCCCATCCCAGGACCCTGAGATCATGATTTGAGCTGAAGGCGGAGGCTTAACCCACTGAGCCACCCAGGCACCCCTGCTTTGCCTCTTTATTTATATTCTCTCCCTACAGACCTCACCATGCTCTTGTATCATTGTTTTGAATCCCATCTATGTCAGTGAGCCTCAAACATTTACCTCCAGACTGGACCTCTCTCTCAAACTCCTTGAATAACCTACTTGACCTCTCTGGATATGCAATACTTATCTCCACATCAGCTCTTTGAAAATTGAACCTCTGATCTCCCCAAACCCATTCTCTTTTTTAAAAAAATTTTTCATTTAAATTCAATTAATTAGCATATAGTGTATTTTAGTATCAAGGGTAGAGTTCAGTGATTCATCAGTCTGATATAATGTCCAGTATCATTGTAACATATACCCTCCCCAATGCCCATCCCCCAGGCAACCCACCCCTTCCCCTTCAGCAACCCTCCGTTTGTTTCCTATGATTAAAAGTCTCTTATGGTTTGTTTCCCTCTCTGGTTTTGTCTTGTTATATTTTTCCCTCTCTTTCCCTATGATCCTCTGTTTTGTTTCTTAAATTCCACATTTGAGTGAGATCATATAATAATTGTCTTTTTCTGGTTGACTTATTTCTCTTGGCATAATTCACAAACCCATTATAAATATTTATTATTAAGTGATTATAAAATTATTAATAATTAATTAAATTATTAATGCCTTGTTTTACCATCTTTTTTCCCCCATACTACTCTTTGAAATCTGGTGTGTATTTTTCAGTCATGGAAAATCTTAATTTGGATGCTAAATTTTCATCAGAATTACTTGATTCATATTTAGAGTTAATGAAATATACAGTTAAAAAGTACATGTACACACCCAAGTTGTTCTAAATTTATTTAAATGTTTTCCCGTAGCTGAATTGAATATCATTTAACAGGAAGAGTTAGACTTATTTTGCATAGCACCTAGCACTCTGTTGGTCAGAAACAAGTCAAGAATTTTGTCTAGAACAACTCTTTTCCCTCTTTGTTGTCTGTCCAATAGGATATGATCTAGGATCAAATCTCCTTATAATGCTGTTGCTTATATATCTTTGAGTATAACCACAGTGTGAAAGGCCTAGATGACCACAGTATTTTACTGGAAATAATTTCAGTGTCTCCTTCCTGAATGGGGGATCCCTGGACTATAACCCAGAAGATAGATAGCTGTAGCCATCTGGCTTTAATTTTCTTCAAGAGATTCTTCTCCAGGTTCATAGAAGAACTCCTTAAATAATTACCTTCCCAATGGTAAAGAATGTCTTGGAGTGTTTCCATTTCTTCTGTTAGAAAACATGTGAGAAATTCACTTAATTGCCAGACAGAAACACAGAGACTGAGAGCTCATGTTTTTGCCCTTTTGGACTCATTATTTGGAAGTTGTCTTAGAAATAAGCTTTCGAGACTTGGGAGGACATGTGTTCAGTATTTAGTATTTACATCAGATAAATATGGCAAAATCAGAAAAATTGGAGAAAACGCCATCCCTCTGTAACATGGCCAATTTAGGGGCATATAGCACTCCTTTCTCAGGTAAGGTCATACTGAAAATCTAGTCAGCAGCAAAAACAGGTTTTTAAAAAAAATATCTATAAAATGGTTTGGGGTTCAGTATAGAAACTAAGGCCTAATTTTGGTGTAGAGCGATGGCCCCAATGAGCCTGTACAAATAAGACAGACCCATTGTAGGCAGACTGTCATCTATGTCAGGTTTTCCTCATGAAGGTGGCATTATGGCTAAGATGCTGCCCTTCAGACAGATGTCTGAAAAATGTGTCTCAGGAGCCTCAGTATTGTAACCTTAGACTTAGCCACTTCATTTCTGGGAATCTAGCCTACAGGGGAAAAGTCCTTAATGTGGAAAACCCTTTGTGCACAAAGATGTGTATCATCATTCTCTGTGAAACTGTCCAAAATTAGAATCAACCCAGATGTATGATGCTGGGAATAGGTCAATAGATATATACATGGGACAAAATGTAATATAACCATTAAGAATAATGCTTAAAAGGGATTCTACTAACATGGAAATACACTGGAGATAAGGGGTTTAGTGGAAAAAGACACATGCTTCTGTGTATAATTGGGCAAAAACAACAGCAGTCCCCACCAAGAGTGGGACACATGGCACTTCAGGGAAGCAATGTGTTAGTACTAATTATATTTGTTTGATAGTGTCTTGGGATTAGTTTTCTTTTAAGACATTATCATGTCTTCCAAATTTTCTCTTATGTGGGAATTTTGGAGGATACTGAAAACCACACAAAAGTTCTGAAGGAAAAACTCAGAAGAATGAGAAGGGGCAGACAGCGGTTAGAGGTGCTTTCTGATGAACACCTGTGACATTGTTCCTGGTTGAGAACTGTTTTGCAGAACTGAGAACTCCAAAAAAAAAAAAAAGAGACGGTACAGGAGAGGTGCCCCATCTGGGTCAAATGGGAAGACACCACAGAGACCTCCTAAGAGGGGGTCTGTCATTGCTGTCTGGAAATGAAGAGAAGGGATGCAGGCTTTATGTCTCAGTTTTCCTTTGTCATATCTTTGGGTACTTGTGGGCAATCAACTGGTGTTTGTTGACTGAAGAATCAGTGGACAGATACTGTAGCAGATACCACTGGCCACATTACGGAGCACTTCGGTTATGCTTTTAGGATGTTACCTTTGGCCTTTGAGGAAAAAAAGGAAGAAAAACTTTTCACTTTTATCCAATTTGAATTAAATGTCCATGGTCATTACTGCTTAGAACTAAACTACCCTCCCTACCTTCTCTCAAATTGCTGAACCACTTTATTTAAAATAAAGCTGTAGCTATTTTGGTTAGCTTATGCTTCAAAGTTCTGTAATCTTGTCTGTAGAATTCTGTAACACACCTTTAATTGTCCTCGAAGTAGCTAATGTTAATTAAAGCATGTGTCTCTGAACCCCCTGCTGATGGAAGATGTATTACTTCATAGCTGGGTTTTTTAAATCATCACAGATCAGGCTAATGTTAAAGATCATTAAATAATTGCCCTCCTGCCATGGTACTGAATTGGAGTTTTTTGTTTTTTTTTTTTTTAATTTCCTAGAGCATCTTTACTCTTCCCTGTGTCATCTATCCAATAGGATATGATCTAGGGTCACATTTCTTTATAATGCTGTTGCTTGTATATCTTTGATCATAACCACAGTTTGAAACGCCTAGCCCAGCACAATGTTTTATTATAAGCTCTTCTATTCAAAACTGTTTTCTCTTTGAAAATGTACACTCCAGTCTAGTTTAAACATTTATTTCAACTTTCAGTATATTGTAGTGAAAGAAAAGAAGTGAAAAGAAAAGAGAAAGAAAGAAAGGAAGAAAGAAAGGAAGGAAGGAAGGAAGGAAGAAAGAAAGAAAGGAAAAGAAAGAAGCCTATGTATTACACTGAAGAAACCAGAGTTAAAAAGGATCGGATCAGAGAGGGGTTTTGAACAGTCTTCTGGTCCAGAGATAGAAAGCTGGTGGGCCAGGTGTCATCTGTAGGTCATTCCCCCATGTCACCAGGTGAAGCAACATATTGGCTTCACTGAATTCTATGGACATGAGTCCTTGGCCAAACTTCTTTTGCTGTAAATTGAGTTTCTTGGTCAGTCACAATGTGGGGTGGGGTAAGGGAAGATGTCAGTGAATTAAGTATCCTGTGAGTGATGGGGGGAAAGATGCAGGCAGGCATTATAGACAGAGCTGGCAAATCTGTGTGTTTCTAGTGTAGGGAGGAACTACTGCTCTCAGTGTGACAGAAGGGGTCTAGTGTAATCACTCTCTACCAGGTGGTTGACTGGTTTCCTCACCTCTACATCCAGGGGAAGGGCTCAGCACTGTTTTTGGCTACAGGGAAGACAGGCACTCAGCAGTGCTGATTGTCAGGTGAGGTTGGAGTGAGGGAGTCTACGAGTTGGACCCACATGTAGCCACATTTGTGGACCCAGCTGCCATGTCCATTCTGTACAAGAGCCCATGGAGAGACTGGGGAAGAGGCTGCCTCACCTTCCCACATGTCATCTTGTCTACCTGATTATGGAGAGCTTCCACAAAGATGTTGAGACACTGGTGGTGCTGTGCTCTCCAGGAGGCCCATCACCAACATACTTCTTCCTCAGACCTCCTTGTTACTAGCTTCCTGATTCTCTTCTTTCACATGGTAGCTACTGCCCATGAATTGGTGTATATCCTTCCAGACAACTCTTGGTTCAAACAACATGAAAAATAATATGCTGCTTGAAATCTGGCCCACCAGAAAGATTACCCTTCACTGCTCTTCTCCAGGGCCACCCTGTCAGCAGGGCCATGAGGCTACAGATCCCGCCTTTGGGTTGATGTGAAAGACATCTCACAGAATTGTCTAAAATCAGACTTGGGGATTTTTCTCATGTTGGCTGATCATCAGGAACTCCCTCTGAGGATGTAGGTATGGATTGAGGGAGAGGAGAAAGCAACAGACATGGAAGACCCAGCAGTTGAAGACACCTGCCCATGCAGCATACACCATTTGATACTGCTTGACCCTGATTTCTTGTATACCATTTTCACTTGACTGTGGATGCCTACTGCACCTGCTTATCCTAATGAGAGGCTCGGAGCTAGCTTCTGCTGATTACAGGGTCTTTCGATGTCCTATTATCAGGTGTTCAGTACCAGGGCCTGGTAATAAACATGAGCTGTTTCTGACAAGGAGAGCAGTTATGTGGAGGAGAGGGCATGGCTGTATTCTAATACACTTTGAGGTCTGTGGACCCTCTCCTAGAACTTCCCAGAGGTCCTGTACACCATCTTTATTTGTTACAGACACTTTGTATGTCAGTGGGTGTGTTGGTTCCTGCATAAATGAAGGGCCGGAGTGGCTTGCATTGCTGCATGGACTTGCGGCAGAGCCTTTTCTTATTCTGGGCCACACTCAATGCTGGCTGCCTTACAGTTTACTTAGTAAATGGCTGAGAGCAGCATGCTTGCTCGTTTCTCTGTGCCATCTCTGAAACCCAAAATAGCCCACCAAGCTTCAAGCCTTTTTTTTTTTTTCCACTGAAAGGCTAAGTGATGATGATAATTATTATAATAAGGTGATTATAATAATAGCAGTAATAAAACTACAACCCTCGGGTGTCTAGGTCAATCCTTTAGAGAAACAATGACCAAACTCAGGTGGCTGGGACCAAGGTTGTAGCTGGTGAGGTAGTATCCTTACTCTGTCTCCTTCTAGGGCCTGGGGAGACACAGGTAGGCTGATGGCAGCAGGCACTGCTGGGGGCACAGATGCTCATTTCTGAAGCTCTTCCTTTGAAGTACTGCAGGAGCTCGTTTAGAATTAGACTTTTTATCATACTTTTGAAGAGTATCCCCCCTTAGGGAGTTGACCATTTCTATACATTTCATTCCCTCTTCTTCAAGACTGTTCTATCCATATTCCTGTGTCTTCCTTTAGCTTGCCGAGGGCTCTGAATGGGGTCATTTTCTTGTCTATTTATGTATAGACTGTATCTCTGAGTTTCAAAGTCACATATGAGCTTTGAGGTACTTGGTAGGCATTTTGGATGATCTTATTTGGGATGGAAGAGTTAATTACTATCTTAGTAACAGCACTTGGGGCTGGATTTCATTAAATTTGACAAGTGCCTTTTTTATTTTTTTTTTAAGATTTTATTTATTTGAGGAAGTGAGCTAATGAGAGATCATAAGTAGGTGGAGGAGCCGAGGGAAAGGGAGAAGCAGACGCCCGCTGAGCAGGGAGCCTGACTTGGGGCTCAATCCCAGGACTCTGGGATCATGATCTGAGGCGAAGGCTGAGCCACTCGGGTGCCCCTTGGCAAGTGCTTTGTAATGGCCTGCTCTCCTGGAATACTTCCAGGAGTCACCTGGATCTGAACGCACAGATTAAAAGCTTAGATCAGATTTAAATAATTTATGTTCACTACAAAATAAGATGACTTTCCTGCAGTCACAGAATGAGTGTAGAACACGCAGATCAAATATAAGTGTGTGTCTTCCAAGGGGTGTACTAGAGAATTACAGAGTGTGGATAGTTAGCAAAATCTTGTTTTGAAACCTCTAAACTAGGCTACAATAAGCACAGAAGTTGAAAGAGTTCCTTCCCTCCGTGTTCAGCACTTTTTCTTCTTTTTGAAGGCAAATCTGTGAAGTATGTTAGTTCCTAGTTACTGCCATCTTTCCCCTAAACGTAGTGCTGGAGTTTTACATCAAGAAGGAGGAAGGCCTTTGGAGTCATAATAATTTACAGCTCTGTGGTAGGAAGGAATTGGGAAGAGAAAGGGGGAGATCCAGGTCAAATACGCTGGAGGAAGCTTAGACTTCCCTATCAAACACGCACAGGAGTGATTTGCAGAGAAGGGAATGCATCACTTAGAGGGTTCAGCCTTCCAGTTCTGTGAAGCTATGAAACAACTTTTCATTCTGTGAAACCCATTTCTAAGATGTAGCTTAGAAATGAACTCTGAGTCTATAGATAAACCACATAGTGTTGAAAGGGGAGCAGAAGGAAAGGACAAAGGATCTGAAATGATTTGCTGTCACTAGCAGGTGGGACTGAACACCCTAATCCTGAAGTAGGCTCCCCTGTCCTGTTAGCAGAAGACAGTGAGAGATTTTCCTAGGATGCTTCGGGTGGTCAAACGTCGGATTAAAATAAATAAAACCATCTCTGTGCTCATCATTTATTTCTGAGTCTATGTACTTGAAGCCATCAACACAGTTACATTTTTACAAGGTGTTTTAAATTGATGATGCGTTTGAAAAATAGTAACTGAGGAACACCAGGGAGAGGTTTTCTTGAGGGCACAGAATGTGGCGGTGGGCCACGGGTGGCAGAGATCCAGCCAACCCTGTGTGGTGTGGAGATGGTGGCTGCTGGCACGTCATGACAATTGTTTATAACCTGATAATGTCTGATAACTGCTAACTTATGCTGTAAGTGTGAACTTCCTGGTTGTCTCTCAGTTGCTTAAGTTTGGTAGAGGGGAGACATTTTTTTAAGACTGTGAACTGAAGAGTTCCTGTTGGTGGCTGTCCCTGGGCTTCACTTTTCCTGTAGCCACATTTCATCTGACTCAGATGAGTTTCTTCCCCAGTGTAGAGAGGCTGAGTCTCCCATTGTTAAGGCTCAGCTGGGGGGCCCAAAGGATGAAACATGGTGTGTAGAGAGAAGAAAGCCCAACCCACTGGGCCAGAAGTACTGGGAAGAGAGGATAGAGAAAGAGCACAATGAGGCGAGGAGGGTGTGTCCTGACTCTCCTTCCTGGAGTGGGATGTAAGTGGTGTGTGTGCATGCCTTATGTTGGGTAGAGTAGAACCTTCATAAGCAGGTATGGGGGCCTGAGGACATGGTGGGGAAGACTAGCTGGGGGTGGGGTGCTGTAACCCTCTCCAGAAGGCCCTGTGTGAGCACGTGCACCATGGTCCAGGGATAACTGTGGAGCACTGATTGGAGGAGCTGTGTCTCTGGATGGGCCCCATAGCAGGGAACCAGCAGTTAGTTCCCGTGAGCCCTGGTGAGAATGCTGAATGGCTGCATAGACAACCGGAGCTGCTGAAGCCCAGGGTCTGGAAGGGGAGGCTGCCAGCAACAAGGACCCTGGGGATGAGCTTCCTCGGTGGAGTCACAGTCGGTAGCTGTGTGTGCCATTCATGACAAAGGACAAAGAAGGCTGGTTACCTCTTAACAGATATGGGCAGACACCATACTGGTCCCCTGTGGCAGAGCCCTGCCTAGCAGGACCCCTGGTGGACTAGTCATCCTGTCCCTCACTGCCAGGGGACCAGTAAAGCTTGCCCCTGGTGCCAGATGCCATCCTGGGAAGGAGGAGGGAGGTGGAAGGAGTGTCCCCACTGGGGAGTTGAACTTTAACCTGCCTGAACATTTTCCAGGAGGAGAGAGTAAATAGGCAGACTTGAGTCATTTTCTTTGCTTTCTTCTCATCTTAGAGCTCTGGCATAAGTCATAGCAGACATATTGAGTGATATGCACATCTCTAAGGGGTGCCTTTGTCTGCTATCTTCTCTCAGCCTGGAGACCTAGCCAACCCTTGCTCCTTTTTAAAGGAGTCTCCTTAGGGCCCTGACTCTGATCACTAACACCTGGAAACCTCTCCATCTCTGGCTTCTTCTCCCCCATCAGGGTCGGTGACTCACAGTCCATTCCTCAGGTAGCTCTTTGCACACTGTACCTGGATTGTCCTTTGCTGCCTGCTATCCTGGCCTCCACTTGGTCAAAGTGTGAACAAACAGGACTCACCTTGGTCCCTGGATTAAGTTCCAGCATCTGCGACTAGGAAAACCCCCAGATCTGAGGTTTGCATACTAAAAAGCCAGGCACTGCAGCTGCTCTTTGCTTACACTGTAATTGTGGTGTTTACATATAAATTGATACTCCTATGTAAGTACCTGATAATAATTTGCTCCCTTTGGAAGGTAAATATTCACCTTTTCTCATCTACTATTAGTTGGTCTTGATCCCTTTACTCTGAGAAAAAGCAGAACAGTAAATTTTAGCCTACCACGTTTGATCACAAATTCAGAATTGATGAAGTCTGAATTAGTGAGGTTTCAGTGTATATGTCTTCATGGTTTATGTTCTCCACTATAATTATGTGATCTAATTCCAAATACAGCCAGCTGCCAACTCTTATCTTGATGCATTTTTATTACAGATAGAAGAAATGCACCAGACTTTTATATGGTAGAGAGAGCAAAGAGCATCATATCCAGTTGAAACTGAAGAGCAAATTCTTAGTGGGGTGAAGAGCTTTGTATTTTTATCAAGTATTCATTAGCTCTCCTCTGTGCAGGGGATCTACATGAAAACACCCGAATGGTGGGATGCAGACAGAAAAAAACCAAATGGCAGGAAAGGTATCACAGGGCTTCCACTGTGTCCAGAGGCTCAGAAAACAGAAGTAGGGGATTGCAGGCATTGCTTTCATGTCAAGATGGGAGAGAAAACCATTGGGCTTCAATATAAACACTGGGCTTTTGTTTCCTGTAAGTATAATCATTGCAGATGAAGCCAGAGAAATATAATCAAGGTTTATTAAGGAGGCCATTTATTTGTCAGAAATGGGTAATGTGTATGTGTGTCTGTATTATTCAGATATCTCCAGGAAAATAGGAATGTGTGTATAAGTGTACGTATTTATATAAATGTATAAAATAAAAAGATTTGTCATAATTGGCTCACATGATTATGTAGGCTGACATATCCCACATTCTGTGGCTGAAAATCTAGAAGAGTCAACTGTAGTGCTAGTTGGAGTCTGAAGGACTGAGAACAGGAGAACCAATGATATAGTTCCAGTGCAAAGGCCAGCAGGCTTGAGAACCAGGAAGGGCTGATGTTCCAGTTTCAGCCCTGAGGCAGGAAATAGCCAGTGTCTCAATTTGAACACATCAGACAGAAAGAATTCTTTCTTTCTTGGGGGAGAGATTTCCGCTTTTGTTCTGTTTAAGCCTTCAGCTGGTTTGATGAGGTCCACCCACATTAGAGAGAGCAACTTGCTATATTCAGTCTACCTGATTCAAGTATGAATTTTGTCTAGAAATCCTCACAGACATACTCAGAATAATGTTTAGTCAAATATGTGGACAGTCTGTGGCCTAGTCAAGTTGACAGTCAGGGGTCTTTGAATGATTTCTGAGCCCAGAGTCTGCAGTGATCCTACAGAGTGACTGTAATGAAGGCCCCCTTGTAGAATCTGCTTGGTATTCCTTGGGGCTATTTCTGTTTGAACCAGGATTTCTCAACCATTGAGAAATTGGCACTGCTGACATTTTGGACTAGATCATGCTTTGTTGTGAAGTACTGTATTGTGCATCATGGGTTTTTTGTCATCAATCTCTGGCTTTTACCCACTAGATGCCTGTAGCACACCCCCAACTTTGACAACTAAAGACTTCTCCAAACATTGCTGAATGTCCCCTGGGAGCCACTATAGCCCTCAGCTGAGAACCAAAGGTTTAGACTCCTGCTCTCTTGCTCTTCCCTCCACTTCTTTATGCTTAGGACTTGTGTGCATGCTTGTGTAATGCCATTTGGAACCATCTCTCAAGGGCTGTTGCCACCAGACACTTCCAGAAGAGGCCACAGAAGTATCTCCCCAACCTCTGTTGTCCTTATTTTGAAAGATATTTTTACTATGATCTAAGAGGTCGAAGATGCAATTAAATCTCATATAGATGGAGACAATAAGATCTTCCAACAAATTTTCAACTTCCAGACCTATCCTCACTTGCCAGAAATAAAATCATAGTGCTCCTTCTGTTTAATGGGAAAGTTTTGTCTAAAAAGCATGAGTTTGGTGTCCCCGTGGTTTATCAGGAGAGTTAAGGGATCAGAGGGATGTCATAAGGGTTATAGGAACTTTCTGGCAGTCTCAGAATGATGGCATTCGGACTAGAGGAGCCGTGGGTTTCCCATGTATCTGGCCTGGAACTTAATCTGACTCCTTCTGCAGTGCAAAGGGTTTCAAATGGAATCCAGGTTTGCAGAGTATGTCTGGGGATAGCCATTCATGGGCCAGAGTGCCCCTGGAGCCAGAGAAGACCTCTTTGTTCATTCTTTCATTCACTTGGCAGTCAGCTATTTAGCCCACACCTACTCTGAGCCTGCATTGCACAAAGTCCCGAGGATTGAACATTTATAGAGATGAATTTGTGAAATAGTGTAACCAAAGTGTTTCAGGTGCTCTTGTTATTAGCTTGTTATCAGCTGTGTTTTTGAATATATCCTTTGTGGTAGGTGTGAAATGGTATCTCATTATGGTTTGATTTGCATTTCTTTGATGGCTAATGGTTGTCAAGATTCTTTTCATATACTTATTGGCCATTTGGAGAAATGTCTATTCAAATCCTTTGCCTTTTTTTTCTTCTTTAAATTAGATGACTTGTATTTTTCTTATTTAGTTGTAAGAGTTCTTTATATATTCTGGATGAAAGTCCTTTATTGGATATATAATTTTATCCTATCCTATAGGTTGTTTTTTCACATTGTTGATAGAGTCTTTGAAGTACAAATTTTTTTCATTTTTGTGAGTTTCAATTATCTATTTCTTTTGTCATTTGTGCTTTTGGTGTTATATCTAAGAAACTATTGCTTAACCCAAGGTCATGAAAATTAACACTGTTTGTATGTAAGAGTTTCATAAATTTATGACTTATGTTTAGGTAATTAAAGTTTTTGTATATGGTATGAGGTAAGAATCTAACTTTACTCTTTTGCATGTGTCTATCAGTTTGTCTCAGCTATTGGTTGAATAGACCATTCTCTTCTCCATTTAATTTTCTTGACATCCTTGTCCAAAATCAACTGACTATAAGTATAATGGTTTATTTCTGAACTCTCAGTTCTATTCCATTGATCTATATTTCTATTCTATGTCAGTACTGCACTGTCTTGATTATTGTGGCTTTGTAAATAAGTTTTGAAATTGAGAAGGGTGAATCCTACAACTTTTTCCTCAAGATTGTTTGGTTTTTCTTGGTCCTTACACTCATAGGGGTTTTTGGATCAGCTTGCCAATTCTTGCAAAAAAAAAAAAAAAAAAAAAAAAAGCAGCTGGGGTTTTGATAAAAATTGGATTGAATTGGTAGATAAATTTTGAGAGTTTTGCTTAGCGGTTTTAAGTCTTCCAATCTATAACCATGGGATGTCTTTCCTGTGTTTAATGTACAAGTCTTGAACTTCTTATGTTCAATTTATTTGTAAGTATTTTATTCTTTTGATGCTATTGTCAATGGAACTGTTTTCTTAATTTTATTTTTTTGAGTGTTTGTTTCTAGTATTAAGAAATATGATTGTGGGGCACCTGGGTGGCTCAGTGAATTAAAGTCTCTGCCTTCGGTTCAGGTCATGATCCAGGGTTCTGGGATCGAGCCCCACATCTGGCTCTCTGCTCAGCGTGGAGCCTGATTCTCTCTCTCGCTCTGCCTGCTTCTCTGCCTACTTGTGATCTCTGTCTGTCAAATAAAATTAATAAAATATTAAAAAAAAAGAAGTCTAGGCTCACCGATGGTCTAGCAAAACATTATTTAAAAAAAAAAGGAATATGATTGATTTTTGTATATCAGTCTTATATCCTGCAACCTTGCTGACACCAGTTTTTTGGTTCTGATTGTGTGTGTGTGTGTGTGTTTATTCCTTAGACTTTTCAGTATATATCATGTTTTCTCTAAATAGATAAAGTTCTACTTTTTTCTTTCCAATCTAGATGCTTTTTTAGTTCTTGTTCCTGTCTGATTGCTCTGGCTAGAGCCTTACTGAACAGAAACGGTGAGAATGACAATCTTATTATGTCATTGATATATGAGGGGAAAACATTCATCCTTTCATCATTAAGTATGATGTTAACTGGGAGTTTTTTGGAGGCAGCCATAATCAAGTTGAGAAAGTTCCCTTCTGTTCCTAGTTTGTTGGGTATATATATCATGAAAGGGTGTTCGATTTTATCAAATGCTTTTTCTTTTATTGAGATGATCATGTGTTCTTTGTCCTTTAGCCTAATAATTTGCTGTATTACATTGATTGATTTTTCACTTATTCAACCAACCTTGCATTCCTGGCATAAGTCACACTTTGCTATGGTATACATAATCTTTTTTTTTAGTATGTTGCTGTATTTTGTTTGCTAATATTTTGTTGAGGATTTTTCATATATTTTCACAAAAATGTTGATGTATAGTTTTATTTTATTGTGATATCTTTTTTTCTGCTTTTGGTGTAATACCAGTGAAGCCATCTAAACCTGTGCTTTTCTTTGTGGGACGTTTTTTATTACTAATCCATAATCTTTACTAGTTATAGATCTGTTTTTTGTTTCTTCTTGAGTCAATTTTTGTATGTTCTTTCTAGGAATTTTTCCATTTCATCTAGGTTATCCAATTTGTTACCATACCATTGTTCTCAGACTTCTTTTATTATCCTTTTGTTTTGGTAATTTGAGTCTTATTTTTTTTTTCTTGGTCAATTTTGTTGATTGACAAATTGACAAATTTTGTCAATTTTGTTGATCTTTTCAGAGACCAACTTTGGGTTCTATTGATTTTTCTTTGTTGTTTTTCTGTTTCTATTTTTTAATATTTATTTCTACTTCTATTTTCTTTCTTGACTTTATTATTTCCTTCCTTTTGCTTACTTGGGTTTAGATTGTTTTTTTCTTTCTAATTTCATATGAGGTTGTTGATTTGTGGTTCTTCTTCATTTTTTAAAATATAAGTATATATAAATTTACCCTTAAGCACTGTTTTCACTGCATCTCCTAAGTTTTGTTGTGTGTGTTTTCATTTTAATTCATCTCTAAGTATTTTCGTATATCTCCTGACCCTTTGTTATTTAGGAGGGTGTTGTTTAATTTCCATATACATGTGAACTCCCCAAATTTCCTCCTGTTACTGATTTCTAATTTCATTCTACTGTGGTTAGGAAACACACTTTATATTATTTCCATTATTGTGCATTTATTGAGATTTATTTTACAGCCCAATATATGATCCATATGGAGAATGTTTCATGTGCATTTGAGAAGAATGTGTACTCTTATGTTGTGTAGATTGTTCTGAACATATCAGGTCTAATTAGCTTATAATGTTCGAGTCTTCTATTTCCTTGTTGATATTTTGCTAAGTTGTTCTATGATTGAAAGTTGGTATTGAAGTCTCCAACTATTATTGCTAAATTATCCATTTTTTCCTTTTCTTCTGTTAGTTTTGGTTGTAAGGACTTCATTTAGTATTTCTTGTAAGGTGAGTCTGCTACCAATGAAGTCTTTCTGTTTTTGTGTATCTAGAATGCCTTGTTGTCCTAATTTATCATTCATTACTGTAGTTTTTCTGGGTATAGAATATTTTGGTTGATAGTCCTTTTCCGTCAGTTTTTTGGCCTCCATAACTTCTGAAGAGAAGCTTAGCAGTTGATCTGATTGAGGATCCCTTGTATGTGATGAGTCACTTTTTCTCTTGCTTTCAAGATTCTTTCCCCTCCTCCTCCTCCTTCCTCTCCTTTTCCTTCTTCTTCTGGCTTTTGTTAATTGACTGTGATGTCTAAGTGTTCATCTCTTTGAATTGATCATACCTAGAGTTTTTGTTGAGCTTCTTGGATGAGCGGGTTAATGCTTTTTGTCACATTTGGGAAGTTATCCAGCATTATTTGTTCACATATTTTTCTATGCTCTTTACTCCTGTTTTTCTTGTGTGCTTGATGGTATTCTACAGGTCTCTGAGACTCTCATTTTTTTTTGTACCCAAGACTAGATCATCTAAAACTCAAACAGTCTCAGAACATTTTTGTGTTACCTGTTTCTTTCTTCTGCCAGTTCATATTTGCTGTCAAGTTCTTCTAGTGATTTTTTTCATTTCAGTTATTACATTTTTCAAGTCTACAATTTCTACTTGGTTCTTCTTCACAATTTCTTTCCCATTGCTGATATTCTTTGGTGAAATATCATTCTCATACTTCCCCTGAATGATTTAGACATGGTTTCCTTTAGTTCTTTGATCATATTGTTTTTAAAGAAAGATTTATTTGGGGCACCTGCATGGCTCAGTGGGTTAAAGCCTTTGGCTCAGGTCAGTGATCCCAGGTACCTGGGATGGAGCCCCACATTGCATCAGGCTCTCTGCTCAGGGGGGAACCCCCCCACCCCTCCGCTGCTTGCCTCTCTGCCTACTTGTGATCTCTGTCAAATAAAAAAATCTTAAAAAAAAAGATTTATTTATTTTACTTTATTTTTATTTTTAAATTTTTTTTCAGTGCTCCAAGATTCATTGTTTAAAGATTTATTTATTTTAGAGAGAGAAAGGGAGAGAGAAAGAGATAGTACATGACCAGGAGGAGGGGCAGAGAAAGGGAAAGAGAACCCTCAAGCCAACTTCTTGCTAAGCATGGAGCCCAATGTGGGGCTCTATCCCAGGACTGTGACATTATGACCTGAGTCAAAATCAAGAGTTGGACCCTTAACTGACTGAGCCACCTAGGTGTCCCAATCATATTTCTAATAGCTAATTTAAAGTCATTGCCCAGTAAGTCTGATATGTAGTTCTCAGGATAGTTTCCATTGATTACTATTTTCCCCTGTGTGAGTCATTTTTCTATCTCCTTACACGTCTCATAATTTTTCTAAATTGGACATTTCAAATAATACAATATAGCAGCTCTGAAAATCGGATCTCCCCTTCCCCTGGGTGTGTTGTTGTTTCTGTTTGTTTAGTGACTTTTCTGGAAAAATCCTGTAAATTCTGTATTGTTTGTAATGTATGACTCCTGAGGTTCTTTGTTAATTTAGTGGTCAGTGGATTGGACAGAGATTTCCTTGACACTTTGAATCAATAAATCTCCCAGCCTTTGCAAAAGGTTTTGTGTCTGAGTATGTTTTCAGCACTGTGGCAAGCAATTGACACTTCTGTCTTAGTCTTTGGTTATTGCTTGCTCAGTGCCTGAAGGTTCATCAAGAGATGAGCGATTATCTTTTTTTATCTTTTTCCTGAGCAAACACACAGCTCTGTGTTGTACATAGCTTTATGGATTCCCAGGCATATATTGCAGCTTTTCAAAACCTCCCATGGACTTCTCATTTCGGTTTTTCCTTTTAAATGTTGTGACCAACCTCTTGTTATTCTTTTTTTTTTTTTTTAAGATTTTATTTATTTATTTGAGAGGGAGAGACACAGTGAGAGAGGGAACACAAGCAGGAGGAGCAGCAGAGGGAAAGGGAGAAGCAGGCTTCCCACGGAGAAGGGAGCCCAATCTGGGGCTCAATCCCAGGACCCTGGGATCATGACCCGAGCCGAAGGCGATGCTTAATGACTGACCACCCAGGCACCCCAACCTTTTGTTATTCTTAACTAGTAGTTCTACTCTATGCCTTTTCTGGGCCCCCTTATGTTCATTCTGCTTCTAACTTGTAGAGCCTTGTGCACTTCCTAGACTGAGCATTGCTCACTCTCTATGTGAGGTAATCTGTTGACTTGCATCTTTTCCTTACTAAATTGTGATGGTCAGGGGCACCTGGGTGGCCCAGTGGGTTAAGCCGCTGCCTTCGGCTCAGGTCATGATCTCAGGGTCCTGGGATCGAGTCCCGCATCGGGCTCTCTGCTCAGCAGGGAGCCTGCTTCCCTCTCTCTCTCTACCTGCCTCACCATCTACTTGTGATCTCTCTCTGTCAAATAAATAAATAAAATCTTTAAAAATAAATAAATAAATAAATAAATAAATAAATAAATGAATTGTGATGGTCATGGAGACCAGTGATCACTATTTTTTCTTTTTGAATCTGAAAATATATATTCCCATATGTTTCTGCAACAAATGACTATTTATGGACTCTATAAATAAGGAAAACTCCTCATCCATGAGACATGTGTTGTTTACCATGTTGCATTTAGAGTTCTTATTTTGTATTTAGAATTTAGATTTTAGAATTTAGAATTTTGTATTTTGAATTAGAATTCAGAATTTAGAATTTAAATTTAGAATTTAGAGTAGCAATTCTTTTTGGATGAACCTTTCTTTACAACTTTTCACCTGTCCAACATGAACTTGAAATGTGGGGATTGTTTATGTTTTTGAAATATGCTGAACATCCTTCAGTTCCTGATGCTGGTTTGACAAGCCTGCTGGCTCTGGGCTGAACTCTGACCTTTTCCGTACTAAGCCATATCTGTTACTGAAAGCTTGATGTCATTTACTAGGAAGTATAGGTTTGCCCATTGGAACCTGAGACAGAAGACAACCTGCTTCACATTCCTGGTAGCCCAAGCAGATGTGAAGTGAAACTGACATTTGTTTTTGGAAATAAAGATATATATATTTATATTTACATATATAAATCTTAATTGAAATAAAATATATGTAACATAAAATATACATTGTAATAATTTTTAAGTATACAGTTTAGTAGTTTGAGTATATTCACATTGTTGTACAACAGATTTCTAAAGCATTATACAGGTCTATGCCACTTTTTGAAATTTCATGTTATGCTGTTTTGCTCTTTACAAAAGACCTCCTTTAGTACCTGTTTTTGCTAATTGAAAGAAATCCAAAAAGGACTTCTATATTTACCCCCCCCCCCCAAAAAAAAAGCCAGAAATAAAGATAGCACTCAGTGTTTTGTTTTGCAGTGAGCTGAACCATTATTATAGAGGCAACATTCATCCCGAGCAGCCAGACTGGCGCTCCCAAGCTTTTTCTCTGAGAACCACACAGCATCTCAGCATCAAGCCGTCATAGATTTGAACTGTGTCTGTGGGCATCTGTGCTTTATTTTGATATATTTTGTGCATCCATTAGCGAGATGTGCCCTAAGGTATTAGAAAAGCCTAAAAGAGGTTATTTTTGGTTCTGGTAATGCTAAAAATTTTTTCCATATGTATTAATGGTAATTGTATCTTTGCTTTACATCATTTCAACTTAAGAAAGTTTTCATAAGAACACTCTACTCTCACACATCAGGGGAAACCTGCATTTTAATATTGAATCCTGTAACCTGAAACTCTCTTGGTTATTCAAGTTTTGTGAGATCCTTTGAGTCTGTGTCTGTGTCTCTGATAAAACAATCTTCATACATCATAAGAAGTATACTTATTATCAGTCGTGGGGGAATGCAGAGCGAGAGGAGGGTGGGATCCATTTTTGCTAATCATAGGCAGCTTAAATTACTACATTGGTGGACAAGGAGCTTAAGGTAAAGGTTAGATAGGGTCATCTGGGTGGCTCAGTTGGTTGAGTGTTGGACTCTTAATTGTGCCTCCAGTCATGATCTCAGGGTCCTGGGATGGAGTCCCGCATAGGCTCTGTGTTCAGCAGAAAATCTGCTTCTGATTTTATCTCTCCTTTTGTCTTTCCACCTGCTCATGAGCTCTCTCTATCTCAAAATAAATAAATAAAATCTTAAAAAAAAAAGATATGGGTTAGATGCTGTTTGAGCCTTTGGGGTGGATTGCAGTGAATTTTGCTCTGTGGAGGCAATGTGTCCCAGTAGGCAGAGCACTGACTTTGGAGGAAAACCAGTCTCTAGTTGAATGACTAGATTTGTAACCTTGGGTAAATTACTGAATCTCTCCAAGCCTGTTTCCCCATAGGAAGTATGAGACTGTACATGTCTGTTGCCTAGTTAGGTAAGGATTTAAAAAATTGCTATTACTGGCTGTCTTTTATTTGTTTGTGAAAACCAGAAATCAACTTTGTCTCCCTTTTATTTGGAATTTCCCTTTTACTTGGAATTTTTATTCCCCACCCCCAAAAATCTTCTCTACAATAAAAATAACATTGTTATTTCTAAAAAGCTTCATGAAATAAAAAATTAAAAAAATAAAAATAAATAAAAAGCTTCATGTATGTTTACTAATAGGTTGATGTTCTCTAGTATTAGTGTAAAATGCCTAGAAAATGATTTCAGCTTTTTTTCAAGTATGGAAGCAAGAGTCCTTTTATTTATACATGTGTATATGCTAGTTAGAATCATCTGATTGCAAAGGACAGGAGAAGCCTGTAGCTTACTCAAACAGAAAAAGGAAGTATTCAGAAAGAGACTTGGAGGCCTCAGAGATTGGAACTTGGATGGCTCTAAGGATCTTGGTACTTGGTAGTGTGAGCAGATGGAGAACCTCGTCACGAAAGAGCCTTCTGAATTACTCAGGTTCAATTACAGACAGTCTTGGGCTACTCAGTATAAGAGTCACATTTTGGGGGTGAAGGTCTCATTGGCCTGGCATGTCTATGCCTGTACTTTGCTGGGAGTGACGAAAACTTCAAAAGGAATGGTTCCACCAATACCACAGGAAATGTGGGAATGGAAGTTTCCAAGAATGAAGTTGGGTGACATTACCAAATTCTTGGGGGATGGTGGATACTGGGCAGGGGGAAATATGTCTGTTCTCAAAGTACAGCTTTATAAGAACTGCCTGAATTGATCAAAGCTTGGTGGGCAGAAGCCACTTTGATGTGAACAGAAAAAATATTCTTCTCTCAATTCAGAGGCTATAAGAACTCTCTTCCCAACTTTCAAATTGTTTCCGGTGTTGGAAATTGAAGTGGTAGTTTTGTAGAGTAGTAGATAAGATGGTGAAAAGTCATGTCATCTGAAAGATGGCTTTGGGATCTAGTGGAGTTCTGATATTGATCTCTCAAGAGAGATATAAAGGATTCATTCCCACTGAGTAGGGAGGTAGAGAGCCTAGAGCCCAAACTCCACCTGGTCTGACTCCCCCTCTTTGATTTCCATCAGTACTTCACAGACAAGTGTTTAATCGAGCTAAGCATTGGTTTTATCATCTGTAACATGGGACTGATAATTTCACTTTAAATGACATTACATACAGCAGCTAGTGCAAGCTCTAATAAACCCAAGGCACCGAAGTCTCTTTTCCCAAACTGCTTACAGCCCTCAAAAAAGCATTTATTCATTTATTCAATGCCTTCTTGACTAGACATTGAAAAAATTGAGACTAACAATGTATGGTCCCTATTGTCAGAGAGCTCTGCCATAGACGGCCTGTTATAGGCTAGCAGCATGAGAGGTGCCAAGGCAGAGGGGTGGGCAGTAGAAAATGAGGGCGTCTAGCCTGATCAGGGAAGGTTTTCTAAAGTTGAGATGAATCCTGAATTGGGGTTGGGGGTTACTGCCTAGGTGAAACGATAAGGAGGGAAACCTGACTGCTGTGGTTTGGTGTGACTAGAATAGAGTCATGTTCAGCTCAGGGGCAGAGCTGGAGAGCTGGCCAGGGTTTACTTGAATGAGAAGGACTAGGATCTCAAGCCAGGAAAGCTCTATCTTTTTCTGGTCCTGGAAAACCTCTTCAACAAAGTGTTGTCTTTCTGGATTATCTTTACTTTGTCCTGAAAGAAGGAAGGAGGGGATACCAGGTGTGCACTGAATAATATTCGGGAATTTGGATGCCCAGAAAAGCTGGATCAGGTTGGAGCAGTTATGATTATTTCTTTACAGATTAGCAGCTGACATGGCACAGAATTCTCAATTGCTATAGGTAGAATATGTTTTCAGTTAGCCAGAGGTAAGCCTGAATTTCATCATGAATTGTTCCTCCTGGCTATAGGACTGCCTTAAGGTTAGTAATGATTTTTTTTCTTTTGTTTCAGCTTTTAATTTTCTATCCATTTTAGGAAATACTTATTTTAAAGGGTATTTTTCAATCAGTATTCCTGTCTTTTTCCCAAATCCTATAAATGAAGGAAGCCAAAAGAAACCACAATATAAACTTGAATGCAAATTCTGGGTAGTTAAAAAATATCACTACTTTTCATCTGCCTTACTACTACTTAATTTGCATTTTTCATTAAAAACTTTAAACTCAAACAGCCTTTATTTATGAGCTCAATTTCAGCAGATGCTTCATCAGCTTTTTGAGCAACAGGGGAATGTGATAACAGGAGTTTCTTTGGGTCTCAGCAAAAGATTATACTGTAGTTGCTGATACATCGACTGATAAGTCTTTTAGTGAAAAATGAACAATGGCAGGACTTCAGATTTTCTGATCTTGACTTCTGCCAAAAAAATGATAATGTTTATATTCCAACTGAGGATTTTCTTCTCTGCAGTCTCCTTTATCGTGTGGGTGCACTGTCAGGCCTGCTGGAGATTTATTGGGATTTAATGACACATGCCCGTGAGACCCTCCAGTTCTCTGTAACTGCATCCTCCACTGGAAGCCAGTGAGAGTTAATCTAATCTAAGAAGCTGATACCTCTGAGGGAGGCAGATTGTATTCTGAAAACCCCTAAGCAGAAAGATTATAGGACATATGCATGAGTATATGCCAATTAAGTTAGGTATTTTGGTTTAGCTAAGAGTTTCAAGTGTATAAAATGGTTTGCCAGTTGAAAAGTCAGCCACTTAAAATTTGAATAAATATAGGTTTGCATTTCAAGTTCAACTTTGAAAACAACATGGATAGGGGTTCCTGGGTGGCTCAGTTAGTTAGGCGTCTGCCTTACGCTTACATCATAATCCCAGGGTCCTGGGATCAAGCCCTGTATTGGGCTCCTTGCTTAGCAGGAAGCCTGCTTCTCCCTCTGCCTACTGCTCCACTGCTTGTGCGCTCTCTCTCTGACAAATAAATCAATAAAATCTTAAAAAGAAGAAAACAGCACGAACTTTAAAACCATCCTTAACAACTGGTTTCATACACAGAGGGAAATATTTAGTCAGTGTGATTGCTTCTTATAATGACCCTTTGAACAGCAGCCTGGGATGCAAGTGAGGAACATGGATTCTGGAATCAGGTCTTTTCAACTAGAAGGCTGGCACAACTACTTACCAGCTGGTAACACTGAGCTACTTATTTAACACTTAGTGCTTCCGTTTGCCTCAATGAAAGCATAAGAACTATAACTGTGATTCTTGAGAGACTTTAGAACAGAACCTACCATCAATAACACATTTCATAAAAATTGTTAGCCACTGTTGTTATTATTAACTGATGATAATCATTATTACTATCACTTAGACCCAAATATTTGGCCAATAGAGATAGTGTTTGCAGAGAATGAATGTTAATGTAGAAATTATATCTGAGTTATGTAGAATCATTTTTTAACTTTCTAAAAATTAATTCTAGTATTATTTGCATAGAGAAAATGATAATAAAGAAGACTTACAACGTGCCAAGCATAATGTATGTGTTTTATAATATTACACAAAACGTATAGCAAAAATTGAACCCAGTCCAAGCTCTTGTATATCCTGTATATATAATTGTCTGCAGCTGTCACACATAATGGGTGCCCCAAAGTTATTATTAAATATTTTTGTCTCTTTCTGTTCTTGTCCCTGGAGATTTGTTTATAAACTACGGACTACTGGTAAATTTTCTGTCTCATGGCCCAGCTCTATTTTTTAGACATCATGTAATTTTTCATTTACTTTTCCCCCAATATGAATAGTAAACATATATTCTAGGTATTACATATAATAATATACATATATATACACATACATGTATATAATTTTTTATTATAGAGTTATAAAGAATATACCATCTTAATAATTCTAACTCTTTCTTTGTGAACTTTGGTGTAATTTTTCAACAGTATGCACCTGATACTTTAAGAAGATGTTCTATGACTATTTGGGGGGATACTTTGGGTCTTCATTTGAGAGATGTTTTCTAATACATTTCTTTTCCCCATGGCCCCATTTGCAGTTTAGATGCTCTGAGTTGATTTGATCCACTCCAGAATGTCCTTCTCTTTGCATCCATAAAAGGATCTTCAGGGCTTGTGCATTAGACTACTTTGCATGTCTAGTTGGGTGTATTAAATCCTGTCACCAATTCTTTTTTTTTTTAAATTTTATAATTTTAAAAATTATGTTAGTTACCTACTGTACTTAAGTATTTTTTAATGTCATGTTCCATGACTCATTGTTTGCGTATAACACCCAGTGCTCCATGCAGTATGTGCCCTCCTTAATACCCACCACTAGGCTCACTCATTCTCCAACCCTCCTCCCTTCTAAAACCTTCAGTTTGTTTCCCAGAGTCCACAGTCTCTCATGGTTCATCTCCCGCTCTGATTTCCCCACCTTCATTTTTCTCTTCCTTATCCTAATGTCCTCCATACTATTCCTCATGTTCCACAAATAAAAAACATACAATAATTGTCTTTTTCTGTTTGACTTATTTCACTTAGCATAATCTCCTCCAGTTCCATTCACGTTGATGCAAATGTTGGATATTCATCCTTTCTCATGGTTGAGTAATATTCCATTGTACATATGGACCACATCTTCTTTATCCATTTGTCTGTTGAAGAGCATCTCAGCTCTTTCCACAGTTTGGCTATAGTGACCATTGCTGCTATGAACATTAGGGTGCATATGGTCCTTCTTTTTACTACATTTGTATTTTTGGAGTAAATACCCAGTAGTGCAATTGCTGGGTCATAGGATAGATTTATCACCAATTCTTAAGGTAGTTTTTAAAGGTGGGTATCAAAATAGAGATTCAGTCACCCAAAATGAGATTGAAAATTATCTTAAATATAATTTTAATTTTTTTAGAAAAGAGATTACACATTATTTCTGGGTAGTTTGCCAATAAGACTTTTAGAAATTTAACTAGGTGAGGCAATTTCGTTTGGTTGTTAGGAGCACAGACCCTGGAGCCAGTTATAAGCTGCATGATCTCAGGCAAATTATTTGTTTTCCTTTTGCTTTAGTTTCTTTCTTTTAAAAATGAGAATAATATTAGTACCAAATTCCCAATGAGGAAAAAGGTAATATATGCAAGATGTTTAAAATAGTGCTTGGTTTATAGTAACTGTGGTACATTAGCTGGTATGTACTTTGGATCTGGAGTACAGAGTTAGGAATCCACACGTCATAATCATAGAATCTACTCCTGTTTAAGATAGCAGAAGAACATGTCTGTTAGCGGCAGATCAGGCAGTTGAGATTTACACTTCTACTGAGAACAACTGGAAAACCTGAATAAGATATGTGGAAAAAAATGGTAAACTATATCTGTTTAAGAGCAATAGAGAGCTAACAAGATAGTGAAGAATCAGAGGACCAGAGCCTTGGGGGACCATGGCCTAAGGAGGAAAGACCAAAATTTGGAGACTTCCCCTGGGGCATTTGCCAGTTTGTGAGTTTGTAAGGCCGAGCAGCAATTTTGACAGTTTCTCAGGACTAGGGAGATTGGATTTAGGGGCCCGACAATAGGACCTGACAAAACCATTTACTTTGTGTTGAGATCCCCAAAGGGTCCACTCTTGAACTAGGGTAAACTGGATCAAGAAAGCCTGTGAAGGAATAGCAGCTGAGCTTCTAGTTGTTTCTGTTTGTTTTTTAAGATTTTATTTATTGACTTATTTTATTTTTTAAAATTTTTTAGAGATTTTATGTATTTATTTGACAGTCAGAGAGGCAGGCAGAGAGAGAGAGAGAGGAGGAAGCAGGCTCCCTGCTGAGCAGAGAGCCCTATGCGGGGCTTGATCCCAGGATCCTGGGATCATGACCTGAGCCGAATGCAGAGGCTTTAGCCCACTGAGCCACCCAGCTGCCCCTATTGACTTATTTTAGAAAGAGAGAGAATGTGTGTGTAAGCAGGGAGAAGGGTAGAGGGAAAGAGAATCTGAAGCAGACTCCATGCTGAGAGTGAAACCTGATGTGGGGCTCAGTCTCATGATGGTGAGATCATCACCTGAGCCAATACCAAGAACTGGATGCTCAACTGAGTGAGCCACAAAGTTGTTTCAGTTCTGAAGTTGAAGTTCAATCTTGAGGGTGGAAATGCATGCCTGGCGTGCTGGCACTACAGGCACCAGAAACAAGAATCCTCTATAGAGGAAAGTAACTACATCACAGACTTCAATTTTGCAAACCCAGTGTACATAAAAAAATAACTGGGTACAAGAGGAGATGAGAGGAAATGAACAAGAACAAGTAGAAAAAAAGAAAATATAAAGAGACCTACTGAGTTATCATACAGATTAAAAAATAACTGTTACTGTTTTCAAAGAGATAAAGGAAAAGTTTGAAAATGTAGAAAAAAACCAGAACAAGTAAGAAAGAATGAAATGGAAAATTTAGAACTGAGAAATTACCAAATTTAAAAATTTTAAAATGGTTTTATGGTACACCTGTCTGGCTTAGTCAGTGGAACATGCTACTGTTGATCTTGAGGTCATGAGTTCGAGCCCCACTTTGGACATGGAGCCTACTTAAAAAAAAAAATAGGTTTAATGATAGGTTAAAAATACATGAAGAGAAAATGAATGAATACTCAAAGAATTCTTACCTAAATTGGAAAAATATTCAGGATGAAGTATAAGAAAAAAGGGACATAAAACCAAAAGAGAGAATATGAGACATGAAGAGAAAGTCTGATAAATAAATACATGGGATTATAGTTACTGGCAAGAAAAAGGGAAAAAAAGAAGTATTATTAGAAGAGAAAATACCTGAGAAGTTTACAAAACTGATGTAAGTTTATGAGGGCTACAGATCCAATACTTCTTAACAAACTTTCTACAAAATAGAACATAATTACAAAACACAACACAACTGCGATGGTTAATTTTAGGTGTCAATTTGTCTGAGCCACCCTGCCTAGATATTTGGTCAACAATATTTTGATGTTTCTGTGAGACTGTTTCTTTGGGTGTGGTTAACATTTTAATAGGTGGAATTTGAGTGAAGTAGATCACTTTCCATAATGTGGGTGGACCTCATTCAATCGGAGGCCTTAATAGAACAAAGACTGACACCCTCACCTCTCTACCCCAAGCAAGAAGAAATTCTGCCAGAGGACTGCCTTTGGAGTCAAATTCTAACTCCTCTCTGAATCTCCAGCCTTTAAGACTTCCCCATCAGATCTTAGAATCGCTGGGCCTCCACCATTGCATGACCCAGTTCCTTAAAAAATCTCTCTCTCCCTCTTCACTCTATCCTGTTGATTCGCTTCTCTGGAGAACCATGACCAATACAAGAGCCAACGGAGAATTCTGAAGGGAGAGCAGCGAAAGCAAACTATTTGGGGACCCAGGACTGGAAAAACAATGTAGTGGCAGAACATCTTAGGATACCTGAATCAATATCAGAAGATGACTCGGGCGCATTGTTTCCTGAACTCCAACCTCTTGGTAGGCTCATTTCTTCCCCAGATTGAATAGAAGTTCTACAGCAACAGCAGGTGAACATGGCACAATCCACAAGGGGAATCATCTGGGAGCCAAGCAGGGATTGGGGAATCAAGTGGAAATTGGGAATTTGGAATCAGTGGAGGATCAAGTGGACACAGGAAGTGCCCTTCTTCCCTGTTGGGTTTGAGAACCCCTCATCACTGAGCAGCAAGTACCTGGGTTGAGAAGCACTCATCACCACAGGCTGGGGTTATCTCACCACCACAAGTGCCCAGCCTGGGAAGCCTCTTCATTCATCATGGAGCTGACACCTTTTTCCCACGTCAACATATTGAGAAGAAATCCTGCCATACCAGCTTAGCCCTGGTGGAAGCCTTTTTAGTTTCACAGGTGGAGTCTTCCTTACCCTACTGAGAGGCACCTGGCATTCTGGTCTAGAGAAACCGAATGCACCCCCTCATGTTGCACAGCAGGGAGCAATGTGAACCTCAGTGGTACTAGGTAAGCCAAGAGGATTTTTGAAGACTATGAAAATTAAATTGTCATTGGACCCTTAGTCTAAAAAAGACTTTGTGCTAAATAAACCTAGACAGAGGGACTGCCTGTTGTAATAGAATAACTAAATAGGGCCCAGAGTCTCCTAACGTAATAGCCAAAATGTCCAGGATGCAGTGGTGCCTGGGTGGCTCAATGCTTTAAGCCTCTGCCTTTGGCTCAGGTCATGATCCCAGGGTCCTGGGATCAAGCCCTGCCCTGCTTCAGGCTCTCTGCTCAGCGGGGATCCTGCTTCCCCTCTCTCTGCCTGCCTCTCTGCCTACTTGTGATCTTTGTCTGTCAAATAAATAAAAAATTATTTTTAAAAATGTCCAGGATACAAATAAAAAATACTCATCATATGAAGAACTGGGATATTACACTTTGAATGAGAGAAGACAATTACTGATACTAATGTGAAGATGAATCAAATGTTGGAAATATCTGACAAGAATTTTAAAGCAGCCATTATAAAAATGCTTCAGTAAATCTGCAAATCCACCTGAAACAAATGAAAAATACGAAATGACAATAAAGATATGTATAGATATCTATATCTATATCTATATCTATATATAGAACCAAAAAAGAAATTACAGAACTGAAAAATTTAACAATGGAAAGAAAAAAAAATGCTGGATGAATTGAATAACTGTAATGGAGATGACAGAGGATCAGTCAGCGTACACGAGGATAGATAGATAGAATTTGCCCAATCTGAACAGCAGAGTGAAAACAGACAAAAAAAAAAAAAGCAGATTCTCAAGGACTTATGGGACAATAACACAACATCAATACATTTAAGGATAGGGGCAAGAGAGAGCAGGATGTGTTCTGATAAGTAACTCAGTGTAGGTAGTTGGTTCATAGTGATCCAGAAGGAAGGTCAAAAGCCCAGAGAGAGAGCAGTTAGGATGAGGTCTTCAAGGGCCTTGCTGGTAAGCCAAGTCCTCTGAAGTTTATCCCCAAGCTAGACGGAATGATGAAAAGATTTTATGCATGGGGGTACCTTGATCAGCTTATTTCTTTTAAAACAGAATATATATATAAATATATATATATAAAATTTCAATTTACAATATTGACTACACAACACATTTAAATCTTTCAAAATTTCAAAAGCATTAAAAGCATGCTTCATACCACTGACCACAGTTACCCTTCTCTTTAGGTAAGTCATGCTACTGGGTTTTTCCTGTGAATTTTTCTGGAGTTATTTATATATATACAAGCAAATATGTGTACACATATACATTAGAAACATGTATTTTGTTCCTCTCATTTTATACAAATAATGGAGTAGTATACCTACTTACTGTTTTGGATTATACTTTTGGTACCTATCATTTTGCATCCTATACTTAATCCTAAATTTGAAGAATTTTCTGTATTAATTCATAAGTTTCTTCATTTTTCCCTACCAGATGATTAGTTTTCCATTGTATGGCTATCCCATCATTATTTTTCACTTAGTTCTCTAATGATCTTTCTGAATATGTCCTTTTGCTTAAAGATATGTGTATTATCTCTGTGGGGGTAAATTCTTAGAGGTAGAATTCCCGAATGAAAGGGTATCTATCTACCTACCTTCCTACATATAATATTGATAGATATTGGCAAGTTGCCCTCCCTACAGATAGTACATTTATAATCCCAAGAGCAACATATGAGAGTGCCCATTTGGGGTGCTTCAGTGGTTCAGTCGTTAAGCGTCTGCCTTCGGCTTGGATCATAATCCCAGCATCCTGTGATTGAGCCTCATATCGAGCCCCAATTTCTCCCTCTTCAGCTCTCCTGTGCTTGTGTTCCCCCTCTCTCTCTGTCATAAATAAATAAAATCTTTTTAAAAAAAAGAGTGCCCATTTCTTCACAGACTTAGAAGTACCCTGTGATACTAAGCTTTTGACTCTTTGCAAATATGTCTTTAAATTTGCATTTGTCTTTTTATGTGTTTAATAGGTTTATGAGCCATTTATAGTTCTTTCTTTGCACTATTTCTTCTGATTTTTATTACTCACTTTGTCCATTTTTCTATTAGGTTTTTGCTCTTTTCTTCTTACCCACTTGTCAAAGTTTTTATATTGAGGGAAATTATCTTTTTGTCTTTGATGTAGGTTGCAGTTTTTTTCCTCTTTGTCACTTAACTCTGCTCATAATGTTTTGTTTCTTTATTATGCAGACATTTCATATTTTTGTTGAATTTATCCATTATCTGCAATGGCTTCTGAATTTTGTGTCATATTTAGGAATGCTTTTATCACTCTGAGATTATGAAAGAATTGTATCCTGTTTTCTTTTATTGCTTTTATGATTTTATTTTTTTACCTTTAAGTTAGTTATGCATTTTAGAATTATTCTAGTGGTGTGTGAGGTATGCTTATGTTACTCATTATTTTTGCAGTTTAAAAAAATTAAAAAGTTTAGGGGTGTCTGGGTGGCTCAGTTGATTAAGTGTCCAACTTTTGATTTCAGCTTGGGTCATGATCTCAGAGTAATGAGATCCAGCCCTGCATGGGGCCTCTACATTTAGCAGAGAGTCAGCTTAAGATTCTCTCTCTCCCTCTCCCTCTGCACCTCCCCTTCCTCTCTCTTCCTCTCTCAAATAAATTTTTTTTTTTTGATGTAAAAGATCAGTTTTCCTTGGGACCCAATGTAGTCTCTGAATTTTCAGGAATTGCTAATGTATTTGTTCCAGTATTTCCACTTCCCTCCTTTGGGTTCTCTTCTATTTTTCTCCCCTATCTGCAAGATTGTCCCCAATCTTTCTAATAACTCTGTTTCTGTTTTACTTTGGTCCCCTTTCTCATATTTTCCCCCACCATGTGTCTCACTTTGTTCCTCTAGTTTCTCAGCTATCTGGCATGACTACTTGGCATAATTTCTGCAGTGGTTGTTATTTTCTCTCACTTCTTTCCCAAGCCGTGAATTCACGTTTTATCATTTCTTCTTACTTTGATATTTTTTTCCTGTTCCTTCATTCATGGTCTGCTTTGATCACTAAGTTTTTAATTTCTTAAAAATGGTCATTCCATTTCTTCATCAAATGTCTTACAATGAGAGATCATCACTTGCTTCTTGCCTTTCTTGCTCATTTATTTTTTTCCACTTTGTTTTACTTTGGTCTTTTAAGTGTTCCAAAATTCATTGTTCATTACTCATTTATTGTTATCTTCTAGTGTTTTTATATAGTTCCTGAGTTTTTCCTTTTTTATTATTCATCATAAAAGGAGTTTAATTTTCCAGAATAGTTCTTGTGAAAGATTTATAGAGATTGGGGATGTGGTCCAGGCTAGCTGGGATATTTTTTTTTTTATAACTGGGCTTTATTTCACCAAAGCCAATGAAGAAAGGAAGATTTTCTGTTTTGTTTTGATTTGACTCTTATTTTTTGGTAATGAAAAGATTGGTTTTTTTCTACTATACAGAAGAAAGAATGCTTCTGGGAAACATATGTTCTCTGTATATATTCCTTGTATATTGTTGCCATTTCTTTGAGGGGAAGAAATAAGTAAAGAAAACACTAAGTCTATAGAAGCTCATTGAGCCAGCTGCTCTACCTCTCCTGTTTCAAGCAAGAGTTGGTGCCTTAATTTGTGTCCGTTGCCTTTGAGAAGGGTAGTTTCATAGGTACTTACTGAGACCTGAAACTACAGAAAGCTCTCTCTGGAACCTTTTATCTTCTCTTCCTCTATTTTAGATGCCTTTACTTACATTTGGTCTCTGTAGTTTTAATTGTCTCCTGGCAGTCCTGTAAAATTTCATTTACATTTTGTTTTTCATTTTCCTTGTTGCTTTTTCAGTGATCTCCAGAATGACAAGAGGGAAATGTTGGCTTTCAGAGTCCAGAGTGCTAACCATTACACAGTGGAAAAATGTTGACTTTCAAACACCAAGTTCAAACTAGAAGTCAACCTAGATGTTGTTTAAACTGCAAAGAGCTCAATAATACATATTTATTTTAAAAGTCATCTGGTGGCATTTTCAGGTGGAATTGTTGCCGGCCACCAAGATCACATACCCTAGCTGAATGCTAATAGCATTCTGCCATCCCTGGTCCAATCAGCTGTGGCCCAGTGGTGTAACGATTTGTCCTCTGGGCTGTTCCTGTCTGTAGGTAAAGGAAGAGTCTTAGAGAAGTAGGCTGTCATAGCAGGGATAAACTCTTGAAGTTGAAATAATTAAGGTCAGTGAGCCCTCCAGCTTAAGTACCACTTGCTTCAAAGAACAGACACAATGAAAAGTACATCTAATATGTGTGGTGTTTTCTTTCTTCCCAGGTGAAGTTTTTTGTTTCTGTTTTTTTTTTTTTCTTTTTTCCCCTGTTAGCAAGTGCCTTAAATTAGAGTCCTCTAACATTTATATATTTTTTGGAGTAATAAATTTCTTTTCAGTTCTAGCCAATATCTTCCCTTGGTTGAAGAGGGAAGCCCCAGCAGTATTTACCTTTTATCACCTGTAGGATTTTGGACAATGCAAGTTAATCTTCTTAATTGTGTCTCTCTTTTAGGTTCATGATATCACACACACACACACACACACACTGTGGGTTTGTAAAGATCTCATTCAACCATTTATCCTTGACTTTTCTGTTCTAGGTATCTTTCTAGAATGTGACTTGTGTGGACACTGACCTTTTATGATGAAGTTTCCGTTATGTATGTACTTAGTATCTTTGGAGTTCCTTTTTTTCATTTGCAAGGTTTGTACTAACTAGGTTCCTATAGAAGTGTCAATGTCTCATGTTTGTTTTTCTAGCCAGGAATATAATTGACAATTCTACCTTTTGGGGGATCTTCTAACTTTAAAGTTATGAGCCCTATATAGCTGTAGGGAACTTTGAAAATATAAAGAAAATCCCTCAGGAACAACTGCTGTCAGGCACCTACCACTTTGTTATAATCTACCTTCCTTTGCTTTCCAGCGGGGGCTGACACAGGTCACTTTCTCTAATGCTTGCCTTAAGAAACCTCTCCCATAATATCTTATGAAAGTTGGGTAAATAAATACATGTGAGCACTTGTGTCATATGGTAAACTTTCAAATGGAAGCTGAGAATGATGGAAGTTGGTTTTGGTTCCTGTCTAAGCTGCTGTAATCAAATTTAACAAGGCACAGAATTAAAACACAATTCAGTCTTGAATGAGTTGCATGGTTTCATATGTAAGACCCTAACTCTGTTATAGGTGGCTTATCTCTTCCCCAAATTTTGTGAATTATACTGTTTACAGATGACCTCAGGGTAAACTTTTTTTGTTTTTGTTTTTGCCTATTGAGATTGGAAGGATTTACCCATTTTTGCATTAATTACACTAAATTTCCAAATTATCATTTCCTCATCCTCAAGTTTTTGAAGGTTTTCCAAGTCCCAAGATATAAGTATTTGTTGATTCTTGGAGCATAATAGGAACCTGAATTGATATTAGTTGTTAGCTGCCATTAATAAAGTATCTACCAGGCATTATTTCACAACTTTGACATAAAATGGGATTTTTTAGCAATTGGTATTATAACTCTTCTTATTTTAGGTTCTCTGAAGCAATAACTGATATGAAATCAAGTATAATTGAGTGGCGATAAGTTTTCAGGCTCTTTTCTAGAATATGATAATATCAGGCTTCTCCTTTGACATTTTAATTATGGTGATCCCCTTGTAATGTCAAGACCACTTATTATATTATAATCTTCTGGTAAAGTTATTACTGGCTTTTATTCTTCAAAATGATATTTATTTTTCATTAAGAAAGTAATCCATATTCATTGTGGGAAAGTTGGAAAGCGTAAGTAAGGAAAAACATAAAAAATAATTAAAATTTATAAAAAAATCCAATCGCCCAGAAATAACAACTGTGAACTTTTGGCATTTTCTCCTTCTGTTCTTTTCAGTAGAACTCACGCACATATTTTTTTCTAGAAAAACAGAACAATTGAGATCATTTAATTTTGTTTTCCATCTGTAATTTTCATTCATAAATATGTTGTGAATATTTTTCCATATAGTAATAAATCATTTTTATTTTGTATTTATACAATACAGTAAATAAAAGTATATTATCTTTTCATGTCAGCAGTATATCATATTTTTAAAATATTCCATTTTTATAGCACGTTAGTACGCTATCTCAGAGATACATCATAACAAATTTTACCAACGTTCTATCATTAGACATTTCAGTTGCTTAAACAAATTTGCTATTGTAAATAGCATTGGAGAGAATATCCTCATACATATCATTAATGGTGTTTGTTTAATTATTCAAACAAGGGTTTTTTTGGTGTCCCAAGATTCAAACCGTATTTATTGTAGAAGGGAAAAAATGTGCAAAAGCAAATTTTTAAAAAATTGCATTATATGATACTTCAGCACTTAGATGTAACCATTGGTAATATTTCTTGTGGTTGTGGTTATCTTCTAGTGTATTTCTAATTTACCTGTTTACATAGGATTTTCTATTCATACTATTATTTTCTACTTTTTATTGAACTATGTCATACATAGAAGAATACACAAATCAAAAGTGTGTACTTTGGTGGGTTTTCACAAATTGAACACATCTGTGTAACTAGTTCTCAGATCGGGAAACAGCATTACCAGTTTCCCAGCCTTGCCCTTTATTTTCTATTTCATTTATTTATTTATTTATTTTAAAAGATTATTTATTTATTTATTTATTTGACAGACAGAGATCACAAGTAGGTAGAGAGGCAGGCAGAGAGAGAGGAGGAAGCAGGCTCCCTGCTGAGCAGAGAGCCCGATGTGGGGCTCGATCCCAGGACTCTGGGATCATGACCTGAGCTGAAGGCAGAGGCTTTAACCCACTGAGCCACCCAGGCACCCCAGCCTTGCCCTTTAAAGCCAGTATTTTCCTGCCTTATGATGACCACTCTCCTGCTTCTAACACTACAGAATAGTTTTGCCTGATTTTGAGCTTTGTGTAATTGGAATCATCACTATGTACTCTCTGTGTCTAGCTTATTTTTGCTCAGCAGAATATTCACAAGATTGTCATACTGCTCTATGTAGCTGTAGTTAACCCATGCTTGTTACTATGTAGCATTCCACTGGTGAATATACCATAATTTTAGTCTTCTGTTGAAGGGTGTTTGCATACTTCTAGTTTGTTTTTATTATTAATAGTGCTGCTATACATCAAATGCTTTTTCATTTCAGCAATACATTTTCCATTTTGCTCTTCATTTCTTTTTGTCACTTCAGTTTCTTTATCTCACTAACAGATGTCCTTAGAAAGCTCACAAACCTGATGTGATAAGCCAGCTGTCCCAACCATTTATTGACCAATCTATCTGACTTAGATGATCCATGAATAGACAGATAAATGGAAAGATAGGTAGATAGATAGATAGACAGACAGACAGATAGACACATATGGGTCTTCCTCGGGACTTTCTGTCCTGACCTGTCCTGAGCTACCGATCTACCAGGTGATCTCAAGCCAGTAGCACACCTTAAAACCTGAATCGCAAATCACCTCTCATTATTTATCTTTTTCATAATCGTTTGGCTAACATTACCCATTTATGTCTCCAGGTGAACTCTGAAACCATTTTACCAAAGTAGGAGTAAAAATTGAAATGAATTTTTATTGACCATTTTTTAGTGTATTCGTAAATTTGCGGATGATCTGTCATCTTTACAGTATTAGATATTCTCATAAAGGAATTGAGAATAGGTAGAAGCTGATAGAGACTTGATGATAACAAAACAACACCCAACCTTTACTGCATAAATCAAGCAAGTTAATGCAGCAAAACCCAAGATGAATACAATTAATAGGCAAGTGACAATCTGGGGAAAAACAGAACAGGTGATTATTTTAATATAATAAGCATCCTTTTAAAACAGTAAGAAATATATAAAATTCTCTAAAAGATAAAATTACAGAGTTCATGAGAAAAGGCCGTTCTTGTAAGTATCAGTATTCAAAACATGGTGTAATGAAATATTCCATATCACTAGTAATCAAAGCACTGCTAATTATAATAACTTCCTGTTTTTATTTAATAAGATTTGAGGAACACAAGCACTCATATATCCTGGTAAAAGGCAGACAAGAGTAAATGTTTTTATGGCAATTGGCAGTAATTATCAAATGTGACTAAACATTGACCCAGCTATTTCAATTTAAGGATTTTCTTCAAGATTGTGTAACTATATTTGTACAAAGATGCTGATCTTCATGTTGTTTATGATAGAAAATATTGGAAATAAACAAAGTATGCAAATATGATTGGTTAAGTTGTCGTACAGCCACATAACAGAATATTTGGTACCCACAAAAATGCATTAAAAGGAAAGAATTTTGTGCCCTATTAAGGGAAGAAGTCAGATGAAAAATATAGCATGTAGTTCACCAAAAGTATGTGTTAATACAATATTGTATTCTCTCTGTTGCCATCTTAGCAGAGTATAAGCCAGAGAAATCCAGGAGGGAAAACATTGTTCTGGAAGCCAGTTGCTTCTGAACCAGCTTTGTGTCTTGGGGAAACCTCTTCCTTTTCATGTGCTTACCCTCTCTCATCTGTTAATAAGAGCATCATACCTAAAGTGATCTGTGATTCATGAACGTGAGGCTTCTCCAGCTCTGAGATGCTGTTTCTATTGTTGCACGGGAAATCTAATTGTGTTTACTGTAGAAAAGGAAGATGCTTTCCTCATTTCCCCCAAAAGGTTTTCTCATTGTTCTCTGCCTTGTCCATTTAGAGCTACTTTATTTATATCTTTACAGGAAGCATTTATCCTTTTTGAGCTCTGATCATTCTTTTTAGATTTGAGGTGATCAAAGCTGCCACTTCTGTCTTCCACTAACTAGGCATCTTACAAGCTCATTTAGAATTCTCAGAAACCAAAAGCCAGTGAAGTGAAGTGAAAGGGACAGATATGTCACCTTGGGGGAAATTCCAGAGTGCCATTATCACCTGTAATGGGGTGTTTTGAAGGAAGAAATCAGTCTGCATTTTCCCTGTGCCCTCTGATTTGTTACTTCCTGCTCATCGAGGGGCTTGAAGATAGCAACTTATGAGGTTCCATTTTGCCTTGCAGCCTAAGAGTGGAGCCTTACTTCTAATTTATTTTTGCCAACCAGCAGATGCACTTTCTCCCTGCTCCCAACCCCGACATCACATGGGCAAGGTAGGCCACAGATCTACTTTAACAAATAGCACAAGTGGCATGAAAAGAAAATATTAAAAAAAATAGTTGGAATTCCTGTTGTGATTTGGTTAAATCTTGAAGTTGGTTTGCATCATACAGGCATGAGGTTTTAAATCATTTAATAGAAGACTTTTAATGATGGAAACTTGTCTGTTCTATGTGTTTATTGCCATTATTTGGAAACTAAACGGGCAGGTCACCTTTGTCTGAATAGCAACCAAGTAATGGGAGTTTCTGTTCTTACCCATCACATGCAAAAGGAGAGGGTAGGAACTCTGGACCCCACATGTGAAAGCCTGAGATCCAGAGTTTTCCTCTGCATCTCGCAAGAAGGCCCATGTATGTAGTAAAGGTATGGACATCTGAGCCAGATGGACTCTAAGGTTAGACACAGTCAGACCTTAGCTGTCATTTGTTATTTATCTCTCTTACAGTCAGAACATGTAACTGTGAGTCCACACTTCTCATCTGTGAGTTGTGGTAGTGGTCGTGGTTGCCTGTAGAATTTTGTGGGAGTTAAGAATATCAAGTGTAATACACACACCCAAATATGTATACATATACATACACATACTAAATGCTAAAGCATCTGGAACATAGTAGGTGTTCAACCAATAATGGTAGATCTATCAAAAATCATTATTTTTATTTTTGAAGTATAGTTGACCTACAATGTTATATTAATTTCAGGTGTACAGTGTAGTGATTTGACAGTTCTGTACATTACCCAGTGCTCACCAGAATGAGTGTCATAACCATCTGTCACCACACAGTGTTATTAAAATACTACTGACTATATTTTATATGCTGTAGTTTTCCTCTTCATGACTTATTTATCAAAATCATTATTGTAATCTTTATTATAATTCTCAGCATATTCCTTGGACAGTGTTTGCTGTAATTTATGATGAAATTAGATTAGTTTTGTTTAAAGTTAGGCTTACTTTATATGCCTATGAAAGATACCTTAGAGGGTACCTGGGTGGCTCATTAAGTGTCTGCCTTCGGCTCAGATCATGATCCCTGGGTCCTGAAATTGAGCCCTGCATCAGGCTCCCTGCTCAGCAGGAAGCCAGCTTCTCCCTTTCCCACTCCCCCTGCTTGTATTTTCTCTCTCACTGTGTCTCTCTCTGTCAAATAAATAAGTAAAAATCTTTAAAAAAAAAAAAAAAGAAAGATACCTTATAGACAGAAAAAAAAGACTTGAACCTCTTCATAATAAAAATTGTAAAACAAGTATTAATATTTCAATCATATGATAATTATTTAATAATAGTAGTAGTAATAATAAGTAGTACCTTCTTTTTTTTCTAAAGACTTTATTTATTCATTTGAGACAGAGAGAAAGCATGAGCAGGTGGAGAGGCAGAGGAAGAAGGAGAAGCAGACCTCCTGCTGAGCCAGGAGCCCAATGTGGGATTCGATCCTAGAGCCCTGGGATCATAACCTGAGCTGAAGGCAGATGCTTAACCAACTGAGCTACCCATGTTCCCCAAGTAGCACCTTCTTAAAAAGAGAGTATTACTATCTTTCCAGTGAGAACTGTGAAGCTTCTATGATTATCCACAAGCAGATCCTCTCTCAACCTCAGAGGTCCCTTCTTGCTCTTTATAGTTTTACCACAATTATTCCTAAAATATTTTGGCTTTCTACATTTTTGAAGTTTTTATAAAAGGGATTATAGTGTGCATGCTGTACATGTGTGTTCGTGTGGCATGCTTTTCTGTCTCAACATTATGTTTTTAAGATTCATCCATGTGGATGTGTATTCTACCTACAGTGTGTTCTTTTTCACTGAAATAGAGAACTCCATCATGTGACACACATACATACTGTTTATCTTCCTCCCATTTATGGATGTTTGAGGTAATTTCCAGGTTTTATTTCATTTGTTTTCCTTTTTGCTTTTTTGAAGCGACTGCTAGTAATATCTTCTATTGGGTTGAACTATGTGAAATAGGTATTTTTTATAAATCAGAATGGTACAGACTTAGAAGGTTCATGTGATCCAACCAAATTCCTATCTCTTGCTGTATATTTGCATCATTATACCGGAAATGCCAGTTCATAGGGTATGTGCCTCGTCAGCTTTGAAACTGATATTTCATCATGTCACAAAGCAATTGCACCAATTTGTATGTACTCTATGGAAGCTGCCATCATCCCACCTCCTGTCAATACTTGATAAAGACTTTTTATTTTGATGGGTGTGAAATGTGGTTTTGATTAGCAGTTCTGTAATTACCGATGAAGTTAAGCATCTTTTCATATGTGTATTTGCCATTTCTATGTAAACCTGTGCGAACAGTTTTGGAAGCTGCTAATGGGCAGAGGCAGAAGCATCCTGCAGCTCATTCTAGAAAAAGCCAGTTTGCCTGTTGGTGGTAATGTGATTGGTGGTGAAGGTGGTTATGCTGAGGGATCAGGAAAAAGAGAGGAGGCTGGAGAGAGAGCTTCCATCATCTGAGAGAACACGGGTATCATTGTGAACAGAATGGGGCAGAAATATGAATGTTAAAAGTGAGCTCTCGGGCAGAAATGGGGACCATGTTATTGGAAGTGGAGGAATTGGATCCTTGCTCTAAGCAGCAGAGAACTTGACTGATTGTGTTCTAGTGTTTCGTGGAAGGTAGAATTTTTAGGTGATGAATTTGGGTATTTAGGTGAGGAGACATTCTGAGCCAAGTGTTGAAGTACAGCCTGTCTGCCCTTGCTGTTTATAGTAAAATGCAAGAGCAGAGAGTGAAATTAAATAAGGGTTGTTAAGCAAAAGGAACTAGAACGTAAAGATCTGGAAAGTTCTCAGTCTACCCATGTTGCAAAAAAATGAGGAAGTATGCCTGGAGGAAACATCAAGGGTGTGGCCGGACAGCCACTTGCTACAGTAGATTATGAGTGTGACTCAGGGGCCCAGTCAGCCATTTCAGCAGAAACCAGGAATAGAGCTTTGGTTACCCAGGAAAGAGTGGTAGAGGACCTTCACTCTCTTAACGGCTTAACTTTCTATGCATTGCGTGGGAAGTCAACAAAGTTTTTGAGAATTTATTATGAGTGGAAGCACTGACTGTTTAGACTAGAGAGACAGAATGAAATGAAGGCAGCCTGATGGCCTTCTGAGATTCTACAGGATGGGCCAATAACAGGTGTTATCCTTCAAGAAGGGGTAAGAATGATCCTGAAGGCATTCTGAGGTCCCCAGGGCTGCCACTGCCTCCATGGCCTGGTGGGTGGGACTCTCTCTTCCTCAGTTACAGAGGGCCAAGCTACTGTGTCTACACACAGGGCTCAGGGGGTGGGATAGCCACCCTGGTGGGCTCAGGAGGTAGGGCCACTCTGGGGCATACAGAAGAAAATTATTCTTGAGCCTTAAAATCTAAGGGAATTTCCTCTGTGCTCAGACTTGCTTGAGACCCAAGACTCCTTTCTTCTTTCTAGTTTCTCCTATCTAGAACAGGAATGTCAATCCAATGCCTCTCCTACATATTGCACTTTGGAGGAAGATAAGATGCTAAATTTCACAGGTTCACAGCTGGAAAAAGAATTTTACCTCAGGATCAATCATTGCTCAAGTCTCACTTGTATCTAATTAGGTGATATTTAGAGGAGATACATTTTGTACTCAGAGTTGATGCTGGAATGGGCTAAGACTTCTATTCAGCTAATAGAATGGGCTGAATATATGTTACATGTGAGAAAAACATGAATTTGGGAGACCAAAATGTGAAAGCTTTTGGGCTGAGTTGTGTCACCCCAAAATTCATATGTTGAGGTCTTAACTCCTTTACCTCAAATTGTGACCGTTTTTGGAGATAAGATATTTAAATAGGCAGTTAGGTTAGAGTGAGATTATTAGGGTGGACTATAATCCAGTATGGCTGATGCCCCTGTAAGAAGAAATTTAGACATTGACATGTACAGAGGGAAGACTGCGTGAAGACACAGGGAGAAGACAGCCATCTCCACAGTGGCCTCAGAAGAACCCAAGTCTGCCAATCCTTGATCTCAGACTTCTAGCCTCCATACCTGTGAAAAATTGATTCTTGTGTTCAAGCCACCTGGTTTATAGTACTCTGTTATAGCAGCCTTGGCAAACTAATATACCTACCCATATAGCAATGCCATTCTGTCTTGATTAATGTAGCTTTATAATAAAGACATTCCATAATGAGTACAGGTAAGGAGAGTAGATGTTCAAGCCTTGTTCCTGATCTTAAGGGAGAACATTCAGTCTTTTTTTTTTTTTTAATTGCTGCCCCTCTAGTTTACTTATTTATTTTTTTATTTAAATGTTGTTACTTAACATACAGGGCAATATCGGTTTCTGAAGTAGAATTCAATGATTTATCACTTACATACAGCACCCAGTGCTCATCACAACAAATGGCCTCTTTCATCGCTGAGTATGATGTTAATTTTAAATTTAGATTTTCTTTCTTTTTTCTGAAAATGCCCTTTATATAATGGAGGAAGTTTCCTTGTAGTTTTAGTCTGCAAAGGGCTTCTGTAATGAATGGGCATTGAAATGATCATATGGTTTTTTCATTTTATTCTGATAATGTGGTGAATTACACTGGTTGATTTTTGAATGTTGAACTAACTTGGAATTGCTTAAATAAAACTGCTTGGTTGTTATATGTAATAATCTTTTTGAAATTTTGCTGGTTTGGTTCTACTAATACTTTATCGAGGATGGTTGCATCCTCAGTCCTAGGCAATTTGGGGGAATTATGTATTTGATTTCATACCTGGGTTCAGCCATTCATTAAAAATGACTTTTAAAAATATAGTTTCCCATAATTTCTAGGTAAACACTGCTGGAGGGTGCTTCTTTGAAATATCATCTTTTCTACTGCTGAGAAAATGGCTAAATAAGATTATTTTACTGTACTTTTTCCTTTTGCAGAAAAGAGGTTATTGATTTCTAGTTTATATTTTATAGTCATGAAAACTTAAAGGAATATAGTGTATATAGGATATTTTTTAAAATGCTAGAATATATTATATTTTATAATTACACATAATACTTACAATTTAAAACCTCAAGTCACAGGGGTGCCTGGGTGGCTCAGTGGGTTAAGCCTCTGCCTTCAGCTCAGGTCATGATCTAAGGGTCCTGGGATTGAGCCCCACATCGAGCCCCGCATCGGGCTCTCTGCTCAGCAGGGAGCCTGCTTCCCCTTCTCTCTCTGCCTGCCTCTCTGCCTACTTGTAATCTCTTTCTCTCTCTCTGTCAAATAAATAAATAAAATCTTAAAAAAACAAACAAACTTAAAGTCACAAAAATTTAGAATTTTTGAATCCTGTCCTTTGGCATTTTGTGGAAATCCACACTAACCATTTTGCTTCATTGTGTTGAAAAAAGTGATTATGTATTTTTTTCTAACTTAAGTGTTGGGTGGGATGAATGAAACTTGCAGATACTCAGGTACCTTCTCCCTCTCTCTGCAGCTCACCAAAATTGTCTGTAACTCTTTGCTGAAGGTGACAGCAGAGCAAGATACTACCTTAGATCAAGCTGTATTAATTCTATGTTAATGACAAAGTGGGTTGATTTTTGTCCTGGTAGAGCTTTCTCCTTGCCCTCAATTTGTGATCTCTCCTTAATTTCTCAGGTCTTGTGTCATCATCTGTACTTGGTATTAAATCATGGGGAGGAAGCTGGACCTGTCTGGTCTGACCGATGATGAAACAGAGCATGTTCTCCAGGTGGTTCAGCGAGACTTCAATCTTCGAAAAAAAGAGGAAGAACGACTAAGGTGAGATGCTTCTATTGCCCTCCTGGGTACCAAGAGACAGCTTTCCCGAGAGTGTTCCTTGCTGCTGGCCCTAAGTTACAAGTCTTTATGTCATATACACACACTTCTGTCAGGAAGAAAGCCCTGTCCTTTGTGGGAAGTTTCACCAGCACTGGGCATCATAATGTCAGTTCAGAATGTGACTTTTCACACTCCCCATCAAGATTTTCTTTGGGCTCCTCAACCTCAACATTTTTAGCTGTATTAAGTTTGTGAGGACAGTGGCTGTTTTGAACTTGCTCTTGGCTTTAAATTTCCTGTACAAAAGAATTAGACCTGTACAATCTGTTGCTGGAAAGCACAGCTCCTGTGGTATAGGAAAAGGGCACTGAAGGACTGGGACAGGAAAAGGTCCCACTGGACCAGGCTGTGATCACCTGGCCCAGCACCACCCTCCTAATTTTATAGAGGAGGAAACTCCTAATTTTATAGAGGTCGGAAGAGGGGCCCTTCTGACTCTCCAATTGGTTTTTCCTTGTGGAGTGTTCTGGGAGATACCATTGCTACTGAGTTGGGTAAAAATGTCTAAATGTGGAAGAAGTCAGAGTGCCCGAGGTGAAGTTATATGTTGGGTCTAATGTGTTGGAACTAGACGGTCAGTCATCATTAGCTGTCCTTATTCATCTGTCACCCATCAGGATTGTACAGGTTTATCGTGGTACTGTCTTCTTCCTTAGCTGCTGAGCTCAAAACCCCAGTCTTTGTGATTCCTCCCCTGATTTGGTCCCCACACAGAGCTGGGCCAGGCAATGTTGATTCTGCCTCCTCACCATCTGTCCCTGACCTTCTCTTGAGTCTAACTTTTATCACTCTCATCTTGGGAATTGCCATAATCTTTATGACCTTCTGCCTCTACTCCTCCAAGTAGCCAGGGTTGTGCCATATCTGAGCCCCAACCATGTCCTTTCCCACTCAGCTTAAAATTGGTGTGGATTGTTTTCCTTTTTCATTAGGATACTTCAGACTTTGTTTCTTTACAGTATTGTCTCCCTTGCTAGGTTATAAGCACTATGGTATAATCATCTTTATTTTTACCATGTTTTGTTAGTCTCTTCTATTGTATATATTCAACATGTGCTTGTTAGAGGGAAGACCAAAAAAAGCCCTGTTAATTAAATAATTAATCTATTTGCAGACCATGTGGTAGGCCTTGTTGAAGCTGTTGGGTAAATAGTGAACAAAACCATTCTTTACTCCATGGAGTTTATATTCCAGAGCTAAGCTGGTGAATACCATAGCCACCACTCATAGGTGTTGACCGAGCACTTGAAATGTGGTGAGCCTGAATTGGGATACACTTAAGTGTAACATACACACAAGATTTCTTATTTAATACCAAAAAAGGTATAATATCTTATTAATAACTTTTTATTGATTTCACTTTGAAATACTCATGTTTTGGCTATATGAGGTTAAACAAAAAAACACTATGAGTAATATTCCCTATTTCTTTTTATTTCCTTTAATATGGCTACTAGAAAATTCAAAATTATGTATATGTCTCACGTTATGTTTCTGTTGGATGACTCTGCTCTAGAAGGAGGAGAGGCAGAGGAAATGAACAAATAAAAATGTATTTATATATGTTCAATAATGGTAAGAGGCACAATGAAAAGTAAAGCAGGGAAGGGGGCAAAGCCCAGTGTGGGGTGGCAGGTGCTGTTTTTCCATGGGCTGCTCAGGGAAGACCTCTCTGGGGACATTTAGGCAGAAATCTGAAAGAAGTGAGGGAGGGAGCTGTGCTGCTATCTGGGGTGACATTAAGCACAGCAGAGGGAACCACAGATGTCATCTTTCTGACTCAAGGACATGCCTTGTATGTCTTCTGAGGAGCTAAGAGGGAATGAGCCAGGGAAGCATTGTACAGAACAAAGTCTTAGCAACAGCCTGTGCCCAAACCATGTCATAAGTAGGGAATCTGTGGGGAAGCCCTGGATCTTATTGTAGGTTGAGGAATCACAGAATTTTTAGCACAGGATGACATGACCTGACATCCGCTTTGTAGGGTCACTGTGACTGCTCTATGGGTAAGGCATCATAGAAAGGAGGGACAAGCAGCTGCGGAACTTAGAGGAGGCAGCAGTGCAAGTGAAAGGCCATGCTTTCTCAGAGTAGGTGAGGGTCTGTGGGGTGGTGAGTGGTGATTAGATACTGGAAACAAGTCAAAGGTAGAGCCAATGGGAGTGGCATTTTGTTACTGGGATAGGCAATGTAAGAGGGAACAGAATCAAGGAGGACTGTGAAGTCTGTGGCTTGGGTGACTAGGAAAAATGAAGTTGCCTTTCCCTGAGTGGAGAAGACAAAAAAAGCAGAGGGTTGGCAGGCAGCTGGAATTAAGAGCTCTGTCTTAAGCATCATCAACTTGAGATTGTTTTTAGACATCCAAGTCGAGATGTCAAGTTGGCATTTGTATATTTTCATCTAGAGTTCAGGTGGGAAATCCAAGCCAGACACAAAAATTTTGTAATGAAAATGGTCACCAAAGGTCAAGAGTTTAGGTAGACCTGGGGCATATAGCATAATACCAGTCAACATTAAGACTGTTTGGAATTTGTGGCCACTAATTTACATTGAGACCAATTTCAGCATCGTAGTGTGTGTTTCTCCTGCATTATTCAGCTTCTCTCCTCACCAGGACCATCAATAAGAACCACATCTTCCTCCATTTTGTGTCCCAGGCTCTGGGCTCGGGGTCTGGCCCGTATTAGACATGCCCTAAATGTCTGTGGAACAGATGGATCAGTGTAGATTGTTTGTCAACCTGTATGGTAGGTTTTATGTGTAGCTTGAAGAACCAGTCTTAATATTATCTAGGAATCATTAAGGCCATCTGTGTATCATGCTTCATCTCCTGGAAACTCAAGTATTGGCAAGCCACAAACTTATTTAGTGTCTTCTGATTGTGGACTCTTCTCTTAGCTCCACTGTAGTCACATGCTGGTCTCTATGGAAGAGTTGCTTTATGCTTGGTTTGGGGAGAAGTGTATGAAACACAGTGAAGTTACCACTGCAGTAGGTTGATGAGGTGGGCGCCGTCTTTCTTTGAGGTTGTGTGGTCTTAGTGGCTAGTAGTCAGCGACTCTGCACAAATGCATGGTCTTGGGAATGTGTATGTGTTGGGGAAAAATATTATTTGAAGCCATCAGTGACTAAAGAGTGACACAGCACCTCTTCTGCTCTTGGGAGTAGATGGCTTTCCTCTGAAGACAGCCATCACTACTGTCTTTGTGTCCATGTCCCAGTTGACATGCCTCTATGGGTGCCTACAAACTCTGAATGATTTTCGTATAGAACCATACTATTGGATGAGAAGATGTTGAGACAACACCACCTCAAAACCAATGAAATCATCAAATATTTGCCTCACCTTTTCCATATTGCTTAGATTTAAAGTGCACGGAGAGTCTAGGAAGATGTGTTCTAGCAGACATTTTTGAATTCTTTAATATTTGCTTTAATGAACATGGGACTCAGAATGGAGGATTTTTAATTTTAAAGTTTTAAATTGAATTACACATCTTTTCACCTGACCAGGTATTTTTTGTTTACCTAGTTTCTTGGGTGAACTTTCATGAGGGTAGCTTTTGTGTGTAGAGGTTGTGCATTGTTTGTGATGATCTTCAGTGTGGACATAGTAGCAAATACATAGGTGATCATGAAAGTGTGAATTAAATGTCCTCAGAACATAGACCTGGTAGTGGGGCTGAAGAACTCAGCACATTTAGGTCATTGAAATGAATTCACGAAAAGAGAACTAAAAGGTGTAAAGCAGTCACTGTGAACTGGCAGTGCCCCTGGGTACTCTGCAAATTCTTCTGTTGTCTCCTCTCAGGAGTTGCTAGAAGGTGGATCTCCATGCTACATGGAAGTACCCAAGCACAGAGAGGTTGCAAGGCTTGCTCAGAGTAGCATGGTTCATTATGGGTAGAGCCAGGATTTTGTTTCCCAAATTCTCTGTTACATAGACTACATTAAACCTTTTCAAAACTGCCTGCCTCCTTTCCTTCCCCCCTCCTCGTTTCCCTCCTTCCATCCCTCCTTTATTCTCTCCTTCCTTTACACCTATTACCCTATTCCCTCCCTCCCCCTTCCCTTGCTTTCCCTTTCCTTCCCTTTCTTTTTCTTTTATTGTGTTAGGACTTTGTTTAACCAAGAGATAGCACGAGATGGTGAAGAGAACCTGGTTTTAGAGTTTGGAAATGTGAGTTTGCCTCTTAACATGAACCCCAATTTTTGGAAACACATTTAATCCTTCAATAGAACCTGCTCCTCTGTAAATTGGGACTAAGGACACCTGCTCTATCTATTCTTTTATGTTGTTGTAAATACTGAAATAAGTGATGCATTTAAAAGTGTTTTATGGGCGCTTGGGTGCCTCAGTGGGTTAAACCTCTGCCTTCAGCTCAGGTCATGATCTCAGGGTCCTGGGATTGAGCCCCATACTAGGCTCTCTGCTCAGCAGGGAGCTTGTTTCCCATTCTCTCTCTGCCTATCTCTCTGTCTACTTGTGGTCTCTGTCAAATAAATAAATAAAATATTTAATAAATAAGTAAGTAAATAAAAGTGCTTTATGAGTTGTTAAAGATAGATGGGAGCACCTGACATACATAGGAGGAAAGTGCTGGCAGGTAGTGAAAGCACCATGATTTGGAGGAGCCTTCCAGGATGGAGAGCTAGGACAGCATCCTCATGAATTGGAGCAATGTGCAGGTAGGATGGACAGTCTGCACCTTCAGCCAAGATCTCTTTCCTGAGTTCAGGTCTGTAGAGTGTGCCCTGGAGAATGGGAGCACAGCCTTGCAGGTGGCTCTCTCAGGACATCCCACAGGTACCTCAGTCTACTGTGTCCAAACAGTGCTGTCTCCCAAGGGAAGGGATGGGGAGTCACAGACACTGGCCTGACTTTGCAGACCAGTTGGCTCACTGGCCTTCAGCAGAAAGAGTCCCAGGCTTCTGCAGGGCTTTTGGCATCACACAGACACAGCAGGGTCATCCCATATGATGTAGTGTGCTCTGGAAAGACTAAAAAAAAAAAAAAGAAAGAAAAGAAAAATATAATGGAACATTTTAAGTGAAGGTTACAATTCTCCCTCAGTTTTTTCCTAGGTTAAACTGCTTTGGGCCAACTTGAATTGTGCAGAACATACAGTCAGGCTTGGATTTTCATTTGCAATTGAGAACTTCAACCAACCATCATCGTATTTTTGTATATGATCACATTTTTGTTTTCATTTTTATTTATTTTCTCTTATTTTATATATTTTTAATTAATTAATTAATTTATTTATTGTGTTATGTTAGTCACCGTACAGCAGGTCATTGGTTTTTGATGTAGTATTCCATGATTCATTGTTTGTGCATAATTTATTTTTTGTTATTTTATCTTTTTAATTAATTAACTAATCAATTAATTTTGTTATGTTAGTCACCGTACAGCAGGTCATTAGTTTTTGATGTAGTGTTCCATGATTCATTGTTTGTGCATAACACCCAGTGCTCCTTATTTTTCAAGATGAAGTTCCCATATGCACATAGCTGACATGTGTAGTTTAAGTTTGGCAAATGTATACACAAATGTAACCAACACTCCCATCAAGATACAGAGCACTTCCATCAGCTCCAAAAGCTCCCTGTCTCCAATCAGTCGGTCCCCATGCCTCAGTGGTAGCAACTGGTTTGATTTCTATCACATGGGCAGTACTCCTTAGGATTTGGCTTTTTCTGCTCAGCACGGTGCCTTTGAGACTCCTCCGTGTTGTTGCGTGCATGAACAGTCAGTTCCTTTATATCCCTGAGTAGTGCTCCATGGTATGTTTCGTGCTCTCACAGCTCGTGGACCCATTCTCTTATTAATTGTACCATGCCAGTTTTTAGCTGTTAGGAACAAAGCTTCAGTAAATATTCTTGGCCAAGTCTTTGTGTGGACTGTGTTTTCATTTATCTGAGCAGATACTTAGAAGTAGAATTGCTAGGTCTTAGGAAGGTACACACAAGTAGCAAGTACAAAAACAAAAAACAAAAAACCACCATGTATCCGCACTAGTTACAGCAACTACCAGCATCCAAAGCCAACTGCAGACATTGTGTTGTTCTACCACAAAATACTTCATCATGCATCTCGAAAAGACTAATGCATTTTAACAGCTAACAAAATTAAATAATTCCATGTTAATCCTCTAATATCCAGAAAATTTACCCAGTGGTCTTTTTTTAAAAAGTCTTTTTACAGTGGATATCTTCAAATCAGAATGGAAACAGTGCCCACTCACTAATCTTACCATTTTGAGTTGAAAGTCCCTTCATTTTGTTATGACTTCTGACTTAAATCAGAAGGCAAGGGTGCCTGTGGGAATAGTTTTGATTTGTTGTTTTTGTAGTCAGGCAGAGTTAAAGATGGAGCTTAGTTTTTGTTTCATTTTGTTTTATTTGGTTTTAGAGAGAGAAAGAACAAGTGAGGCAGGGGTGGGTAGACAGAAGGAGAAGGAGAGAACCTCAAGCAGATTCCATACTCAGTGTGGAGCCTGAAATGGGGCTTGACATCACGACCCTGAGATGATGACCTGAGCCAAAATCAAGAGTCAGACGTTTAAACGACTGAGCTACCCAGGCACCCCAGGTTAGTTGTGTTGTAATTTTCCCCTTGGGGAAAATCTTTTTTCATAATTTGTTACATTGGCCTCCCTCCAAATTCTATTAGAAAAATTTTCTTAATTCATAACTGAAGTGTTCTTTTTCTTTCCAAAAGCTATGTATTTAGATTGGATGGGATATTTTAACACATGCCAAAGGGACAGCACAATTGTCATGGGGGGTGAGTAGGAAGTGTTGCAGCTATAATTTGTTCCAGGACTTCCAGTGAGTGACAAGAAGAGGCCTGTTCCCCACTCCCCCAATCCCGTTCCATCACAGCTGAAATGTATACATCAGCTTCTGTGTATATGCACACTTAAATTAATTAAAGTGATTCTGTGGACTCCATATCAGTAAGATTATGTGCTTTCCCAGCACTGGAGATGTAGGGTGTTGAACATTTAATCCCATTAAAGCCTATATGTAGAGTGGGACTGTTTGGGAAAGACCAAGGACTTGATGGGCCTGTGGATGTTAGACATGCATGACCAGAGAGTGGAGGAGTTCTTATTTGTGGGTTCAGCAGAGTGGGTGCCAACTGCATTTCTCCAAGACACACAACAGCATTAGAGTTATGGATGGAAGATGTTGGAGAACAAAAGACATGTTGATTCCTGCTCCTCCCTCCAGAGACCAAATTTTTTTTTTAAAGATTTTATTTATTTATTTGACAGAGATCACAAGTATGCAGAGAGGCAGGCAGAGAGAGGGGTGGGGGAGGAAGCAGGCTCCCTGCTGAGCAGAAAGCCCTATTTGGGGCTCGATCCCAGGACCCTGGGATCATGACCTGAGCTGAAGGCAGAGGCTTGAACACACTGAGCCACCCAGGCGCCCCCCAGAGACCTAATTTAATGAGGCAAATGTATAGAAAATGCACATTATACTTGGTTAATTTCATTCTTTTTCTTTTTTTTTTTTTTTATAACTAAATAAGACAGCCAGAAGTCATGATATTTTATTTCTTTTTCTTTTTTATCAGATGATTTCATGCACATAGTAGAAATCAAAATGGCAAAGAAGAGCTTATAATGAAAAGCACATATCCTCTGATTCCTGTTGAATTGTTTTCTTCTTAGTTCTTGGTCTTCCTGGCATGACCTCCATAAACCTAAAAATCATGCTTATGTTGCTATTTCATAATTAATGAATTAATTATTTATTCATTCATTGATTCGTTGAATGAATGAATGAATGAATAATTAATGAATTATGTTTAGACATTCTTCGTCTGCTCTGAATGATTGGGGTTTCTCTCACTTATGCTACCATTACCTTTTGTTTCTTATATTTGTTTCTTGATATTTCTTATATTATTTTTGGCTTGGTTTTTTTTTTGGTGGTCATATTTCAACCTTAAGGAATATATGGAGACCTTTGAGTCTCATTCCGTCAATTTTTGCTATTCCTTCGTGATTCTGACTGTGCAAATGTACATATTGGTGCCCCTGCCTTCCCTCTACCCCTCCTTCCACTTTCTTTATCTCCCATCGGTCCCTAGGGTAACTTTATCTTACATATCCAAGCTTGAGGCCACTCACAGGCATTCTGCAAACATATTTGAGCCTCTTCAGTTTTGTTCAGAAGTTGACTCTAATGTTGAAAATCAATAAGCAGCCCTTAAGTAATTATGATGGAACATATTGTCTGTGCTCCCTCTCCTTCTTTTTTAGAACTTCGCTGAAATCTGTAGGTGGCTGATTGTTCTCCTTCTTTTCTCTTTACTTTTATAAATTAATTGCACTTTTATTACTTCACTGTCATTTTGAAGTAGTCTTGGGAAGGAGGAGAGGCTGCTAAGTGTTTTAGTCTGTCATCAGGATTTGCTAGTCAGGGCTATGGGGACCCTGGAGTGGGTACAGAGATGAAGAGCCCCCCAGCGTGCAACATGAACCCAGAGCACCCTCTCAGTCAGACAGATACGGATCTGAATCATTCTACCACTTCTTACCTCACACTTGTTACCCAGTCTTTGAGCGGTCAAAATGATTCCAGAAGAGACTGGGACATTGCTGTACATGAACATTGTCTATCCTCAAGAAAGTTGACATTTCTGGAAAGTCTACCTTGACTTTTACTTCACCTCTGTGGATAGAACCGTTGAGGGGAAGGCAAACCATGCCATGGACCCTGTCCTCACTGTCTTAGATCCATCCCAGGTTCCATAATTCCAGGTATCATTGATGCCCACTGAGAGACACACCCTCTCATGGACTTCAGGTTTCTACATTTTTCTTGGCTTGATTGCCTTCTCTGCTTCTAGGGTTGTCTCTTTGACAGAGTAAACAGGGTTAAGAATATTGTGTCTACACAGGGTTCAATGAGAAGAATAAATGAATTTGTATAAAAACTCAGTATATTCAACACTGTTGGCTGTGGTGTACCCTAGCAGCTAATGAGATTCATCATCAACATATGAAGTTTCTCTATTCCCTTCTTTCCTCAATTATGCAATTCTTAAAAAAATCTTTATGGAGTAGAAAAAAATAACTAGACATATATGCTTCATTAAAGGCCATCCTGTTCCAGAATGCATGTACCCAACCACTTCATTTCTTAGAATTTGAGTTTCTGGGGACAGTGGGAGTATGGGGAACTCACCCAGGATCAGTGTGGTGTCTATAGCAGTTCTGAGTCTGGTACCAGGCATGCATGGAAGTTTTGGGTTTGGATTTGGATGACATCATTTATGGCAACTGTAAAGCCTAGAGGAGGAGCGAGGTTGTGATTGGAGGAAGAAATGCTAACTATAGCTTTCTAGGCTGTAGGCATACTAGTAGACGGACCACCATAGTACAGTATGGCCGGGGGTGGGGATGGCCAAGTCTTGTTGCCTTCTTGGTTGGACTCCATATGTTTTTTGAGTTACTTAGATCCAGGAGCCCTGGCATCCATTGAAGCATGCCAGTGTCTCCTTGGTAGCCCACGGAGGGCACAGCCACAGACCTGCATATTGCCCCTACTCAGGGGCTGCATTTGCTTGAGTTTTGGGCATTTGGCTAGTGTTCCCTTCTCTCCATCTGCCTTTCTGTGTTTCTGGCATACTTAATTGTAAGAACTTCTTTTTCTTCTGTAATGTAGCATATTGTGATGTTCTGTTAATATCTGCTCCAGTAAACAGATTAAATTAGTAAAATAAATAAATGAAATGTCATCTGTATGGTGGAGATAGAGAGTGCTCACCAAATATTTCATGTGTTCATGCACATTTCCCAGCCTCCCCTGCAGTTGGGTCAAGACCATGTAACTATGTCGGGCCAGTAGGCTTTGGGAGGAAGGTTATGTGTCACTGCCAGTCCAAGGCACTTAAAAACATATATTCCTCCATATCTCCTGTATCCTCTGGGAACCATGGAGGCCTCATGTTGAGACATGGCATCACCAAATGGACAGAGCCTGCTCTCGAAGACATTTGATGGATAGAGATTCTGGTGACCAGCAGGGGACTTTTTGTGATAAAGAAAGAAACTTTTGTTGGGTGAAGTCACTGAGGTTTGGGGGTCTATTTATTACAGCAACATACTCTAGTATTGCTTTGACTACTAGTTTCTGGGAGCTCAAAGGGACCCAGGGATCTGTTATACCCTACCCTTGGCTTTGCAGCTGAAGAAGCAGGCTTGGAGGGTGCATGGGTAGATAGTGGTAGAGTCTGTCTAGGACCTGAGTTTCCTGATGGCCTTCTTCTGCCATCTGGCCCCTCATTTAGTAGAAGATATCATGGAAAGATCTCTAGACGCACAGTAGAATCATAGTTTATACCCTATGATTTTATATTGTCAGGCATGTTTACAAAGTGGTTTTAGAAAGCGACTGTTAATTGCATAGTTCTCTGGTGTTCACAATGAGTCCTGGAAGGATTTATGAGATAGCCACAGCCTTTAAAATTTTTCATTTAATACATGCTTGCCAGAAGCTAGTTAGCGTCTGGATAACTTCCAAAGGTTTGCTGATGCTGTAGTGGACTTGGTCTGTGGTGGAGCCAGGGTTACATGTAATGAAATGGTTTCCTGTAACTGCAACTGGCCATTAATTGACAGGGTTTACTGAACTGACAGTGTACTTAAGACTATCACAGACGGTGGGGTCAGGCTGGGTCAGGCCAGGGGAAGGAAGAGAGGGAAGGGGTGAGATGGGCAGAGCACTTCCTGCCCATTTTTTTCTGAGAGGCTTTGTGATGATGATAATATGCAAGCTTCTCCCCCTTTCCCTGTGTTAAGGAAGAGGAACAGAATTTACCTGGAGATCTGCTTCCTGCTGCCTTGATGGCCTCAGTGGCTCACTTGCTGATAGGACCTGCACCTGCTTTGCTCCCTGGTGGGAGGGCAGCATTCTACCTCTGTAAGAGTCAGGTCTAAGAGCCACGAGGAAATAAGTAAGAGCTGCCAAGCATGTGGAAGAACCACTGCAGGGAAGCAAAGCATTTCCCCAAACTGGAAATGGTTTGTGTTTCTAGTCTGTTACACAGACACTCCTTGGAGGATTAATCGCCTTTTTTTTTTTTAGAAGAAAGAATACAGTGCTTTTAATAAAATGAGTTAGTGATCTTTCTTCATTCAAAATTTATTTTAATTTTAGTGCTCGCTTCGGCAGCACATATACAAAATTTATTTTAATTTTAAACAAATTAAAATTTTATTGTAAGAACTTAATTTTTCAAGAAGTTTCTTTTTCCCAGAGTAAAATGCTTTTGATCTCAGTGTCTTCTGTCGGGACGCTTAAATGGACCTAATGAATTAACAAACACTCCTGGTTTTATCCTTCTACGAAGCTGGAAGTCAGATGGCCTTGTCTTTACGCAGTTAGAATAAATGTGCCCTGTGGTTTATGAAATAACTGAGCAATCACAGAGTGCCTCTGCCCGACATCTCCGCACTGGCCCTTTGTAACCGTTGAGATTCTACACTGACACTGCGGCATTAACCGGGCTAGTTAATCGGTCTGCCGTTTGAGAATGGACAGCAGGAATTCCCTCCTCTACATCAGTAGATCCGATTAGCCAGCCAGTCACCAGACCGGGCCCTGACAGAACAGAGCCCAGAGCAGGCATATTTTATACTGGAATAGAAGGTCTGACACAGGCTCTGTTTGAGAGTCCCTTTGAGATGGGGGAAGGCTCAGAAGGAGTTAGAACTGCGAGATGCCAGCAGAGAGCCTGGGCACCTGCAGAGGCAGGTGTGGGGACCTCAAGAGGTGGGGGGAAAAGGAGGGTATAGAGTATCAATCTCAAAGCTTGAGGGGGCCTCCCAAGATTAAAAAAAAAAAAATCTCCTTTTTATTTATTATTGGAATTTTTACTAATAAGGAAAAGGTCAAATATACTAAATCAAAACTGTTGGATTCATTTATTTAAAAAAAAAATCATGGACTTCATGTCAGGACTGTCCTGGGCAAACTTGAAGGGGATGAAAGGGCAAAGGGACAGAGGGAGAGGTTTACAATTTTAATAAGTGCCTTAACTCTTGCAGAAGAGTCCAGAAGGTGGGCTAATTCTTACATGAATAACTAGGATGCTCTAGAGGGTAAGAAATAAAGACATCAAGGCAGGTCCATGGGAATACTTGTACCTCAGTGGGAGGTAGGAAAAAGGAAAGACTTCCTGAAGAGGGGTACCTTTTGATCTGATTCTTGAAGATGAACAGAATTTTATAAGTGGATTGAAACCGAGGTCTGGGAGCCTCCTGGGCAGAGTAATAAGGATAGAAAAGACAACGTGTTTTCTCAACCCCACATCAAGACCTATGGGAGGCCAGGGAGGAAGATAGTAGTTCTACTTCCACTGTTTCTAACCGTGTGGTTCCAGAACATCACCTCTTATTCCTGGCAACCCTTGGGAAAATGCTTTTCTTGTCTGTTGCCAATATGGGGAAACTGAGAACCCAAAAAGATGTTAAGTAACTTGCTTACTTAACAGGTGGCACATAGTGGAAGATAAATTCAAACCCAGGCAGCATCAACCCAGAGCTGGGTTCTGTAACTAGGACAGCAGATAGCCCACAGCCTTGGCATTGAAACAAGGCACCCAGGTGCCATGGGGAAGAGTAGGGGAAATTAGGACCATCTTAGAAAATCTGGTATCCATGCTTACTAGAACTTGGGGCATTGAAGGAATGGGGAACTAGTAAGGTTTCAGTTAGGATATGTGGAAGGATAGCTGGGACATTGTAGTAGGCATTAGCCCCCTGTGGCATTGAGAACTTCAGATATGGCTTGTCCAAGTTGATATATAGTCCAGGTGTAAAGTACACTCTGGATTTCAAAGATCTAGTATGAAAAAAAGGATGCAAAATATATCATTAATAATTTTTATATTGCAAACAAATTGAAATGTAGCTAAAATTACATTTTAAATAAAATGTACAATTAAAATTGGTTTTTGTTTTTGTTTTTGTTTTTACTTTTTAAAAATGTGACTACTGGGGGCGCCTGGGTGGCTCAGTCAGTTAAGCCTCTGCCTTTGGCTCAGGTCATGATCTCAGGGTCCTGGGATCGATTCCCTGCATTGGGCTCTCTGCTCAGCAGGGAGCCTGCTTCCCCGCTCTCTCTGTCTGCCTCTCTGCCTACTTGTGATCTCTCTCTGTCAAATAAATAAAATCTTAAAAAAAAAGTGACTACCAGAATACTTAAGTATATATAGTTCATAATATGTTTTTATTGGACAACACTGGTTTGGAATGCTAAGTTAAAATTTTAGAATTTATAACACCCAAAGAACAAATAATCCAATCAAGAGATGGGCAGAGGACATGAACAGACATTTCTGCAAAGAAGACCTCCAGATGGCCAACAGACACATGAGAAAGTGCTCCATATCACTCGGCATCAGGGAAATACAAATCAAAACCACAATGAGATATCACCTCACACCAGTCAGAATGGCTAAAATCAACAAGTCAGGAAATGACAGATGCTGGCGAGGATGCGGAGAAAGGGGAACCCTCCTCCACTGTTGGTGGGAATGCAAGCTGGTGCAACCACTCTGGAAAACAGCATGGAGGTTCCTCAAAATGTTGAAAATAGAACTGCCCTATGACCCAGCAATTGCACTACTGGGTATTTACCCTAAAGATACAAACGTAGTGATCTGAAGGGGCACGTGCACCCGAATGTTTATAGCAGCAATGTCCACAATAGCCAAACTATGGAAAGAACCTAGATGTCCATCAACAGATAAATGGATCAAGAAGATGTGGTATATATACACAATGGAATACTATGCAGCCATCAAAAGAAATGAAATCTTGCCATTTGCGATGACGTGGATGGAACTAGAGCATATCATGCTTAGCGAAATAAGTCAAGCAGAGAAAGACAACTATCATATGATCTCCCTGATATGAGGAAGTGGTGATGCAACATGGGAGCTTAAGTGGGTAGAAGAAGAATAAATGAAACAAGATGGAATTGGGAGGGAGACAAACCATAAGTGACTCTTAATCTCACAAAACAAACTGAGGGTTGTTGTGGGGGAGGGGGTTGGGAGAAGGGGGGTGGGGCTATGGACATTGGGGAGGGTATGTGCTTTGGTGAGTGCTGTGAAGTGTGTAAACCTGGTGATTCACAGACCTGTACCCCTGGGGATAAAAATATATGTTTATAAAAAATAAAAAATTATTATTAAAAAAAAAGTTTAGAATTTATAAGACCAAAAAGTAAGTTTCTTCCTCAATTTCATTTGGGGCTAGTGCTTTTCTATAGAACTGCCCTGCTTTTGGCCTCCTTGTAGTTTAAGAGGAATACTGTGTGCTGTACACTGTATGCTGTCATAGTCACTGTAGAGAGTTTGCCCATCTCAGGATAGAATAACACTTTGATATTTCTCGGAAGTTAATGATTGACCAAGTATGTCATGACCTTTGAAATAATATGTAACTTTAGAATGGCTTTATATTCATAAATTGTATAATGTGTCTGGCACCGTAAAATTTTTAGTTATCCCATATTTGCCTGCAGGGCTTGCCTTTAGGTATGACCAGGAGAGGTTGATGCTGCTGATAGAAAAAAGGGGAAATGATAACAAAAGCTTTTATTCACTTTTAGATTTGCAGCCCTTCAAAGATATGTAGTTACCAATTTGTAGATTCTGGGTACATCCGCTTCATAATCCCCTATTCTTTAACAACAGTTTCTTAGGAAGTTTCTGTTGTGGTTTCAAGTTCCTGATCTCATTTACTTTTCCACGGCAAATGTCAGAGCTGCAGCTCTGCTGGGCCGTGGTAAAGCTTTTTGGCACAAATTCTTGCCCTGACCTTCATTCCTCAGACCTCTGACTGCGGGAAGCATTTCTTTGGCATCAGGTGTGCACAGAATTCTGGACTTGAAAGACAGTAAGAAGGAAGGTTTCTATAGCCATTGTAAAAGCAACTTTCTTCAACTGCAATAATTCGGGCACAAACACTGTTGTTTCTCCAGGAGCACAGAGTTGGTGAGTGCTGGTGGGCAGCCTGGGGATCAGAGTTTCCCTACTTCCTTGCTGTGCTGCTGGAATGACAATTTCCTTGTTCCATGAACTTCTTGAGATCCTTGGTGGCCAGCGGCAGCCTTCCCTCCTCAACAGCTCCTAAAGCCAACAGTTCCCAAGCTGATCCATTCAAAAGGACATTCATGAAGGACCTGTCTGACTCACAGCTGACTTACAGTGAACTCCTTCTCCCAGAAGGGAGACTTCTGGTCCAGGGTAGAGATTCTTTTGCTGGAAATTTGAGCAAGCCCTGGGTGCACCCCAAGTCCCTGCCCTCTGCAGCTCACCCTGGCCCCTGCTGGCCTGACTCATAGACTTCTATTCTACATTATCTAGTAATGTGTGTAGGCCTAGGACTCAAGTGCCCTGCCCCAGCTGATTCTTCTCCCCATGCCTCAGGCCAAGGCCAGAGTGCCTAGCTTCTACACATCTAACCAAATTCTGGGTCCCCACATGTTGACAGGAGTTGTCCAGGAGGTTGGCAGGGTCTTTGATTCTGATCTTCTTTGGAATTAGTTCTGGAACTCAGTTCTCTACTTGGCCTCTACCAGGCTTCCCCAAATGTTTGTATGTGGCCAGCCCCTGCAGCTGTGCCTGTTACCCCTGGTTATCTCCCACTGTGTAATTCTTCTATCTCCTTCTATCTCCTTGCAACCACCAAGGCCCATTCCTCGTTCAGCCTGAGATAGGCTGGGCTGTGACTTTGCCCTTCTGTGACAGGAATATACCTGGAGCCTATGCTTCCTCACTTCCCAGGGCTGCTCCTGGCCCCTGGTTGCGGTTTTGTATTGCTCTTAGAATCCCATCTACAGGACTCCCTAGCCCACTGCCCTACCTGCCCTGCCTGGAGCCTACCTTAGTGCTCTTGCCAGATCCCTGCCTTGCCCTGAACCAAGGCTCAGGCAAGGTCCCTGTCAGACTGCCTGATGGCCATGGCTTATGTCGCCCCCTAAGCTGCATTTCTGGACTCCAAGAGGAGCTGAAGTTCTCCAGGCCCTGGGCTTTTGCCCTTTCCCTTTCTTTTCTGCCTTCTCCTTCTGGATCGTCTCCCTCACAGCCAGGTTTATACAACGGGGTGGGTCCAGAACCATATTCTAGAAGCTTCTGTTCCTATGAGAGCATAAACAACATCTGTGTGTGGTCCCAAAGTAGACTGTAATGGCCCATACTGTCTGCCGTGCTTTGGGTATGTGTGGCGAGAGAGGGAGAGAAAATTCTAAAATTCATTGTTGACTATATGTTTGATCCTCCTTCCTTCACACAGTGTTTATTCATTTTACATGAACTTCAGAGCAAAAGCATGGGGGGTGGAATGTAATGCCAGATGCTCAATTGTAGTATATGTCTTGTTGAAAATACAAGAACCAAGGAGTTCATCACTGTCGGTTTCCTGTGTAATGAAAGAATCCTGACCTGACATGTGACCTTGGGCGTGTTCCTTCATCTTTCTTGTCTCTGCTTTTCCCATTGTACAGGAAGAATGATGGGGGTGCCTGTGTGGGGGCTGTGAGGGCTACATGGATTAATACATGGACAGTCCTGTGGACAGTGCCTGGGACATAGAAAGGACTCAGGAGAGCAATTTGTGGCATGCTCCTGGCTGGTTTGTCTGGTGCAGGAATTAAATCATTTTAGTTCCTTTTATATTTTCCTATCTGTTTAACACATTTGAATGGTTTTATGACTTGGTTTTTCCTAAAGCAAGGCGCTTTCTTTTCTATTGTTGTTGTTAGACAAATCTCTACAAGTAGAGAGAACTGCAAGTGCTTATTTTATGGTCAGTGCTTCATTATTTGGACCTTTAAAAAAAAAGTTTTAGATTCCACTTAGTTAAAATTTTGGTTTTTTCTTTTTTTTAAATTAATTAATTTATTTTCAGAAAAACAGTATTCATTATTTTTTTCACCACACCCAGTGCTCCATGCAATCCGTGCCCTCTATAATACCCACCATGTGGTACCCCAACCTCCCACCCCCCCGCCACTTCAAACCCCTCAGATTGTTTTTCAGAGTCCATAGTATCTCATGATTCACCTCCCCTTCCAATTTACCCCAACTCCCTTCTCCTCTCTAACACCCCTTGTACTCCATGATATCTGTGGTGCTCCACAAATAAGTGAAACCATATGATAATTGACTCTCTCTGCTTGACTTATTTCACTCAGCATAATCTCGTCCAGTCCCATCCATGTTGATGCAAAAGTTGGGTATTCATCCTTTCTGATGGAGGCATAATACTCCATAGTGTATATGGACCACATCTTCCTTATCCATTCGTCCGTTGAAGGGCATCTTGGTTCTTTCCACAGTTTGGCGACCGTGACCATTGCTGCTATAAACATTGGGGTACAGATGGCCCTTCTTTTCACGACATCTGTGTCTTTGGGGTAAATACCCAGGAGTGCAATTGCAGGGTCATAGGGAAGTTCTATTTTTAATTTCTTGAGGAATCTCCACACTGTTCTCCAAAGAGGCTGCACCAACTTGCATTCCCACCAACAGTGGAAGAGGAGAGGGTTCCCCTTTCTCCACATCCTCTCCAACACATGTTGTTTCCTGTTTTGTTAATTTTGGCCATTCTAACTGGTGTAAGGTGATATCTCAATGTGGTTTTAATTTGAATCTCCCTGAGGGCTAGTGATGATGAACATTTTTTCATGTGTCTGATAGCCATTTGTATGTCTTGATTGGAGAAGTGTCTGTTCATATCTTCTGCCTATTGTTTGATATGTTTGCCAGTTTCATGTGTGTTGAGTTTGAGGAGTTTATTATAGATCCTGGATATCAACCTTTTGTCTGTACTGTCATTTGCAAATATCTTCTCCCATTCCGTGGGATGCCTCTTTGTTTTGTTGACTGTTTCCTTTGCTGTGCAGAAGCTTTTGATCTTGATGAAGTCCCAAAAGTTCATCTTCGCTTTTGTTTCCTTTGCCTTTGGAGACATATCTTGAAAGAAGTTGCTGTGGCTGATAGCGAAGAGATTACTGCCTATCTTCTCCTCTAGGATTCTGATGTATTCCTGCCTCACGTTAAGGTCTTTTATCCATTTTGAGTTTATCTTTGTGTATGGTGTAAGAGAATGGTCCAGTTTCGTTCTTCTACATATAGCTGTCCAGTTTTCCCAGCACCATTTATTGAAGAGACTGTCTTTTTTCCACTGTATATTTTTTCCTGTTTTGTCGAAGATTAATTGCCCATAGAGTTGAGGGTCCATATCTGGGCTCTCTACTCTGTTCCACTGGTCTATGTGTCTGTTTTTATGCCAGTACCATGCTGTTTTGGTGATCACAGCTTTGTAATAAAGCTTGAAATCAGGTAACGTGATGCCCCCAGCTTTATTTTTGTTTTTCAACATTTCTTTAGCGATTCGGGGTCTCTTCTGATTCCATACAAATTTTTGGATTATTTGCTCCAGCTCTTTGAAGAATACCGGTGGAATTTTGATCGGAATGGCATTAAAAGTATAGATTGCTCTAGGCAGTATAGAGATTTTAACAATGTTTATTCTTCCGATCCCAGAGCATGGAATGGTCTTCCATCTTTTTGTGTCTTCTTCAATTTCTTTCATGAGTGTTCTATAGTACCTCGAGTACAGATCCTTTACCTCTTTGGTTAGGTTTATTCTCAGGTATTGAAATTTTGTTTCTTAAATTCCACGTGTAAGTGAAATCATAAGATATTTATCTTTCCAGAAAATGTTAATTATTTGGACCTTTGTTTGCTGTCTCTCTTCATTTTCTGTATTCACTAGAGTACTGACCCGCCATGGCCAAAGGAAACTCTTAGATGCCAGGATGTTTTTTCCTTAGACTTGGACACTCTGATGCTTTTTTATTTAAAGAAGTCGTTCCATATAGTTTCTGTTGCCCTGAATACCTTCTGTAGGGCTGTTCAGTAGGTTCTTTTCTTTCTGATTATAGAAACAAAGTATTTCTATACGAAGTAGAAAATGGTTCAGTAGGCCCATGAAGAGTGGATTTATGAGAAAAATCACACTTTTTGCTTTGACAGCTTAAGTATGACAGGGAAGCTTTTAAATGCAGAGTAGCAGCTCTGTGCACATGCAGGCACCCAGCAAGACTAATTGACCTAAGATGCAGCCACTGAGACTGTTTTCTTCTGGAGAAACATTTCTGTCTCAAAGGTGGTTTCCAAATCTTGCATATCACAGTCCCATAGCTAGCAGAGCTTCCGTCCTGGGCTGTGTCTCCATGCGTTGCACGGGGCAGTCCCCATCCTCTAATTCCTTTACTCTGATGGCTCTCTCCTCTAATGTGCCATTAAAGGTCTCAGCATTGCTGATGTGCTCAAAACACACCTGATACAGAGGTGATTCTGGTCCACTGTTTCCATTTATTAAAAATGGCAAAGGATGCCTCCGTTGGAAAAGCTTTACTTTGAGAAGCCTGGCTCTTGAACTGGCATTATCATACCTTAGTTTCATCTCTGAAGTAGAGAGAAAATACTCTAGAGTGAATGATAGGTTTAAGGGCTAATATAGAACTTAAAAATCAGTCCTGAATTCAAGTATAACCTTCTCAATTTATAAATGAGGAATCTAAGTCCCCAGGAGTTAAGAATGTTACATAGTTAAGTGATCCCTGGCAGTTTCATCCTGTTTCCTCAATCATGACAGTGTGTCTCTTGTTTAGTCTTTGTTTTGCAGTGCAGTTAGGCATTCAGTTAAATGTCAGGAGAGCTACACTCCACAACCCCCACCTATTTTCAAGAGAATATTTAAATTCACTGTTTATTGTTTAAATACAAATAACCATGATTTAAAATAAACCTATTCTTTAAGGGATTTGATTTTGAAAATTGAGGAATGAATTTGTATCCTTTGTTATGAAATTCATGCATATTCATATGGAGTGGAGTCTTTTGGGTTTTCCACATATAGTATCATATCATCTGCGAAGAGTGATAATTTGACTTCTTCTTTGCCGATTTGGATGCCTTTAATTTCCTTTTGTTGTCTGATTGCTGAGGCTAGGACCTCTAGTACTATGTTGAATAGCAGTGGTGATAATGGACATCCCTGCCGTGTTCCTGACCTTAGCGGAAAAGCTTTCAGTTTTTCTCCATTGAGAATGATATTTGCGGTGGGTTTTTCATAGATGGCTTTGATGATATTGAGGTATGTGCCCTCTATCCCTACACTTTGAAGAGTTTTTGGGATATTATAGCCTAACTGGGTATCTTGTACAGATGCCAACAGCTGACTGACTTCTGCTTCTGGAAAGTGGAACAGAGGTACTTCTCCCTATTCCTTCTGCTAAGTACAACTAAAAACACTGGGCACTGTATCTAGACAAAGGGAAGAAGACCGTGAAAGGTGGATAGAAGAGGCAGACTGGCTAAGTACCTCTGGAACTGAGGAATGAAATAGTGGAGATTTCTTTGTGCCTCATATAAATCTGAGATTTAGAGGTAAAAAAAAAAAAAAAATCCAGCAGCCTGGAAATGCAATGGTCAGGGACCAAAAAAGCAACTAAAAAACACCTCAAACTCCCCCTGCCCAGACAAACAAAAACCACACAACAAAACTAGAACACCAGGAAAAGAGTAGCTGAACAAGACAGAAAACTCTTAGACAATAACTGCTATCCTTGATCCAAACACCACAGAAAAATATCTGTGGTGCCCACCCCCATCCAGAGAAGGCCAATTAGGGAGCTAGAGCTTTTATCTTCAGTGGTTACTAAAAAGCCCCAACTTTTCTTGTGGTGTAAGTGGGGCCTTTTGGGGAGCTAGACGTTTACATATACTGACAAAAACAAAGTGCTCCTCTCCATCCCTGCCAGGGTAGTGTCAATGAAGGACTAGTGAAGAATCAAAACTTTCACCATTGTCCAGAAATAATGAGGCCATCCCCTCTATAGAGTCACTGAAGACCATTTCAAGAGCTACAGTTCTTACCCAGAAATAATGAGAGCCTCCTCTTCAGGTGTCAGCAGAAGCTCGTGGGGAACATGAACTTCTCCCTCTATCTGACAGCAGTAATGTCACATTGGTATCAGAGGAAGCCAGCTAAAATAGGCATAAATAAGATCCAAAAGCTTAGAATATAATACAAAAATGTACAGTCTTTGGTTAAAAAAAATGCATACTAAGAACCAGGAACATCTCAGACTGGATGAAAAAGGACAATCATTAGATGCCAACACTGACATAACAGATATGATAGAATTATCAGGCAATATTTTGAAGCAGCTGTGATAAAAATGATCCACTGAGCAATTCTGAGCATGCTAAAAACAAGCAAACAAAACAAAACAAAAACTCTCAACAAAAAAGTCAAAAGTTTCAACAAAGAGATAGAAGATATGAAGAACCAAATGGAAATTTTTGAGCTGAAAAATGCAGTAACTGAAGCTCAAGAACAGAAGATATAGAGGAATAGAGTAAATAGAGGAATAGAGGAAAGAATTAAAGAGCTAGAAGATAGAATAGATACCAAACATGAAAAACAGAGAGAAAGTTAAATGGAACAACAACAACAAAAAATGAACAAAGCTTTAGTGGTCTGTGGGACTGTAATATGGGATCTAACATTCATGTTATAAGAGTTTCTGATAGAGAGCTGAAAAAGTACTGGAAGAAATAATGGTAGAAAACTTGCTGAAGTTGTCAAGAGACAAACCTAAAGATTTAAGAAGCTGATAGAATTTTAAACAGGATAAACTCAAACCCACACCAAGATGCATCATAACCAAACTTCTAAACTAAAGAAAATAAAAATCTTGAAAACAACCAGAGGAAAATGACACATTACATACAAGGAAAAAATGAGAATGATAGCAGATTTCTCAACAGAAACTATGTAGAAACTACACAGAACTTTACAGAAACTATGTAGACTAGAGAGAAGCAGCACATTATTTTTTAGGTGCTGAAAGGAAAGAACTGCCAACCCAGAATCTAATACACAGTGAAAACAGCCTTCAGGAATGAAGGGAAAATCAAGACATTCTCAGGTAAAGAAAAACTAAGAATCTATTGCCATCAGACCTTTGCTAAAAGACTGGGTAAAGAAAGTTCTTTAAGCAGGAATGAAATGATGAAAGAAGCAAACTTAAAACATCAGAAAAGAGGAATTTGATAAGCAAAAATAGGAGTAAATATAATAGGTTATTTTATCCTTTTATAAATATGTTTTTAAAATTATCCTCAATAGTTGAAGCAAAATTATACCACTATCTGATGGGACACTAAATGTATGTGAAGGAAATATTTCATATAATTGTATTGTAAATGGGGTAAAAGAACTTAAAGGGAGATAAGATTAATATATTTCACCTGAACTGGTAAAATGACTACATCAGTAAAGAGTAGTATATTTTGTATATGTAAAATATCATACCTACTTAACCACTAAAAAAGTTATATGTTCATATAACTGTTCATATAACATTCCAAAACATTAGATAAATCAAAATGAAATTCTGAAAAACGGTCAAGTAACTCATAGGAAAGCAGGACAAGGAAAATAGAGGAATGAGAGAATAAACAGAAAAAAATAAAATAGCAAATTTAAACCCTAACATATCAATAATTACATTAAGCATAAATGTCCTACATATACCCATTAAAGACACAAACTAGCAAAGTAGATAAAAAGACATGTTCCAAAGATATGCTCTCTATAAGAAACCCATTCTAAACATAATATAGGCAGGTTGAAAGCGAAAGTGTGAAGAAAGATATATCATGCCAAAGTCTACTTAAAAAAACAGAGGAAGGCATAAATATATCATTTATATAATGATAAAAGGATTGCTCTTCCAAGAAGACGTAACCATCTTAAATGTGTATGTACCAAATAACAGAGCCTGAAAATATATAGAACAATAACTGGAGAACTGAAACCAGAAGTACACAGTGCTTGGAGATGGAAACTCTAACAACCTCTCCCAACAGTTAACAGAGCAACTAGACAGATAATCAATAAGGGTATAGAAAAAATCAAGCAGAGAAAGACAATGATCATATGGTTTCACTCAGATGTGGAACATAAGGAATAGCGTGAAGCACCACAGGGCAAAGGAGGGAAAACAGAGTGGGAAGGAATCAGAGAGGGACATAAACCATGAGAAAGTCTAGACTCCAGGAACTAAACTGAGGGTTACAGAGGGGAGATGGGGTAACTGAGTGATGGGTATTAAGGAGGGCATATATAGTGATGAGCTCTTGGTGTTATATGCAACTAATGAAAAGCTACTGATGTACTATACATTGGCTAATTGAACATAATAAAAAAAGAAAAAATCAACACCACAATCAACCATGGAGAGGCAGTTGGATACTGTGGAAGGAGCCCAGCACCAGGGTGTAAAAGAGGCACCTTGGAGAAGAACCCAAGTTTGGAAAATGCCTCCAAATTGGAAATTAGTCACTCTGTCAATCAGCCTGTGCCCTCAGAATGAGTCCTATTTCTTCCCATCAGTGTCTGTAGACCTATTGTGCAGGAGGCCAAAAGAGGTCAGCGAGCTTCACAGTCAAGGATCCTGAAACTTCATTCAGTCTTCCCTCCATTCTTGTGGTCAATGGCACTGAGGCTGCTCTCCACCCCAGGGTCTGTGTGTTTGGCATTGACAGTGCCTAGCATCAGTAGCCAGACTCTCAGGCTTCATTTCCCAGCAATGTGCTTGCATTCTGTTCAGAACCTTTGTCCAAGCTTCTGAATGGAATATATTAAAGCAATCATAATTTGCATGTAAAATTTAAAGTTACATTTTCATAAATGGTGTTACCTCTAAAAATATGTAGACCAGATTTTAAACAGGAGCAGAATACACAGCATCTCTAGGACTCCTTTAGAATAAGTGACCCTCTGACAAACTAGATGAATCTAGAAGCAGCAATATGGACTCTTAGCTTTCTAATTTCTTGCCTAATCAACCATCACTGAAAAGTTAATAGCTCAGCGTAAACAACATTTTAGTGCAGAGGATGGCAAACTATGGGCCAAATCTGGGCTGTTATTTTAAGTGAAGTTTTACTAAAACATAGAGGGCAGCATCAGAACCATTTGAGAACTTACTAGAAATGAAATTCTCTTTCTTTAGACCTATTGACTCAGAAACTCTGGGGATGGCACTCAGCTAAGTGCGTTTATTTTTGTTGTTGTTGTTTATTAATGTTTCTTTTTTTATTGTGTTATGTTAGTCATCATATCGTAGTCATTAGTTTTTGATGTAATGTTCCATGATTCATTGTTTGCATATAATACCCAGTGATACGCAAAATCCATGCCCTCCTTAATACCCATCACCACGCTCATCCATTCCCTCACCCACTTCCCTTCTAAAACCTTCTGTTTGTTTCCCGGAGTCTGTAGTTTTTCATGGTTCATCTCTCACTCTGATTTCTCCCCTTCATTTTTCCCTTCTCCTAATGTCCTCCATGCTATTCCTTATGTTCCACAAATAAGTGAAACCAAATGATAATTAACTTTCTCTGTTTGATTTATTTCACTTAGCATAATCTCCTCCAGTCCCATCTATGTTGATGCAAATGTTGGGTATTCATCCTTTCTGATTGCTGAGTAATATTCCATTGTGTATACAGACCACGTCTTCTTTATCCATTCGTCTGTTGAAGGACATCTTGACTCCTTCCACAGTTTGGCTATGGTGGACATTGCTGCTATGAACACTGGGGTACATATGCCCCTTCTTTTCACTACAGCTGTATTTTTGCGGTAAATACCCAGTAGTGCAATTGCTGGGTTATAGGGTTGCTCTATTTTAATTTTTTGAGGAACCTCCACACTGTTTTCCAAAGTAACTGTACAAATTTGCATTCTCACCATCAGCATAAGAGGGTTCTCCACAACTTCTCCACAACTTCTCTAACATTTGTTGTTTCTTGCCTTGTTGATTTTTGCCATTCTAACTGGCGTGAGGTGGTATCTCAATGTGGTTTTGATTTGAATTTCCCTGATGGCTAATGATGATGGACACTTTTTCATGTGTCTCTTAGCTATTAGGTACTTTAGAATAAACCTAGCCAAAGAAGTAAAGAATCTATTCTCTAGGAACTACAGAACACCCGTGACAGAAATTGAAGAACACACAAAAAGATGGAAAAACATTTCATGCTTATGGATCAGAAGAATAAAACATTGTTAAAATGACTATGCAGCCCAGAGCAATCTATACTTTCAACTTCATCCTAATAAAAATACTAATGGCAATTTTCAAAATGCTGGAACAAACAATCCTAAAATTTGTTTGGAACCAGAAAAGACCTGAATCACCAAGGAAGTGTTGAAAAAGAAAAACAAAGCAGGGGGCATCACATTGCTTAATTTCAAGCTATATTACAAAGCTGTGATCACCAAAGCAGCATGGGACAGGCACAAAAACAGACACTTAGAATGGTGGAACAGAGTAGAGAGCCCAGATAAGGATACTCAACTCTATGGTCAACTAATCTTTGACAAAGCAGGAAAAAATATCCAATGGAGAAAAGATAATAAATTTAATAAATTTATTTATTTATTTATTTTAATTTATTATTTAATTTACTTTTATTATTAAATTCATTAAATTAAATTTATTATTTTATTTAGTTAGTTAGTTATTAAAAGATAATAAATTTAATAAATGGTGCTGGGAAAATTGGACAGCTATATACAGAAGAATGAAACTGGACCATTCTCTTACACCATACACAAAGATAAACTCTAAATGGATGAAAGACCTCAATGTGAAACAGGAATCTATGAAAATCCCAGAGGAGAACATAGGCAGTAACCTCTTTGACATTGGCCACAGCAACTTCTTTCAAGACGTGTCTCCAAAGGCAAGGGAAACAAAAGTGAAAATGAGCTTTGGGGACTTCATCAAGATAAAAAGCTTCTGCACAGCCAAAGAAACAGTCAACAAAACAACGAGGCAGCCCACAGAATGGGAGAAGATATTTACAAATGACGCTATAGACAAAGGGCTCATGTCCAAGATCTATAAAGAACTCCTCAAACTCAGCACCCTAAAAACAGATAATTCAGTAAAAAAAAAAATGGGCAGAAGACATGAGCAGACACTTCTCCAAAGCAATGTGCATTTAAACAAGACTAATAGAAAAGTTTGAGAACCACTGGATTATACTATCCTACTGTGTCCACTGGCTAATATTGTGATAAAGAGCTTTGGTTGCAATTCAGCCAACATCACCTGATGCTGTAGCCATGCACCTGATTCCATGCTGTGTCTGACAGTACATGGGCTCTGGCCTCCCAGGAAAGCAGTCGTGTGACCACTAACCACAGCAAGGCATGTGGGGTCCTCTAGAGATGCATGAGCTCTGCAAGACTGGAACAAGAAGGACAGAATTCACAGAATTAACAGAGGTGATTTTACTTTTCATGTCTATTTTTTCTAGATGGAGGGCATAAAATTACACTTGAGACACGGGCTTCAGGAAGCAGGTGTGGTCACCATCCCTAGGTGATAGGGGACAGGCTAGGAGCTAGAAGACAGTCCACAGTGGTGTGCCAAGCAGGCAGGATTACCACAGCACAGGCGACAGCGGACAGCTCAGGGAAGGACAAGACTGGTCTGATGGGAACAGAAAAGTGTTGCTTTTCTTCTTTTCTTTGCATGCTGGGTATGCTGGGCTGCAGAATTTGATGAGATGCTTTAGGATCTGGAACCTAACTAGTCCAGCTGGAAAAAAGCAGAGAGCAGCAGTACTGGAGATTTTCTTATGCTTTGTAAAAATCAAATTTGCCCTCCTGGATGAGAAATGTTATCAGTGTTCAGTCAGGCAACAGCTAGGAGTTGAGGGTAATGGGAACTGCTGGACTGGTCCATTATTTAGGTGTGTTGGAAGGCTCCATCTCTCAGATCATAGATAGATACAATCTGAAAGTAGCCCCACCAAAGAAGCGGGCAGGGCAGAAAGAAACTGCCTCTCTTCAAAGCTAAAGTAATAAAATCAAGAAAAGCCATTTTGGAAAAGCCATTTTGAAAAAGCCAAGAACCAAGTGCCAGGGACACCACGATGATGGAGCATGAACCCAGAGACCATGAGGCAGGAACTTCTATATAAAAGGTTGAATTTAACGTTGTCCAGAGACAGGGTCTGAGTGAGAGCATGTTAAATACAAGTGGGGAGGGTCTAGGACAATGGCTGAACAAGGTCGTTGTCAGGAGGTTATTATGTGTTTATGTGGTTAAAGGGCCAGAGACAGGATGAGATTGCTTTGTTACCCAAATGTGGATAATAAACTTATGCAGCAAATAAAAATGAGATGACCTTTAAAAAGAAAGAAAGAAAGAAAAAAAAAAAAAAAGAAAGAAAGAAAGAAAGATAAGAAAGAAAGAAAGAAACCCTGCTTGTGCTTCCTTCTCCCATTCCCAGGCTGGTCCCTTTTCCTCCTCCGGTAGCTGGGTGATGTTTTCTTTCACTCCCCTAGCTTTGTGTGTCAATGACAGCATCCTTGCTCAGGCATTAATGGGGATAAACGACCTGGAGCTCCTCGCCCAGATGCTCAGCTCCCTCTCCTAGAGTACCATGTGCCCTGAGTTCAGGTGGTACCCTTTATGCCTTTGTGGAAACGTGCAGACTCTGTCTCCCAAGTTTAGAATTCTTTAACTGTGCCTAGTCAGGGATCATGGGGTGAGGTAGCAACAAAGAGGGACTTGAGGGACTGGAAAGTCTCAAACAAGGGTGTAGGTGGTTGGGGTGACTGTCAGTTGGCAAGGACTTGGAGCTGTTGGGGCACCAGGCAGGAAGGGGTTCTGTCAATCACAGATAGCTGGCATTCAGGAAACAGTGGAGTTGAAGAATAAAGCACAATCATGAACTGAGTGGATTGTCAGAATACATTCCAGGAATTATAAGGAGGGTAGGAACCTTCCTATAGTTTCAGGGTGGGAAATGAGCCAGGAAATCTGGGAAGTAATGTGTGGGAAGCAATGGGGAGAGCTGGAAGCCAGGCATCCCTGCTGGGGCCCTTGGCACATGTCTCCAAGTGGGGATTCCTTTCCAGCATTGCTCGAGGAATTTGCACACTTTTTCAAATCCCAAGAAAAATCAGTAAATCATGAAAATAGAGTGAAGTGTTGTAATTTTTCTGTGAGAAATGAAGTTTAATAATTAATGGAGAGATATTACTGATTTGAAGGAATCCATTTATGTCAAGCAAAAACAAGAACAAAAAACATGTACACACAATGTTGAAAGTGAAGGTCAACATTTCTAGGAAAAGGACAGAGCAGTCAGGAGAGTAGCAGTCATGGTCTAAGTAGTCATTCTTTCTTATGTCTCTATGTTATAACTGTGTATCTATAGCCCTGGCTGCTGTGAACCTAAGTCACTTTTGCAAATAAATATTGGAAGTGTATAGGCATTGGAGTACTTGGGTGACTCAGTCTGTTGAGCCTCTGACTCTTGATTTCAGCTCAGGTCAGGATCTTGGGTTTGTGAGATTGAGCCCTGTGTCGGACTCTGTGCTTAGCATGGAGTCTGCTTGAGATTCTCTCCCTCTGCCCCTCTACTCCCTGTGTATTCTCTCTCTCGTTCTCTATCTTTCTCAAATAAATAAATAAATAGATTTTTTAAAAAAGTGTATAGTGTAGTGTACTTTTTTCAAAAACCATGAGTGATGTTTCAAGATAAAAGTTTTTGAAACAAAAGTAAGTTCTTAAATTGTCCATTTCAACTTGTAAGTCCATGTGGTACTGTTAACTTTGCTAGGAGATCCAAATATTACATTATTCAAATACTACCACATAATGTTCACCCTTGTTTCCCAGTATTTGAGTATTTGGTATAGAGACTGTAGTTACTTGTAAATACTACTAAATACTTGTTTTTGTTAAACATAGTTTTAGATATCTAATAATAATGCATGGAGAGTATAAAGAGTGTTGGAATTTTTTTAAAGGTTTTATTTATTTATTTGAGCAAAAGAGAGAGCATGAGCAGGAGAGAGAGACAGAAGAAAGGGAGAAGCAGTCTCCCCACTGAGCAGGGAGCCCCAGGACCTCAGGATCATGACCTAAGCTGAAAGCAGACACTTAACCGACTGAGCCACTCAGATGCCCTGAATGTTGGAAGTTTTTTAAGAGACTTACAGTTTTGAGATTTTGCAGGAATTCCATGATCTCATTCTGAATCTCATATCTTTGGGGATTTTAGGAACACTAGCATTAGCTATAGTCCCTTCCCAGGAGGAGCCAGAACCATGGTATGGCCAGCAGAGCCTCTGCAGAGGAGCACTGGGAATCTGTGGAACTGGATGGAGACTGGTGGGAATGAGAGACGGCCACTGAAGGTCAACCAGATGGCTTAGGTGTGAGCATGCTGGGAGCCCCAGTGTCTTCAGAAAGCCAGCCTAATGTGGTGGGGCCGCCAGTTCTCAAACAATGAAGCTTCTCTGGGATGTTCACATTGGCTGTGTGTGAGAGCACAGCCAGGTGTTTCCCACTGCAATTTAAGAGATGGGAAGCACAGACAAACCGGAAGGCAGATCCTATAACAGCGGCATGTAGAAATACGTTTGCATTATGGCACCCACCCAGAATCAAGACAGGAAGCTCAAGACCGGGAACTCAGGGTTCTGGCAGATTCTTCCCAGGGTTCTAAGTACTCTGTTAAGCACTTGTGATTTTTATTTAACCATGTATGTTTAATTTAATTATTAACTAAAAAATTAATTTAAATATATTTAATTATATATATATGTAAATATATAGGGTATGTATATGCATATATCTCCTTTTCTCTGAAGTGAAGTAATCGAACCACATCCAGGTTGTCATTCTCCAGACCCTTAAACCTGAAGCCCACCTGCATTTGTGGTCTGGCTTAGTTCAGCGCTTTATGGACTTAGACTATTTAGTCTTTACTTAACTTTTGTAAAGTTAGGCATTATTGTCTCCAGTTTGCAGCTGAAGAGGTAAGGATTCAGTGAGTTCAAGTGACTGACCTTCGAGTTACCCAGTTCCACAGTGGCAGAACTGGTGGTCAAGCCCAGACCTGGCTGCCCTTCAAAACCTTGACACCTGACCACCATGCTCCAGGCCAAGCTAAATCATCTGATGCTTCTAGCCATTGAATCTTAGGTTTTAGAAGGTCCTTCGAGAGATCAGAGGCAGCCTATCCCTTGCCTATAGGCAAGATGTTTGCATTCCCCCTACTGGAGATCATCTGCCCAAGGCATTAGCATTTTGCATGTGCTTTCACATAACCAAGGAGTAAAATGTAAAAGAGAGGCTGGAGCCTTGCAGTTCCTTCTGTCAAATCATGCTGCTCTTTTCTTGGATTGCACCATTAAGAATGGACAGTTAAGCTTAAGGGATCAACAGATAATTTGAAAAGGTCATTGCAGACCAGACCTGTCCTTTGTTCCTGACCTTGTTTGTCAGATCACTGCTTGGCATAAGGGATCATGGTTGTGTTCCAGTCCGCCCATGCTGTGAGGATTCTTTCTCCGGCCAGATTATTTAAAATCAGGTGCATGAATCTGGCTGCTTTCCTGGTAACTGTGGTCTGACTCTGGTATGTTCATCTTCCAACGACAGACAAAGCTGCCTTCAGCACACTTGGGGCAGGATGCTTGTTTGCCAGCACAATAGCAAGGGTGTTCCTTATGACTGAAATGATACTGAAAAATTATCTTTTCTTACCCATCAGGGTCTTTGACCCTTTATCCTCACCACGGTTTCTGAGGCAGAGATCTGGTGCATTTTGCTCATGTCCTTTGTCCCCCCACTTTTGAGTGGGAAGAAAGGTACAGGTGTTCCCAGTGTGTCTTCTCTGTACCAGCCCTGCCCCCGCTGAATAGTGTCTCAGGCTGGGGTGAAGTCTCCGAATTGGGGTTCCAACACACACCTTCTCTTTATTCTCAGGTCAAGCCAGTCTCTGTGATGTGGGCCACCTGGTACTTGTATAATCAAGGCCCGTTACCATTCAGAGGAACTGGTCACGTCCAGTGTTGCCTTTCTTTAGGCCTTCATGTATGAGCCCAAATAAAAAGGGAGCTAATGAAAAGGACTCAAATATGATCTGAAAAAGGATTGGAGGCTTAAAAGATATGATTTAATAAGAAAAATGAAAACAGCTGATAGGTTAGCTGCTAAATTATGGCCACTGCTGACTTTCTCTTCCATAACAATAGTGAATTATGTTTAGTGGTGCTCACAGAGCTTTCAGTTTCCCTGAATTATCACCAGGGGAGAATTAACCTCCTTTTGTGTATCTGATAGATTTGACCCTTGGGGAGTGGAAGAGGGATAATTTAGAACTGCAGTGAAAGAAATCATAGAATTATAAAGAGGGGGTGAGAGTAGGATTCAAATGAGAAGAAGAAGAAGACATTAAGGATGGGGGTCTAGAGAGGTAACTGCCAGTCAGCTTTCGTGAACCCATGGTATCCATGCCAGGAAAAAACAGGGGAGCTTGGCACCAGCCTTGAAACTGAACACCACCCCCTCTGTAACAAGCATCCAGGTTGAAGAGCCTGACATGACCAGCTTCCAGAAGCCACTCTTGCCCCTTCTAGTTACTGCTGCTCAAACGTAAGGCCAAACTGCTTTCAGCGACACCATCAGTTTGGCCCATTTTTGAACAATAGAGTGACACAGTATATTCTCTCTTGAGTTTAGCTTCTTTTGATCAATATTGTTTTGAGATTCATCTATATGATACATGTAGTTATGGGTTGTGTCTTCTCGTTGCTCCACAGTATTCAATATATTCTGCTGTCTATATGGGCATCTGGGTAACTCATAGTTGGGGTTGTTGCAGATACTTCCACTGAGAGCATTCTGTCTTGACGTGACCATGGGAATGTATTTCTGTTATGTACATACTGAGGAGTGGGATTTCGGGTCATAGGCATGAATGTATTGCTAGGGCAGATATTTTCAAATGGTTTTCCTGAGTTCTTACATCAGTTCACACATATAAAGGATCTGATTATTCTGTGTCCTCATCAGAACTTGTATTTTCTGTCTTAATATTGGCCATTCTGGTGGCTAGTAGATGCTAATATCACAAGAGAAAGCTGAGGCAAAGTGGTGCCCAGTATTCCATATCTTATAAGTGGCAGAGCTGGTGTTTGTACCTTCTAGGGTTCATGCTCCCCCCATCTGCTCCCCCCCCAATTATCCTCAGCCACCAGCCATCCAATTGTCAAACCAATTTAAAAATGTAATTTCTGGACTTGGGAGAGCTGTGTGTTGCCTGCAAATCTCACTTTGATCTCCCATTTATAATTCCAAATCCCATGAATGAATTTCCCAATGAGCCAGGCAATCGACTCAGTTTTGGTTCATGTCTTTGTCTTTGTTGGCCAACCTCTGAGGGAAGAGGACAGCCAGTTCCATCAAATAGCAGGAAAGGAGCAGCCAGTTCCCAGTGGAGCCTTCCAGCAGGGAAACAACCAGAATGGGCAACATTCTCGCATAATAGAGTCCTTTCTGCAGAGTCTCCTTGTGGAGACTGTGGGAAAATGGACCAGTCATGGCAAATAGGCAAGGAGTAGTTTAAAAAAAAAAAAAAAAGGAAAAGAAAAGAAAGATCTAAAATGTTATGACTGTTGAAATTATATCTAATAAAACACACAGGTGTACCTGAACATGTCTTTAAACCAATAGTGATTGCTTTAGGTTGATCGGATAGTGCCTGGGTTTATAGTCTCTTTTGTATTTCATGGAAATTTGCAAATTGCTTACAATTGTTTTGTAAAGAAAAAATTTCAAATTTATAATACCTGGAAAGACATTTTTCCTTTCATGTTTTTGCTGCTAATAATTGGGGAAAATAACTTAGAATTGCAATCACTTGATGCTCTGGAATCATTATATTTAAAAATCACAGAAACATCATGTAATGATTAATGGTAAGTTAAGACACTGAAATGAGTAACAGGAGCCAGTATTCCAATGAGGAAATAACTCTATATTAATAAAACATGACCTATTCCAGAAGTAGAATTGAGGATATTATAATCTCTGTGTATGGAAAGTATAGATGTTTCAATGGATGTGCGTATGCATTTGTGTGGGTGCATACAGATGTTACTCAAATTCTACTATACATGCTATATATGTGTATATTTTTTATCTGTCTGTTTATAGTATTAGTCTCCCTCTTTTTAAGATAGATCGGTATGCTAAGGAACTGGTAAATAAAATATGTATAATATGGGTATAATAGTAGATAGATATTAGTCAATAAAATATATATGCTCCAAGCGGAGAAAGACAACTATCATATGATTTCCCTGATATGAGGAAGTAGTGATGCAACAGGGGGGCTTAAGTAGGTAGGAGAAGAATAAATGAAACAAGATGGGATTGGGAGGGAGACAAACCATAAGTGACTCTTAATCTCACAAAACAAACTGAGGGTTACTGGAGGGAGGGGAGTTGGGAGAAGGGGAGGTGGGGTTATGGACATTGGGGAGGGTATGTGCTTTGGTGAGTGCTGTGAAGTGTGTAAACCTGACGATTCACAGACCTGTACCCCTGGGGATAAAAATATATTTTATGTTTATAAAAAATAAAAAATTAAAGATTTAAAAATATATATATATATGCTCAAGTGCATATTGTGTGTGTGTGTTTTCATGTAGGTGAATCATACATATACAGATCTGCATGGAAATACACAGAATAATGTCACTGTTCTGGGGGTTTTTGCCTTTTTTGGGGTGATGGTGTTAAGAATAGTTTTTCCTTTATACTTGATTGTATTTATAGAATTTTTTATGATGAACGTGTGTTTAAATTAAAAGAGTCATAAGGCCTTAGGTAGAGTTTTAAACTTAAAAGTCTCCTTTCTAAGGTGGTAAGGATGCTATGAAGAAAAAGGCAGTGTGGTGGAAAGATATTGTTGTTATCCATTTTTCAAAGGAACATTGAATTGTATTGTTCAAACCAGAGCTCTCCTTAAGTGGATAACACAGTGAAAGAATTTTGAATGTTATATTAGATTTTTTGCCAACAATGAGAATATGTTCTTGGTTTTGTTCTCTTTTCAATGTCTGTTTTATTTTCTATCAGCTGTATGGATTATTGGTCCTCATTTCTTTACTTGTCATAACAGAGAAAATGAATTCTTTATTCTTTTTTTTAAATTTTTTAATTTTTTTATAAACATATATTTTTATCCCCAAGGGTACAGGTCTGTGAATCACCAGGTTTACACACTTCACAGCACTCACCAAAGCACATACCCTCCCCAACCCCCCTTCCCCACAGCAACCCTCAGTTTGTTTTGTGAGATTAAGAGTCACTTATAGTTTGTCTCCCTCCCAATCCCATCTTGTTTCATTTATTCTTCTCCTAACCACTTAAGCCCCCATGTTGCATCACCACTTCCTCATATCAGGGAGATCATATGATAGTTGTCTTTCTCCACTTGACTTATTTCGCTAAGCATGATACGCTCTAGTTCCATCCATGTTGTCGCAAATGGCAAGATTTCATTTCTTTGATGGCTGCATAGTATTCCATTGTGTATATATACCACATCTTCTTGATCCATTCATCTGTTGATGGACATCTAGGTTCTTTCCATAGTTTGGCTATTGTGGACATTGCTGCTATAAACATTCGGGTGCACGTGCCCCTTTGGATCACTACGTTTGTATCTTTAGGGTAAATACCCAGTAGTGCAATTGCTGGGTCATAGGGCAGTTCTATTTTCAACATTTTGAGGAACCTCCATGCTGTTTTCCAGAGTGGTTGCACCAGCTTGCATTCCCACCAACAGTGGAGGAGGGTTCCCCTTTCTCCGCATCCTCGCCAGCATCTGTCATTTCCTGACTTGTTGATTTTAGCCATTCTGACTGGTGTGAGGTGATATCTCATTGTGGTTTTGATTTGTATTTCCCTGATGCCGAGTGATATGGAGGACTTTCTCATGTGTCTGTTGGCCATCTGGATGTCTTCTTTGCAGAAATGTCTGTTCATGTACTCTGCCCATTTCTTGATTGGATTATTTGTTCTTTGGGTGTTGAGTTTGCTAAGTTCTTTATAGATTGTGGACACTAGTCCTTTATCTGATATGTCGTTGGCAAATATCTTCTCCCATTCTGTCAGTTGTCTTTTGATTTTGTTAACTGTTTCCTTTGCTGTGCAAGAGCTTTTGATCTTGATGAAATCCCAATAGTTCATTTTTGCCCTTGCTTCCCTTGCCTTTGGCGATGTTCCTAGGAAGATGTTGCTGCGGCTGAGTTCGAAGAGGTTGCTGCCTGTGCTCTTCTCAAGGATTTTGATGGATTCCTTTCGCACATTGAGGTCCTTCATCCATTTTGAGTCTATTTTCATGTGTGGTGTAAGGAAGTGGTCCAATTTCATTTTTCTGCATGTGGCTGTCCAGTTTTCCCAACACCATTTATTGAAGAGGCTGTCTTTTTTCCATCAGACAATCTTTCCTGCTTTGTCGAAGATTAGTTGACCATAGAGTTGAGGGTCTATTTCTGGTCTCTCTATTCTGTTCCATTGATCTATGTGTCTGTTTTTGTGCCAGTACCATGCTGTCTTGATGATGACAGCTTTGCAATAGAGCTTGAAGTCCGGAATTGTGATGCCACCAACTTTGGCTTTCTTTTTCAATATCCCTTTGGCTATTCGAGGTCTTTTCTGGTTCCATATAAATTTTAGAATTATTTGTTCCATTTCTTTGAAAAAGATGGATGGTACTTTGATAGGAATTGCATTAAATGTGTAGATTGCTTTAAGTAGCATAGACATTTTCACAATATTTATTCTTCCAATCCAGGAGCATGGAACATTTTTCCATTTCTTTGTGTCTTCCTCAATTTCTTTCATGAGTACTTTATAGTTTTCTGAGTAGAGATTCTGTGACTCTTTGGTTAGGTTTATTCCTAGGTGTCTTGTGGTTTTGGGTGCAATTGTAAATGGGAATGACTCCTTAATTTCCCTTTCTTCTGTCTTGTTGGTGTAGAGAAATGCAACTGATTTCTGTGCATTGATTTTATATCCTGACACTTTACTGAATTCCTGTACAAGTTCTAGCAGTGGAGTCTTTTGGGTTTTCCACGTATAGTATCACATCAGCTGCGAGGAGTGATAATTTGACGTCTTCTTTGCCAATTTGGATGCCTTTAATTTCCTTTTGTTGTCTGATTGCTGAGGCTAGGACTTCTAGTACTATGTTGAATAGCAGTAGTGATAATAGACATCCCTGCCGTGTTCCTGACCTTAGCGGAAAAGCTTTCAGTTTTTCTCCATTGAGAATGATATTTGCGGTGGGTTTTTCATAGATGGCTTTGATGATATTGAGGTATGTGCCCTCTATCCCTACACTTTGAAGAGTTTTGATCAGGAAGGGATGCTGTACTTTGTCAAATGCTTTTTCAGCATCTATTGAGAGTATCATATGGTTCTTGTTCTTTCTTTTATTGATGTGTTGTATCACATTGACTGATTTGCGGATGTTGAACCAACCTTGCAGCCCTGGAATAAATCCCACTTGGTCGTGGTGAATAATCCTTTTAATGTACTGTTGAATCCTATTGGCTAGTATTTTGGTGATAATTTTCACATCTGTGTTCATCAAGCATATTGGTCTATAACACTGTTTTTTTATGGGATCCTTGTCTGGTTTGGGGATCAAGGTGATTTTGGCCTCATAAAATGAGATTGGAAGTTTTCCTTCCATTTCTATTTTTGGAACAGTTTCAGGAGAATAGGAATTAGTTCTTCTTTAAATGTCTGGTAGAATTCCCCCCGGAAGCCGTCTGGCCCTGGGCTTTTGTTTGTTTGGAGATTTTTAATGATTGTTTCAATCTCCTTACTGGTTATGGGTCTGTTCAGGCTTTCTCTTTCTTCCTGGTTCAGTTGTGGTAGTTTATGTGTTCCTAGGAATGCATCCATTTCTTCCAGATTGTCAAATTTGTTGGCGTAGAGTTGCTCATAGTATGTTCTTATAATAGTTTGTATTTCTTTGGTGTTAGTTGTGACCTCTCCTCTTTCATTCATGATTCATCATTCTCTTTTCTTTTTGATAAGTCTGGCCAGGGGTTTATCAATTTTATTAATTCTTTCAAAGAACCAGCTCCTAGTTTTGTTAATTTGCTCTATTGTTTTTTTGGTTTCTATTTCATTGATTTCTGCTCTGATCTTTATGATTTCTCTTCTCTTGCTGGGCTTAGGGTTTCTTTCTTGTTCTTTCTCCAGCTCCTTTAGGTGTAGGGTTAGGTTGTGTACCTGAGACCTTTCTTGTTTCTTGAGAAGGGCTTGTACCACTATATATTTTCCTCTCAGGACTGCCTTTGTTGTGTCCCACAGATTTTTGAACCGTTGTATTTTCATTATCATTTGTTTCCATGATTTTTTTCAATTCTTCTTAATTTGCCGGTTGACCCATTCATTCTTTAGAAGGATGTTGTTTAGTCTCCATGTATTTGGGTTCTTTCCAAACTTCCTCTTGTGGTTGAGTTCTAGCTTCAGAGCATTGTGGTCTGAAAATATGCAGGGAATGATCCCAATCTTTTGATACCGGTTGAGTCCTGATTTAGGACCGAGGATGTGATCTATTCTGGAGAATGTTCCATGTGCACTAGAGAAGAATGTGTATTCTGTTGCTTTGGGATGAAATGTTCTGAATA